>NC_056444.1:42154628-42754628 GCF_018296145.1 Oncorhynchus tshawytscha
AAGTAAAATCTCGAGGAAAAAAAATTAAATGAAGCACACCAGCTGCGTCAGAGAAGAGCAAATTAAAACAATACCTGAGAACTAACAAGCCGGGTAACACATGTATTGATCATTTAGAGGTCAATTCATGCTTTCGGAACTTTTACTCACATTTATACATTTCGGAATGCGCTGGTAATGCTACGTTACTCGGCACCTTCTTTGAGAACGTAGATATTCCTACAGGTGAACCTGAGATAGAGCTGTTCTTTTAACTCAGCAGCTGTAGAAGAGATTGTGTTGGTGATTAAATCTATGCAGTGTGGTAAATCGCCTGGACCCAACGGATTTCTGAGCGAATCCTTTAAAATAATTCTCAGATCAACTCTCTCCTCTTGCTTTCCGTATTTGAGGAATCATTCTCCTCAAACTCTTTGACTTTGACAATGAGACAAGCATGCATGTCACTTATTCTGAATAGGAAAAAAAAACTAAACATTGTGTGGTTCATAATATTTCTTTACTGAATTGCGATGTAAAAGGTACTTTCTAAGATGATTGCCTGCCGTTTTGAGCCAGTCCTTCCCTCCATTATCTCTACAGATTGAACTGGTATCATTAAAAATCGTCATTCTTTTTTTCAACATCAGATGTCTTTATAATCCCTATTCATCTGACACGCCAGAGATATTGTTATCACTGAGAAGGCATTTGATCGGGTGGAGTGGGATTATCTAGTTCACACTCCCAATTTTATGTCCTGGATCAAAGTCCTTTACTCCTCCCCTATGGCTGCAGTGTGCACAAATAACCTTTCATCCCATTTCCAACGTCAACGTGGGGCAAGATAGGGTTGACCTCCATCCCCTCAGCTGTTTGCAATCGCAACTGAACCTTTAGCCATAGCAATACGTAATAACACCACTATCAAAAGGTATTCGAAGAGGGGGCTTAAGAGCATATAGTTTCACTCTATGCGGATGACATGCTATTATACATCTCTGACCCTATAACTGGTCTTCGAGAGATCCAGGTTCCACTAAAAAGTTTATAGATCATTATTAATCCTTCTGCCATGCAAACTTATTTTAGTCATGTGCTCTTCAGAATGAATACACAGAAATTGAAATATTTGAGAGATCTCGCTCCCAGGGTGGTCAAGCACTTCCGAACTTAAAATATTATTACTGGGCAGCTAATAAAATAATCAATCTATATTGGATGACAGAAATCCCCGATGTTAAAGGCCGGAAATGGTTGACTTTGGAGATCTCAACCTGTGGCCCCACAGACTTAAAATGCCTTACTCTGCTCAACTTGCATTAGCTGAGCCGGTTTCAAATACACTAAAAACCCTATTGTGAAACATTCTCTAAAAATCTGGAAACAGTTCAGGCGATCGTTTGGTCTCAGTGAATTTAACTTTTGCCCCATTATTAAAGAACCATACATTCTCTCCATCATTATTAGACCAGGCATCTAATTTCTGCCCTGGAAAGGGATCTCCTCACTGAACGACTTGTATATTGATATGGATTGTGCATCCATTTGAACATTTAGTACAAAAGTTTAATATTCCTAGATCCCATTTCTTTAAATACCTGCAATTGTGTAGTTTAGCATCTTCATATTCTAGTCACTTCCCATCACACCCACCTAACTCCCTTCTGGATTCTATTTTTAAAGTGAACCCTAATATCAAAGGGGGCATAAGCATGATCTATACGTTATTAAACTCACACAATCTGGATTCTCTGAACTTTTAAGAACCAATGGGAAGAGGATTAATGTGAACTTTCAGATGAAACTTGGCAGAGTATACATAAGAGAATACATTCTTCATCTATATGCTGTAATTCCATTTAAAATTGTTTTAAAAAAAAGTCTAATTATCCAAGATTACACCAGATTTAGATCCCACCTCTTGCTACTTTTTGCACATGTTTTGGACATGCCCGAAATTGACAGATTTCTGGATATCCATTTTTGAGTTTTCTAAGATACTGGAGACACCTATAGAACCTTCTGCCTTTATTGGATTATTCAGAGGGGCACCACAGGAGGCTCCTCTAAACAGTTCTATGGGGAAAATGCTGGCATTTTACTACTCTTCTAGCTAGACGTCTCATACTATTTAAATGGAAGGATCGATTTCCTCCTACTCTTAACCATTGGATATAGGAAGTTATCCAACATCTCAAGCTTGAGAAAATACACAACTCCATTTTATAATATCTGGCAACCTTTCCTATCCTTTGCAGAAGACATGAACTCAGCTAATTTCACAACTCCATAACCCAACCCAATTTATTTGTATCATTATGTTACTCTTTTTTAAGTTTGTATTACAATAGCTTTGTATTTTTTTAAATTTTTACCATGCCTGCATCAAAGTCTGGTTTTGGGGGGGGGGTTGATTTGGTAGGGGATCCATGTGTGTTCTGCCCTCTACCGGTTCTTACTGTGTTATCAGTATATTCAAAAGAAGAAAAGAACTGAGCTGGCCGAGCATAACACGGCAGCCCTGTTACCCATAGATAAACAAGGTAGACACTTTTTTGGAGGATGAAGCTTTTATTCAATTGCCAATCCCTGTTGCACTCACACATACAGAGGGGAGTTATGGCTGATTTAAGATGAAAACGTCAACCCTTGTACAGTCAACCTTGTTACTTTATTTGGCACTTGAAGTTGCAATATGTGACATTTTGGGCAAGTCGAAGAAGCGGTATGCTTCCCATTCTTAAATTTTGTTTTGCGGCATTTACTTTCGGTTTTGTACACAGCTTGAAACAGCTGAAAATAAAATAGAAAATATATTTTAATAGCGGTTTAGATGGTAAAATGATTCTCTACACTATACTTGCTTGTTTTGTCACAAACTGAAATTAAGCCAAAATAGAATTTTTGCTACCAGGAAATTGCGGAGCGATTTCTGCATAGTGCATCTTCAATAGGCACTTACTATAGTCATTTTTGTTATTTAGCCTCGAGATGGGAAAACATGTGTTTTTATTAAGTGGAACATGTGCTCTTTGACAGAATGTTCAAATTAGGTGAAATCAAAATGTTTTTTACACTTCTCAAAAAGGCAACTAATTGGTGGTATGACTCATCTGTATTCCTTACCTTGACATTCATGTGGCATTGACAAGTGTTGCCATACAGCAAAAGTAGTGCACTATATACAGAATAGGGTGCCATTTGGAATGCATACTCAGTCAGTACCAATGCTGTCAAGGTAAAAGGTGTACCTGTGATGAGAGGAGAGTTGACCAGGCTCAGGTGCTTCAGTGCAGTGAAGGCCCGTAGCTGCCGGAGTAGCTCATTGGTAGAGTACGGGTAGCAGTTGAGGACAAATTTCTGCATTGGGCAGCCAAAGAAGAGCTCCAGGGTACGTGGGCGAAGGAGCCTCTCACGGGACATGTGACTGAGCAGGAGCTCTGCCAGCTCAGGGGTCAGACATGACAGACTGCTGCTGTACTGCATGCTGGGAGCTGAGAGAAAAGGAAATGCATTTTCTATGCAGCTTTCCTGCCATTACATTTTTGTGTGATCTTGCTCAGGAATTTTTACACAACTGCAATGAACCACAACCAATATCATTGTATGTACAATTCTGACCATTTCTGAGGTGAGATGGTTGGGACAACAGTCTTTTGGCTAGGTCATTGTCTTGGCTAGCAGTGAGGCCCCTTTAACAATGTTTGAGTGCAAATAACAGTGTTGGACTTTAAAGTTGTTCTCTGACCTGTCATGAGGTTGACGGTGGCCCGGGTGGCCATGACACAAAGGGAGGGGACACTGGGCGTTCTGAAGGGTCTCTTGGGCGGAGACGGGTGGCCTTGGGAGGCCTGAGGGTCGTCCTGGGCGGCTCTCTGGAGGCGCTCTACTGCAGCCTGGCCCGCTGCTCCCGGCACCATGTGACCTGCAGCCTCCTCTGGCTCCACTGCTGGGTCACCTACCACATCCTCCCTGAGAGACACACACACACACACACACATTTGTATGTTCACATCAAGTCAACTAATTCAACAAAAGGGCACAAGGCTGCATCAAGATTCTCCACCCTTGTGTACACTTGCACACACCCACTCATGGATTTAACAACGGTGGAAAATTCCCCAAGCCAATCCTTACACCAATCTAATGCTTTAAATCCATGATGGGGAATGTGCAAGTGCACACTGGCTAAAATGTGACAAAACTCTCGTATTTACAGAGCAGGTCCATAGTAGCAATTTTTTGGTCCTGGGACCTTCCTCAGGCAGCATGCCATCAAACCTACATGCAAAATTTGAAGTCTGCATGCTAACACATCAAATCAACTCTTACGGTTGACCTTCGGCACACGTCTACGTGTTCAACAAGCAAGTTTATAACAAGGCGTTGCAGTGCTGATCAAAACTCCACGTTGACCAAAAAAAATCCACTTTCTATAGTTACCCATTACATTTTCTTGGGACAAAAATGCTTTTGTTACAGTCTAAATGCTATGTAAAATTGCTTTTGTTACAGTCTAAATGCTATGTAAAAATGGCTTTGTTATTTTTTTATTTCACCTTTATTTAACCAGGTAGGCCAGTTGAGAACAAGTTCTCATTTACAACAGCGACCTGGCCAAGATAAAGCATAGCAGTGTGACAAAAACAACAAAGTTTCACAAACAAATGTACAGTCAATAAATAACACAAAAGAAAAGTAGAAAGATCTATGTACGGTTTGTGCAAATACAGAAGAGTGGGAGGTAGGCAATAAACAGGCCATAGAGGCGAAAATAATTACAATTTAGCATGAATACTGGAGTGATATATGTGCAGATGATGTGCAAGTAGAGATACTGGGGTGCAAAAAAGCTAGAGAGTAAGTAATAATATGGGGATGTGGTAGTTGGGTGTGCTATTTACAGATTGGCTGTGTACAGGTACAGTGATAAGTAAGCTGTTCTGACAGCTGATGCTTAAAGTTAGAGAGGGAGAAAAAAAGACTCTAGCTTCAGAGATTTTTGCAATTCGTTCCAGTCATTTGCAGCAGAGAACTGGAAGGAAAGGCGGCCAAAGTAAGCATTGGCTTTGGGGATGGCCAGTGAAATATACCTGCTGGAGCGCGTGCTGCGGGTGGGTGCTGCTATGGTGACCAGTGAGCTGAGATAAGGCGGGGCTTTACCTAGCAAAGACTTACAGATGACCTAGAGCCAGTGGGTTTGGCAACAGATATGTAGTGAGGGCCAGCCAAAGAGAGCATACAGGTCACAGTGGTGGGTAGTATGTGGGGCTTTGGTGAAAAAACAGATGGCACTGTGATAGACTACATCCAGTTTGCTGAGTAGAGTGTTGGGGCTCTTTTGTAAAGGACATCGCCGAAGTCAAGGATAGTCAGTTTTATGAGGGTGTTTGGCAGCATGAGTGAAGGATGCTTTGTTGCGAAACAGGTAGTCGTTTGTAGATTACATTTTGGATTGGAGATGCTTAATGTGAGTCTGGAAGGAGAGTTTACAGTCTAGCCAGACACCTAGGTATTTGTAGTGGTCCACATATTCTAGGTCAGAACCGTCCAGGGTAGTGATGCTAGTCGAGCAGGAGGGTCCAGGCAGCAATCGGTTGAAGAGCATGCACTTAGTTTTACTAGCATTTAAAAGCAGTTGGAGGCCACGGAAGGAGTGTTATATGGCGTTGAAGCTTGTTTGGAGGTTTGTTAGCACAGTGTCGTCTGGCGTCATCTGCGTAGAGGTGGATCAGAGAATCACCAGCAGCAAGAGCGACATCATTGATATATACAGAGAAGAGAGTCGGCCCGAGAATTGAGCCCTGTGGCACCCCCATAGAGACTGCCAGAGATCCGGACAACAAGCCCTCCGATTTGACACACTGAACTCTATCTGGACACATTACACACGCAGGCAATGAGGCAGTGATCGCTGAGATCCTGGTTGAAGACAACAGAGGTGTATTTAGAAGGCAAGTTGGTCTGGATGATATCTAAGAGGGTGCCCATGGTTACAGATTTGGGGTTGTACCTGGTAGGTTCCTTGATAATTTGTGTCACATTGAGGGCATCTAGCTTAGATTGTAGGACGGCCGGGGTGTTAAGCAAGTCCCAGTTTAGGTCACCTAACAGTACAAACTCTGAAGATAGATGGTGGGCAATAAATTCACATATGGTGTCCAGGGCACAGCTGGGGGCTGAAGGGGGTCTATAACAAGCGGCAACGGTGAGAGACTTGTTTCTGGAAAGGTGGGTT
Organism: Oncorhynchus tshawytscha; assembly: GCF_018296145.1. Taxonomy (NCBI): domain Eukaryota; kingdom Metazoa; phylum Chordata; class Actinopteri; order Salmoniformes; family Salmonidae; genus Oncorhynchus; species Oncorhynchus tshawytscha. The sequence goes on from NC_056444.1 coordinate 42,160,849, forward strand.
TTTAAAAGAAGAAGCTCAAATTGTTTGGGCACAGACCTGGATAATATGACAGAACTCTGCAGGCTAATTTCGCCCCCTTTGGCAGTTCTATCTTGCTGGAGAATTTTATAGTTAGGGATGGAAATTTCAGGATTTTTGGTGGCCTTCCTAAACCAGGATTCAGACACGGCTAGGACATAGTTATAGTCTAAATTCTATGTAAAAATGCTTTTGTTATACTCTAAGTGCTATGTAAAAATGGTTGAGTTGTATAGTGCTATTCAACTGGTAATTTTCCATGACTGTCTAGTTTTCCTCTTCTCACAGAGCACAAAGGAGTGATTTGCTGCTCCTTATCTCTTCGAGGACCAGAGGCCTGCGCAAGGTTGAAATCTTCTTGCAGCTGAATAGGCTTTAAAGCACTCATCACTTCCCTCAGTTAGACATGTAGGCTGTGAGAATCCCTTAGGAGAGGCAAGCAGTTCTTTGTGTAAGAAGTATATACTGACTGCGCGTGACTAACTGAGTTTCCTGTGGAGGCGATAGCATGGCTATGATATAGGCTAGGTTTAGGCTGGGCACTCACCGGAGTCTGTTCCCCTGGTCTGGCCAGTGGTGTCTGGGCTCCATCCGGTTCTCTGGGAAGAATGGTAACCGGGGCATACCTGCTGGAGTTGAAGGTCCAATGCAGAAATGTTTATCTTAATATCAAACCATTTCTGGGTAACAATTAAGTACCTTACTGTGATTGGTGTTCATTTAAAAATGGTCAAAAACAACAAGATTCTTAGCAAAGAACAATTTCTCAAGCAAGAATTTTGCTCGGATTGTCTGGGCGTGGTCTGAGTAGGGAGGGGAAAACTGAAAATTAGCTGTTATTGCCAGAGAGGTTATGAACTCGTTATTATAGGTCAATTTACCACCTGGTGATGTCACCACTAAAACAGTGGGATAAAGCTTTTCAAACAACACTTACACTAAAAGTGCATTATCATAATTGTCACAGTATTATCCCAACCTCATGGTGTGGAAATATAAAAACACAGAAAAAAATATTAAAAATCATGTTTTTGACTGCACTAGGCCTTTAACCACAGTTATTACTTAAGGCCTTTATAATACAGAAACACTCACATCAAAAAATCTATTAATTCTAACAGCCATACAGGTTGAATTACTTCAGAAAAATATCAAAGCTATTTAACAATCTGAATGAATGTCTTCAAGACATAGGCGATCACATGCCTCTCACCAACATCTTCTCAACAGTCACAATCTTCCTCTGTGCCTGTAAAAAGGAATCCCCGGCAACGAACTTCAAACTCAAGTGTCACACACGGATTACTGTCTGTCAGAATACCTCAGAGAGCTTTTTGTTGTTGTTGATGAGCGCAGCGCCAACCGGCGAAAGTGGTACAGTCGGGGGCATTCACCTGCTATTTCCCAATCAAAGTAGCTTTCTCACAGTCAGAGAGGCGATAGAAAGGAGATCTCACATCATTAACTGCCCAGTTGGCTCACTATCATGACCGCAGCCATGGAAGGTTAGTTCAATGGATTTCTACACACTGGTTCACTTGACCTGCTGTAAAAAAATTAATAAAAAAAATATTTAAAAAAGATTCCCAAGGGACAGTAGATTAAATCCTACTGCAAATGGGGCTGCAGTGGTCATCAAGTTCAAAGCCATGGTCATTTGTGCAACAACTGTTGCAGAGTGTAAGAGGAGTCATCTGTTTTAGACTGCAAAGGACACAGAGTTCAGAGGAAAGAGAAAAGAAAGAGAGGAAGGGCTGAGAGTCAGGGGCAGGGCACAGGGTAAGAGTCAATTCCAAACAGGTGGGGGCAGTACCATTGAAGGGGAAGGGTGGCTCCCCCCCCCCCTCTAGCTCTTCATCTTCTGAGCTGGCAGCTTCCTCTGCATCACCAGGATTCAGCTTCTGGCCACGTCCTGTCAGTAAAAAAAAACAGCATCAAAACTTTGGTGTGGAGTGAAGTTGCCGCTAGATGCTGATCTTGGGTCAGTTTCACATTTTCCCCACTCATGGTTAGGATTGGGAAACAGGGAGCTGATCCTAGCTCTGAACATATGGGAAACTGCACATTCAGCTAACCCAGAGAACGCCTGAAAGAAACTCAGTGCCTGTAATGGTGTCATCACAAAGTGATGCCTCAAACTAGTGGGTCCATAATGTAATTGCCTGCGCAAGTAAGGCAATTATACAGCGTTACAGGGTACAGAATAACCATTTATACTCCAAGGAAATACATTTCTGAAGGTAGAAAAATATCAGACAAGTCATCAACTAGGATATTGAAGATGGCTGTGAGTGGATAAATTATATTTATGAATGGGATCTCCATATGCCACGCGCAAATCTTACCCCAGGAGTGAGAAGGTCCGGTCACTGGGGGACCAACACCGGGGATGCCTGCGTAGCCCACTGCTTCTTCCCACAACAGGTGAGGCAGAGGTGGGGGCCGAGCAGGATCCTCCATCCCTCCCTCCTCCAGCACTGGTATCTGTGGCTGGTGAGGCGCAGGAGGTGGAACCACCACCTCCTCCTGGCCCAATAAGAGGCGTGCAGCTGGGCTGGGTGGGTCCTGGGGTGTCTCTGGGGGCGTGGTCTGGATGCAGAGGGCAGCATTGGGCATGAGGCCCAGGGAGCGCAGGGAGCAGGCCAACTCCGCCTCCCCAAAGCGTTTCCGCGGAAACCCCTGGAGGAGAGAGAAGGAAGCCAGGGAGGGGTGGCGCCCAGAGATGTGCTCTACCACACTGCGCAGAGGGGCGTCGGCCGGGAAGCGCTCCCTCATGGACTCCCCAGAGGGCAGCCGGATCTACAGGGACACAGAGGGTGAAACCTCCATTATATCATACCACCTCAATCTCCATCTACGCTAGGCTACACAATTCATGCACGCCTCTACAATAAACCAATAGGGATGCTCTCAAGTCAACAATCAAGACGGAAGTCTACCTACGCAGCTAGGCATATGTAAACATTGCCAGAGGAGGAGGGTATAGCCTCACCATGAGGATGCAGTTGTGTTCCACACTGGTCTGGACCGTACCCCCCAGCCTCTGGCCTTGGCTGCTGCCTGGAGGGGACATGGTCTCAGTGGGGGTGCTCGACTGGGTCTTCTTCTCCTGCAAGCTTATCCGGTCCTCTGCAATACGCTTCAGCACCAGCTCATGCTCCTGAGGGAACAACACATACAGTGACAGTCAAAAGTTGACACACCTACTCATTCAAGGGTTTCTTTAGTTTCACTATTTTCTACATTGTAGAATAATTGTGAAGACATCAAAACTATGAAATAACACATATGGAGTAATCTAGTAACCAAAAAGAAAAGTGTTAAATCAAATTATATTTTATATTTGAGATTCCTCAAAGTAGCCACCCTTTGCCTTGATGACAGCTTTGCACTCTTGGCAGTCTCTCAACCAGCTTCATGAGGAATGCTTTTCCAACAGTCTTGAAGGAGTTCCCACTTACGCTAAGAACTGCTTTTCCTTCACTCTTCGGTCCAACACATCCCAAACCATCTCAATTGGGTTGAGGTTGGGTGATTGCAGTGGCCAGTTCATCTGATACAGCACTCCATCACTCTCCTTCTTGGTCAAACAGCCCTTACACAGCCTGGAGGTGTGTTTTGGGACATTGTCCCACTAAGCAAAACCAGATGGGATGGAGTACCGCTGCAGAATGCAGTGGTAGCCATGCTGGTTAAGTCTGCCTTGAATTCGACAGTGTCACCGACAGTGTCACCAGCAAAGCACCCTCACACCATCACCTCAGCCATGGAAGGTTAGTTCCAATGGATTTCTACACTGGTTCACTTGACTTGCTGTAAAGAAAATAAAAAGATTCCCAAGGGACAGTAAGATTAAATCCTACTGCAAATGGGGCTGCGGTGGTCATCAAGTTCAAAGCCATGGTCATTTGTGTAACAACTGTTACAGAGAGTGAGAGGGGTGATCTGTTTTAGACTGCAAAGATGTTTAATGTCCATTGCTTGTGTTTCTTGACCCAAGAAAGTCTTCTTATTGGTTTCCTTTAGTAGAGGATTCTTTTCAGTAACTCGACCATGAAGGCCTGATTCACGCAGTCTCCTCTGAACAGTTGATGTTTAGAGGAGTCTGTTACTTGAACTCTGAAGCATTTATTTGAGATGCAATCTGAGGTGCAGTTAACTCTCATGTACTCTCTGCAGCAGAGGTAACTTGGTCTTCCTTTCCTGTGGCGGTCCTTGTGAGAGCTTGTTTCATCATAGCGCTTCATGGTTTTTGCAACTGTACTTGAAGAAACTTTCAAAGTTATTGAAATGTTCGTTACTGACTGACCTTCATGTCTTAAAGTAATGATGGTCTGTCATTTCTCTTTGCTTATTTGAGCTGTTCTTGCCATAATATGAACTTGGTCTTTTACCAAATAGGGATATCTTCTGTATACCCCCCTACCTTGTCACAACACAACTGATTGGCTCAAATGCATTAAGAAGGAAAGAAATTCCACAAATTAACTTAACAAGGTAGACCTGTTGATTGAAATGCATTCCAGGTGAATACGTCATGAAGCTGGTTGAGAGAATGCCAAGAGTGTGCAAAGCTGTCATCAAGGAAAAGGGTGGCTACTTTGAAGAATCTCACATATAAAATACATTTTGATTTGTTTAAGACTTATTTGGTTTCTACATGATTCCATGTGTTATTTCATAGTGAAGACATCAAAACTATTATTCTACAATGTAGAAAATAGTAAAAAATAAAGAAAAACCCTGGACTGAGTAGGTGTGTCCAAACTTTGGACTGGTACAGTCCTGTACGTCAGGTATCATGTCATGTCTGAGTGTGACTTGTTTGCAAATAGGCTGAAGATATAGTCTCAATGATTTGAATAAACCAATATTCTGTATCAATTGTGTGCACTAAAGTATGTAACACTAGCAAGTACCACCCTGTGGCTATGCTGAGTGTGTTTGTGTGTGTGTGCGCTCTCAGTGTGTCTCAGCTGATCAAATCAGGCAGGTGCTGCTGACCTGTTTCTTCTGCCTCCTCTCATTCCTGGCCTCGTTGGCCACACGCATCCTCTGCTGCTCCTGGAAGTCACTCTTGTCCTGCCTGATACGGGACTCCAACGGCGGGGTGTCTGTGGATGGACTGGAGGGCTGTGGGGGTCCCAGGACTAAAACGGGGTCTTCAGGCACACATAAGAAACATTGTGGCCCTAGTGGTCTAAGCCGCTGCCTCTGAAGCAAATGTACTGTGTTGTACCGCTGCCAGGATGGGTTCAAATCCATCTCAATTCTCTTTCAGCACGCTCTCCTTTCACCTCTATCTATCCAATAAACTTACAAAATACTTTTAAAAAAACAAAACAATTTAAAACATTGGAAACAGAATGAACTGTCCTGAAATAAAGGGTGAAACACCTAGCTGCTATGCCCAGAGTAGGGGGATGTTTAGCCTCAAGCTTCAGTAAAGTAATACATTCAAGGCTACAATTTATAAGACAAAAATGTGTCTGGGGTGTACTAAAATGGCATCACTATATAACAAATAAGCATTCTTGGAAAGATGAGGGAGGGAGATTAGCTTGGAAACAAAAAGCTTGGCTAATTCCTGCAAATTATACAGAATGGCCTGTCCTGTAAAAAGTTCCCTTGTATCTGCAGCTGGAAACAAGGTAGCATCCCGCAAATTCCAGAGTGTGGACTGAAGAGTCCATTCTTGTCTGTAAAATTCTGAACAGTCCCTTCACAAGTCAGAATGCTGAATACATTTCATTTGGACTTACTCTACCAGTTGTCCGCTGATCCCATCGTAGTTGGAAGGTTTCAACAAAATAACCAACGGAAAGTATCATTAAACTGACTTCAAAAACACAGGTTTCTGTGTGCTGCTCCCACGATCGTTTGTTCATCACCCGAGGCACGCGCACAAGAGTTAAGTACACGCACACGATGCATGCATACTAACCAAAGTCTTGCAGGCTTCTACTTGGATTTGTGCATGTACCAGGTGATGAAATCTCAACGGCAGTACAAGCGTTTTGAAAAGTTTGATTAATAATACACATTTCTAGAGTCATAAGGACCAACCGCACAGACAACAGGTAGAGTATTTCGCATTCTGGCTTGTATAGCATTGTCGCAGACTAATACCTGCTACCACAGTCTGATAAATTAGGCGACAAACAAGGCAAAGCCAGTCTGCTGCTATAAGTTGTACAAGATAGGTATTTGAAAAAAGGGGTAAATGACTGAGCAGGGGTCAATTGTGCACAATAAAACACAGGACTATTACATTACAGTATGCAATCAACCATGGTAAACAAATGTCTAATGACTCTTAAAATGGTGTGTCATACCTCTACTGTCAGCGGGCGATGTCTGTGCCTGTGATGTGCAAGAGCTCCCTGCATCTTTGGGAGGGTTGAATGCAGCAAACGGTGTTGCAACTGGCTGGGATGGATTTTTGACCAGCTTGTGCCTCAGATTTTCACCTTGTAAGAGCCTACCATAAACACATTGAGAAAATATAGAAAAACAACGTTCAATATTTGACATATTCAGTTATTGACAACATTTGTCAGTTACCAATACTGTTTGACATTGGAAAACATAGTTCCTTGCCTGTCCATTAAAACAGGGTTATTGGTTGGGAGGACTCACCATTCAGCTGCATCAGGCACAGAGAAGTGTCCTGCCTGCAAGGCAGACTGGATCTGCTCCTCACTGAAGCCCATCTCACACAGGGTACGGAACAACTCCCCAATAGTCTGCAACACAATGCCATAGGGTGTGAGAAACAGGAAACAGTCCTAAGAAAAGGCGAGCATACATGTACAGTATGCACAGACCGACTCTTGCCCTGCAAAGGGTGCCCCTGGTGTCTTTGAGCAGATAAATCAGGAGAAGATGCCCTACAAAGACAAAGCAGTAGGTAACAACTTAAGTGTCACTGATGCCTCAAGGAAGTGAAGTGTGACTGATGAGGAGTGTCTCTGATTTTTTCGCAAGTTAGACCAAAGACAGCAGCTGATTGAAGCTTAGCTAGCCTAACGTTAGATATGATGGGGAAATGCTGTGCTGTCAGACAAGCTTGTTTTCTAGGTCTGATGAAGCGCAACAGTTTCCCATGTATTTTCAACTAGTTAGCTAGTTTAATTGGCATCTAGCTGTATTGTTTACTTCCAATGCCCATGAGTTAGCTAAGAGCGCTTGAACTTAGCAAAACAAATAGATAGCTAGCTAGATTCTTACTTGATTACATTACACAGCACTGGTAGTTAGCACCAGAGTCATATGGTTCTGGTTAGCACTAACGTTAGCTCGTTATCTCTCTAGATTAGAAACTTCAAAGTGGCATGATGACAGTCAATCACTCGGTCTATACTCCCCTTCAGGGAAATGATAAAAGTCTGGGTATTTTATTTTATCTCACTCTAACCTCAGGCTCCCGAGTGGCGCAGCGGTCTAAGGCACTGCATCTCTGAAGCGTCACTACAGACCCTCGTTCGATTCCAGGCTGTATCACAACCAGCCGTGATTGGGAGTCACATAGAACAGCGCACAATTGGCCCAGCGTCGTCCGGGTTAGGATTTGGTCGGGGTAGGCCTTCATTGTAAAATAATCATCTATTCTTAACTGGTTTGCCTAGTTAAATAAAGGTTAAATAAACTAAACAGGGCTCTTTGGCTTTGTATCTTCAGGGGTTCCCAAACTCCTTCACTCGGAGCCCCCTACTGCGGAACTTTCGGTGCACGCCTATTTTTATGAACACAAAAGCGCTGCTCATGACAAACTGTTCACACTCCTCCTGTTGGGTACAGAATTTTGCAGTTTGAAAGCTAATTTTCTTGCCATTCTAAACATTTTGCCATGTCTAATGTGGATTCATGTGATATTTGAGCGACAAAAAAACCAAACAATATCTATGGGCTAAAAAACGTTAGATGACTTGGGCTAGCTGATCTGGACAATTGCTCTAAGATAACGTTAGGCAATGACTAAAATGGCAAGAGGAACTGATGATGAAATTCTACTATACACAACTTTCAAGAGTAACTTTAAAGCCGGACTGAGTTCCTTTAAAACAACATGTTTTTTTTTTGGTGTGTGCCAACCCCTGGGGGAACGACCCAGAGTTTTTGGAACCACTGCTGTAGATAACCAACTAGCTAGCTTACAGTCATGCTAGCAAGCTAACTTCTGCTACGGGAATTTACAATGGAGGGTGTGCTAACGAAGCAAGCTAACTTTAGGTACCTAGTCGTCCCTTTTAGAATCGGAGTGGAAGACAATGTGAACAGTCTGATGTATCAGCCAGCCAGCTAGCTTCTACTTACTGTACCAACTGTTATCTTAGTTGTCAAGTCATAATTGTTATTCTTTAGAATTGTCTAGCTGAGTCTTACCGGAGTGGAATCCATACTTTCCGTTTCAGTGATTCTTCGGGTCTCTAATGAACCTCACTGTTATTATTTTTGCCCTAGCTTCTTCTTCTTTAAAGTTTTAACGAAGACAACACGTATTATTGTAATGCCGCCACCTACTGTACGGGTCTTCTTCGATATGACTGCGATCCACAAGCAAAATGCTATATGGGCATGCTGCCACCTACTGTTTTGGCTGTATATCAGACCAAATAATTAACAAAATAAAAGAACCCGAGAAGGAAGAGCATCTTTGGACAGCATTCTTTGCAATGTTTTGGCAGTGAATTCCTGGAATCACAAAAACCTTTCAGCCGCAGATACTATTATGTCCAATGTTCCTCAACTGTTGAACAACACTCAGAATCTCCAGTCTGCAGAGCATCCTCTGCCATATCTTCAGCTACCCTCGCCCCTTCAACTATTTCACATGCCTCCGTGTAGGATACCTGCTGTATAGCCCTGAACCTTTTAACCCTAGCTAGTGTATACTAGGCCCTGTTGTTGACGACGTTCTGCCCTACCGCCACCTACTGCTGTGTATCAGCCTACTATTCTGTAGTGTGAATTCATTACACTTTATGAAAAAATTGCCCTACCAACTAACCCTACACCCATTAAAACCTCACCACTATCCGATCCTACTCCAGGCCCAGCCAGGTCACACGTGATACAAGTCGGCATCCATCCATGTCTGAGGACGTTAGGAGATGATCTGGGAAAACCGACACTAGGGGCAATGGAGATGGCGTAAGTATCTGCCTCTGATTCTAATGTTTGAATCCAGCAATAGAATGTTGTTTTATAGATCCCAAATCTTAACACTTACCTTAACCATTCTGAGTTAATGCCAAACTTAACCCTAACATAAAACATTTGGAGTTAGTGCCTTAACTTAACCTTATACACTTCGTAATGTGACGTTTGCAATAACTTCCAAATTTGATGTTTAAGAAACATGGATGAACGTCTAATTCTGACGTGAGACTGCGAGAGCTAGTTGCCAGGCCAGCAGCCTAAGGAGGACGGGACACTATCATTCAAAACATCTTGGAACTCTTCTGCGATCTCGTACAACCAATTACTTCTCTCCAGCTGCCACCACAACATCTGTCCTCTGTGATTTACGTTCCATATCCTGCGGTACAAATGACAACCATGGCCATGAACACCCAAAAAAGCAACCTTAAGCACATTTTATTCCTATTACTCTCTATTGGTCTCAGCCACTCACAGGGCTACTCTTAGGATCTCTCACCCTGGACCCACCGTCCTCTACTACTCTCTTCACTGGCTCAGCATATGACATCTTCTGCACTACTCTGATCCTGGCAACCTCAACCTGCCTTTCTTTCACCAGACACCTCTGATCTCCAGAACCATGGGCACCCCTACAGTTTACATACACAACTTTTTTCAGATATACTACACATTCCTTTGTCTCATGCTGCCACATAACAAATAAGCTTGACACCTAAAACACTGTAATGGATTCGGGAAGCTCTCACGGGATAACTGACACATCCTAACTTGACTTTATCTGGTAAAAACTCTGCATCAAAACACAGTAGTGCAGACCGTGTCTTCTCTGTTTCACCACGCTCTCCACTGGGTCTGCGTCACATCAAACGGCAGGCATCAGACACACCAACTTCAATTGGCCCCCCTTAACACCATTCCAGTTATCACTCCTTTCAATTGCTCCCTGCTCCGGAGAGGAAAGCAAGTCACGGTTCTTGTCCCCAGTCGTGGTGCGGAGTGCATGCTCCCTTTGGACCGAAGAAACACAAAAATCCACACGATTCCATTTCGAGTCACTTTCACCGACCCAACATTCCCCAACCTCTTCTTTACCCAACCTGACACCACATATGGATCAGCCAGAAGGCAAGAATCCATTCTCTCCAAAAATCACACTCCCAGAGGACAAAAAAAACATCTTTATCACCATCGGGACGAAGCTCAAACTCTGCGGTCTTCACCACACCTGCCACCGCAATTCAGTCATCCTCACACTTATCATGTTCAATTTCCTTCTGCAGCACTCCATATTTACTCTTAATATGTCCACTTTCTTCCATTTTTTTTCCTGTCTACATTCTTACTGACCTCAATAGGTTCCCCTGACTCCATCTTCAAGTCTGGAAACCATTCGGGCATACTCGCTATCTTGTGCTAAACCTGTTGTTGACTTGCCGGTCAAGGAAAGATTAGTAACCAAAAACGGCTATGTTATAGAACATGATATGAACCTATCGAAACTGCTGATAGCCGTGGGAAACACTCCCAAATATCAATCAACCCTAAACCACCTGTGTTATTCTACTGTAACTTGTAGCAATGTAAGAAGACAAGACAGTCAGAAAATGATAATTTACAATAAACAGCAGCTAACTCATGATTCTTAAAAAAAGAATGTGTCACTTTTATTCTCCTGTTACCATAGTTTTTGCACAGCACAGCGCTGACTGAAAGAAAATATTATTAGTTAGTGCAGTGTCTCCTGTATGAATAACTGTTACTTGTCACAAAAATAACAGTGGACTTGATCTATGATGACATATACACTACTACAGACAATTCAGCTCAAATCGCAAAATATAAGCCTCTGATGTCTTGGCTAATGTATTCATGATATATAATTATAAATATCCAGTTTTGTTTTGGGATGATCACGTAATTCACATTTAATGGGAGGAAAAAAGACACCAGTGGTAGAGCCATCACAAAAAATGATGTAAATGCAGGCTATATTTGGGTGATGAAATCTTTATCTTTCAGCCAGAAACAGATGTATCTCGATTAAGAAAGCTAATTCAAAATACTTACTAAGCTCCATCTTTGACTCTGCTGGTGATCCTTCAAAATTTGGGAAAACATTAAATGCACTGAAGCATACAAATTCCTAAGCAAGTTCTTTCTCTCTGGCATCTGGCAAGGTTTGGAAGGCGGTCCATGTACTCCCCCTTCACAAAGGTGATGACCCTTGTGGCCTAAATAATTATTGCCCTATTTCGAAACTTTCTTGAGGAGCTAAAATATTACACTCAACAAAAATATAAATGGAACATGTAACAATTTCAAAGATTTTACTGAGTTACAGTTCATATAAGGAAATCAGTCAATTAAAATAAATAAATTAGGTCATAATATGTTGATTTCACATGATAGGGAATACAGATATGCATCTGTTTGTCACAGGTTCCTTAAGAAAATGTATGGGCGTGGATCAGAAAACCAGTTAGTATCTGGTGTGACCATCATTTCCCTCATCTCCTTCGCATAGAGTTGATCAGACTGTTGATTGTGGCCTGTGGAATGTTGTCCCACTCGTCAATGGCTGTGAGAAGTTGCTGGATATTGGCGGGAACTGGAACGCTGTTGTACACTTCGATCCAGAGCATCCCAAACATGCCCAATGGGTGACGTCTGGTGAGTATGCAGGCATTGGAAAAACTGGGCTATTTTCAGCTTCCAGGAATTGTGCACAGATCCTTGCAACATGGGGCCATGCATTATCATGCTGAAACATGAGGTGATGGAATGGCCCAATAATGGGCCTCAGGATCTCATCACGGTATCTCTGTGTATTCAAATTGCCATCGATAAAACTGCAGTCAGGTCAAGATCCTGTTGAGGATGACAAGCACGCAGATGAGATTCCCTGAGAAGGTTTGACAGTTTTTGCAGAAATTATTTTGTTGTGCAGACCCACAGTTTCATCTGCTGTCCGGCTGGCTGGTCTCAGACGATCCCACAGGTGAAGAAGCCAGATGTTAATGTCCTGGGCTGGCGTGGGTACACATGGTCTGTGGTTGTGAGGCCGGTTGGACGTACTGACAAATTCTCTAAATCGACATTGGAGGCGGCTTATGGTAGAGATGAACATTACATTATCTGGCAATAGCTCTGGTGGACATTCCTGCAGTCAGCATGCCAAATTCATGCTCCCTCAAATCTTGACATCTGTGTCATTGTGTTGTGTGACAAAACTGCACATTTAAGACTGGCCTTTTATTGTCCCCAGCACAAGGTGCACCTGTGTAATTATCATGCTGTTCAATCACAGTTTATTGATATGCCACACCTGTCAGTATTATCTAGGCAAATGAGAAATGCTCACTAACAGGAATGCAAACAAATTTGTGCACAAAATTTGAGAGAATAGCTTTTTGTGCGCATGGAAAATTTCTATGATGTTTTATTTCAGCTCATGATACATATTGGACCGAAACCTTGTTGACCACATCCCACTTCTGACACCAATGTATTGAAACAGGCAGGGAGCAGGTCTCGAACCCTCGACCTTCTATCCCGAAGTCCAGCGCGCTATCGACTGTGCCACAAAAGCATGCTCAAGCGGCAGAGTCGATTTCCACGCTTATAAACCCAGGGTCGCTACAATATGTTGTGTTTATGTTTTTGTTCAGTATATAATCCTTGATTCATTCTCAGCTAAGATCTTTATTTTCTTTGAAAGGTATTCTACATGTACATCAGTCGGGTTTTAGACAATGCTATAGTACTATCTCTGCTCCATCCCTATTTTTAAATGATGTGGTTGAATTAGGAGTGAGTGATCAATAGCATCGGAGGCCTAGCATGACAGGTCAATGAAGAGGGCAGCTCAATGTTGCTTTTTATCCATACAATTAGAGTCTTTCCTCAATTGGCCCTAGACCAGGCTGCATGTAACTGGTTTAACAATGACTTTACAGATACAAATTTAGTTATATCTACGGATGTTTGTTAAATCAGGTTTCCTGGATATTACGAATGGGGTCCCGCAGGGGTCGATTCTGGGTCCTGTACTCTTTACTGTTTACATTAACAATATTGACTTGCTTGTAAAAAATTGTACCCTGCACTTGTATGCCAATGATACTGCTGTGTATGCTATTGCACCCATGATTGAGCAGGCTCTATCTGAACTAGAGTCTGCCTTCATTGTATTACAGAAATACTTTTTTGACCTGAAATTAGTAAGGAATGCAGGTAAAACTAAGCATGTTGTTTTCTAGAGCGTATAAAAATAACTCTGATGATTTAAGCATATGTACTTGGATGGTGTCCATATTGATTGTGTCCCTGTTTACAAATATCTGGGCACCTGGACAGATGAAAAGCGGTCTTTACATTTTTTTATTTCTGAGTTAAGAAGCTGAGAATAAAAATGGTCTTCTTCTACAGAAATAGGTCATGCCTCTCGCTAACCTGCGTGTGTCTCAGGGGGAGTCGGGATATGCAACAGGAGAAATATAAGCACCCCCCCCAAACATATTATTATTATTAGGATATTAGGGTAACTAGCACCCCTGTAATTCACATTAAAACCTCAAGATTTCAAATGATTTTCCAAACACTTTCCCTGGCCGCCACTGCTTGTGCTCAACAACAAAAAATGTACTCTGTCGTCACAACTTTGAGATATTTCAATAAAACGATTTTGTGGTACGTTTTTGAAAAAGTTGTAGATATATTCCAATGAAGTTAGATCTATAATTATGATTTTTTTTTTTAAATAGGAAAGCGTTAACATAAGTAATCCACTTGTTTAAAGAGAAAAATGTAGTAATTCTTGAGTAAAGTAGTAATATGTTGGGTGAGTGTGTTGGGGGCAAACCCCCCAGGGGCTAGTTACCCCTTTATGGTTATGAATGTGTTTCTTCCTCTCATTTAGACTATGACTAGCCCAGTTAGCGCTTGTTTATGCTAACTTTCTAGCTAGCAACTTCACCAGCAGTAAATGCTTGCCAGCTAGCTAGTTAGCGTAATAAACTGCTAGGAGTTTGAGCTAGCAACCTTACTACCAGATCGTCTGAGGTAAAATGCATTAAAAAGATAACGTAACTTAATTGCAGTTGTAAATGTTGCCACTAGTGACTGATAGCTTTAGTTAATGTTACTTTATAGCCGTTTAGCTATTTTACCAAGCACTTTGTCATTAAGCTAGATAGCTAGCTACGTTTTTAAGAGAGAGAGAGCATTTCAATTGGCATCTCTCCCCCTGTTTTCAGTCACAGGTGTGGACTGGATTAGGTGTGAGCAGTGCAGGAGGTGGGCTCATGAGTTGTGGTCCAATTTTTACTGGGGATAGCTTTATTTGTGATTTATGATAGTTACCCCCTAGCACCCTACTATTAGGAGATTATTCAGTCCACGTTCCTATCGGTTTTAGCTATCGCGACATCATCTATATGAACGCCGCTGCCACTTCGTCGCTCACTACGCTTTATTATGGGTGACAGTTATGGTACTCATCACTGCATTCTCTACCAGAAAGTTGGTTGGCTCTCTTTGATGTGACTTAGTTCGGTTGATACATTGCTATTTTTTCATTTATAAAAGGAAGTCATTTTACAAAAAAGTCCCACCGTACCTAACATCATTACTCAACTTTAGACAAATGACTTGCTTACCCCCGGTCTCAGTGATGGCTAAACTCTGGAAATTCCTTTGGTCTTTACGGAGTTAACTGAAACCTGATTTGCCTTTCTTTCACCGTATTTGTGGAACAATTTTCTAAATGTGATTACATTTGATGTTTTGGTGCATCTAGGGCAATTCAGAAAGTTAGCCGATTGAGGAAAGTATTACTGATGAACGTGTTTGCTTGCAGTTTATATTTATATTTTGATGCGTGTAATTTAGGTCTCATCTGTAAAAGAGAGCTCTGTCTTAGTCGGACTCCCTGATAAATAAAGGTAAAAACTTAACTTTATGTGACGTCTGAACTCCAGTCCGCCTACACTAGTCGCTGCTGCTCAACTCCATTGTAAATCGTGGAGTTGTTTTAGTCGGCTTGTTAGTGCATCCATAGCTACCTCAGCACGTCCACACAAGGCAGCGGGAGGCGAGGCGGAGTTGGGTAAGTACTAAACTAAGCAGGAACTAGATAAATGACATGTACTGTTTGTAAATCTATAAAAAAATGCCCTTGTTATGCTGAGAAAGTTTTTGTTAGCGCGTTACCTTCTAAAACACTCAGACACGTTGGGATTTGACAGGCAATGCTAGCTAGCAGCAAGCTACGCTGTCACTTGGCATGGTTGTAACGGAAACGTTTAGCTATCAATGCTAGCCAGATAATAATGGGGATGACTGAATGGTATTGTCGGATAAAGTTATAAATTTAAAACGTTGGTAAAATATACATTTCGGCACGTTATTGCAGACATTTAACTACAGACGTGAACTAGCTTTAGAGTAAAAAATAAATAATATATATGATAGTTAAAGCCATGTGACAACAGTCGACTTTTGGATTAGGGTGTAATTTGCGGGCCGCAATTAGGGGCATTTTCTGATATAGGCGTTTCTTGATATCAAGTTACACCCATTGGTCCATGGCCGCTTTTTTTCAGTCGGGGACAACAGACGTTGACAATAATTGTAGCTAAGCTTAACCCTAACTCTTTTCTTTAACTTGCCACGTTTATTCACCTAACTTGCCACGTAAACAAATCTGTGGCAAGAAACCATCAATCTCATAACACTGAGACTGTCCAATGACGGTGGGCTTTTCCTAATATCAAGGAACACCCACATCAAGAAACACCCCGAATTGTGGTCTGCAATTACACCATATTTGGCTTTTGGGGAAAGTAACAGTGCATTTTCACATAACAACGATGGGGGCGATGAAACACCGGTGCCTCATTCATTTTCAATGGAGGGATTTGAAGTGGGCAGGGCCAGCACGGGCAACGGAGTGTGAACAGGGCGTGACCAAAGTTGGGTTAAGCTGAACTTTATGCAAATACTCTGCGATATTGCAATGTTATTAACCAATCGAAGCCCACTATAGCTTCCAGCCCCTACTGAATTGGCTGTTGATACCTAGCACTACCTAGACGGCTTGCTAGCACCCAATCTGAGGGTGAAGCTACCATGGCTATACTAATTATAGTGTTTTGTGGAAATCCCCTTAGAAGGAGAGGTATGTCGGAAACTCACTCAGCCAAATTTGTTCTGAAGATTTTTCATTTGGTTACACGCATCCAATCAACTGTACATTTTAGGTGTACTGTTAGCTAAACTTATCGAACAATCACCTTCATTTACTACCCTGATCATCTTATTCTTGGCTATCTGGAGCTTCCCCTTCAGAAGCTAGTCATTTCAATGTAGATTTTTTTTTTATAAAAAAATTATAAAAATAAAATAATCCCCTCCATGTTGGTCAGATTGATTGAATGCATGTATGTCTTTTTCAAATTTTGTGTGCGCTTGTTTTTAAAATGGTTGAATTAATAAACTAAACTAAACAAAAAAAACGAAACTATATTCAAATCGAAACTGGAGAAATGATCATGGAACTATATTTTATAGCCTTTTCACTCTGTCCAGCTTGCTTTATCGAAACGAAGGCTAGACTGTCAGGGAGCTTATTTTGACTGCAAGGAAAAATAATGCGTTTTAAGTGCGGCCCTACGGCATGTGGCCGTTACGGATTACATAGGAAGCCTCAGCCGTGATCTGCCCAACGATGGCTCTACCAGACGAACTCTGCATTTTATGCACGCTTTGACAAAAGGTGGTGAGGGTAGGCAACATCTCCACCAGGGCATACATTTTTACTTTTTGGTCCACCAGCCACTGTGGCAAGTAGATTTTTTTTGTGTTTTTTTTTAACTAGCCAAAAATATATTTTTTTTTTCTGCAAAAATTACACCAACAACAAAAATTAGTATTCTGTATATTGTTTCTAAAACAATAAAAGTATTACTAGTAAGTAGTATATTGTTTAATGATTTGATTTTGTGACCTGAGCCTGAACCAAAATATGACAGATGAGTTAAAAAGGTTAACGTGGCAATACGACTCAACAGGTTTGTGCCTTTTCAGATTGATTCTGTCTAGTAGACACGTTGTCTTCTCTTCCCTAGCAGTTGAAACTCAAACATGGAAAGACAACCTAGCTTGCAAACAAAATCATGTACAGTACCGTTCAAAAGTTTGGGGTCACTTAGAAATGTCCTTGTTTTTGGAAGAAAAATCTATTTTTTTGTCCATTTGAAATAATAACATCAAATTGATCAGAAATAAAGTGTAGACATTGTTAATGTTGTAAATGACTATTGTAGCTGGAAAGCTTTAAAAAAAAAAAATATATATATATATATATATGAATGTACACCGTGTAAATAAAGGCCCATTATCAGCAACCATCACTCCTGTGTTCTAATGGCATGTTGTTAGCTAACCCAAATGTATCATTTTAAAAGGCTACTTGATCATTAGAAAACCCTTTTGCAATTGTTAGCACAGCTGAAAAGTGTTGTGCTGATTAAAGAAGCAATAAAACTGTCCTTTAGACTAGTTGAGTATCTGGAGCATCAGCATTTGTGGGTTCAATTACAGGCTCAAAATGGCCATAAACAAAAAACATTCTTCTGAAACTCTTAAGTCTAATCTTGTTCTGAGAAATGAAGGCTATTCCATGCGAGAAATTGCCAAGAAACTGAAGATATCGTACAACGCTGAATACTACTCCCTTCACAGAACAGCGCAAACTGTCTCTAACCAGAATATAAAGAGGAGTGGGAGGCCTCTGAGCACAACTGAGCAAGAGGACAAGTACATTAGTGTCTAGTTTGAGAAACAGACGCCTCACAAGTCCTCAACTGGCAGCTTCATTAAATAGTACCCGCAAAATACCAGTTTCAACGTCAACAGTGAAGTGGTGACTCCGGGATGCTGGCCTAGGCAGAATTGCAAAGAAAAATCCATATCTCAGACTGGCCAATAAGAAGAAAAGATTAAGACGGGCAAAAGAACACACACTGGACAGAGGGACTCTGCTTAGAAGGGCAGCATCCGAGTCGCCTCTTCACTGTTGACGTTGAGACTGGTGTTTTGCGGGTACTATTTAATGAAGCTGACAGTTGAGGACTTGAGGCATATTTGACAGCCTCAAGTCTTCATGGGTATAACGCTACAAGCTTGGCACACCTGTATTTGGGGAGTTTCTCTCATTCTTCTCTGCAGATCCTCTCAAGCTCTGTCAGGTTGGGTGGGGAGCGTCGCTGCACAGCTATTTTCAGGTCTCTCCAGAGATGTTCGCTCGGGTTCAACTTCTGTCTAGGCCACTCAAGGACATTGAGACTTGTCACGAAACCACTCTTGCATTGTCTTGGCTGTGTGCTTAGGGTCGTTGTCCCCATCCAACCTGACAGAGCTTGCGAGGATCTGCAGAGAAGGATAGGAGAATACAGGTGTGCCAAGCTTGTAGCCTCATACCCAAGAAGACTCAAGGCTGTACTCACTGCCAAAGGTGCTTCAAAAAGTACTAAGTAAGAGTCTGAATACTTATTTAAATATAATTTTGTTTTTTATTTTTCATACATTTGCAAACATTTCTAAACCTGTTTTTACTTTGTCATTATGGGGTATTGTGTGTAGATTGACAAACAATTTAATCAATTTTAGAGCAAGGCTGTAACAACAAAGTAGAAAAAGTCAAGGAGTCTGAATACTTTCCGAATGTACTGTATATAGTGCAAACCTAATGGGGCGAACTCAGTGAAGTTGAATCTCTTGTCTCTGCGCGGCATGGTTTTTCTTCTGAACGGCAGTCCTGGAGGATTGTATTTGACTAAGTCCTACAGGTCTCTAGCTTTTGAGCTTTTTGCCTCCTTCGTTTGCTTGAGGTGTCCGGTACAAGCGTTACGCATATACATTTAGTCGACCATGGGTGTCTGTTTGTTTGTGTGACCAGCTTTGTCTGTTTTGCTTATCCATCTCATGGATTGTGGAGGCTATTGCTCTGGCCTATGACAGCAAAAGGCAGGAATGACCTAATGGTGTATTTGCCCGCACACTAGGGGTCTGGCGGCATCTTGGGTGTTGTTTTAAAGAGTTGTTTGTAGTAGAGGTCTTCACAGAACCACCTGTACCCGAGAGCCGGGTCCGGATCCAGAATTCTCAATAATGGTCTGGGTCTGATATGATTGTCACTGGTCTCAAGTATGTGTAATTTTAACTGACATATCTGGACAGAGACAGAGAGAGAGAGAGAATCATTTATTATTTTATGCTGCTCTTGCTTTTCACGGGAGTGGTCCGTGGCACGTGTAGCTTGTTGAGTCAAAGAGCCAATAGGCTACTACAGCCATAGAGCCTCGCTTTGTGTGTGGCAAAAGTTAGGGAATATCTAATCATTGGAAGATGGAATTTAAATTACGGAATTAAAAGTTAAAGGAGAAGGATAGGCTACAACGACCAAGAGACAACAGGTAGGCTGCTACTTAATATTCTGAATGGAGTTGTTTTTAGTTGTAACTGTAGGATTAGAAAGTGCATGCACTGTGCCTCAATTAGCCTAGCTAGCAAACGTTAGCTAGTGTATCTAGCTTCTCCTGGTTTGTTGCAGTCAAGACAGGTAATATGTAATTATATTTGGTGAAAGATAACCTAGCTATGGCAGCTATTAGTCTACAATAGTGCGTGTCGGCTTGGTTGGTTGCTGTCTCTTTCTCCTTCCTCCCCTTGTCACTCACTCACAGTATGGCTGCTCCTCGCCTGCTAGATGGGCACCTCTCTCCCTCCTGTCACGCTTTATCAGCTCCGGTTAATAAATTAACTTAAATGACTACTGCTTTCCTCATTCAGATCGGTCTGGATCCAGGGAGGTCTATATGGATCAGGTCTATTTCTCAGTTCGGAACGGGTCTTTTTAATTTATTTTATTCATTCATTCAGTCATCTCTCGTCTGTCTGGGTGGGAAAGCCCCATGTCCATTTTTTGAAACTGGTCCAACCTTTTGGACTCATGAAGACTGTTGGAGATATTTGTGCTGTGGTGAGCATCACCACACACTTTGAGGTTTTATTGCTTGGATGTCTCTGGCCCCAGTGTAGCTGGGACAGGAGAGGGTCATTAGGCAAACCCGGGTACCGCAGGTTGTCCTGTGGGGTTGGAACTCTGGGAGGTCTGAATCTGTGCCTTAAATTAATCACCTGTGGAAGGTGGGGCATGGTGTTAATGGGAACTAAGGAGACATCCTTCCTGCCATTAGCCTTTAGAATCTGGGGTGTGTAGTTTTGCTGCAAGAGTAATTTCCGAGTCATTATGGCAGTATGAGGCAATAACTGGTTTACAACAGAATGGACATGTTTCCACATAAATGAAAGAGCACTCCTCGTACCCTTGACCACACACCCCCACACACAGCCTCTGATTGTTCGATGGGTTTGCTTAGGGAACAGCAGTTATAGTCATAACTGTACATGATCCCATGTAGGTTTACGTCTGTCATCCATAGCTGCTGACACACTCACAACATTGCAGCTTCATGACAGTCTCCTGATCAAATGGGATTGGCATAGAGTAAGAGCCCTTTCTGATAGCGTTCCTATTAGCCCACAATATGTTGTCTTATATCAAATAACATTTCCTTTGAAAGACCCTGTCCTGCTAGTACACCAAGACAGTCGATCTACCGGCACACACACATCCATCCATAAACATGTCATAGTGGGGGCCCAATGTTGAATTCATTTAATCATGAGATATGGTTCTAGGCATGTACAGTCAAGTCAAATTATTGGCACCCTTGATAAAGATGAGCAAAAAATACTGTATAAAATAAATATCTATTTTATGCTCCTAATTTAAAAAAAAAATATATATATATATATATATTATTCCAATCTAATGGCTCAGAGAAAGATTGAGATAATAAATAAATACAAATTATTTACAAAGGGTCAATTATTGCCACCCCTGTTTTCAATACTTCAGCGCCCTCCCCTTGCGAGGTTCTTTTCTGCATATATCCTTCTTTCATCACCAAACCCACCACTGGTATATGGCCAAAGAGATCTATTTTCATGTCATCTGACCATGGCACCTATTCCAATCCATGTGCCAATGCTGTTTAGCAAACTCCAGGCGGTGCTATGGTCAGAAAAGTATGGTGATGGATCTTTGATGTTATGGGGTTATTTTGCTTCCACTGGTCCTTGGGCACTTGTTGTAATAGGTTTTTTTTTAATAGGTTTTTTTTTACACTTTTTTTTTTTAAATTGAAATGTACATTTTCTCCCATATTAAGAGATACAGTATAACAAAGGGGAAAAAAATGTTTTTGTTATTTTACGAACATAGACAGAAATTAAACACAAAAGCTCAGTTTAAATATAGGAATTAGGTCCAACACATGGGACGTACTCAGTTCTTTGGAAATAGTAGGGAGCTCAATCTTAGAAAAGAAGTCCTCTGTTAATTTGGGTGCGTCATTTGTCATTTCTGAGGCATACAGGTTTGCATAAAATGTCCTAAATGACTCATTTAGCAATTTTCACATAAATGGTTGCCATCAGAATCAGTAATAGTAGCAATTGACTGGGAGTCTGCTCTCAGGTATGCCAAATATTATCGCCATGTTCGTAAAGCTTTTGCCTGACAAATTTTATTTTCAGCGTCCTGTGTTAGGAGTCAAACGTTGGTCTAAGTACTGATATTTATTTTGATAGGGCATGCAGGAGTGGGAATTTAGTCCTTCTCATTAGTTGCCAATTCACCCTCTAACGTTTATTGCTTTTCACATTTTTTTCCCGCCTCTTAGTGGCTAAGTATGACATAATCAGACCCCTGGCATATGCTTTACAGAAGGAGCGAGGGGTTATGTGTTGATTGAGAGAAATCCTTGAAACTTTTTAAAGTTGAGTTTTATGTCCAGGATCACCTCCCCATGAACATATGACTATGCTTCCTATATTAGCAGATAAAACCAACTGAAAACATGTCCTGGGCATAAAAAAGTAATATTTTCTAGTCTGACATCTATGAGGTACAGAGAAAACGGTGAACTTTCTGTTTGAGGGATGAAAGGTACTCCAGACATCAGCATACCCCAGATGATCACAAATAGATTTAAGCAACCTAGCTTGAGGAGAGGGTGAAACTATGCTACAGGGAAACTTGTCAAATAAGGGTGTTCAACAAACAAGTAAAATCTACTTCAACCACTGCAGTGTCTGTGCTTTTAATTCTAACAAGTCTAGAAATACCTTTGTGAGGAAATCAGGGTGGTGAAAATGCCCTGCCCATGTAAAGTGCTTTTTAATTATAACAAAACAACCACATTTTATCTTTCACACAATTCAACACCTTAAGTGGTGGGTTTTTTTCTCAAGAATTGCCACACCTTTACTTCTGGGTGTAAATGACAGTCTTACCTGCCATTGCACTTTGACCAACCAATATGCAGACTGAATCCTACTGTAAAGACAGGGTGGTACCTTTCCCCATGGGTTGAACTCTCCTCATTCTCACTGAGCCTAAACAAACTATATGAACCCAAACTATACTACACCTGAAAAATAGACATGTAAAGTTCCAAAAGGGGGTTTCCCCACTAGTTAACATGCAGGCAATTTCAACTCTCCAATGTAGACTCTTAAGTCTGCATAACCACTCTATAGATGAATCATTTATACCTATGAAAATTAATTAAGGAGATTGAGGCTCATCCACCTAAGACCAAGTGTGGGCACCAATATAGATTCACACAGATCTCAGTCTGCGCTATGGTAGCAGTTATTGTAGTGAAAAACTATATATATATATCTCTATATCACTTAGGTTGGAGTCATTAACTCGTTTTCCAACCACTCAACAAATACTTAGTGTATGTATGTATATATAATCTGTCTAAACAATTGCTGGAAAAATTACTTGTGTCATGCACAAAGTAGATGTCCTAACCGACTTGCCAAAACTATAGTTTAACAAGAAATTTGTGGAGTGATTGAAAAACTAGTTTTAATGACTCCAACATAAGTGTATGTAAACTTCCGACTTCAACTGTATATCTTAAAGTGTAACTTTAATCGGACTTGAGATGACCAAAAAACGTTGAGGTTTATCGCAGAGGCCCAATCGATTCTGATGCCTGACGTATTGCCACGTGATAGGCCTAAACATTTTTTTTAAATGTCTGACATTCTAGTGTAGGCGCTAGGCAGCTAATTTAGGATCTGAACAATCTAATTGTTGTTTGCATTTGTTTAAATCTTCAGAGTTATGCAAAAGTATTAAGGCCTGCCTAAAAGGCATTTGACCTTTTTTTTTTAAAAAGATGATAGTTTTCCTCTCACCTACCCACCCCACCCACTAGCACGTACTCTAGCACGTACTCTGTCATATTTGATTCACAGTCCAGCTGAGAAAGTCTACTCCAGGCGTCGGAAACGGAACGTTTGATTTTAAGAAAAAGTATGTCTGTTTTTGGAGCTGGAAAATCATTGGCTGAATGGTCGTCATCCACTGATCCAAGAACACACCAGGATGCTGTAGGAACATATCTCTCTGCGGTCGTGATCTCAGAGCTGTGGTTTGTTTTTCTCTGGCTTCACTGGAGGAAATCAAGCAGCTCCATTTGTGAAATGATCAGTTAAGACTGGACTTTGTAACAATGTAAATGCACCACTAACTGGGCTTAGTGGAGCACTTCACATAGGCTATGTTATTGTGTATTGCTTCATCATCCAGAAGGAAAGGCGGGAGTACACCTCCCTCCTGCTTTCTTATTACAAGTTCTTGTCACTATTTGTATATTTTCCTTTCAGCTTTCCTTCACAAATGAATTGGCTCAGTACTTTATCTGTAAAGATAAACACATCTCTTTTCTTCTCCAAAGGGTTTGAGAAACCATTTTAAAAAAGGTGTATCATATCCATAACAAATGTGATATCAATGCTGTTTTTCATTTCTAATCACTCAGAATAGCTGAAACTGCTCTCTACTCAGCAGGCATCAAATTAGCAGTGTTACAATTACTTTGGCTTAACTCTTTGGATAGCCTACTCTTTGGCCAACAGTCATTGCTTTAAACCCCATTGGGGCTTCTAATTATATACCTAACCACATACTGTTTGGCACCCTTACTACTTTCCCCCGAGTCAATACATTTTTAGAAAGACCATTGGCAGCGATTGCTGTCTTTTTTGGGTATGTCATATAAGTGCTTTGCACACCTGTATTGTGCAATATTTGCCCATTATTCTTAACTTATTCAAGTTCTGTCAAGGTGTTGTGAATCATGGCTAGACAGCAATTTATTTGATTTTTTTACTAGTAGTGATTATCTAGCTTGTCCTGCGTTGCATATAATCGATGCGGTGCCTGTTAATTGATCATTTATCGTTCGTCCAAGATGGCGTAGCAGTAAGTCGTCCTGTCTCGTCGTGTCCCTTGTATATATCGTTTCTTTTTCGTTTTTTACATATTTCTCTTCGCATATCTCTTTAAAAACATTTTGCTAAACCTAAGCTTCCAAATACTCTCCTGCAACCCGCCTCACCCAATGTAGCGATTTTTCCTAAAGTATTTATATTTACTTATTTATATTTACCACCAGCTATGCTAGCGGTCTTCAGCTAACCGGTCATCAGCTAAGCTAACCTTTAGCTCGGAAAGCTCTCGCCAGTTCGAACAACGCGACTCTAACCAGAGCATAACGGACCTATTTATTTTTCATCCCCGGATTCCCACCGCAAACGGAACATTTTTCAGCTGGATCTTCACAACTAGCTATCTAGCTAAACCGCAACCCCGGATGATTTCTCCTGGCTAGCGTTTCCACCCACTTAGCGTGAAGCTAGCCCGGCCAGCGCACCTGTGCTACCTCCGTAGCATACTCCTGGGCTACAATACCCGGGCCCACGACCGGTCTATCGATGTCACCGCATGAAGAGGAATAAACAGTCTCACCCCATCGCGACGTCCCCCAAAGGCTAACTCTCTAGCCCTCGCTATCTCCCTGCTTGCTAAACTCGGCCTGCTAACTGCTAGCTTGTCGAGCCCCGGTCCGCTAACTGCTACCTTGTTTAGCCTGGGCCTACGAACTGTTAGCTTGTTAGCACAGGCCTGCTAACCGTCTGAATCGCCGCGTCCCAAACACTCACCGGACCCATATTTACTTTCTATCTCTTCTTGATTTTTAATCTGTTTATACCTTTCCGGAAACCTGCCTCACCCAATGTGATACGGAATCGCTATTATTTTTAATTTTTAGAACACACTCAAGAACCTCCAGAAGCTAACTAGCTACAAGCTATTTAGTCATTGTTAACTTTTTTTTCAACCTGGATAACACTCGCCAGTCCAGCTTCCCTGCCCCATCCACCGCTGCCCCCTGGACACTGATCTCTTGGCTACATAGCTGATGCACTCTGGACTGTCCATTAATCACAGTACTCCATTCTGCTTGTTTATGTTTTATCTGTCGGCCCCGTTGCCTAGTCAACGCCATTTTACCTGCTGTTGTTGTGCTAGCTGATTAGCTGTTGTCTCACCTACTGTTTTAGCTAGCTTTCCCAATTCAACACCTGTGATTACTGTATGCCTCGCTGTATGTCTCTCTCAAATGTCAATATGCCTTGTATACTGTTGCTCAAATGGGTGATTTAACAAGCGTATTTGCAAAAAAAGCACTTTTGTTGCACCAATGTGTACCTAACCATAAACATCAACGCCTTAAAATCAGTACACAAGTATATATTTTTAAACCTGCATATTTAGTTAATATTGCCTGGTAACATTATTTTGACTAGGGAAATTGTCACTTCTCTTGCTTTCTGTGCAACAGAGTCAGGGTATATGCAGCAGTTTGGGCCGCCTGGCTCGTTGCGAAATGTGTGAAGACCATTTCTTCCCAACAAAGACAGCCAACTTCGCCAAACGGGGGATGATTTAACAAAAGCGCATTTGCGAAAAATGCACAACCGTTGCACGAATGTACCTAACCATAAACATCAGTGCCTTTCTTAAAATCAATACACAGAAGTACATATTTTTTAAACCTGCATATTTAGTTAAAAGAAATTCATGTTAGCAGGCAATATTAACTAGGCAAATTGTGTCACTTCTTGAGTTCATTGCACGCAGAGTCAGGGTATATGCAACAGTTTGGGCCGCCTGGTTCGTTGCGTACTGATTTGCCAGAATTTTACATAATTATGACAACATTGAAGGTTGTGCAATGTAGCAGCAATATTTAGAGTTATGGATGCCACCCGTTAGATAAAATACGTAACGGTTCCGTATTTCACTGAAAGAATAAAAGTTTTGTTTTCGAAATGATAGTTTCCGGATTTGATCATATTAATAACCTAAGGCTCGTATTTCTGTGTTATTCTAATTAAGTCTATGATTTGATAGAGCAGTCTGACTGAGCGATGGTAGGCACCAGCAGGCTCGTAAGCATTCATTCAAACAGCACTTTCCTGCGTTTGCCTGCAGCTCTTTGCAATGCTTCAAGCACAGTGCTGTTTATGACTTCAAGCCGATCAACTCCCGAGATTAGGCTGGCAATACTGAAGTACCTATTAGAACATCCAATAGTCAAAGGTATAAGATATACAAATGGTATAGAGAGAAATAGTCCTATAATAATTATAACCTAAAACTTCTTACTTGGGAATATTGAAGACTCATGTTAAAAGGAACCACCAGCTTTCATATGTTCTGAACAAGGAACTTTAACGTTAGCTTTTTTACATGGCACATATTACACTTATACTTTATTCTCCGACACTGTTTTTGCATTATTTAAACCAAATAGAACATGTTTCATTATTTATTTGAGACTACATTGATTTTGATTATATTGTATTATATTAAGTTAAACTAATTGTGTTTGTTCATTCAGTATTGTTGTAATTGTCATTATTACAAATATCTATAGATATATTGTTAAATTGTCATTTAAATCAAGTACTTTTCTGCATATCTAAGCAAACCCTTGAGGTGTTTGTATCCTCCTGACTGGTGGTTCTTTAAAAAGTTTTTAAGAAACCAAATATGCTTTTCTGCATCTCTGCGGGTGAAATATTGAAAGGAATGTTGTCTTATTCAGTACATTTAGTAATTGCTTGCTTTTCTAAAGTTTGGCAATGCCAAGATCGATAAGACAAGCTACTCTAACTTGATTGATAGCTTGAACTGGCTTTGTATCTAGTTTTATGAGGTTGTAAGATGGGTTCCCAATCTAGCTGGTTAGCTAAAGCCAACTTCCTAAAATTGCTAGGTGGCTAGTATTACGGAGGGGGAAAAAAATTGTTTGATTTATTCATCAAGAAGGAATCAATTGGCTACATAGCTTGATCAGATTCATTTACAAACATACCTATTGCCTGTCACTGGCAGCTAAAATCAAATCAACCGCAGTGTGTCACTCTCTCCTCCCCTGACGATACTGCATCCACTAGAGTATCTAGCATCCTGCCTAGGCATCTCTTATGCTCTATGCACCTTGGAAGGAACCAGTCAGTGTGCCCCCTCAGCAAAAGACCGATGATGGATTTTTTTGTTGTTTGTAAGTAATTATGATAAAACATGGGCTTAATTGTTTAGTAATTAATTGAACATCTGAAAAATGTAAAAACAGGACAAATCTGAGGGGGCAGTGCCTGTGGGCATGACAACACTGCACTACGCTAGGGTTAAGTGGATATACTGAATGACATAGCAAGGAGTCATCCACACTGACATTTGTATAGCGGTATGGTCTGTATTCAGGACTAAACATTGGTATGCAACAGCTGCTGTAGCACTGACCAGAGCTTGAACCATACAAATGCAAATTGATCATGATCTGAGAGATTAGGCTTCATAGTGGTCATTGCTGATGTGTGTAATGGCCAGAAGAGAACATGATCGTTCGTGTACAACGATTACTAGTACCTAAACCATGTAGGCCTTGTCGTGTCTTTGGCTATGCCGGATTAAGTGATATGACATGCTATTCTATAAAATAATTTCTCCGTAATTACTATTACCTGATTGAGCTAATCATGTAAATGTAATTAACTGGAGTCGGGCACCACAAATTCATATTTATAGAGCTGTTATCTTCCGAATAAACTCTTAAAGACCTAGTAATATTTTACATCAATAGCAGTCCATATCAATCGTATCAGTCTCATCTGAAAGTTGTAAATACTTAGTTATCTGCACGAACCCTGGCTAACAATTTGAATCAGCAATACAAAATTGGGTTTAATTATTTATTTACTAAATACCTAACTGTTGGGAAAATTATGATTTGAATGACTGAACAAATCATTTTAAATGGAACTGTAACTAAGTAAAACTTATACTCTGTTTTATTATATCTGATTAACAATATGAGTTCATAAGAAGGGATTGTGTGTCACGGACAAGGAGTAATTAAAGTTAATGAACACCATTCCAACTAGGAAGAAACAAATGGGTTGGACTGTGTAAACAAATAAGGTCGTTAACCTAACGTTGAACCTACAGAAACTTAGCTCTGGGGTTTTTAGATAAGGCAGTGAGTGCATTCCTAAGTTTTCTGTTAATAAGAACTGTCAGCTCAGTGGTGATCGATAATGTTGAGGGGTCAAAAGTTATCTAGGAGTGTGTTAGTAAGTTAGAATGAACTTTTCACCTCACTTTGTCCCAGGCGAGAGGAGGGGATTCTGTTAAAGCAATGAAATGACGTCATGATCTGTATATAAACTGTTGCTCGTGATTAAGTGGGAGCGCGCTCCGAGAATAAATTCTGTTACCTATTATTGAAAGACTGGTCTGCGTCTATTTTATGCAAACAAGAATCTTAGAAATTCTCATAAAATAGATGAAGGGTTTTCAATTGATGAAAGCACATTGGCATAATTAAATTACATTAACACTAACTAATCACACAGAATTACACATAATTAAATCATAACTTGATTACAAATTACGTCATAAAGGCAAACTTCCCTAGCGGGCGGAACAGATATGACAGCTTGTTACACAAAAGAAAAGGAGCTGGGTTGAGTGAAGGAGCGGGAAGACTGAGGAACAAAGGCGAAGCTGTGCTATTGTAAATACAGTATCTTATGCATTCTAAATTACCGCCCATTTGGAAAAGGAAAATGCAATAAATATTTACTCTGAGCTGCGCTTCGGTAGGTTGGTGGTAGATGGAAGGCCGTGTTGCACAACCGAGTCCTTTGAAGAATGTCTCTTGTGGTCAATTGAATACGTTGTAGTAATGTCGTTGTGTGGTAGATGGGATACTCTGTCTGTTCCTTCCTAACCTGCGGTTGCTAACTCAACGGCTAGGAGGTATCACTTCTGTAGTGAGTAAGAGTTCAAAGTTCATACCATTCGCAACCAAAGCTCACGCTGATGTTGGCTTCGTTCTGTAGTTATTATCTGAACCATTCTGACATAGGACCGTCGTCCTATATCCACTGAACAGGAAGTTCTATTGTCGTCAAGGCTTTATATAGGAAGGGAGAAAAGGGGTGTGTTTCATAGTTTACAACCTCTCTCTTCACGTGGGCGGGCCAATGAGTGAGCAGCCCTATCTTATGAAATTCCACATCTCACATTTTTTAAGCTAAAATCACAAATAATTTCATATTCATACATTTAAATTGAACAACAATTGCATTTGAATCCGATAACTCTGATGTGTAGACTTTCCACTGTAGAGTTTGTCATCTTATCATTGATGAGAATGTCTCAGATGACAACCGAACTGACATCATATTCATTAAGTACCACCGCATATGTTCAATTGTTCGGATTACCAGAATATAGTTAATTTCCCCCCACCTACTGATGTTCCCAGAATCTCTATGTTAACCAAGGGTTTTGCAAATGTAACCTCAGTCGGGTAGAGAGAGGAAAAAGGGTGGAAGAGGTATGACTGTCATAAACCTACCCCCCCAGGCCAACGTCATGACAGCCTTAACTGGGGATTTGGGAATTTTTCTTTGGTGTTTATAAAAAATATATATATTTTTAAAAACAACAACATAGATTTGCCATGCTTTTGATCTGGATCAAGAGTTAATTCCTTACCTTTTTATACCAAAGACTTAAAGCTTTCTATTCAGACTGATGCCAAGTGTATAGCTTTTGTATTAGTCTTACAATTTGTAGTCCAACAAATATAAATACAACTTCAATGTTAGATTATAAAAGTATATTTTGCAAGGAATGGTACCAGCTGTGACCTCTTAGTCTAGGGCTGGGTGATATGGCCAAAATATCGTATCACAACATTTTTCACAAAATATTTGACAGTTTTGAATAATACTCGTTTTTAATTATTCAGGACCCTAGTGTGGCAACATACATTTTAAGTGATTTTCAGTGGGGCATTCGCCATTCTGATTTGTTTTATACTGTTCAATCCAACTTCAACCCCCCAAATAATTAAGCATTTAAATAAATGTCTGCATTTTCTGCACTTTTGTTATCATTTCAACACTTTCGGGTAGGACTGCCTGATGTCTTATATGGCATAGAGTTGTTGATTGGTGAACTGTTTTAAATCATGGGAATATAATGATTATTGTAATTCAATAGTTGATATAGTCGGCTGCACTTTGAATACATTGTTTGACATCACAAGAACAGGAAGCCAGGGAGAAATTGGGAAAGGGTGGGAACTCGAAGTGTTAGTCAGTGTTTCCTTGGGGACCGTATATGATGTTATATTTAGCTAGCTAGCATATTCTAGCTAGCTAGCATATTCATGTTTTGCTTTTTCCTCTCTGATTTAGAAGATACCATTGCACAAACATACCAGTGCTGGTGTAAGCCTAGATCAGTATCAGGCTGTATTTTAGCTAGCTACATTTGTGCTGATTCTGATTTTACAGCTACCTAGTGATTTTAGCATTAGTGGCTAACAATGTATTTTAGCCACAACTTGCTAAGAAAAGACAAACTAGCTGGTTGCAGACAAAATAAAAGTGTAATTAGTTTTTAAACAACTAATTGACCAATGTCGATTCAACTACTTGTATTCAATTTTTTCCTGTGCGCTCAGTTTCTCTAGAGTTGAATCAGATCAAGCACAAACTGTGCGATGAAGTTTCCAACAGGCCAATATTCTATGTAGTTTAGCACAGAAAATGGGGTAATTAACTACAATAACCATTGTCCATTGCGTGCCTATTTATTCGGTCTGTGTTTCTTTTACACCTACTAGGTTAGGTTAGTGTGGGGCAGACAGAGGGAGAGAAGAGACCGAAGACTGCTCGATTGAGAGGGATGGAGAGCAGTTGCTTCGAGGTATCTCTACATGAAAATACATGATCTAAGTGATTGATAGTTGTTATTCAGTATGAAGTATTAAGTCTTATTTACTTTGAATAACTACAAAAATAGTGATTTGTAAGGCTGCATTGGCAGCAGCTCTATAGAGATGACTTCAATTGAAATAATGGTAGTCAAATGAAACTAATGTAATCAGTGCATAAAATGAACTTTGTTTCACCAGCCACTGTGGCAAGTAGATTTAAAAATCTACAAGCCACTCAGATTTTTAACAGCCCCCCAAAACACTTGCTGCTAAAATAACACCCACAAAACACAAAAAAACATAAGCAAATGTATTACTAATAAGATGTAACTAATGTGGTACATTGAATAAAACATTTGTTGTAACCGGAGTCTTTTTTTTCTCCACAATGTCATGGTATCCAATTGTTTAGTAGCTACTATCTTGTCTCATCGCTACAACTCCCGTACGGGCTCGGGAGAGACGAAGGTTGAAAGTCACGCGTCCTCCAATACACAACCCAACCAAGCGAACATCCAACCCGGAAGCAAGCCGCACCAATGTGTCAGAGGAAGCACCTGGCAACCTTGGTTAGCGCGCACACCACAGGAGTCGCTGGTGCGCGACAAGGATATCTCTACCTGCCAAGCCCCCCGTAACCCGGACAACGCTAGGCCAATTGTGCATCGCCCCCACGGACCTCCCGGTCGCGGCCGGTTACGACAGAGCCTGGGCGCGAACCCAGAGTCGCTGGTGGCACAGCTGGCGCTGCAGTACAGCGCCCTTAACCACTGCGCCACCCGGGAGGCCGCAACCGGAGTCCTTTAACCAAATTATCACAGATGACAAATGTTCAACTGCGGTGGGAGGTTGCCATGGTAACGTGACTGGAGTCATGTTTGTGCCTGTGAGATTGAAGTAGCCAAGAAACACAAGGACTTCTGTGTGTTATGTATGTCTATAGTGTACAGTGGCAAGAAAAAATGTGAACCCTTTGGAATTTCCTGGATTTCTCCATAAATTGGTCATACAATTATCTGCTCTTTATCTAGGTCACAACAATAGACAATCACAGTCTGCTTAAACTAATAACAATGTTTTCATGTCTTTATTGAACACAGTGTAAACATTCAGTGTGCAGGGTGGGAAAAAATGTATTTAATAACTGGTTGACCTTCCTTCGGCAGCAATAACCTCAACCAAATGTTTTCTGTAGTTGCGGATCAGACAGACCTGCACAACGGTCAGGAGGAGTTTGACCATTCCTCTTTACCTAACTGTTTCAGTTCAGCAATATTCTTGGGATATCTGGTGTGAACTGCTCTCGAGGTCATGCCACAGCATCTCAATCGGGTTGCGGTCAGGACTCTGACTGGGCCACTCCAGAAGTGTTATTTTCTTCTGTTGAAGCCATTCTGTTGTTGATTTACTTCTGTGTTTTGGGTCCTGTTGCATCACCCAACTTCTGTTGCGCTTCAATTGGCTGATATCCTTACATTCTCCTCAAACTTGGGAATTAATTTTTACATTCAGGCCCTGAGGCAGCAAAGCAGCCCCAAACCATGATGCTTCCTCCACCATACTTTACAGTTGGGATGAGGTGCCTTTTTTTTCTCCACACATAGTGTTGGGTGTTCCTTCCAAACAACTCCGCTGTAGTTTCATCTGTCCACATAATATTTTGCCAGTAGTGCTGTGGAACATCCAGATGCACTTTTGCAAACTTCAGACGTGCAGCAATAGTTTTTTTTGGACAGCAGTGGCGTCTTCCGTGGTGTCCTCTGATCACCATCCTTGTTTAGTGTTTTACGCATCGTAGACTCGTCAACAGAGATCTTAGCATGTTCTAGAGATTTCTATACGTCTTTAGCTGACTCTCTAGGATTCTTCTTAACCTCATTGTGCATTCTGCGCTGTGCTCTTGCAGTCGTCTTTGCAGGACGGCCACTCCTAGGGAGAGTAGCAACAGTGCTGAACTTTCTCGATTTTATAGACAACTTGTCTTACTGTGGACTGATGAACATCAAGGCTTTAGAGATACTTTTGTAACCCTTTCCAGCTTTATGCAAGTCAACAATTCTTAATCTCAGGTCTTCTGAGATCTCTTTTGTTCGAGGCATAGTTCACATCAGGTAATGCTTGTTGTGAATAGTAAACTCCAAAACATTTTTTTTAATAGGGCAGGGAAGCTGCCCAAAAACCAAAATCTCCAATCTTATCTCATTGATTGGACTCCAGGTTAACTGACTGACTCCAAATAGCTTTTGGAGAACTCATTAGCCTAGGGGTTCACATACTTTTTCCAACCAACACTGAATGTTTAAAATGTATTCAATATAGACAAGAAAAATACTATAGTGTGTTATTAGTTTAAGCACGCTATGTTTGTCTATTGTTGTGACTTAGAAGAAGATCAGATCAAATTTGCTGACCAATTTAGGCAGAAATTTAGGCAATTCCAAAGGGTTCACATACTTTCTTGCCACTGACTGTACTATGTAGACACCGGTATGGAAGTATGGAACGCCGTTTGGGTACTTATTTTCCTCCATAATTTGCAACTAAATTCATAAAAAATCCTACAATGTGATTTTTCTGGATTTTTTTTTCTCATTTTCTCTGTCATAGTTGAAGTGTACCTATGATGAAAATTACAGGCCTCATCTTTTTAAGTGGGAGAACTTGCACAATTGATGGCTGACAATACTTTTTGCCCCACTGTATGTTGTGCTTTTGCTGTAAAGTGTTTTTGAATCGGACACGATGGGTAGATTAACAAGATGTTTATCTTTCATTTGCTGTATTGGACTTAAGGTGTGAAAGTTACATATTTCTAAAAAATATATTTTTGAATTTTGTGCACTGCCTTTTCAGCGGAATGTTGTGGAGTGGTTCCGCAAGCGGAAAGCCTGCCCGAGAAAGGTTAATAGTTGTATCTTTTTCTGAATTTTTATAATGAGAATTTCTGTATTTGAATTTGGCGCTCTGCAATCAGCTGTCTACTCTGTGACACCCACAGAACACAGCTGTGAAGAGTTAACGCAAATATTAGCGCTGTAGCTCTTATCGCGGGACTGTGAC
This sequence comes from Oncorhynchus tshawytscha, assembly GCF_018296145.1. Taxonomy (NCBI): domain Eukaryota; kingdom Metazoa; phylum Chordata; class Actinopteri; order Salmoniformes; family Salmonidae; genus Oncorhynchus; species Oncorhynchus tshawytscha. The sequence continues at coordinate 42,195,390 of NC_056444.1, forward strand.
TGTGTGAAATCACCTCAGTCAGCCTAATGTGTGTATTGACAGTCATATTGCACTGTACAGCTTTACCGAAGGATTGGGGATCAATGAAATGGGGTATCATATTTTTTCCCCAACGTCCTCCCCAGAGTTATGAGACTCCAACATCCCACGCAGTTTTGTTTTTCCTCGGGAATAGTGTTCAATACACATAGGGTGACAATAAATGTAGCTCAATTCCGTTGTTTCAGAGTCCCGCGATAAGAGCTATGACGCTAACGTTCTCTGTGTGTCACTGAGTAGACTGTCATTGAGCCACAATCCATAGGTAAGGCTGTACAGTTAAATAAGTATGCCCCCAATGCAATTCTAATGTATAATACATCCAGTGTGATGTCAACAGATTTGCCATTGTCTTTTGTAGATTTTATATAACATTCCAACCTCGTTTAGCATGAGCTATTCAATTATGGCATAATTCTACTATTTATAATAATTTGCATCACTGTCTGACACTTATTTTGAAGGCTAACCGCAAAGTCCACTATTGTGGCTAATCCTTATTGTGGCCAGCTTCACATAGATGGGTCCGACCACCATTAATCAAATAAGAACTGTCTTATAAATTAGGATTATTTTAGATGACACCTAGCTATATAGTCCTGATGGAGAGAGATTGTAAAACAGATAGTTGCTTTATGCGTGCGTGAGTGCTGTACGTTACGACATGACATGTCAAGATGTAACGGAGGGTCCGTTTTTTTTTTTTTTTCAACTTTTCTCCAATACTATAGAGCCATTACCATGTCGATCAACGCTTGAATAGAAACCTAGTTCACACCCCTGATTTTGAAGTCCACACAGTCGCTACAGTCCCATTAGTTTTCTTTGTAGCCTCGTTTTGAATGTTGCGGTTGCACACATTTGTACGGAATGGGGTGAGTTTACGTTACCTAGCTAGGTAAACAAAGTGCAGACGGTAATATATGTGTGAATCTGAGATTTGTACGCTTCAATTGATTTTTCTGAACGATGCATGCTACAATTGTATCGGTTTGGGGTCCACGGACCAATGCATCTTAAACATTTGAATTGGGACCATTCAATGCGTATCAGTGAATCGTTACATCCCTAGAGAGCAACCAACAAATGTAAATGCCTGGAGTTTGCAAAACTGCATTGGCACTTGGATTGGAACCTGTGCTCCGGTGAGATTATATGAATATAAAGGTCTTTGGCCATATACCAGTGGTGGGTTTGGCGTCAAAATAAGGATGCATAAGCAGAATATAACTTCATACCTACTGTAAAATATGGTGGTGGATCTTTGATGTTATGGGGATATTTTGCTTCTACTGGTCCTGCGGCCCTTATTAAATAACTCAACGGCATCATGAACTTTACCAGGTTCAATGACATTTTAGCCAAAAACCTGGTTACTTCTGCCAGAAGGCTGAAACTTGGCCGCAAGTGGATCTTCCAGCAAAACAATAACCCCAAGCTCACATCAAAGAAATGGTTAATTACCAGTAACAGGAATTGAAATGACGGGAAGCAGGAGGGAATCTGCTTCAGTAAGGACTTTTAATCTGTTATTTAGACTAGTTTATTGATATTGTTGGTTTGATGTTCATGTTTTTGCTAGGGCCCGATGTGGTACCAGTATCACGATACTCATTAGTATCGTGTCAAGCAAACAAACACCACCACAACAACTATTTCCGCTAGCAAAGACAGTATGTATGCTGTTTTTCTTTTGGAACTGAGGAAGAGTGAAGTTGGCTGTGTTGCAGAGCAAGAAAGTTTTAATTGGAAATAATCTGAGCATTAGGCTACTATCTGGTGACCAAGGTAAAACCGCTTCCAATGCTCAATTGCTCATCGTCTGCCACGATCCAAAGAAGCTCACACCGCTTTTTATAGGACTGACCACAGTCCCAATGGATAAATTATATTTCCAGAGATCGATCGGAACAGAGGAAAACCCCAGTCTTTAAAGTGGCCTCTAGTTTTAGCTTTTTGCGGCTTTTGCTTTGCGTTTCTTTCCCCAAGACTGTCATTTGACTGACTCCCTGTTAGCACATCATTATTTACCGACAAACAATCATGCATGGACACCAATACACTCTCTCACACACACGTGCGCATGTTAACATAGGGCTTTGTTACCCATGGTCACAGGCATTTCTTTAGCACTAAATCTCATATAAACTAATGTGGAATGCTTGTTGTTTGACTGACTGCCAAGTGGATAAGTGTTCAGATTCGAATTACTACACATTGTTCAAAACTTGTATAATCCACTCCTTTAGCTGATTTATGTGGAATTGTTTGAAGTTTAAGCGGATTGATAGTTCTGTTTCTCTTCATGGAGTTAATGCCTCTGGGCTACAATGTAGCCTGATAGCAGTAATTTCCGCATCTCATAAGCAATAAGTTATACCAAAACGACATCCATGGCATATAGAAAAAGCTACTTCTCTATAACCTCATTTCTAAAATGTAGATGTTGACATTTCCTCCCCGACATTAGCTGCTATCATCTAATCTAAAATGAAGCAATTTGATCTGCCAGGATATCGTTGCCCAATATCCTTTGAGGATGTGAAAACGACTCATTGCAGTTGTTGTGTGTGGGCAATTCCGGATAGACTGACTTTCATGTCTTTAAAGTAATGATGGACTATCATTTCTCTTTGCTTATTTAAGCTGTTCTTGCCATAATATGGATTTGGTCTTTTACCAAATAGGGCTATTTTCTGTATACCACCCCTAACTTGTCACAACACAACTGATTGGCTCAAACGCATTAAGGAAAGAACTTCCACAAATTAAGTTAAACACGGCACACCTGTTAATTGAAGTGACTACCTCATGAAGCTGGTTGAGAGAATGCCAAGCGTGTGCAAAGCTGTCATCAAGGCAAAGTGTGGCTACTTTGAAGAATCTCAAATATAAAATACATTTTAATTTGTTTAACACTTTTTTTGGTTACTACATGATTCCATGTGTTCTTTCATAGTGAAGACATCAAAACTATAATTATACAATGTAGAATATAGTAAAAAATAAAAATAACAACTCTGGAATGAGTAGGTGTCTAAACTTTTGACTGGTACTGTAAGTATTCACACCCCTGAGTTAATTCTTTGTAGAAGCAACTTCGAGCAGCGATTACAGCTGTGAGTCTTTGTTTGTCTCTAAGAGCTTTCCACACCTGGATTATGCAACATTTGCGCATTCTATTATTTAAAAAAGAATTCAAACTCTGTGAAATTGGTTGTTGATCATTGCTAGACAACCATTATCCGGTCTTGCCGTAGACTTTCAAGTAGATTTAAGGCAAAACGGTCACTCGACCACTCTGGACTATTCACGGTCTTCTTGATAAACATCTCCAGTGTAGATTTTGCTTTGTGTTATAGGTTATTGGCCTGCTGAAAGGTGAATTCATCTCCCAGTGTCTGGTGGAATGCAGACTGAACCAGGTTTTCCTCTAGGATTTTGCCTGTGCTTAGCTCCATTCCATAAACCAATTATTTTTACTGAAAAACTCCCAAGTCCTTAATGATTGCAAGCATACCCATAACATGGTGCAGCCACCATTATGCTTGAAAATATGGAGAGTGGTACTAAATAATGTTTGGGGCAAAACCAACACATAACACTTTGTATTCAGGGCAAAAAGTGAATTGCTTTGCTGCATTATTACGTTAGTGCCTTGTTGCAAACAGGATGCAGGTTTTGGAATATTTTCTATTATGTACAGGCTTCTTTTCACGCTGTCAATTAGGTTAGTATTGTGCCCTTTGCCCTTAGTATATTCGCCCTTTGCGAGGCATTGGAAAACCTCCCTGGTCTTTGGTTGAATCTGTTTGAAATTCACCCCTCAAGTGAGGGATTATTACAGATAATTTAATGCCTACCTCATCCCTGTACAAAATTATCTAGGACAGTATTTGTGCAGCTTATTATGGGACTTTTTAAGCACATTTTTACTCGTGAATTTTAAGCTTGCCCTAACAAAGAGGTTGAATACTTATTGACTCAAGACATTTCAGCTTTTCAAATTAATGTGTGTAAACCTTTTTTTGTTTTGTTTTACATAATTCCACTTTGACATTGAGGTATTGTGTTGTGAATACTTTCTGAAGGCACTGTATCTACCTCAAATATCTTGTACCTCATAGACTAGTGGTTAGAGCGTTGGGCTGGCAAGGTACAAATCTGTCTTTCTGTCCCTGAACAAGGCAGTTATAACCCACTGTTCCTAGGCCGTCATTGAAAACAAGAATTTGTTCTTAACTGACTTGCCTAGTTAAAAAAAAAAATTAAGATCTCGTACTCCCTAATATATATTGCAAGTTATTTATTTATATATATATATATATATAACTGGTGTAGACTACAGTGAAATGCTTGCTTACAAGTAAAACAAAAGTAACACATGAGAGATAAGATCAAATACAAGAATGTCGCTATACAATATATATATGCTAGACAATCAGGTATATTGTATAGCGACATTCTTGTATTTGATCTTATTTCTCATGTGTTACTTTTGTTTTACTTGTAAGCAAGCATTTCACTGTAGTCTACACCAGTTGTATTTACCGACTGTGACGAATAAGATTTGATGTATCAGGTATTTCCTGATACAGGGTCATATTATCCTGTATATTAGTCTGCTGGGAAGGTTAAGGTTTTCCTCACACAAGATTAGCTAAACGACTCCATCACTCTGGCCTTGTTCTATTACAAGGAAATAAGTGTTCTCTGTTATTTTTGCGAAGTTCCAGTTACTGGTATAATGTTTATATGCTACATACATTTTTTTACTTATATACTTCAAGAACCAATGGTATAAGTAAATAACTTATAAATGCCTCATGGGCTTAGTTCAACTGTCATATCCCATTAGAACCAATCATGTAAGCTTGTTTTACTTTGTAAACAATGCAATTGTAAACCAAACACTGTACAGCCTCTACATGATTTAAAACTATATTTTTGATATCATAGATGGTCAGTCCTTATCATGCTTAGTTCTGTCTATGAATTTGAGAGTGGTTACATTTCTCCAGCCCCATCCCTCACCTGTTTACCAAAACAGTGCCTGGGTTAACCACTTTATTATTGTTTGAACTGCAGATTGCCTCTAAGTTTAGGGTCTATAAGGTATTCAATTGTGCCTAAAAATGTGTTAATAGGTGTGTGTGTGTCAAGTCTCTGACTCATTGTCGAGTCACTGACTCCGGTCACATGGCTACTTGTCAGCTCCAGGAGGAAACATTATCTTGATGAGGAAGGCTGCTGTTGTCAGTCTGTGCCTGCTAGTGTGAGAGAGAGCATCTGGGATAACTACAACACAACCAGTAATGGTGCTCTAATTGCAGCTTTATTTCTCTTCCTCTTTTTTCTTTCTTTCACTTTGTCTAGTTCCTGGTCCCCCCCTCACAGCGGCATTCAGATGCATCACGATGTCAGCGGTGGCTCCCCTGCAGTAAGCAGACAAAGGTACAGTATATATTTAATTTAATTTGTCCTTCTCTCTACAACCTCAGTGGTGACTTGGACGTTTTCATAACTAACTTGTCCGATTTTCTCTGTTTTCATTAGATTTTTTCATTTGACCATCTTGACACAATTGGGTCGACATGGGCCAGCTTGTTGAGTCCATGCCCTGATGAATTGAGGCTGTTCTGAGGGCAAAAGAGTCATGAAGGCAGTCAAATTCCATGTAACTGTTTAGTCCCAGTAATTAGGCTTCTCCAAGCTCTGATTGCTGCTGATTCTCATTAGTAGCCTACCAAACTTGCTAACTGCCACGTACTCAGCACTCTATTGTCCCTTTACTTACTCTGATATCAATGCAAATATATTTGAAAATCGAATCACACTTCATGAGAGGCCATGAGCTCATGTTGCGGAACATTTCTATAGGCTATGCAATTGCGTGAGAAAACCGAGTGATGGCCTCTAGTAAAAAGAGAATCCGTTTCCTATAGGCTAGGCCTACTATATTTATTTTTAAACTTTCCTAATATTGACAAAGCCATTGTGGACAGTTCTCGTATATTCAATATGCACCTCGGAATTGGATAAGGATGCACGCAGTTGCGTCCCCGACGTGTCTGTCTTCACTTGGGATCCGGTCTTTCTCAGAGGCTACGTGATGGAGCGCGCATACCTCTGGGAGAAGGGCACAACGTCCACTGCCCGCAAAAGGCATGGATTTTTTTTGTGCATTATGGCCACACAAAGGGGATGCTGCTGTGAAACTCGAGGCATTATCAAGTGCTTGTGAATGAGAGACTGATGTAGATTGTACAGCCTGCGCAAAGAACAAAGCCGATCTTATGCCTTTCTAGCGACTTTTTAGTTTTAAACTGCTTGCTGACTGTACACTGTACTGCATGATTGTATCGGTTTTACTAACCACTTAGTTCTAGTAGCTATGTTGACTATGACGTGAGTTTATATGGTGACAATGCTATAGGCTGTGTGTAGCGGTTATGATGTGAAGGTTTGGTTTGGAAAGTTATTCTTACCTGGTCACAGACAGCTGAAGTCCACAAACAAAGGAAAAAGGTGAGGAGGAGAGCACATAGATGCAAGGAGGAGTAATACAACTAGCAAAATGATCATGTTTGTACAGTGTGACTTTTATGAAAGTGGTCTGTGTTTGAGCGTGATCAGGGGTGTATTCATTCTGCCGATTCTGTTCAAATGTTTCTTAAATGGCAGCAAATTAAATGGGGATAAACATACCTGAATTTGTCCAATAGTCTCTCATTTGCAACTGTTGGACTAATTATTACACTCTAGATCAGATAGACGCAGGAAAAAGTGTGCAAGGCTGTATCGAATGTGTCAGTCTGTCACCTTGATTCCTCAACATTTTCTCTCTACCTGTGCACCTATGTTGTAAATGTTAATTCATAGGCTAGGTTGTAGCAACCTCATGATGGGTATAGGGAAAATTGAGTGTCATGTAGTAGCCTAAACCTATCAATGTTACATTGAGCTGGGTAATTGGAATATGAATGACAGTCATCCATTATGCTGTAATAGATAAGGCAATAAAGAAATAAAATCGAATTTGACCAAAACAATGGAATTGCCATGGAAATGTGTGAGGGGAAAAGGCCACTGGGAACAAAGTCGCTTCTAAACCTGAAAAGGGACATCTTCTAAATGTTATGCAGCGAAAACAGCCAAATATATTCAAATTGGACTTAACAGGCCTAGAATGTGGTTAATTACAATACATAAATCATGACAGATTTAACGAATATCCACTTTGTTGAATGTGCACCAATCTGGTCAATGGTACGTGTTCGTTCCATCGACCTCTTTACTACATCCATGCAAAAGGACCTGTAGATCAATGACTGTCAACATAATTACATCCTTAGTTGGACACTGAAGGAGAGGATGCAGTTGTCGCAAGATTTTAGTATTTTTGGAGAATAGAAAGTAATTGGAGAAAATAAAATTGGAGAACCGGCAAGTCGTAATGTTTGTATACATTTTTTCTGACCGACGCATGCTACGTTGGGATTGGTTCGGGGTCCCGTGGACTCATTTCTTAAACATTTGAACCGGGGACCGATGCGTATCAGTGAATGTTAGTGCATCCCTCTATTGTGAATATAAATTGTTCACTGTTGATTGTGGTGACTACTAAAATGAGTCTTGAGTACCTGAGTCCTTGCCGCTCCTTGCCAAGGAGTCTGGCCTTTTTGGCAATCTCAATGTTCAATATGTGCCAGATTTACGGCAGAGTTTCTCATTGGTTGTTGGAATTAACATGAAATATTTTCCATGACAACGTGAAGCCTCATAGAATTTGAATTTATAACAAACATTTAGTTCTTAGCTTGGCAAGTTTTTCTATTTTGAGGCTTAAAATCAACGCTTTTGGAATTGCAGTATGTATTTACTATGAGAATTTAGACTAGCGACTTTTGACAGCCTAGTTTCGTTTGGACCAATGAGGTATAATAAGAACTGGACACTGGGTCCAAGATGTCCGACTGTTGTTTTTAACATCATATGCGCACTAGCACTCAGTGCACACAGGGAGCAGCCTATAGCTCAGTTCGAGCAGCGACGATGTCGTCACATCATCCAAAAACACGGCAGACATTGGATGAATAGAAATGTTATCTTTGGCTGTGAGTGATTTAAAAATAAAAGATTCAAAGCAACTATTTCAATAATTCAATGGATGTTTTGAGCACAAAGGTGATGACTAAATTGTTTTTATTAGGAATTTTAAAATCTGTCTTTTCTATGTGGAAATCTGGGCCTGCGTCAGTTAAACTGCAGTGCCGAAGCAAAACTGTAGGAGCAGTCAAAACCACGCTTCTGTTCATATTTGTATTATGCAGAAACGCCAATCTTTTTAGCACATGAAAGGGGATTAGCTAGAGGCTGGTACCCAGGCTAACTAGGAATAGGCTACAGCACTGGTTAGTATCTGAGGGAACATGGCATTTGTTTGAACTCAGCAAAAAAAGAAACAACCCTGTCTTTCAAAGATCATTTCAAAGATCATTTGTAACACACACATGTGGAATGGTCATTAAGACACTAACAGCTTACAGACGGTAGGCAATTAAGGTCACAGTTATGAAAACGTAAGACACTAAAGAGGCCTTTCTACTGACTCTGAAAAACACCAAAAGAAAGATGCCCAGGGTCCCTGCTCATCTGCGTGAACGTGCCTTGGGCATGCTGCAAGGACGCATGAGGACTGCAGATGTGGCCAGGGCAATAAATTTCAATGTCCGTACTGTGAGACGCCGAAGACAGTGCTACAGGGAGACAGGACGGACAGCTGATCGTCCTCGCAGTGGCAGACCACGTGTAAAAACACCTGCACATGATTTTATGCTGAGTTTCTGTACAGCACTTTGAGATATCAGCTGATATACGAAGGGCTATATAAATACATTTGATTTGATTGGTACATCCGAACATCACACCTGCGGGACAGGTACAGGATGGCAACAACTGCCCGAGTTGCACCAGGAACGCACATTAGTGCTCAGACTGTCCGCAAGAGGCTGAGAGGGGCTGGACTGAGGGCTTGTAGGCCTGTTGTCTGGTGAGGACCTGACTTAAATCACCGGCAACAACGTCGCCTATGGGCACAAACTCACTGTCGCTGGACCAGACAGGACTAGCAAAAAGCGCTCTTCACTGACGAGTCGCGGTTTTGTCTCACCAGGGGTGATGGTCGGATTTGCGTTTATCGTTGAAGGAATGAGCGTTTACACCGAGGCCTGTACTCTGGAGCGGGATCGAGGTGGGGGGTCCGTCATGGTCTGGGGCGGTGTGTCACAGCATCATCGGACTGAGCTTGTTGCCATTGCAGGCAATCAATGCTTTGCATTACAGGGAAGACATCATCCTCCCTCATGTGGTACTCTTCCTGCAGGCTCATCCTGACATGACCCTCCAGCATGACAATGCCACCAGCCATACTGCTCGTTCTGTGTGTGATTTCCTGCAAGACCGGAATGTCAGTGTAAAGCCCATGGCCAGCGAAGAGCATGGATTTCAATCCCATTGAGCACGTCTGGGACCTGTTGGATCGGAGGGTGAGGGCTAGGGGCCATTCCTCACAGAAATGTCCGGGAACTTGCAGGTGCCTTGGTGGAAAAGTAGGGTAACATCTCAAAGCAAGAACGGGCAAATATGGTGCAGTCCATGAGGAGATGCACTGCAGTACTTAATGCAGCTGGTGGCCACACCAGATACTGACTGACTTTTGATTTTGACCCCCCTCCCTCTTTGTTTAGGGACACACTATTCCATTTCTGTTACATGTCTGTGGAACTTGTTCAGTTTGTCTCATTTGTTGAATCTTGTTATGTTCATACAAATATTTACACAAAGTTTTATCTAAGGGACAGCTCAAACTTGAGCAGAAGTGATAGCCTGCATCTTAGGGCTTTACAGGGTTAGACTATATCTTAAAACAAGTTGTTTCGAGAAAGATAAACCCTGTCCTTGAAACAGGAGTCGCCTACGCTAATAAAGCTTGAGCATAGGCTACATCAAATCTTAAGTAGCCTATACTTTATTTATTTATTATGGATCCCCATAAGCTGCTGCCGAAGCAGCAGCTACTCTTCCTGGGGTCCAACAAAATCAAGGCAGTTTATACAATTTTAAAAAAAACATTTACATTGAATTCACAGATTTTACAACGTGCTGTTGATTTTGTCATTGAGGTTTCCACATTATAATTGTCTATTTCTGGAATGGCATTTTTATCGGGAGGTTTTATTTCTAATTGAAACGTCTTTTCCTGAAATGCAGTCTTTTGATTGAAGTACAGCGCGTTTGGAAAGTATTCAGACCCATTAACTTTTTCCACATTTAGTTTAGGACTTATTCTAATAGTGATGATTTGTATTTTATTTAATCCGTCTACACATACTACCTTATAAAGCAATCATGACAAATACCCAATATTGACATTTTTCCAAATTTATAAAAAACAATAACTTATTTACAATTAGTATTCAGACCCTTTAATATGAGACTCGAAATTGATCTTAGGTGCATCTTGTTTCTATTGATCATCCTTGAGATGTTTCTACAACTTGATTGGAGTCCAACTGTGGTACATTCTATTGATTAGTCACAGACCTGTCTTTATAAGGTCCCACAGTTGGTTTTGCTCTGACATGCACAGTCAAGCCATGGGGTTGAATGAATTGTCGTAGAGATCTGAGACAGGATTGTGACAAGGCACAGATCTGGGGAAGGGTACCAAAAAATGTCTGCAGCATTGAAGGTCCCCCAAAACACAGTGGCCTCCATTCTTAAATGGAAGAAGTTTGGAACCACCAAGACTCTTCCTAGAGCTGGCTGGCCGCCCGGCCAAACTGAGCAATCAGGGGAGAAGGGCCTTGGTCAGGGAGGTGACCAAGAACCCGATGGTCACTCTCACAGAGTTCCTCTGTGGAGATGGTTGTCCTTCTGGAAGGTTTCCCATCTGCAGCACTCCACCAATCAGGCCTTTATGGTGGAGTGGCCAGACGGAAGCCACTCCTCAGTAAAAGGCACATGACAGCCCGCTTGGACTTTGCCAAAAGACACCTAAAGTACTCGGACAATGAGAAACAATATTCTCTGGTCTGATGAAACCAAGATGAAACTCTTTGGCCTGAATATCAAGCATCACGTCTGTAGGAAACCTGGCACCGTCTACGTTGAAGCATGGTGTTGGCAGCATCGTGCTGTGGGGATGTTTTTCAGCGGCAGGGACTGGGAGACGAGTCCGGAGCAAGTCCGGCAACAGCACAATTCTCTGAATGTCCTTGAGTGGCCCAGCCAGAGCACAGACTTGAACCCGATCGAACATCTCTGAAGAGACCTGAAAATAGCTGTGCAGTGACGCTCTCCACCCAACCTGACAGAGCTTGAGAGGATTTGTGGAGAACAATGAGGAACTCCACAAAAACATGTGTGCCAAGCTTGTAGCGTCATACCCAAGAAGACTCGAGGCTGTAATCGCTGACAAATGTGCTTCAACAAACTACTTGGTAAAAGGTCTGAATACTTAATGTAAAATGTGATATTTCAGTTTTAATACTTTTTAAAACTTTCTTATTTTACCCTTTTTTCCCCCAACCCAATTTCGAAGTATCCAATTGGTAGTTACAGTCTTGTCCCATCGCTGCAACTCCCGTATGGGAGTATGGAATTGATGAGGGGGAAAAAACAAGGCTGTAAAGTAACCATGTGGAAAAAGTCAAGCGGTCTGAATACTTTCCGTGTGCACTGTATGTCAAAAAATTGTCTCTGCTACTGAAACACATTTTATCTACAACACTTGAATTGAGGCTTTCAAGAGTTTTGGGCTTGTCTTGTGGATCAAGCCTACAAAAAGCTTTTTATAGACTTGACTGATACTCTTCATGTTATATTATTTGTAGATTTCACTACTACTGCAATAACCACTCTTAACTGAGCAGCTGTTAGACTTGGCTTTGCTATAAGCGTAGTCTTATAGCTTACTGTACAATGCGTGTCCCAAGTTCTATAATTTCCCAGAGGGGTCATGCTGTGCAGGTCCTACAGGCCTAGGAGGTAAAACTCTTATGAAATATAATGGGTATTGACTGCAGTTATTTCAAAACTGAGGAACTTGCCCTAGGGGCCCTTTTTTAATTGACTCTAGTGCAGACTTGTTTTCAGAGCAGGTACAAAGATTTTGACCAGAACAATAGTTTAAGTGGACACAGTGCAGATGTTAGCCCTACTTGATTCCCATGTCTGAAGAATTAGAAAGCTTACTGGGAAACCTTCATTGCTCCTTTCATCATGCAGTATTAAGTTATTTCATGGAACATGAAGGATTTGTACAGTAGTTGAAGCTCTGCCACTGGTGGCCTGAAGTTGTAAATGCCTACTCTTGAGTCACCTGTCAACTGGAACTGCTATTTTAGATAATTTGTGATATTTTAAAATTGCAACACAGTGCCATATTTCAATGGTTTTGAATGGTTGACAACTCTCACTGATAGATTGCATGTGCAAGAAGAGGGAATCTCAGTCATGGAGGATTTCTTGTTATTATATGTTTGAGTCGCCTTGACTTACGTCTTGTTCCTTAGAAGTGGGGAAAATCCCTCCAATCCATTTATTCAATTTCTAACCAATCAGCTGTTATGACGTATCACAGGCCTTCACACTGTAGCAGTCTTCGCCACTTACCTCCTTCCTGTTTTTTTTACCAGCTTCTCCCAGTCCTTGTATGCATATATTTGTGACTTGACTAAACGTAGATTAGAGAAGGTGATGACTTCACAGAAACTTTTTTCCCCCCAGTGCTGCTCCGCGAGGAAAAGAGTGCAGAAGGCTGTAAAGGAGGCCACCGAGCAAGATGACCAAGCCTCAAGCAGGAAATGGAGACATCCTCTCACTTGCTCACTTGTGTAAAGGGTTTCCTCCTCATCCACTTCATAGACTTAACATATATTTCTTAAGGTTATGTTACTGTGGTAACAACCTCGCCGCCAGGCTCAATTGCTATCTACTGTATCACTATTAAGGGTATCCATTTCCCTTATTCAAATCTCTGGTAGGCTGATTGTGTCATGCCTGGTCCCACATCACCCTCTCCGGCGTTCGAGGGTGCCAGGCTGCCCCACATCTTGCAAACCTGTCACCATCATTACGTGCTTCATTGGACTCACCTGTCCGTGTTTTGTTTCATGTCTGTTATTTATTAAATATTCACTCCCTGTACTTGCTTCTCGTCTCCCAGCGTCTGTCCTCAGACTGTCAGGCTGAAAATCAGATCCCTGAAGATATGCCTAGTATAGGCCTTTCCAGTGCCCCAATTTGGCTCCACATTGATTTCCTTTCATTGTGATTGCTGTAATTTCTGTTCTTCGCTATGTAATATTTATATTATTACTATGATCATATTATCATAATGGTTATTAGTCTCCTGCCTCGGGGTGCATAAGCCATTTCCCATGGTTTGTCACACACTATTTGTCACATGCGCCGAAGCCCTTAACCAACAGTGCAGTTCAAGAAAGAGTTAAGAAAATATTTACCAAATAATTTGTTTAACACAATAAAATAACAATAACGAGGCTTCATACAGGGGGTATCGCGTCAATGTGCAGGGGTAAAGGTTAGTCGAGGTAATTTGTACATGTAGGTAGGGGTGAAGTGACTATGTATAGATAATCTGTGAGTAGTAGAACTGTACAAAACAAATGGAGGGGGGGGGGTGAATGTAAATAGTCCCGTGGCCATTTGATTAATTGTTCAGCAGTCTTATGGCTTGGGGGTTGAAACTGTTCAGGATCTTTTTGGTCCTAGACTTGGCCCTCCGGTACTGCTTGCCGTGCGGTAGCAGAGAGAACAGTCTATGACTCGGGTGACTGGAGTCTTTGACAATTTTTGGGGGCCTTCCTCTGACACTGCCTAGTATTTAGGTCCTAGATGGCAGGAAGCTTGGCCCCAGTGATGTGCTGGGTCGTACGCACTACCCTCTGTACTGCTTTACGGTCAGATGCCAAGCAGTGCCATACCAGGCGGAGATGCAACAGGTCAGGATGCTCTCGATGGTGCAGCTGTATAACTTTTTGAGGATCTGGGGACCCATGCCAAGTCTTTTCAGTCTCCTGAGGGGGAAAAGGTGTTGTCGTGCCCTCTTCACAACTGTCTTGGTGTGTTTGGACCATGATGATAATTTGTTGATGTGGACACCAATGAACTTAATTCTCGACCCGCTCCACGACAGCCCCGTCGATGTTAATGAGTGCCTGTTTAGCCCGTCTTTTCCTGTCATCCACAATCAGCTCCTTTGTCTTGCTCACATTGAGGGAGAGGTTGTTATCCTGGCACCACACTGCCAGGTCTCGGACCTCCTCCCTATACGCTGCCTCGTCATTGTCAGTGATCAGGCCTACCACTGTGTCGTCAGCAAACTTAATGATGGAGTTGTGAAGCAGGAGTACAGGAGGGGACTAAGTACACACCCCTGAGGGGCCCCAGTGTTGAGGATCAGCGTGGCAGACCTGACGTTGCCTACCCTTACCACCTGGGGGTGGCCTGTCAGGAAGTCCAGGATCCAGTTGCAGAGGGAGGTGTTTCGTTCCAGGGTCCTTAGCTTAGTGATGAGCTTCGTGGGCACTATGGTGTTGAACGCTGAGCTGTAGTCAATTAACCATATTCTCAAATAGGTGTTCCTTTTGTCCAGGTGGGAAAGGGCAGTGTGGAGTGCGGTTGACATTGCGTCATCTGTGGATCTGTTGCGGAGGTATGCAACTTGGAGTTGGTCTAGGGTGTCCGGGAGGATGCTGTTGATGTAAGCCATGACCAGCCTTTCAAAGCACTTCATGGCTGCCGAAGTGAGTGCTACGGGGCGGTAATCATTTAGGCAGGTTACCTTAGCTTCCTTGGGCACAGGGACTATGATGATCTGCTTGAAACATGTAGGTATTACAGACTCGGTCAGGGAGGTTGAAAATTTCAGTAAAGACACTTGACAGTTGGTCTGCGCATGCTTTAAGTACACGTTCTGGTAATCCGTCTGGCCCACGGCTTTGTGAATGTTGACCTGTTTAAAGGTCTTGCTCACATTGGCTACCGAGAGCGTTATCACACAGTCGTCCAGAACCGCTAGTGCTCTCATGCATGCTTCAGTGTTGCTTGCCTCAAAGTGAGCATAAAAGGCATTTAGCTCGTCTGTTAGGCTTGTGGCTGGGTTTCCTTTTGCACTCCGTAATAGTTTTCAAGCCCTGCCACATCCGACAAGCGTCAGAGCCAGTGTAGTAGTATTCAATCTTAATCCTGTATTGACACTTTGCTTGTTTGATGGTTCGTCTGAGGGCATAGCGGGATTTCTTATAAGCGTCCGGATTAGTGTCCAGCTCCTTGAAAGCTGCAGCTCTAGCCTTTAGCTTGATGCAGATGTTGCCTGTAATCCACGGCTTCTGGTTGGGATATGTACGTACGGTCACTGTGGGGACGACGTCGTCGATGCACTGAGGTGATATACTCCTCAATGCCATTGGATGAATCCTGGAACATATTACAGTCTGTGCTAGCAAAAAAGTCCTGTAGCGTAGCATCCTCGTCATCTGACCACTTCCGTATTGAGCGAATCCTGGTACTTCCTGCTATTGTTTTTGCTTGTAAGCAAGAATCAGGAGAATAGAGTTATGGTCAGTTTTGCCAAATGGGTGGGTGAGTTTATTTTTTTATTTATTTTTTTTTCTCTCTTGTTACACATGTGACATGCTGGTAGAAATGAGGTGTAATTGATTTGTTTGCCTGCATTAAAGTCCCTGGCTACTAGGAGCACTGCTTCTGGATAAGCATATTCTTGTTTGCTAATAGCCTTACACAGTTGGTTGAGTGCGGTCTTAGTGTCAGCATCGGTTTCTGGTGATAAATACACGGCTAGGAATAATATAGATGAGATTATCTAGATTATCTTTTTTGTCGAGCAGCCACAACTCAGTGAAACATAAGATATAACAGTTTTTAATGTCCCGTTGGTAGGATAATCTTGATCATAGGTCATCTATTTTATTTTCCATTGCACGTTGGCCAAGAGAACAGATGGCAGTGGGGGTTTACTCACTCGCCTACAAATTCTCAGAAGGCAGCCCAACCTAGGCCCCCTTTTTCTCTGCCTTTTCTTCACGCAAATGACGGAGATTTGGGCCTGTTCCCGAGAAAGCAGTATATCCTCACGTTGGATTCGTTAAGGGAAAAAGCTTCCAGTTTGAGGTGCGTAATCGCTGTTCTGATGTCCAGAAGTTATTTTCGGTCATAAGAGACAGTAGCAGCAACATGATGTACAAAATAAGTTGCAAACAAACTAACATAATATCACAGTTGGTTAGGAGCACGTAACATGTCGGCCATCCTGTCATACACGTGTTTAGCAGGCTTGTTTTAGCAGATGTTATTGCGAGTGTAGTGAAATGCTTGTGCTTCTAGATCTGACAGTGCAGCAATATCTAACAAGTAATATCTAACAATTTAACAACAAATACCTAATACACCAAAATCTAAGTAAAGGAATGGAATAACAATATATAAATATATGGATGAGCAATTTAGGACAGCATAGGCTAAGATGCAATAGATAGTATAGAATACAGTATGTGAAATGAGTAATGCAAGGTATATAAACCTATTTAAAGTAACATTAATAAAGTCACTAAAGTGGCCAATGGCTTCTAGTCTATATCGGTAGCAGCCTCTCTGTGCTAGTGATTGCTATTTTACAATCTGATGGCCTTGAGATAGAAGCTGTTTTGCCGTCTCTCTATCCCAGCTTTGATGCACCTGTACTGACCTCACCTTCTGGATGGTAGCGGGGTGAACAGGCGGTGGCTCGGGTGGTTGTTGTCCTTGATCTTTTTGGCCTTCCTGTGACATCGGGTGCTGTAGGTGTTGATTGAGAGGTTATTTCCTGACACCACACTCCGAGGTCACCTCCTCCCTGTAGGCTGTCTCGTCGTTGGTAATCAAGCCTACTACTGTTGTGTCGTCTGCAACTGATTGAGTTGGAGTTGTTTGGCCACGCAGTCATTGGTGGACAGTGAGTACAAGAGGGGACCCTTGTGGGGCCCCATTGTTGAGGATCAGCGACGTGGAGAAGTTGTTCCTACCTTCACAACCTGGGAGCGGCCCGTCCGGAAGTCCAAGACTCAATTACACAGGGCGGGGTTCAGACCCAGGGCCTCGAGTTTGGAGGGTACTATGGTGTTGACTATAGCTCAACATTCAATGAACAGCATTCTTACATAGGTATTCCTCCTGTCCAGATGGGATAGGGCAGTGTGATGGTGATTGCGTCATCTGTGGACCTATTGGGGTGGTAAGCAAATTGAAGTGGGTCTAGTGTGATGGTCAAGGTGGAGGTGATATGATCCTTGACTATTCTCTCAAAGCACTTCATGATGACAGAAGTGAGTGCTAAGGGGCGATAGTCATTTAGTTCAGTTACCTTTGCATTCTTGGGTACAGGAACAAAGGTGCCCATCTTAAAGCATATGGGGACAGCAGACTGGGATAGGGAGAGATTAAATATGTCCACAACTGTGTGGCATGTCATTAAGAGAAGTTGTCTAGTCACAATGCAATTGTCTTGTTGACCTTAAAGATACCTGGTACGTGGAATTAGTCTCATATTTTTGAATCTGTATGTATCAAGCTTCTCAGAGTAGAAGTGCTGATCTAGGATCAGGTCCCATGTTCATGTAATCTTATTCATTGTTATCTAAAAGGCAAAACTGAAATCATCTCTCCTACTCTGAGATGCTTGATACATACATAGCCTGATGTCATTGTCTTTCCTTGTCCCTATTGAAGTCCACTTATGATTTGGAGAATAAACATTTGTGGACAAAACATTCACTCTCCAGCCCACAATTTCCAAACACCACTTGGCAAGGCCTAATCACTCTAGTTGATTGTAATAAGTTAAAAGCCAGGCTACCTCTTAAGGGCCTCTTTTGTAAACAAGGTCATTCATATGATTATGCCCCGGGTTCAGTAAAGCGTGTCGTGACTTTGATCACCATTGCCACGGAAACCAGGGTGCTTTTGACGAGACAGACATTGTTTCAAACGGTGACACTTCAATGGCCCAAAGTAAACCGGGATGAGTCCTGAAATGGCACCCTATTCCCTTCATAATGCTCTACTTTTGACCAGAGCTCTATGTGTCTTGGTCAAAAGTAGTGCACTATAAATGGAATGGGGTGCCATTAGGGATGCATACGTTTCTTCAGCTCTAGCTGTTTGAAAAAACTGCATCTCTCCTTCAACAAAGACGCACAGACGCAATGTTTAACTCACGCCAAGTTCTCTAAACTGAAGCCATTGAGTAGACCATCTGGAACTAAAAAAGGAATTAAGTGTCAAGCGTTCTGTTGGTGTTCTCTTGAACAGGAATATATTAGGAAACATTATTCAGAGTAGGTCATACAAGCATGCACCAGCACCTGATTCCCTCGTGCAATCAGTGGTTTAATCTTTGCTACCAAGTATCTTGAAATGGGTACAAAAACTCATCATAAATGCATATTATGTAGCACAATGATTGTACCAGACTTTGATGTTACACCTAACATGCTGACCAGAGCGTTCGCGTAGGCATGTTGATTTTGCCCACACCAGACGCGATCAGGACACGCAGGTTGAAATATCAAAACGAGCTCTGAACCAACTACATTAATTTGGGTACAGATCGAAAAGCATTAACCTGTCTGAGAACGGGGTTCCGCTAGCAGTCAATGAAATTGCAGGGCGCCAAATAAAAATCAACAGAAATCTAATAAATCAAATTTCTCAAACATACAAGTATTGGGCACCATTTTCAAGATAAAATTGTTGTTAATCCAGCCACAGTGTCTGATTTCAAAAATGCTTTACAGCGAAGGCTCCACAAACGATTATGTTAGGTCACCACCAAGTCACAGAAAAACCCAGCCATTTTTCCAGCCAAAGAGAGGAGTCACAAAAAGCACAAATGGAGATAAAATTAATCTCTAACCAGATGACACTCATAGGACTTCATGTTACACAATACATGTATGTTTTGTTCGATAAAGTGCATATTTATATCCAAAAATCTCATTTTACATTGGCGTGTTATGTTCAGTAGTTCCAAAACATGCAGTGATTTTGCAGAGAGCCACATCAATTTACAGAAATACTCATTATAAATGTTGATGAAAATACAAGTGTGGAACATGGAGCATGGAACTTTAGATAAACTTCTCCTTAATGCAACCGCTGTGTCAGATTTCAAAAACACTTTACGGAAAAAGCATACCATGCAATAATCTGAGTATGGAGCTCAGAGCCCAAACCAGCCAAAATAAATATCCGCCATGTTGCGCAGTCAACATTAGTCAGAAATAGCATTATAAATATTCACATACCTTTTGATGATCTTCATCAGAATGCACTCCCAAGAATCCCAGTTCCACAATAAATGTTTGATTTGTTCGCTAAAGTTCATCATTTATGTCCATATACCTCCTTTTGTTAGGGCGTTTGGTAAACAAATCGAAACTCACGTGCAACTTCCAGCGGAAAGGTCGGACGAAAACTCCAAAAAGTTATATTACTGGTCATAGAAACATATCAAACGATGTATACAATCAATCTTTAGGATGTTTTTATCATTAATGTTCCAACCGGAGAATTCCATTGTGAATGCGTGTGACTGAGCTCGTGGCTGCTGGCAGACCTCTAACTCATTCCCCTCTCATTCAGCCCCGCTTCATAGTAGAAGCATCAAACAATCTAGTTTGAAGCCTTAGGAAGTACAACATAACCAATATCCCACTGTATCTTCAATAGGGGCTTAGTTGAAAAACTACAAACCTCAGATTTCCCACTTACTGTTTGGATTTTTCTCAGGTTTTTGCCTGCCATATGAGTCATATGAGTCTCATATGATATCTGTTATACTCACAGACATCGTTCAAACAGTTTTAGAAACTTCAGAGCGTTTTCTATCCAATACTACTAATAATATGCATATATTAGCATCTGGGACTGAGTAGGAGGCAGTTTACTCTGGGAATGCTTTTCAAACAAAAGTGAAAATGCTGCCCCCTATCCCAATGAAGCTAAACATTTATGGAAATGTAGCTCGCTAGCTTGCTGATGCTAGGTAGTTTGTCCTGGGATATAAACATTGGGTTGTTATTTTACCTAAAATGCACAAGGCCCTCTAACCTTTAATCTGTGGATTAATTAGTAAACAGAGTTTGCTAGAAACAATCTTCCCTCCTTCTGGCTTTGTCTTCTTTGGACTTTGGCGGTTGGCAACCAGCTTTAAGTTGCATAACCAATAACAACTGCATTGGAGTGTGGACCTCAGTTCATCTTTCAATCACCCACGTGGGTATATGCTCCTAAAAACAATGAGGAGATGGGAGAGGCGGGGACTTGCAGCGGGTCAAGCGCCACAAATATAACCAAGTTATTTTTTTGCACCTGGCTATGTAGACGCTTGTGAGCAGTGTG
The DNA here is from genome assembly GCF_018296145.1 of Oncorhynchus tshawytscha. Lineage (NCBI taxonomy): Eukaryota > Metazoa > Chordata > Actinopteri > Salmoniformes > Salmonidae > Oncorhynchus > Oncorhynchus tshawytscha. The sequence continues at coordinate 42,215,916 of NC_056444.1, forward strand.
GGTTCAATGCTTATATGTGCACATGTATTTTGCAACACTCACGCGGTCAGCATGTAACGCTTCGAACACACCGACTGCGTCATTGCGTTTCGATACACCAGAAGTACATTAATTTCCAATTGAACGCTGCATTTCCCTTGCAGCATTGCGTTGCAGAGGCAGATGCAGTGCGTTCTGTGTGGTGCATACGTTCGATTTATCAAACGTATGCATCAAATTGTGTGCGTAGATTTGACAGAAAGTAGCAAAATATGAATGTAGTTTTTTTTTTTTTTGCACATATTCAGTAAAAATGTGGGATTACATTCAAAACAGTTTGATTGCATAATTTCTTTACATTTTTTATTAATTTATTTGCCAAGTATATCATTTATTCGATGACATCCACAAATTAATTGTGAGAGCCTATAATATAATTTCCCTCAAATGCAGTTTTGGAGCGAAATGCAATAATAAATAGTCAAGATAGTAGTGTAGGCTTTTTCAACACTGAGACCAACGTTGAGGAAGGTGGTCTTGATCGCGTTGTTGGGCCCCGCCGAAAGCGCAGGTCTGTGTGGGTCCAGAGATGGTTAAAGTCCGAAAGCAGGCAGGGGAGTTCCACCGTCTAATTCAAGAGCTTCGTCTGTTTGGCGAGGAATTCCGAAGTTACTTTCGTCTGGACCGAAGCCAGTTCGATCACCTGCTCCAGATGGTTGGAGCCAGGATCACTCGGATGGATACCAACTACTGGGAGTCCATCAGCCCAGTTGAACGCCTGGCGATTTGTCTCCGGTAAGCTACACTCTAGTACATTTTTAAAGCCTTTGATACCATAATTGATTGATGTTTGATACATTGTTTTTATGTGCAACCTAGCTAGCTAAAGGGCTCTAGTTAATAGTCCCTATTTGACATTAGATGTACTTTTACAGAATGTTCATTGGGACTATAACTTTTCCCAAAGTTGGTTTATAATCCTTTTTGAATTATACAATGTTACCAAATGAAAAGAAAGGTGCCTTCTGCCCTGATGAAGGTAGGCTAGTCTTCTCCAGGACCCATTGCTGTTCAAGACAGTCATTCATGAAATTCTTATTGGACTCACATACACTCTTAGAGACAAAGGTTCCAAAAGTGTCCTTCTGCTTTCCCCATAGGATAACCATTTTTGGTTCCAGGTATAATACTTGGAACCCAATAGTGTTCTACTTGGAACCAAAAGGGGTACTACCTGGAACCTAAAAGGGACATGGACTGACTTGTACTGTTTCAAGGCATTATTAATGATGGATGATGAGTATTACAATATAATTAGTAAAGCATAATAAGCAGTCATGAGGTATATGAGTAGATCTAATATATGAGTAGATGTAATATGTGGGTGGAATTCAAGTTATACACAATATTGATCATTATTTTTGAATTATATTTTAGATTCTTGGTGACGGGACTCCTACAGGACCATAGGATTCAGCTTCCGAGTTGGACGGTCCACGGTGGCAGGCATTGTCCCCTCTGTGGCACAAGCCATTTGGGGCTGTCTGGTTGGTGAATACATGCCTGTCCCCAAGGAGGAAGACTGGAGGGCCATCGCTGCAGAGTTCCTGGAGAGGTGAAATTTCCCAACTGTCTTGGCTCCATTGACGGGAAACATGTAGTAATCCAGGCTCCACCATGCTCAGGGTCGCAATTCTACAACTACAAGGGTACATATTCAGTTGTACTCTTGGCTGTAGTAGATGCCATCTACTGTTTCCGTGTTGTCGATGTTGGTGCTTACGGCAAGGGAAGTGGTGGTGGGACCCTCCGGGACTCTGCCTTTGGCCAGGCACTTCAGGATGGCACCCTGGATATTCCACCACCTGCATCACTCCCTGGGGCTGAAGACCTGGGATCTGTTCCCCACGTCTTCGTCGGCGATGAGGCCTTCCCTTTAAGACCCAACCTCATGAGGCCCAACGCTGGACACCAGCTGCCATTGCCAAAGCCTGTAAGGATCTTTTAACAAACGACTGTCCAGGGCAAGGTTAGTTGTTGAATGCACCTTTGGGATTCTGGCAGCCCGGTGGAGAATGTATCGGAGAGTGCTTGGTCTCGGCCCCTCAAATGTTGATGCCTGCGTGAAGGCCACATGTGTTCTCCACAACTACCTGCGGAGGTCATTCCAGGAGCCGCTCCGGATGGAGATGGGCACGCCAAATGGTCACCTTCCTGATGTCACTAGGGCAGGTGCCAACAACACCCCCAGACAGGCACTCCAGGTGAGGGAGAAGCTGACCACCTACTTCTCATCGCCAGCAGGTGAAGTCCCATGGCAGTATGCCGTGGAGTGAAACGGCATATTTAAGAGCCCAATAACACAAAGGTTATTTTAAGAACCATTCACCATTGTCCATAAAATTGCATTTTTCAATTTGGGAGTAAAGACCACACCTTAACCCCTTCCCTCTCCCATTAACGTCAGTATTATACACACCTGGCATGGTACATCAGGTGAGCGGGAGCACTAATTAAGGTTATACGACATACAGTTAGTATGATAACAAAGGGAAAGGGTAACCTAGGGTCCATACAAATAGTACAGTTTACCACCATGTTCACTGGCCTGACAAAATACAGGTGGGAAAAAAAACTAATTAGGAAGAGTGTGTTTTTACTCTCATCTTGTCTTAGATCAGCAAAGGTGTTGGGAAGAAATAAGCAGATTAAGTCTAAATTAGATATTAATAAACTGACTATGAAAACATAATTTAAGTATTCAAGTACAGGAAAGAACATGACAAGAACAACAGTGTGTTGTAAAAATGTTTTTAAAAATAAAACTATTGAAAGAGGTGTGTGCGTGCGTGTAAATTATTATTATTATTTTTTAATGAATGTGTAGCCTGTAATCTGTAAGAGAACAGCAAGAGCATGTATTTTTGGCACAACTGCAGACCGATACAGGGACTACTCATAAAGCCTAGACGTAGTAGGGGAACTTCAGACATGGCCATAAAGAGAGAGAGGGCAGGGCACTGGAGATATGAGGTACGAAGAGGTGTGTGTGTGTCTCTGAAAAAAAGGGAATAATATGTAGCCATAACACAGCTAAACAAACAAATGGCACCCTGGACATCACGGACCAGTCAATGGAACATAACTTCACAAAATGTTTCAACACCATGGTTTTCAAGTGGTTTTAAATTAATATATTGACCTTTTAGTCTCGTAAGAGACCAAGAGCATCTGTGAAAACTCCGTATGAGTTTAAATTTAGAAATCTATGTAACACTAATAATGAATGCTATCCTAAGACTTTATAAACAAATGACTTTATGAATTGGCTGAATTTAAACGGAACTGACGTGTGAAAAGAAAGGTACAATGAGGGAGGTCAAAACAACAACCAGACAACTCCTCTCCTCTTCCTGTCCTTCCTGTGAGCTGGTCAGCTAAATTGACTCCATTTCTGAAAGCGAAGAGAAAAACAACACATACAAGCTTAACATAATATGACACCATAAAAGGTGGGATTTATGTTAACTAAATTACTGCTTGCAATAGTGTAGTTAATGGCATAAATATAGGAACAGTGTGGTAAAGTTTAATACTTGCTGTTTACTCATGGATATGTATTTCAGATCAAAAGATGAATGTGACAGGCAGATACAGTGCCTTGCGAAAGTATTCGGCCCCCTTGAACTTTGCGACCTTTTGCCACATTTCAGGCTTCAAACATAAAGATATAAAACTGTATTTTTTTGTGAAGAATCAACAACAAGTGGGACACAATCATGAAGTGGAACGACATTTATTGGATATTTCAAACTTTTTTAACAAAGCAAAAACTGAAAAATTGGGCGTGCAAAATTATTCAGCCCCCTTAAGTTAATACTTTTGTAGCGCCACCTTTTGCTGCGATTACAGCTGTAAGTCGCTTGGGGTATGTCTCTATCAGTTTTGCACATCGAGAGACTGACATTTTTTCCCATTCCTCCTTGCAAAACAGCTCGAGCTCAGTGAGGTTGGATGGAGAGCATTTGTGAACAGCAGTTTTCAGTTCTTTCCACAGATTCTCGATTGGATTCAGGTCTGGACTTTGACTTGGCCATTCTAACACCTGGATATGTTTATTTTTGAACCATTCCATTGTAGATTTAGCTTTATGTTTTGGATCATTGTCTTGTTGGAAGACAAATCTCCGTCCCAGTCTCAGGTCTTTTGCAGACTCCATCAGGTTTTCTTCCAGAATGGTCCTGTATTTGGCTCCATCCATCTTCCCATCAATTTTAACCATCTTCCCTGTCCCTGCTGAAGAAAAGCAGGCCCAAACCATGATGCTGCCACCACCATATTTGACAGTGGGCATGGTGTGTTCAGGGTGATGAGCTGTGTTGCTTTTACGCCAAAGATAACGTTTTGCATTGTTGCCAAAAAGTTCAATTTTGGTTTCATCTGACCAGAGCACCTTCTTCCACATGTTTGGTGTGTCTCCCAGGTGGCTTGTGGCAAACTTTAAACAACACTTTTTATGGATATCTTTAAGAAATGGCTTTCTTCTTGCCACTCTTCCATAAAGGCCAGATTTGTGCAATATACGACTGATTGTTGTCCTATGGACAGAGTCTCCCACCTCAGCTGTAGATCTCTGCAGTTCATCCAGAGTGATCATGGGCCTCTTGGCTGCATCTCTGATCAGTCTTCTCCTTGTATGAGCTGAAAGTTTAGAGGGACGGCCAGGTCTTGGTAGATTTGCAGTGGTCTGATACTCCTTCCATTTCAATATTATCGCTTGCACAGTGCTCCTTGGGATGTTTAAAGCTTGGGAAATGTTTTTGTATCCAAATCCGGCTTTAAACTTCTTCACAACAGTATCTCGGACCTGCCTGGTGTGTTCCTTGTTCTTCATGATGCTCTCTGCGCTTTTAACGGACCTCTGAGACTATCACAGTGCAGGTGCATTTATACGGAGACTTGATTACACACAGGTGGATTGTATTTATCATCATTAGTCATGTAGGTCAACACTGGATCATTCAGAGATCCTCACTGAACTTCTGGAGAGAGTTTGCTGCACTGAAAGTAAAGGGGCTGAATAATTTTGCACGCCCAATTTTTCAGTTTTTGATTTGTTAAAAAAGTTTGAAATATCCAATAAATGTCATTCCACTTCATGATTGTGTCCCACTTGTTGTTGATTCTTCACAAAAAAATACAGTTTTATATCTTTATGTTTGAAGCCTGAAATGTGGCAAAAGGTCGCAAAGTTCAAGGGGGCCGAATACTTTCGCAAGGCACTGTATTTCGACAGCAAACTGTTTAGGATATTTTCTAACCCAGAAACAACAGCTATACATTTGTCTCATATTAATACTTTGATCTGAAATACCAATTAACCTACATGACTATACTGTAAAAAAGACCTACTTTACTTCACTGTCGCACACTTATGACACTACCTGTGATGTGGAGAGAAAAAAAACGTACCATTGAACTCGGCTTCGAAAAGCAGCTGATACGTTTTAACCTTGACTGCTGCTTTTCTTTGCTGAGGTAGCGTCTTCAGTGTTGGCACCAGGCTCATGGCAAAGAGGGGCTCTTCCTCCTCCTTCCTGTGAGCATCAGGTTGGGCTGCATCTCTCTCGACGGCTTGGAGGTGCCTCTGCTGAAATGAGTTGAGTGGATCTGGGGGCTGGTACCTCCGATGGTGCCTGGTGTGACGTTGTTCCTCTTTGTTTCTCTCTCTGTTTCTCTCCACGGCCACATCCTGTTCAACAAGGTCCTCAGTGGTCATTTCAACATTTCTATAGGCTATGCTTTTGCGGGGGAAAAATAGTTTTGAAAGCCTCTATTAAAAAGAGGATCCCATTAGCTTTCTATAGGCTAGGTCTACTATATTTATTTCTCAACTTTCCTAATATTAAGCACATTGCTTCTCTTTACAACAGCAGTATAGCCTGCCTGGCTGGCATAAAATGTAATCACTGGAAATGTGGAAATTTGCTATTTTAATTGCAAAGATGACTTTAAAAAATGTTTTGCTCCTGTTCCGAGACAGGTGCATGATAATCGTCAGTTCTAAATATTATTTAGTATATGTAAAGACAAGATTAAATCAAGAATAGTCTGATTGTTTACAATGTGCCTACCTCTTGTGAATGATGCCTACAGTTAAAGTCGGAAGTTTAAATACACTTAGGTTGGAGTCAATAAAAGTCCTTTTTCAACCTCTCCACAAATTTCTTAACTGACTTGCCTAAACTATAGTTTATGACATCTACTTTGTGCATGACACAAGTAATTTTTTCAACCATTGTTTACAGAGATTATTTCACTTAGAATTCACTGTATCACAATTCCAGTGGGTAAAAAGTTTACATACAGTAAGTTGACTGTGCCTTTTAAACAGCTTCGAAAATTCCAGAAAATTATTTCATGGCTTGAGAAGCTTCTGATAGGCTAATTGACATCATTCCTGTCAATTGGAGGTGTACCTGTGGATGTATTTCAAGGCCTACCTTCAAACTCAGTGTCCCTTTGCTTGACATCATTGGAAAATCAAAAGAAATCAGCCAAGACCTCAGGAAAAAATTGGAGACATCCACAGGTCTGGTTCATCCTTGGGAGCAATTTCCAAAGGCCTGAAGGTAACACATTAATCTGTACAAACAATAGTACTCAGATATAAACACCATGGGACCACACAGCCGGCATACCGCTCAGGAAGGAGACGCGTTCTGTCTCCTAGAGAGGAACGTACTTTGGTGCGATAAGTGCAAATCAATCCCAGAACAACAGCAAAGGACCTTGTGAAGATTGTAGGGGAAACCGGTACAAAAGTATCTATATCCACAGTAAAACTAGTCCTATCTCGACAACCTGAAAGGCCACTCAGCAAGGAAGAGGCCACTGCTCAAGAACAGCCATTAAAAAAAGCCAGATTACGGTTTGCACATGGGGACAAAGATTGTACTTTTTGGAGAAATGTCCTCTGGTCTGATGAAACAAAAATAGAACTGTTTGGCCATAATGACTATTGTTATGCTTGGAGGAGAAAAGGGGAAGCTTGCAAGCCGAAGAACACCATCCCAACCATAAAGCACGGGGGTGGCAGCATCATGTTGTGCGAGTGTTTTGCTGCAGTAGGGACTGGTGCATTTCACAAAATAGATGGCATCATGAGGTAGGATAATTATGTGGATACATTGAAGCAACATCTCAAGACAGTCAAAGTTAAAGCTTGGTAGCAAATGGGTCTTCCAAATGGACAATAACCCCAAACATACTTCCAAAGTTGCGGCAGGACAACAAATTCAAGGTATTGGAGTGGCCATCACAAAGCCCTGACCTCAATTCCATAGGACATTTGTTGGCAGAACTGAAAAGGTGTGTGTGAGCAAGGAGGCCAACAAAACTGACTCAGTTACACCAGCTCTATCAGGAGGAATGGGCCAAAATTCACCCAACTTATTGTGGGAAGCTTGTGGAAGGCTACCCAAAACATTTGACCCATGTTAAACAATTTACAGGCAATGCTACCAAATACTAATTGAGTGTATGTAAACTTCTGACCCACTGGGAATGTGATAAAATAAACTGAAATAAATCATTCTCTCAAATATTCTGACGTTCGTTTCACGTTCTTAAAATAAAGTGGTGATACTCACCTAAGACGGGGAGTTTTTACTATGATTCAATTTCAGGAATTGTGATACACCTTAGCCAAAAACATTTAAACTCAGTATGTAAACTTCCGACTTCAACTGTATATTGTCACTTGTGAATGATGCCCAGATTGTGTGTAGTAAGGCAAGAAACCGTGCATTACTTTTTTTAAAGGGATGCACAATATATCGGTGAACCTATCGGAATCGGATGATATTAGCTAAAAATGCCAACATCGGTATCGGCCCGATGTCTAGTTTAAAGCCGATGTGCAAAACCGATGTCAAAGCTGACGTGCATACCTGAATAACATGGGTATATGACGTAATGACGCCACGTACATGTTTTCCCTACACGTCCAACACCGCATTCCTAACCTAGCCCACAATGTCTGCTGTGTGGCTCGAGCAGTCAACAAGTCGAGCAGTCATTTGAAAGAGTAAGAAGATTTCAGTGAGACAACTCAACGGCGAAATCCATTAACGTCACGATAATGGAATTCATTGCCCTTGACAGTCAAATGTTCTCTGTCGTGGGTGATGTTAGCTTTAGCGACTGGTCGAGCACCTGTACACACTACCAAGTGGGCTATTTTTCAGATGTTGCCCTACTGGAGTTGCACAGTAATAGCGTCACTGCTATTAGCTTCACGACATACTATGGAACGCTGTTTGGGTCTTTGCGTGTCAAAAAAGATGCATGTCAGAAAACACTATTTGACATGTCAAATAACAGTTAATTTATAGAATGTTGTGTGTTCTGAATTTGCACGTGCAAGCCACTACAATCACGAACACTGTCAAAGCTGTACAGAAAAGTCTGCAGACACCAGCCACTAATGATGTGATTACAATTCTGCGTTAGTAATAAAGCATTTATTTGTTAGACCGCAACTTCTGGGGTAGCTAGCTAGCTTTAGCTTGGTACCTAGCTAGCACCAATACAACCAGCCTGAAAACAATGACCAGTAGAAACTGTAGTCATTATTCTTAGCAATGATTTTAGGAATCCTTGGCAGGTGAAGCTAGCTGGCTACTTATAACGTTAGCTTTGGGCAACAGGGTTAAGCTAATTATTTTCAATAGGCAAACAAGTGGCTACCTAGCTAATACTATCATTGTTTGCCTATTGAAAATAATTAGCTTAACCCTGTTGCCCAAAGCTAACATTATAAGTAGCCAGCTAGCTTCACCTGCCGAGTGAGGCTCAACCGGACCGGGTTTTATGTTGTGAAGCTAGGCACAATAGTGGAATTTGTGGTTTGCCTTCAATATAAAAGTACCTCTTTGAAAGTGATGCAGAGGGTTACAATTGGTGGAATCATGCCATATTTTGACTAGATCATGTTAAACAAGATTGGAATGTGAAGCAATGAAATGGGGTATCAGTCTACTCGGTGACACCCACAGATCACAACTGTGAAGAGTTTACGCAAATATTAGCGTCATAGCTCTTATCCTAACCTAATGTGTGTGTTGACATTCATATTGCACTGTACAGCTTTACCGAAGGATTGGGGATCAATGAAATGGGGTATCAGTCTACTCCATACCCAATATATTTTCTCCTCTGAGTTATGATACTCCAACATCCCACGCAGTATTGTTTTCCCTCTGGAATAGTGTTCAATACACTTAGGTTGACAATAAATGTAGCTCAATTCAGTTGTTTCAGAGTCCCGCAATAAGAGCTATGATGTTAACGTTCTCTGGGTGTCACTGAGTAGACTGCCATTGAGCCACAATCCATAGGTAAGGCTGTACAGTGAAATAATTGCTTTGGGGGCATACTTATAATGTATAATACATCCAGTGTGATTTCAACGCTGGGTCAATTTTGCGCCGCCCTAACGAACTCTCAATCGCGGCCAGATGTGATACAACCTGGATTCGAACCACTGAGATGTAGTGCCTTCGACAGCTGCGCGTGTGTGTATTATTTAACTGTAATAGAATGCTTAAAAGGCCTCTAAAATTTGAAATATCTGTTATCGGCATTGTTTTCTTGGCAAGGAAAATATTATATATTTTTGGTATGGGCCAAAAATGTCATTTCGCTGCGTTTTTGCGATTTAAAAAAAATAATAATAATTCGCACACCTCGTGTAGCCTAGACCATAGGCCTATTTGTTTTGATACGGGTTGTATCACAACTAATAACTTAAAATTAACCACTTTTTTTTTTTTTAAACCTTTATTTAACTAGGCAAGTCAGTTAAGAACAAATTCTTATTTTCAATGACGGCCCAGGAACAGTAGGTTAACTGCCTGTTCAGGGGCAGAACGACAGATTTGTACCTTGTCAGCTCGGGGATTTGAACAATCTTTCGGTTACGAGTCCAACGCTCTAACCACTAAGCTACCCTGCCTTCCCAAATGAATCCTCTTTACAAGGAGTGTAGACCTATGAGTTAGGTTTCAAGTTTGGGGAAGAAGTTTCAAGTTTGGGGAAGAATTTTCACCATAAATATGCATCTTTTATAATAAAGAATTACATGCATAATTGCATTTGCTGTCACTTTTGAGAAGGGTGTTTTCCAGCTAATTGTTTGCATTTTAGAACATTCGCACTCATTGCCTACTTCAGTGTGCGCATTGCTGCGCTTATAATATAAGAAATAGCCAATGTTTACAACATTCTGATCTGTTTCATCAGCCTGCTCTAAAAAGATAAATTTGATGCGAGTGGTTGTATTAATTTGGGATCTCTTGCATCCCTCAACTGTCCCAGACTGTTTGGAATTTTTCTTTCTCGCACAGAACTACAAGTTGACCAGTAAAATAGATCAACCTTTGTACTATGGGAGATTGTAGATTGACATAGTAGATTGACAACAGTTTTTGCTGTTTGTTAGGCCTACTCATCTTGTTTGCTGACAAAGTAAATGTGGACAGTTCTTCCAATATCTTCAATATACACCTCGGAATTGGATAAGGAGGCCCGCAGTTGCGTCCCTGACTTGTCTGTCTTCACTTGTAGCCTACTTCGGAGCTTAGATGCCTATGGACCCAATCAAGTAACGGGCATTGGCTAATAAGAATTGATTTAAGTCAGAGCCATGTGAGTGAGAGGTTCTTCGGAGCAAGCAACCTGTGGAAGGAATTCAAATTATTATATTCAGCCCAAGGGTACAACGGCCACTGGCTGCAAAAGGCATGTATTTTTTTAGGGGTGTTATTGCCGCACAAAGGCGACGCCTCCGGGAAATTCGAGGCATTATCAAGTGCTTGTCAAATTGTGAATGAGAGACTGAAGTGTGTGCAGCCTGTGCAAGAAACCAAACAGAGCTCATGCCTTTCAATGCAACTTATTTCAAATCATCATTAGATTCGCATCTTGCAGCCCTAGAATGTATTAAAAATCTAAACATTGGTCCACCTGCAGGGGGAGGATGAGTGGCTCCAGCCATGCGCCACCACTTATCACATCCTCCTCCACAGTAGCAAGCCCTTATCTGGCCCTTATCAGACTGTAGTGATAATGACATTGGGAGGTGGTTAGGAAGTATAGATGTACTGGAGTCCTTCCTGACAGGGACACAGTAACACATAGACAGACCTGACAAATCATAGTTAGAGCCCTGTGCCGCTATTAGCAGTAGCTCAGTAACTGTTTCTGTATGATATGTTGGATAAAGGAATAAAGACAGACACCAATGTCAGGTTCAATAGCCTTGTTTGTGCATTGTACAAATCCCTACAACTGGAGTCTGGGGAACAGTCCGGCTAATCGATTACCTATCAACTAGACTCCGTAACAACAACCTCAACCTGAGGGAATCAGAGGAATTACCATCTTCCTATCCTAACCAAAGAAGGAAGGATGCTGCCACGACCTATGGGTTTTGCAAACAAGATTACTCCTGAGTTTAAGACTGACATTGCTGATAAGTAAAAACATTCCTTACCCCAAGATACTTCATCTGGTGACTAATCGGGAGAATAAGGAAAAGGGCGAACTCTGTTTCTGCATAAATGTGATGCGTTTCGGCAAGAATTTGCTGATTAAATGTACTACTTTGTGGTTGTCTCACCTAGCTATTTTAAGATGAATGCACAAAATGTAAGTCGCTGTGGAAACAGTCTGATAAAGAATGTTTTAACATACAGTGCCTTCGGAAAGTATTCATACCCTTTTTACTTTTTCTACATTTTGTTACATTATAGCCTTATTCTAAAATGGAATAAATTCAGTTGAAGTCAGAAGTTTACATACACCTTAGCCAAATGCATTTAAACTCAGTTTTTCACAATTCCTGACATTTTAATCCTAGTACAAATTCCCTGTCTTAGGTCAGTTAGGATCACCACTTTATTTTAAGAATGTGAAATGTCAGAATAATAGTAGAGAATGATTGATTTATTTCAGCTTTTATTTCTTTCATCCCAGTGGGTCAGAAGTTTACATACACTCAATTAGTATTTGGTAGCATTGCCTGTAAATTGTTTAACATGGGTCAAATGTTTTGGGTAGCCTTTCACAAGCTTCCCACAATAAGTTGGGTGAATTTTGGCCCATTCCTCCTGACCGAGTCAGGTTTGTAGGCCTCCTTGCTCGCACACACTTTTTCAGTTCTGCCCAAGCATTTTCTATAGGATTGAGGTCAGGGCTTTGTGGTCAGGGCTTCACTCCAATACCTTGACTTTGTTGTCCTTAAGCTATTTTGCCACAACTTTGGAAGTATGCTTGGGGTCATTGTCCACTTGGAAGACACATTTGCGACCAAGCTTTAACTTCCTTACTAATGTGTTGAGATGTTGCTTCAATATATCCACATAATTTTCCTTCCCTCATGATGCCATCTATTTTGTGAAGTGCACCAGTCCCTCCTGCAGCAAAGCACCCCCACAACATGATGCTGCCACCCCCGTGCTTCACGGTTGGGAACGTGTTCTTCGGCTTGCAAGCTTCCCCCTTTTTCCTCCTAAAATAACAACGGTCATTATGGCCAAAACAGTTCTATTTTTGTTCTTTGTCCCCATGTGCAGTTGCAAACCATAGTCTGGCTTTTTTTACGGCGATTTTGGAGCAGTGGCTTCTTCCTTGCTGAGCGGCCTTTCAGGTTATGTCGATATGGGACTTGTTTTACCCTGGCTACAGATACTTTTGTACCCGTTTCCTCCAGCATCTTCACAAGGTTCTTTGCTGCTGTTCTGGGATTGATTTGCACTTTTTGCACCAAAGTACGTTCATCTCTAGGAGACAGAACGCGTCTCCTTCCTGAGCGGTATGACGGCTGCGTGGTCCCATGGTGTTTATACTTGGGTGCTTTTGTTTGTACAGATGAACGTGGTACCTTCAGGCGTTTGGAAATTGCTCCCAAGGATGAACCAGACTTGTGGAGGTCTACAATTTTTTTCCTGAGGTCTTGGCTGATTTCTTTTGGTTTTCCCATGATGTCAAGCAAAGAGGCAGTGAGTTTAAAGGTAGGCCTTGAAAGACAATCACAAGTGCACCTCCAATTGACAGGAATTATGTCAATTAGCCTATCAGAAGCTTCTAAAGCCATGACATAATTTTCTGGAATTTTCCAAGCTGTTTAAAGGCACAGTCAACTTAGTGTATGTAAATGTCTCCCCCACTGGAATTGTGATACAGTGAAATAATCTGTCTGTAAACAATTGTTGGAAAAATTACGTGTCATGCACAAAGTAGATGTCCTAACCGACTTGCCAAAACTATAGTTTGCAATTTGTGGGGTGGTTGAAAAATGAGCTAATGACTCCAACCTAAGTGTATGGAAACTTCCGACTTCAACTGTATATATTTTTTTCAGCAATCTGCACGCTAGCCTATAATAAAGCGAAAACAGATTTTTTTAGAAATGTTTGCAAATATATTAGTAAAAAATCATAGCTGTTCAGACTCTTCGCTATAAGACTTGAAATTGAGCTCCGGTGCATCCTGTTTCCATTGATAATCCTTGAGATGTTTTTACAACTTGGAGTCCACCTGTGGTAATTTCAATTGATTGGACATTTGGAAAGGCACACACATGTCTATGTAAGGTCCCACAGTTGACAGGGTATGTCAGAGTAAATTAGGTCCAAGGAATTGTCAGTAGAGCTCCGAGACAGGATTGTGTCGAGGAACAGATCTGTGGAAGGGTACCAAAACATTTCTGCAGCTTTGAAGGTCCCCAATAACACAGTGGCCTCCATCATTCTTCAATGGAAGAGGTTTGGAACCAACAAGACTCTTCCTAGTGCTGGCCACTCAGCCAAACTGAGCAATCAGGGGAGAAGGGCCTTGGTCAGGGAGGTGACCAAGAACACAATGGTCACTTTGACAGACCTCTAGAGTTCTTCTGTGGAGATGGGAGAACCTTCCAGAAGGACAACCATCTCTGCAGCACTCCACCAAGCAGGCCTTTATGGTAGAGTGGCCAGACTGAAGCCACTTCTCAGTAAAAGGTACATGACAGCCCACTTGGAGTTTGCCAAATGGCTCTCAGACCATGAGAAACAAGATTGTCTGGTCTGATGAAACCAACAATCAACTCTTTGGCCTGAATGCTAAGCGTCACGTCTGGCGGAAACCTACGGTGAAGCGTGGTGGTAGCATCATGCTGTGGGGATGTTTTTCAGCGGCAGGGACTAGGAGACTTGTCAGGATCGAGGGAAAGATGAACAGAGCAAAGTACAGATATCCTTGATGAAAACCTGCTCCAGAGTGCTCAGGACCTCGGACTGGGGTGAAGGTTCACCTTCCAACAGGACCATGACCCTAAGCACACAGCCAAGACAACGCAGGAGGGGCTTCGGGACAAGTCTCAATGTCCTTGAGTGGCACCCAGTCAGAGCCCGGACTTGAACACGATCGAACATCTCTGAAGAGACTTGAATATATATGTGCTGCAATGCTCCCCATCCAACCTGACAGGATCTGCAGAGAAGAATGTTGGAAACTCCCCAAATACTGGTGTGCCAAGCTTCTAGCATCATACCCAAGAAGACTTGATGCTATAATCGCTGCCAAAGGTGCTTCAACTAAGTTCTGAGTAAAGGTCTGAATACTTATGAAAATGTAATATTTACTTTTTTTTAAATAAATTAGCAAAAATGTCAGGAAGCCTGTTTTTGCTTTGTTGTTATGGGGTATTAATCCATTTTAGAATAAGGTTGTAATGTAACAAAATGTTAAGTCGAGGAGTCTGAATACTTCCTGAAGGCACTGTAAAACTGGGGGGAAAATATGGTATCTGCGTTAGGCTCTGGGGGCGAACAGTGGCTCCATTTCCCCTTTTTCAATGTTTTGGTTTTGTTGACTAAACTGAGGTGAGGAGCATCCAAACGGACCTAGCGGTTTCACCATTTTAAGATTCAATCTTTAAACCCGTCTACCTTTCTGTGTTTCCCAGGTTATGCTGCCCAAAAGCTGTCTGAGTCCAGGTGAGAAAGAAAAGGGCTAAAGCCACATCTCTTCCTTACCCCGTTAGCTCTACAGACAGAGCCACAGCACTTGCATCCATCCCACAGAGAAGAGGAGCCATGAGCAACCCCAACACACCCAGCAATGTCACCGACGCCATGGAATCAGTCATCCACAACGTAAGTCCATTCACGCTAAATTAATTTAGTCCGCCCAATTAGGTCATCCTAACTAACGTCTACCGCATAACACAAACGAATTTAAAGCAAGAGACGTGTAATCGACTCATTGACAACAGTAGGAAATGCATGTCTACGTTCCGGGATGTTATTGCTCCTGACTTTTATTCATTTTTGCTGAACTAATCTAATATATTAATCAAATTGCAGTGGTTCTCTGCCAGAAAGGCTTTCAGCTGTGATTGCCAAACACCCTTGTGTATTTTTACTTGTGACACATGTTCTCTCTCTGCTCAAGTTCTGCTTCGTCAGCCTCTCCAGTTCACTGTGTTTAGGCATGGGAGTGTAAATTTGGGATTGTGCCATTCCTCTCAGAGCAGGGTATGTACAAATCCATACCTTCACTAAGACAGATTTAAGGATTTTTTAAAATAAATGGTGACTTCTGAACTGTAACATTAAGTGTTTTTTAAACAGTTTCCCTTGGGCACCTTTTGAGAACTGCCTGATACCCTTATACTCCCGTTTCAGGCGGGATTGGGGAACCAAGAATGTTGTCGTCAGCGTGTATTTAGAAATGTGGCTGTACTAGGATCAAAATATCTTGTTGTATTTCCAGGCCTTTCTGGTGCCCAGTTTATGCTGGCCAGAATGGACACTCCAACCAACTCATTGGCATCTGTACAGTACTGTTAGAAGCCCAGTGGTAAAGCATCTAGGTGGTTCAGGCTGAGAAGCCAGATGGCCTTGGACCTAGGTCAATGGCTAAAACTACATTCCAGTTCCCTGGGGGCCTCTCAAAATAACATCATATTAAGAGGATGAGTAAGTTGCTTTTGGGCGACATTCATAAAAAAATTATTTAAGTTTTTGGGCAATCAATGAGAAACAAATATGCATCCTCTATGGTTTCTTTGTATGACTAATTGAGATTGGATACTGAGGTATAATAGCATTTCTTTAACCTTCTTTCCACAATAGACAAACATTAAATAACATCTATCGTCAAGGGTCCATTTTAGACCGTGACCAAAAAAAATATCCCCCGACCCTCTTATGCATGCATGTATGCATGCACACATACAGTAGACTCAAACGCATGCACCCCCACACACAGTGCAACAGAGGTAGATACTAGACCGTCACCAGCTGTTCTGCCACATCAGGAAATGCCTGCTTTCCCTTAGCTTGGCATTTCTTTCAGTGTTCAGACCGCTGCTTCCTATCCCATGTTACACAATCATGTGGCTGTAGCAATCCAGACAACCCCCAGGACTGGCCTACTGCCTCTTGGGAGGTGGACTCTCTAAGACATAAACCATTAGAAGGACTTATGCTTATATCTTGAATGCAGGTGTAGGATCTTCATTTGTTCACTCTTTTTTTTGTTGATGAGAATATCCTTTACTGCAGGAAATGCACATAGGCCTTGTGATTTACATGAAATTCACTGAAAACCTCCACTAACACAAGGTTATATTAACTGTATTTTCATGTAGCCTACTTTTGTCGAGCTAATAGCCTAACCACCGATCAAGTAACAATATGGACTAAACATTCAAATCCTGTTGCTGCAGGATTATTTTGCTATGACAATACTGGTCAAATTAAGATCCTACATCTGTACCTCCCTGTTTTAGAATGCATCAGTACTTCTGTAGTTGAAATACAATGGCACTACTACACGTGTCTGAGTCGAGAAGTGCAGAGGTGCAATGTAAAACATGTACATAGATAAACAAACTATTTGCACAAACCGAAAGACTGTAAGGGCTTGTAGCCGCAAGGCAACGAATCGCAACACACAATTTTGGGGTGGAGTCTTATTGAAAGTTATATGTAGGGCTGGGCGATAAATCTAATTTATTTGATTAATTCAAATGTATGTTTTTGCGTGATATTGCAGATGCCTGTATCGCAAGAATTAATGTTTTGTTATTTTTTGTTTTCATGAGTGTTTCTGTCTGCTTGTTCTGGTATAGTCTCCTCTCTTCTGTAGTGTGTGCACCTTCCCATTTACATGAGGGATCTGTATGTAATGATGAGATGCATGTCTCCGCCCTAAACCATGCAAGTCGTTGTCAACTAGTTAACTTTTCTAATGATACACATTTTATGTCTCAACTACTCAAATTGCATGCAGACACTACTAAAGCGAGAGTATCAATAAACATTGAATCTGGAAAATGAATGTTCAGTTTGTGGCGCGCTGTCATTGGGGTACCAAGTAACGCAAGCAGCATTTTAGCCAAAGACTGTTATATTAGCTGTCTAGTCTGTGTTTTATAAATGTGCAGTAAGCATAAAACACATTGATATAAAGAATTCGCAACTCATTCTCATTCTGCGAAATAAGGTAGGCCACTTAATTTCAACATCTGAACAAAGTGGACAGGCCAACATGCTTGTCAAACAGTTGGAGACAAACAGAAGGGTGTCTTCATAACAATTCAACTGTTCAACCTTGTTAGCTAGCAAATCGATCCAAGTATAAGTAATATAAGGGTTAGCTGACTTATCACTAGCACATGGTCTTGAGGTTGTTGATGAGACCTGTGTTAATGTTCTATAGCCTAATGCCTGCTACAAGAAGTTAGTCATTGTTAGTGAGGTTGCATTATGCATGGTTCTATTTACATTTGTAACAATAAAGGGCATTTTCATAGACCGAC
The DNA here is from genome assembly GCF_018296145.1 of Oncorhynchus tshawytscha. NCBI lineage: Eukaryota > Metazoa > Chordata > Actinopteri > Salmoniformes > Salmonidae > Oncorhynchus > Oncorhynchus tshawytscha. Next base: position 42,233,767 of record NC_056444.1, read on the forward strand.
TTCAGTAATCATTTTGATAAAATAATTACATTTTTAGTGGGTCTTATCCTTGTGGAAGGCTAATATTTAGCCTAGGTATATCTTTCACCAGCCCTGAATTCATTATATTATTGCTGACTGTTTGAAATGCAGTGTATTTGACCTTTTTTAATTGTACAACAATGCTTTTTTAGATGAAACATAAAACATTTACAGTACCAGTCAAAAGTTTGGACACACCTACTCAAGGTTTTTTCTTTATTTTTTAAATGTTCTACGTTGTAGACTAATAGTGAAGACATCAAAACTATGAGATAACACATATGGCATTATATCGTAACAAAAAGAAGTGTTAAGCAAATCAAAATATATTTGAGATTCTTCAAAGTTGCCACTCTTTGCCTTGATGACAGCTTTGCACACTCTTGGCATTCCCTCAATCAGCTTCACCTGGAATGCTTTTCCAACAGTCTTGAAGGAGTTTGCACATATGCTGAGCACTTGTTGGCTACTTTTCCTTCACTATGCGGTCCGACTCATCCCAAACCGTCTCAATTGGTTGAGATTGGGTGATTGTGGGGCCAGGTCATCTGATGCAGAGCTCCATTACTCTCCTTGACAAAATAGCCCTTATACCGTCTGGAGGTGTGTTGGGTCATTGTCCTGTTGAAAAACAAATGCTAGTCCCACTAAGCCCAAACCAGATGGGATAGCGTACTGCTGCAGAATGCTGTGGTTATGCTGGTTAAGTGTGCCTTAAATTCTAAATAAATCACAGACCGTGTCACCAGCAAAGCACGCCCTCACCATAACACCACCTCCTCCATGCTTTACGGTGGGAAATACACATGCGGCATCATCCATTCGCCCACACCACGTCTGACAAAGACACGGTGGTTGGAACCAAAAATCTCCAATTTGTACTCCAGACCAAAGGACACATTTTCACCGGTCTAATGTACAGTGCTCGTGTTTCTTGACCCAAGCAGGTCTCTTCTTATTGGTGTACTTTAGTAGTGGTTTCTTTGCAGCAATTCGACCATGAAGGCCTGACGCATGCAGTCTCATCTGAACAGTTGATGTTGAGATGTGTTTGTTACTTGAACTCTGTAGTATTTATTTGGGCTGCAATTTCTGAGGCTGGTAACTTGAATGAACTTAGGAAACTCTGGGTCTTCCATTCCTGTGGCGGTCCTCATGAGAGCCAGTTTCATCATAGAGCTTGATGGTTTTTGCAACTGCACTTGAAGAAACTTTTAAAGTAATTGAATGTTCCGTATTGACTGACCAACATGTCTTAAAGTAATGATGGGCTGTCATTTCTCTTTGTTAATTTGAGCTGTTCTTTCCATAATATGGACTATTTGGTAAAAGATTATCTTCTGTATACCCCACCTACCTTATTACAACACAACTTTCAAGAAGGCACACCTGTTAATTGAAATGCATTCCAGGTGACTACCTCAAGCTGGTTGAGAGAATGCCAAGAGTGTGCTAAGCTGTCATCAAGGCAAACGGTGGCTATTTGAAGAATCTCAAGTAAAAAATATATTTGGATTTGTTTAATACCTTTTTTTTTGTTTACTACATGATTCCATTTGTTTTTTCATAGTTTTGATGTCTTCACTATTATTATACAATGTAGAAAATAGTAAAAAATTAAGAAAAACCCTTGAATGAGTAGGTGTTCTAAAACTTTTGACCAGTAGTTTGAAAAAATAGAGATGATTTTAGGCCATATCGCCCAGCTCTCGTTTTACAGTCGTGGCCAAACGTTTTGAGAATGACACACATATTAATTTTCACAAAGTCTCCTGCCTCAGTTTCTATGATGGCAATTTGCATATGCTCCAGAATGTTATGAAGATGAATTGTAATTAATTGCAAAGTCCCTCTTTGCCATGCAAATGAACTGAATCCCCCCCCCAAAAAAACATTTCCACTGCATTTCAGCCCTGCCACAAAATGACCTGCTGACATAATGTCAGTGATTATCTCGTTAACACAGGTGTGAGTGTTGATGAGGACAAGGCTGGAGATCATTCTGTCATGCTGATTGAGTTCGAATAACAGACTAGAAGCTTCAAAAGGAGGGTGGTGCTTGGAATCATTGTTCTTCCTCTGTCAAACATGGTTACCTGCAAGGAAACACATGCCGTCCATCATTGCTTTGCACAGAAAGGGCTTCACAGGCAAGGATATTGCTGCCAGTAAGATTGCACCAAAATCATCCATTTATCGGATCATCAAGAAGGAGAGCGGTTCGATTGTTGTGAAGAAGGCTTCAGGGCGCCCATAATAGTCCAGCAAGCGCCTGGACCGTCTCGAGGCACCACCAGTACAGAGCTTGCTCAGGAATGGCAGCAGGCAGGTGTATCTGCATGCACAGTGAAGTAAATACTTTTTGGGGGGATGGCCTGGTGTCAAGAAGGGCAGCAAAGAAGCCACTTCTCTCCAGGAAAAACATCAGGGACAGACTGATATTCTGCAAAAGGTACAGGGATTGGACTGCTGAGGACTGGGGTAAAGTAATTTTCTCTGAATCCCCTTTCTGATTGTTTGGGGCATCCGGAAAAAAGCTTGTCCGGAGAAGACAAGGTCAGCGCTAACATCAGTCCAGTGTCATGTCAGCAGTAAAGCATCCTGAGACCATTCATGTGTGGGGTTGCTTCTCAGCCAAGGGAGTGGGCTCACTCACAATGTTACCTAAGAACACAGCCATGAATAAAGAATGGAACCAACACATCCTCTGAGAGCAACTTCTCCCAACCATCCAGGAACAGTTTGGTGACAAACAATGCCTTTTCCAGCATGATGGAGCACCTTGACATAATGCAAAAGTGATAACTAAGTGGCTCGGGGAACAAAACATCGGTTTTTTGGGTCCATGGCCAGGAAACTACCCAGAGCGTAATCCCATAGAGAACTTGTGGCGGGTGGACAAAACAAAACCCCACAAATTCTGACAAATTCCAAGCATTGATTATGCAAGAATGGGCTGCCATCAGTCAGGATGTGGCCCAGAAGTTAATTGACAGCATGCCAGGGCGGATTGCAGAGGTCTTTATTGACAATTAACTTCATGTAATTGTCAATAAAAGCCTTTGACACTTATGAAGTGCTTGTAATTATACTTCAGTATTCCATAGTAACATCTGATATCTAAAGACACTGAAGCAGCAAACTTTGAATTAATATTTCTGTCATTCTCAAAACTTTTGGCCACGACTGTATGTACTGTGATATGGATGTGTATCTAATGGTATTATGGTAATAGATTATTATGGCCTACAGTTATCTACCCTATTTCTGGTTAGAGTGAAGCATTTACTGTTTTTGTGACATTTCACTGACATTTCATTTAACCTTGGCAAATCTGAGCTCTCCAAACCTTTAACATTCCAAAAACAAATCGCTTGTTGAGGGCTGGGATTTGAATACAGTCTGTTGGGGAATCAGATTTTGCCCAGTGCAGTTAGTTCAATCTATCTCAGGCAGACTGTTGGCAGCTATGAAGCCTCTTACACAGTGGATACACAGACGGTTGTCACTACATGCACTAGTTGCTATCCAATGTATGTGTTTACAACTTAATGGCTGCAGATGACTCATTTTCACAAAAGATAAGTCTATTTGCTATAGCTGAAGCTTTCATTGGCCATTTTCCTCACATCCTTGCCCTTCTTAGTTAATAATTCACTTTTCAAATGAGTGTACACATACTTGTATGCTAGGGGAAAGGGAGTGTGTGTCTGTGTCAGTGTACTGTGTGTTTTTAAGGGGAGTTGAGATAATCCTATTTGGAAGGGTCTGTCAATGTGAAACTGGGTGATGTCCTTTTCCTGCTGCGATGCACTGCCCATTGTCATGTGACTTGGGCAACTGACCGATATGAGACGAGGTTGAAAAAAGGTGTACGGTTATTTTTTACTTTTCGGTCGCTAAAGATTAAGTGGCGTGAAAACGCGGTTGGATTTTTGATGGAGTTTCTGTACACAGCAGCAAAGGTGAGTTATGAGTAACACAGGGTAACATACAAGACTAACCAGTTCAACACATTGTAAGAGTCACTGATCCCTTTGGGAGCGCCCCCCTCCATTTGTGTGGATATGAAGACTACTCATTTCCTGTTCCATGTCTACATACCTGGTGCAGTATATTGGTTTTAAAGGCTAAACAATTTGAACCTGCAGTACCCTATAGATTTTGTTTACGTAATACCTTCAGGCAAAAATATAGTATATAGGCCTACACCTAACTTGATGTTTTTCCAGTCACAGTGAACACAATAGAATATAATTTACCTTCCTATTCCTATTTGCCTCACAATTTTTGGTGTATATTTAGCCCAATATGTGCTTCAGCAGTTTTGTTGCACTGTCCACTTCCAAGGCATCTGTGATGGTCTTGTTACAGCCCTTTGACAGGCCATTGTGCGTACATGAACCGAAGACTATTTAATTCTCATTGTAATCTTAATGCATTTGTGATACAGTGCCTTTGGAAAGTATTCATACCCCTTGACTTATTCCACATTTAATTGATCAAATTTTGTTTTTTTCAACCATCTACACACAATACCCGATAATGACAGTGAAAGCATGTTTTTAGACATGTTTTCAAATGTATTGAAAATAAAATATAGAAATATCAAATTTACATAAGTATTCACCCCCGGAGTCAACTTTGTAGGAGCCGCTTTGGAGGTAATTACATCTTTGTGACATCTTGGGTATGTCTATTAGCTTTTTGCATCTGGATTTGGGAATTTTCTCCCATTTTTATTTTTTTCTTGGAGATTTTCTCAAGCTCTTAAATTAGATTGGGAGCGGCATTCCAGGTGACTACCTCATGAAGCTGGTTGAGAGAATGCCAAGTGTGCACAGATGTCATCAAAGCAAAGGGTGGCTACTTTGAAGAATCTCATATAAAATATACAGTGGGGCAAAAAAGTATTTGGTCAGCCACCAATTGTGCAAGTTCTCCCACTTAAAAAGATGAGAAGCCTGAACTTTTCATCATAGGTACACTTCAACTATGACAGACAAAATGAGAAAAAAAATCCAGAAAATCACATTGTAGGATTTTTTTATGAATTTACTTGCAAGTTATGGTGGAAAATAAGTATTTGGTCAATAACAAAAGTTTATCTCAATACTTTGTTATATACCCTTTGTTGGCAATGACAGAGGTCAAACGTTTTCTGTAAATCTTCACAAGGTTTTCACACACTGTTGCTGATATTTTGGCCCATTCCTCCATGCAGATCTCCTCTAGAGCAGAGATGTTTTGGGGCTGTTGCTGGGCAACACAGACTTTCAACTCCCTCCAAAGATTTTCTATGGGGTTGAGATCTGGAGACTGGCTAGCCCACTCCAGGACCTTGAACTGCTTCTTACGAAGCCACTCCTTCATTGCCCGGGCGGTGTGTTTGGGATCATTGTCATGCTGAAAGACCCAGCCACGTTTCATCTTAAATGCCCTTGCTGATGGAAGGAGGTTTTCACTCAAAATCTCACGATACATGGCCCCATTCATTCTTTCTTTTCCATGGATCTGTCGTCCTGGTCCCTTTGCAGAAAAACAGCCCCAAAGCATGATGTTTCCACCCCCATGCTTCACAGTAGGTATGGTGTTCTTTGGATGCAACTCAGCATTCTTTGTCCTCCAAACACGAAGAGTTGAGTTTTTACCAAAAAGTTATATTTTGGTTTCAACTGACCATATGACATTCTTCTGGATCATCCAAATGCTCTCTAGCAAACTTCAGACGGGCCTGGACATGTACTGGCTTAAGCAGGGGGACACGTCTGGCACTGCAGGATTTGAGTCCCTGGCGGCGTAGTGTGTTACTGATGGTAGGCTTTGTTACTTTGGTCCCGGCTCTCTGCAGGTCATTCACTAGGTCCCCCCGTGTGGTTCTGGGATTTTTGCTCACCGTTCTTGTGATCATTTTGACCCCACGGGGTGAGATCTTGCGTGGAGCCCCAGATCGAGGGAGATTATCAGTGGTCTTGTATGTCTTCCATTTCCTAATAATTGCTCCCACAGTTGATTTCTTCAAACCAAGCTGCTTACCTATTGCAGATTCAGTCTTCCCAGCCTGTTGCAGGTCTACAATTTTGTTTCTGGTGTCCTTTGACAGCTCTTTGGTCTTGGCCATAGTGGAGTTTGGAGTGTGACTGTTTGAGGTTGTGGACAGGTGTCTTTTATACTGATAACAAGTTCAAACAGGTAACGAGTGGAGGACAGAGGAGGACAGAGGAGTTACAGGTCTGTGAGAGCCAGAAATCTTGCCTGTTTGTAGGTGACCAAATACTTATTTTCCACCATAATTTGCAAATAAATTCATAAAAAATCCTACAATGTGATTTTCTGGATTATTTTTTTCTCATTTTGTCTGTCATAGTTGAAGTGTACCTATGATAAATTACAGGCCTCATCTTTTTAAGTGGGAGAACTTGCACAATTGGTGGCTGACTAAATACTTTTTTGCCCCACTGTATATACTGAAAAAGCTTGTGCGAGCTTTTATTTATATATATATAATCCTTGCTCAAACCAATCCGAACTCAACTCTCCATGTCCAGCCCACCTCAGCCAGTCATGGCTAGCGGGAAGTTTGCTGTATCTGTCTGTGGCTAAACCAACTAGTCTTGTAATTTAACAATTGTATTCCGTATTTACAGATGCCATACAAGTTTGTTATTAAGCCACATGAAAGTTCACATGTTCCAGAGGCATTTCTGCCAAAAAGTAGTGACCCGTGACCAACGCCCAGTTTCCTGAAACGGGTCACAAATGTGGAATAAGTTAAGGGGTATGAATTATTTCTGAAGGCACTGTAACTGATAGCTACCCTTCGGCTGCCAGCGGATCGGAAACCATTAACTCTGTGTGAACAATGTTGGACAGCTAGAAGTGGCATGTGAATCGTCCCCAAATTGCACCCTCTTCCCTATATAGTGCACTACTATGTAGGGAATAGGGTGCTATTTGGGATACAGACATGGTGTAAGAGGATTGATGCCACCATCATGTGGTGAGTCACACTTTCCCAGAAGTGACCGCGGAGAGGCTCCAAATTTCAAGAAAGGTGTCTGGCATGACATCATCAGCCTCGTTTTTGTCCCTCATCAAAGGATTAGAATTAAGAGTCCCCGCACCCCAATCCCCTTCCTCCTCTTCATGTCAATATATGACTCATCCAATGTCACTCACAGCCTTATCTCTCTCTTATGGCTATAATCAGCAAGCTCATGCAAGGGATATCACAATATTACGTCATCACTATCACATTATACGTGTGGGAAGGGAAGCTTCAGCATTGGTGGGCTATACCTCAATAACATGTGATGTATGTAGGGTAACCTCAGTATTGTCCTTGTTGTCTGTAGTTAAGCTTATTTGTTAGACTTGTCCAATAGTGTTCGTAGGACAGTTGGGTTTAATCAGTCACTTCAAAGTCCAACAGGTGAAGGAAAAGCAACTGTGGAATTCATGTTGGCCTGTTTACCTGGTCATACCACTGAGAAGAGTGGTCATATACAGTTGAAGTCAGAGGTTTACATACAATTAAGTTGGAGTCATTAAAACTTGTTTTTCAACGACTCCACAAATTTCTTGTTAACAAACCATAGTTTGGGCAAGTCTGTTAGGACATTTACTTTGTGCATGACACAAGTAATTTTTCCAACAATTGTTTACAGACGGATTATTTAATGAGTCTGATTCATCCTTGGGAGCGATTTCCAAACGCCTGAAGGTACCACATTCCGTACAAACAATTGTACGCAAGTATAAACACCATGGGACCAGGCAGCCGTCATACAGCTCAGGAAGGAGATGTGTACTGTCTCCTAGAGATGAACGTACTTTGGTGCGAAAATTGCAAATCAATCCCAGAACAACAACAAAGGACCTTGTAAATATGCTGGAGGAAACCGGTACAAAAGCATCCATATCCACAGTAAAACGAGTCCTATATCGACCTGAAAGGCCGCTCAGCAAGGAAGAAGCCACTGCTCCAAAACCGCCATAAAAAGCCAGACTAGAGTTTGCAACTGCACATGGGGACAGAGATTGTACTTTTTGGAGAAATGTCCTCTGGTCTGATGAAACAAAAATAGTTTGGCCATAATGACCATTGTTATGTTTGGAGGAAAAAGGGAGAGGCTTGCAAGCCGAAGAACACCATCCCAACCGTGAAGCACGGGGGTGGCAGTATCATGTTGTGTGGGTACTTTACTGCAGGAGGGAGTGGTTCACTTCACAAAATAGATGGCATCATGAGGAAGCAAATTGATGTGGATATATTGAAGCAACATCTCAAGACATTAGTAAGGAAGTTAAAGCTTGGTTGCAAATGAGATCTTTCAAATGGAAAATGACCCCAAGCATATTTCCAAAGTTGTGGCAAAATAGCTTAAGGACAAAGTCCAGTTATTGGAGTGGGCATCACAAAGCCTTGACCTCAATCCTATAAAATATTTGTGGGCACAACTGAAAAAGCTTGTACGAGCAAGGAGGCCTACAAACCTGACTCAGTTACCGCAACTTTGTCTGGAGGAATGTGCCAAAATTCACCCAACTTATTGTGGGAAGCTTGTGGAAGGCTACCCAAAATGTTTGACCCAAGTTTAACAATTTAAAGGCAATGCTATCCCCAGGAATTTGGGGGATTTGGGAATTTGGGGAATGTTTGACCCAAGTTTAACAATTTAAAGGCAATGCTATCAAATACTAATTGATTGTATGTAAACTTCTGACCCCCTAGGAATGTGATGAAAGAAATAAAAGCTGAAATAAATCATTCTCTCTACTATTATTCTGACATTTCACATTCTTAGGATCACCACATTATTTTAACTGACCTAAAACGGGTCATTTTTACTAGGATTAAATGTCAGGAATTGTGAAACTGAATTTAAATGTATTTGGCTAAGGTGTATGTAAACTTCCGACTTCAACTGTATATTTACACTCAAGGCATTACTCTTCCATAGCTTCCCTAGATATCCTTGTCAGGCCTGTTGCTACAGGAATGAAATTACTCAATACTCAACAGGCCTGAGTGTTGCTGGCTGTGTGGGATTTGAGCCACCTCTCGGCTCCTATAATCCTCTCTGTAGCCTATGTGTAGGTGGCCAGCTGAGTACTGATTTAGCCTACACCCTTTGCATGGAACAAACCTGTGTACATTTAAGACTGTAGATGGTATATTGCATTACTGAGATTAATATTTCAGCTTGCCTAAACTATTTGTATTATTTTGGTTTACTGCAGTGGTTCCCAACCTGTGGCATTATGCTGCACACCAAACATGTCCCTATGAATTTATTTAGTGTTAATGACCTCCTTTTCTGATACATACTGCATAGCATCCATTTTCCATGACAAATGTTTTCATAGACGAAATGGGGTTTATTTCAGTTACTTACTCATGGTGATTTAATTGGTGTGTACCCCCTTAAGAGTGTCCCGCAAATCTGCGTTAGACATATATATTTTTTTCTCTGGTAAAATTGATCTTTACTTTTTGAATGATTGATTTTCACATTTTTGTGGCATGTGCACAAGCACCTTCAAATACCTTTCTTGCAAGATCCCAACAATGCAGTTATCGATGTATGCAATGCAATATCGATTTATCACTATAAATAAGATAATCTAGAACAAAACCCACGAGAAATAAAAGTGAGAAGCTACAGTCTGTATATACAGGGTCAGTTTCAATACCATTTTTCCAATGTGCAGGGATCCTGGAGTGATAGCTACCTCTATGTATAGGGGTGCGGTCGCTAGGCATCAGGATATATGATAAACAGAGTAGCAGCTGTGTGTGTGTGTGTGTGTGTGTGTGTGTGTGTGGAGTCAGTATAAGTGTGTGTTGGAGTGACAGTGTGCGTGAGTTTGGACATTCCTGTAAGTGTGCATACAAAGAGCAAAAATAACATACAAGGGTCAACTCAGATAGTCCGTGTAGCCATTGTGTTAGCTATTTAGCAGTCTTATGGCTTGGGGATAGAAGCTGTTAATGAGCCAGTCGGTGTCAGACTTTGTGTAAGACTTGCAGTGCGGAAGCAGAGCGAACAGTCTGGCTTGGGTGGCTGACAGGGCTGAAAAGGGTTGACATTTTCCATGCGAAGTTAACCCCAGGAATTTGGGGAATTTTGCTTAAATTCATCAAAAATGTTAGCTTATAACAGTGAACGTTTTATGTGGGTTACACATAAGGCAATTCTAGGTCGTGTGGCATATTTTGGTTAAACTATCCCCAATTTAATGGAATTGCAACCCTCTGCATGCACAGTGCATTCTTCCATCACGTGCAGTATACTCTTCCATCACATGTACAGCTGATTCTCAAGATCTTGCACACGAGTGAGATGCTATTGAGCCCACACTACTACACTGTCTGAGCCAAGGTCTACATGCTTTCTGGTAAGTTTTGATTACAATACTGGGTGGGGTGAATATATTTTATACAACATTATTTTTTGTTAACTAATAAATAGTAGCCTACAGCAAAGTGTGTTTAAATCCTTTCTAACTTGTTAATTTCTGCTAGTTAGTTTTTGCTACCATGTGGGTTTTAGCTTGCCTGACCCTGCTAACTGAGGAGTGTTAATTCACCTGTTTCCATACATGTTTCATTTTAACTGCTTAACTATTTATCTGTACATGGAATTGTATTTTTTTATTTTTTATTGTTTTCTTTTTTTAAACATTCTAATCTTTACAGGAAAATGCTACAGGCACTATCGGATGTTTCGAGACATTTCACTGCAGCTAATGTAGAAGTTAAAGCTGTGTACATTTGCAAATACTGTAAGGAATGCAACAAAGATGCAGAATCATCTGGGCAAGTGCATAATGTTCCCTCAGCGCTCACAACAAGCAACTTCTGACAAAAGTCCCTCTACTTCTATTCAAGGTGAAAATGAGACACCTTATCGATAGCACCTCATGGTCCTCCTGGATTCGGCAGTTGTTTTGACTCAATGGAGGAACGCAGTCAGAGAAATGCTGTGGAATGTCTTGCTCGAGCTGTGTATGCAACTGGTTAACCTCTGATGCTCACAGGCAATGTGTATTGGAAGAGATTTCTGGATGTTCTTTGCCTAGCATACACCCCTCCAACCAGACATGCTTTATCTACTCATTTGCTGGATGCAGAGATCAACAGAGTTCAAGTGAAAGTCAAGCAAATTATAGAGAAAGCAGACTGTATTGCAATCATCTCTGATGGGTGGTCGAATGTTCGTGGGCAAGGAATAATTAACTACATCTCCACCCCTCAACCAGTATTCTACAAGAGCACAGACACAAGGGACAACAGACACACAGGTCTCTACATTGCAGATGCGCTGAAGGCAGTTATCAATGACCTTGGACCACATAAGGTTTTTGCACTGGTGACAGACAATGCTGCGAACATGAATGCTGCTTGGTCTAAAGTGGAGGAGTCCTACCCTCACATCACACCCATTGGCTGTGCTGCTCATGCATTGAATCTACTCCTCAAGGGCATCATGGCACTGAAAACAATGGATACACTCTACAAGAGGCCGAAGGAAAGGGTTAGCTATGTGAAGGGTCATCAAGTTATAGTAGCAAAGTGAGAAGAATAAGAGCATCATATTGAAGCTGCCCAGCCACACCCGTTGGGGTGATGTTGTCATCATGTTTGACAGTCTCCTGGAGGGGAAGGGGTCTCCAAGAAATGGCCATATCACAGTCTGCTGATATGGAGAGCCCCATCAAGAGGATCCTCCTGGATGATGTATTTTGAGAGAGAGTGGTAAGCCGCCTAAAACTCCTGAAACCTATAGCAGTAGCCATTGCACGGATTGAGGGAGACAATGGCATCCTGTCTGATGATCAGAAGAAATCCGTGCTGCCCTTCCCACTTCACTGTTGCTCCAAGCAGAGGAAACTGTAGTGAAGACTTCTGCCGGAAGCCCATACACACCGCAGCGAACATGATGGACCCCAAGTATGCTGGCAAGAGCATCCTGTCTGGTGCAGAGATCAGCAGGGTCTATGGTGTAAATCACTACCGTGTCTCGCCACCTTGGCCTGGATGAGGGCAAGGTTCTTGGCAGTCTGGCGAAGTACACTTCCAAGCAAGGCTTTTGGATGGAGATGCAATGTTGCAGGTGTTTCAACATATCTCATCAGCCACCTCGTGGAAGGGACTTTGTGTATCTGAGAGGCAACAAGGGAAAGAGCCTATCATCCTCCAAATCCCACAAACATCAGCCGCCTCAGAGCGCAACTGGTCCTTGTTTGGGAACACACACGCAACAGGCTGACCAATACGAGGGTTGAAAATTTGGTGGCCATCCAGGCAAATTTTATGCTTTTTGAGCCTGACAACGAGCCATCCTCAGCAAAGTTGGAAAGTGACAGTGAAGATGAGGCCACAGTCTGATGTTCAAGAGGTGGACATTGAGGAGGTCCAGGGAGAAGACATGGAAGCCTGAGAGGAAGACAACCAAAGCTTTAGGTTTACAGATGTATGTTGAAAACTTTTTGGGGGAGATTCGATGGATCATTGGTGATCATTCAATATTCCCTTTTGTTGTACAGTGAAATCATCCCATGTGAAGAGTCAACTCATTTAAAGTTCAATTCGTAACCAAATTGTTTTTAAAAATGTCTATTGGAAGGATTTAATCAATGGCAATTATGTTCTTATACAATTATGTCTATGATAAGGTAAAAGGTTTATGTTTCTGTCTCCATATGATATGGTAAATATATCCAATGCAAAAAACATCTACATTTAAATGGTATTAATATTAATTCCCATATATTTCTGTTAATTCCCATATATTCCTGTTAATTCCCACGGAAGGTTTCCACCTGAATATTCCCCAAAATGTGCAACCCTAGTGGCTGGAGTGATTTTTCTGGGCTTTCCTTTCACACCTTCTTATTATAGAGGTCCTGGATGGCAGGGCGCTAGGCCCCAGGGAAGTACTGGGCTGTCCGCACCACCCCCTGTAGCGCCATGCGATTGAGGGCTGTGCTGTTGCCATACCAAGCAGTGATGCAGCAAGTCAATGGTGCAGATGTATAACATTTTGAGGACTTTAAGGGCCCATGCCCGGTTTTCTGCAAGGCCCGGTTTTCTGCAATGTAAAGGTATAACCACATAATTAGATATTAGAACACTTCCTCTATATCTTTTACATTTTCCACCATGGCAGATTTGATTTCTCTTCGTGTGTGTGTGGGGGGGTTCAATGTTTTATTTTTATGACAACCTAGGCAGGTTGTGGGCAGGCTACCCCAAACCTCCAGTACAGCCATAATAACGCTATAAGAACCACAGGCCTGTGAGTGTACATGGTATCTACAGTATCACCAACCTCTATTTGTTCCTTACTTGTGGAGGTCACTCTTACGATCGTAGGATTGTCACGATACCAGTATCGCGATACTACAATATCTGATTAAACATGGCAAAAAGGAAAACACAAAGCAGACTAAACTTTTTGATCTTTAAAAAAAACAACTAATGTTTCTCAAATATTGTGTGCTATAGCTTGGAAAAGAAACGTGTGATTCTGGATGACAACATAACGCTGCTTGTTTCCAACATTAGGACTGTTTTCCTCAGGAAAACTGTTTTCCTCCTATCTGAGCACTCAGTACCTTCAAATTCGATGACTCATGAGATGCAGTCCTTGCTTAGTGCAGATGCACATGCCAATGCACTTTAATTTGACGCTTTTAAGTCTTCCAATGTCACAGAGCCATTGTGTAGTGTTGTCCTCTAACAATCCATGTGGTCCGAACATGTCCAATGTTTAACCCCAAAACATTAGCACTGAGTAATGAGTTATTAGTTGTACCACAACTCCTACAGGAAGCCACCAGTTCAGGACATTCAGGTGTTTTATCTGATCTATTTGTGGACAAATGTAGTTGCTTCATGTAAATATGTGACTGTAAATCATGTGGGGGAAAAACATTGCTTATTCAATTGCCTATGTGGCACATGTTCAATGCATGCCCTCTCCTTCTACAGTACTAGGCTGAGAGGAGGTTTGTGTAAAAAAAAGTTCAAACATTTCACTCCTATGTACATGGTTTCCTTGCTTCTCTGTAATTGTCTTTCTCTTGCGGTTGGAGTCTGTTTTATTTACAATGTTCTAGATGTTCACATACTGTCGTGCCCTAGCAACTCCCGCCCACTCCAATGCCTCTCTGACAGAGATATAGGCTCTAAAGCACATTGGTCAATATTTAAACACACAGTACATCACCAAAAGTATGTGGACACCCATTCAAATGAGTGGATTAGGCTATTTCAGCCACACCTGTTGCTGACCGGTGTGTAGATTTGAGCATGCAGCCATGCAATCGCCATAGACAAACATAGGCAGTCGAAGGCCTTACTGAAGAGCTCAGTGACTTTAACGTGGCACCGTCGTAGGACGCCACCTTTACAACAAGTCAGTTTGTCAAATTTCTGCTCTGCTAGTGTTGCCCTGGTCAACTATAAGTGCTGTTACTGTGAAGTGGAAACGTCTAGGAGCAACAACGTCTCAGCCATGAAGTGGTAGGCCATACAAGCTCACAGAACGGGACCGCAGAGTGCTGAAGCACGTAGAGCGTAATAATGTTCTGTCCTCGGTTGTGAAACTCGCTACTGAGTCCCAAACTGCCTCTGGAAGCAACGTCAGCACAATAACTTTTCGGGAGTTTCATGAAATGGTTTTCCATGGCCGAGCAGCCACACACAATTCTAAAATAACCATGCACAATGCCAAGCGTCGGCTGGTGTAAAGCTCGCCGCCATTGGACTCTGGAGCAGTGGAAGCATTTCCTCTGGAGTGATGAATCAGCTTTACCATCGAAGTCAGACGGACAAATCTGGGTTTGGCAGATGCCAGGAGAACGCCCCAATGCATAGTGCCAACTGTAAAGTTTGGTGGAGGAGGAATAATGGTCTGGGACATTTTTCTTGGTTTGGGCTAGGACCCTTATTTCCAGTGAAGGAAACTTAATGCTACAACATACAATGATGTTCTAGACGATTCTGTTTCCCACTTTGTGGCAACTGTTTTAGCACGACAATGCCCCGTGCACAAATCAAGGTCCATTTAGAAATGGTTTGTCGATCGGTTTGGAAGAACTTGACTGGCCTGCGCAGAGGAAGCAAGTACCCGCAGCAATGTTCCAACATCTAGTGGAAAGACTTCCCAGAAGAGTGGAGGCTGTTATAGCAGCAAAGCGGGGACCAACTCTGTATTAATGCCCATGATTTTGGAATGAGATGTTCGATGAGCAGGTGTCCACATACTTTTGGTCATATAGTGTATACCTAAGTTAAAATGAGGGATATGGTGAGGTATTGTTTGAGTGCCATTCAAACACTGCTTGCCCTTTAAGTGCATTTGGTTTGTCCTCAGAGAATGAACGCAGAATCTTGTTTATTCTACTATGCCACAATCATAGGAGATAGGTTAGTGCCAGGCTGGGAGATATGGGTACGTACGATTAGGGCATCACGCGGCCAAGGTGGGCATGGGTGAGACGGCTCTCTGCTCATACATGTGTTTTATGGAGGTGTTGAGATTCAGAGCGCAACAGTGTTGCCATAGACAAGGGCATTGCCACTTGTCTGCGAAACACCACTCCTGACTCTAATCATACCTCAAGTCTTCCTATTGCACCATGAGTGAGGTAAGTCCCTCAAATAACTGATGACAGAGAGAATTTTGTTTTAGTTTTTCTATTGCTGGGTTTTTTTTTTTTTTTTTTGCTGTCATAGTAGTTTTTTTGTTACGATTTTATTTATTTCGGTTTGCCTTGGCTGGGCTCACCTTTCCTCAGTGTTGCAGTGGTTTAGCCCGTCCGTCCAGGGTTTGTTGATGCACAGGTTTTTGGTTGTGGAAAATAGTTTCACCCTTCTGGCAATCCCTCACACATCCTCTACAGCTTTAGAGATTGACTGTGAAGTGATGTGAGAGTGTACAGCAATGGGTGAAATCTGTCTTCACTTCTCCTGGAGTTCCTAGTGTGTGGGGGATCTGTTTTTCAGGTGAACTTGCTTGTTAAAAATATCACTGAATGATGGGCCTCCCGGGTGCATCGCAGTGCCACCAGAGACTCTGGGTTCGAGCCCTGGCTCTGTCACGGCCGGCCGCGACCGGGAGGTCCATGGGGCGACGCACAATTGGCCTAGCGTCGTCCGGGTTAGGGAGGGTTTGGCCGGTAGGGATATCCTTGTCTCATCGCGCACTAGCGACTCCTGTGGCGGGCCGGGTGCAGTGCACTCTGACCAGGTCGCTAGGTGTACGGTGTTTCCTCCGACACATTGGTGCGGCTGGCTTCTGGGTTGGATGCGCGCTGTGTTAAGAAGCAGTGTGGCTTGGTTGGGTTGTGTTTCGGAGGATGCATGATTGTCGACCTTCTTCTCTCCCGAGCCCGTACGGGAGTTGTAGCGATGAGACAAGACCGTAACTACTAACAATTGGATACCATGACATTGGGGAGAAAAAGGGGGTAAAATATAACTGAATGAGGATGCTTTATTTTAACATGTGGATGAGATCAGCAGCACTTTGTTTATTCTTGGATGAACTACCCAACAACTGGCATTCAGGTATTGAATGCATTCGATAGGACTACAGACTGGAAAAAACTGCAAGATTTTAGATTTGTATCTTACAGGTCCAAAAACTGGAGACTGACAGAAAACAGCTCTCAAACTGGCACTTGAACTCCATTAAAGAACAATAGGACTCTGGTGATCTGTGTTAGACAGAGGTGACTAAGGTAAGGGTGAGGCCCATGCAGCCTACCTGAGCAATTTCTTGTGGAACGGTCTGAATGGACCTTCTGACAGTTGAGGAGTGTTACCTTGGGTCAACATTGAATATTTGTGAAGGGGCCCCTCACACTCTATCACAGACACTGTCAGAGATTTGTCAAAGAGTCTGTTTTTTTACACCCATTTGTGGTATGTGTGCATTTAATACTGTAGGTAGTTCACACAGTAACTCCATAGTATAGTAGCCAGTGCTGTGAAAAAGTAGCCAGTGCTGTAAATTGAATTTCTTTCATTCCTATATTTAACACATGCAGCAGCCCCATTGCTGACCATTTTTTAATGAAAGGTAGAAAATGGCCATTATCACTCCATGGAGTGATATTTTTCTAAGTGTCTTTTGGTCTAGGATGGATGTGTAGGCAAAACCCCATTTTCCAGACTCCAGTCATATAGCCCGACAGGGAGCATGAGGATGAGGAGCAAGAGGTGGAATTTATTCTGTCCCCCTCGAGTGCCGGAGAGAATTTGATCTACCGATGACGTGTTAAATGGCCTGAGAAAGGGTTTGAAGGGGCGTCAAATGAGGCATAGGGCCGCGACTGTTTGTCCAGTGTCACAGGAGGGAGCGTACTCCGCTCTGTCAGGAGCTGCATGATCTCTACTGTAGCCACGGCAACATCTGCTTTGCCTTAAAGCTGGAGAGAGGAGAGGATCCCCCTCTTTTGTCGGGATTGAGTTCACCTGCTCCACTGCATCCCGTCCTTATCACAATCCCCCCCAGCAGATGAGGTCTGCAGCATGATCTAGCACCCTGCTGCTGGGAAAAAGAGATCACTTACAGTACCTCAGGGTTTCCCAGCCTTCTCCTCGGAGACTACCAGATGTTTTACATATCTGTTGTTGCCCAGAACTGGCACACATTATTCAATTAGTCAAGGGCTTGATTATTAGTTAACTAATCGAAACCGGTGTGTCAGTGCAGGGCTACAACAAATGTGTGAAACATCTGGTGGTCTCATAGGAGAAGGCTGGGAAGTACTGACGTAACTCCCCGGGTTGTCCATCCCCAACCTGTCCAAGTCATTGGACAGAGCTTGTAGGGTAATCACTATGTTGAGTTTAAAGCTACTGTACTGTTTGGAACCCAAGAAGACCACAATCATGTCTTTTTTGTGGATTTTAACAAATTTAGAATGACTAGAACTCCCTCTAGTGTCAGTTAGGTGTGAGGTTACATGGATTTGACATAAGCATGAATGGTGTCAGCAAACAACCTCATATAGCAAACCTGAATAACATGGTAGGCTAAAATGGATAATTCTCCTGTCCATAAAAAAACCTTTGCACTTCATGTTGATCTGAAAGAATTTGATATGTATTAGCAATTTAGTAGTAGCTTTAACTTAACGGGGTAGACTAGATGGAATTTTTGCCATGCTGGTTACCTCTATCCAAACCTTCCAGATTTACACAAGTGGCTAGGTGTTGTTTCTGAATGGGACCTATAATATCATGGCTCTTTCTCAATTAAATGTTTTCCTTGATTCCTCCTTGATTCCTCTCATTTGTCTCTTTTCACCTTTTCAAAATCCATTGGAGAAGATGGGAGGAACCTTTGACCTTCTCCAATTGAAAAGAGACTAGGAGATGGGATGCGAGAAATCACAGAAATCGAATCGAGATGGAGCCAGTAACTTATTCCCTATGTCTCCCATGACTAATCTGACCCTCTCCTCCCTTTCTTCCTCTCTTAGCCGGAGGCGCCGCCAGCCTCAACCCAGCAAGGGGCGCAGCAGGCGGATGAGGAGGATGAGGGGGACCTGAACAAAGCCCTGGGAGTCCAGAGATTTCAGCAGATCATCAGCCCTGCCCCCAGGATCCCTGACGAGCAGCACCGCACCTACAGCGAGGAGGACTTTGAGTGTAAACACGCACACACTTGTACACACAGGACATTCACACACTTAGGTGGTTCATATACACTTTATATACAAAAGTACATGGACACCTCTTCAAATTAGTGGATTGCGCTATTTCAGCCTCACTCGTTGCTGACAGGTGTATAAAATTGAGCATACAGCCATGCAATCTCCATAGACAAACATTGGCAGTAAAAATGGCCTTAATGAAGAGCTCCGTGTCTTTCAACGTGGCACCGTCATAGGATACCATCTTTCCATCAAGTCAAATTTCTGCCCTGCTAGTGTTGCCCTGGTCAACTATAAGTGCTGTTATTGTTAAGTGCAAACATCTAGGAGCAACAACAGCTCAGCCGCGAAGTGGTAAGCTACACAAGCTCACAGAACGGGACCACCGAGTGCTGAAGAACACAGCACGTAAAAATTGTCTGTCCTTGGTTGCAACATTCACTACCGAATTGCCTGTGGAAGCAACTTCAGCACAAGAACTGTTCGTCGGGATCTTCATGAACTGGGTTTCCATGGCAGAGCAGCTGCACACAAGCCAAAGATCACCAGGCGCAATGCCAAGCATTGGCTAGAGTGGTGTAAAGCTCATCGCCATTGGAATCTGGAGCAGTGGAAACGCATTCTCTGGAGTGATGAATCCTGTTTCACCATCTGGCAGTTTGACGGATGAATCTGGGTTTGGTGAATGCCAGGAGAACTCTGCCTGCCCCAATGCATAGTGCCAACTGTAAAGTTGGTTGGAGGGGGGCTGTTTTTTTAATGGTTTGGTCGAGGCCCCTTAGTTCCAGTGAAGGGAAATCTTAACGCTACAGCATACAATGACATTCTAGATGATTCTGTGCTTCCAACTCTGTGGCAACAGTTTGGGGAAGGCCCTTTCCTGTTTCAGCATGCACAAAGCTAGGTCCATACAGAAATTCTTTGTCAAGATTGGTGTGGAAGAACTTGACTGACCGGCACAGAGCCCTGACCTCAACCCCATCAAACACCTTTGGGATTAATTGGAACGCAGACTGCAAACCAGGCCTAATCGCCCAACATCAGTGTCCGATCTCACTAATGCTCTTGTGGCTGAAAAGAAAGTCCCCGCAGCAATGTTCCAACATCTAGTGGAAAGCCTTCCAAGAAGAGTGGAGGCTGTTATAGCAGCAAAGGGTGGACCAACTCAATATTAATGCCAATGATTTTGGAATGAGATGTTCAACGAGCAGGTGTCCACATACTTATGGTCATATAGTGCACTTTTGCAGAAATTATGACTGGGATACCATAATTTTTGTGAATCGTAGATTTAAAACAGTTGGTTCTTTGATTTAAATTAGTCCCTCTGAAAATCACAGAAAATGATTTTAACTCCATAAACCACACTCTTTATAACCACTGAATCTTCCTGCAGACCACCGTCACTCCTCACACCACATGCACCATCCCCTGTCCAAGCTGCACTTTGAAGGGAGGAGGAAGAAGAGCGGGAAGAAGAAAAAGGAAAGCGACCGCAAGGACAATTCAGGCCCCACCAGCAGCACCACTATTGAGGAAGGAGAGGATGAGGAAGATAATGAGGAAGAGGGTGGAGAGAGCCACACCCATCTCTCTGAGACATATTGTGACACTGTCAAAGAAGATGTGCAGGTAATTAGTGACACCTATGCAAATCAAAACTGGTTCTGTCAAAGTTTTCATAACATTTGTCAGGTCATGGCAAATGTTCTTTTAACACAAAAACTCTCCAGTGGTGTTGATTCTAGAATGTTTGTATAAAACATTTGCCTGATGTTGCAAGAACGTGCTCAGAACACATTTCATATTTTCTTTAAAGGTTCCCGTAATGTTTCATAAGGTAGTGGGAGCAGTCTGGTGAGAACATTGTGGAGACATCACACAACACATGTTCCCAAAGCACAACAACTCCAGTTGATTCTACAATGTTAATTTTAGGGTGCAAAAAAACATTCACATGATGTTGAGAATGTTCCCAGAACACATTTGGTCTGTTCTTTAAAGGCTCCCAGAATGTTTCATTTGATTGTGGGAACATTGTGTAGACATGACAAGAGATACAGTATGTTCCCAAAACACACAAACTGCCCAGTTGTGCTGATTATTTCAATGTTTATATTAGGTTGCAATACCATTTGCCTGTTGCAAGAACAGGCCCAGAACACATGTGTTATGTTATAAAATTTCCTAAAACATTTATTTAGGTTGTGGGAACATTGTGGGTGATATGACAACATATAGGTTCCCAAAACACGAAAACTGTCCAGTTGTTGACATTCGGCTACTGTTTGTATCACATAAACGCAACATTCAACAATTTCAAAGACTTTACTGAGTTATAGTTCATATAAGGAAATTGAAATCAATTCATTAGGCCCTAATCTGTGGATTTCACGACTGGGAATACAGATATGCATCTCATACCTTAAATAAAAAAGTACGGCCATGGATCAGAAAATCAGTCTGTATCGGGTGTGAACACTATTTGACTCATGCAGCTCACCACATCTCATTCACATAGTTGGTCAGTATGTTGATTGTGGCCTGTGGAATCTTGTCCCACTCCTCTTCAATGGCTGTGCGAAGTTGCTGGATATTGGCGGTAACTGGTGATCTAGAGCGTCCCACATGCTCAATGGGTGACATGTCTGGTGAGTGCGATATGCCACACCTGTCTGGTGGATGGATTATCTTGACAAAGGAGAAATGCTCACTAACAGATGGAACAAATTTGTGTATATGGAACATTTCTGGGATCTTCTATTTCAGCTCATGAAACATGGGACTAACACTTTACATGTTGTCTATATTTTTGTTCAGTGTCGGTTGTGGAAAGAGTGAGGGTACATTAGAAGAGAGGATCCCAAAACACAAAATATGCTCAGTTGCGATGACATTCATACAATGTTTAAGTTAGGTTGCACAGGATATTCCCTTAATGTTGTACAAATGTAATGAGTCAGTTTTTATGACGTTCATAGCATATTTGTTTTAGGTTTTATCAAAATATTCCGTTGAAGTTCATGCAATAAACATTTTACCTACATTTAGATAACTTTTACCTAATATTACCACAACATTCACAACATGCAAATTTGTAGCACATTGGAATACATGCCCCAGTTATGTTTCTCTCCAGATGTAATGGCAATTCACATTTGAGGATTGTATTGTAGGCAGTGTCAATTTTAACACGTAAGTCATGGTGGGGCAAACTCTAAATGTTGATTTCTTTATGCATGCTAGCAAAGCCACTACACAATACTAAACCATGCCCACAAACCGTAAGGGCCTACATAAAGCTGTCCCAACAGCAGCTTTCTTTTCAGCACCATGGAGTGAATCCTTACCAACGCTACACCTGGCTATTAGCGGAGCCTTGTCTGGCAGTGAAACAGTTCATTCAGCCTCATTTACTTCCTTTTTATAAAACATAGCTGATATGGCTACTTGCTTAAACAAATGTGGTTTCTACTGACAACTGAGATGTACAAATTATGGCAGAAGGGAACGATGAGCAGGCAAGCCGTAATTTCGATGACGACATTAATGAGCGAGCTAAGACTGATGTACTCAATATAACTATTTGTTCAGCCTTTTTGAAATGTACAGTGACAGAATTCGCAACATTGGCCATTCTTACATTATTCCCCCTGTACACCGTCAGAACCATATGATATCTAAAGGGGGCATACAAGCAGACAATGAACACCCTTACAATATTCAATGACGTTTCTCTAAAACACGTTATCGGCTTCACGTGCACCGCCAAGCTAAGTTATGAGGGGGAAAGGGACCAAATGATTAGGTTGAGGCACATGGGCTACTAACAGCTTACTACACTACATAGACTTAGTATTACTTTCTTAGCTACAATATACATATCTCCCTGGCATATTACATCATTTATGCAGCAGCATACAAGACATGTCTGGACTTATGTTGTTGTGCTATGCTCACTTGAACAGGAAAATGGCGTGGCGCTCCTTGTGGGCAAATTGTCATCAAAGTCTGGCATTCTCTGGATTTATGGTGCTTTCAAGACAACTGGAAACTATTAAAAAAAACGAGGTTGAATCATGATGTCGGTGATCTTCAGGTCGGAGCTCTAGAAAGAGCCTTCTATATACTACAAGTCAAAAGTTTTTAAGAACACCTACTCCGATGTTATTATTTTCTACATTGGAGAATAATAGTGAAGACATCAAAACTATAAAATAACACATATGGAATCATGTAAACGTCTCTTTTTCAGGACCCTGTCTTTCAAAGATAATTAGTAAAAAAAACAGTTTAAACACTGTTTCCCATGCTTGTTCAATGAACCATGAAAAATTAATGAACATGCACCTGTGGAACGGTCATTAAGACACAGCTTAAAGACGGTAGGCAATTAAGGTCACAGTTTTGAAAACGTAGGACACTAAAGAGGCCTTTCTTACTGACTCTGAAGGACACCAAAAGAAAGATGCCCAGGGTCCCTGCTCATCTTTGTGAATGTGCCTTAGGCATGCTGCAAGGAGGCATGAGGACTACAGATGTGACCAGAGCAATAAATTGCAATGTCCGTACTGTGAGACGCCGAAGACAGAGCTACAGGGAGACAGGACGGACAGCTGTCAGGAAAATGGCTACTTGCGGTGTCAGGAAAATAACCTCACACTCAACGTCAACAAAACTAAGGAGATGATTGTGGACTTCAGGAAACAGCAGAGGGAACACCCCCCTATCCACATCGATGGAACAGTAGTGGAGAGGGTAGCAAGTTTTAAGTTCCTCGGCATACACATCACAGACAAACTGAATTGGTCCACTCACACAGACAGCATCGTTAAGAAGGCGCAGCAGCGCCTCTTCAACCTCAGGAGGCTGAAGAAATTTGGCTTGTCACCAAAAGCACTCACAAACTTCTACAGATGCACAATCGAGAGCATCCTGGCGGGCTGTATCACCGCCTGGTACGGCAACTGCTCCGCCCTCAACCGTAAGACTCTCCAGAGGGTAGTGAGGTCTGCACAACGCATCACCGGGGCAAACTACCTGCCCTCCAGGACACCTACACCACCCGATGTTACAGGAAGGCCATAAAGATCATCAAGGACATCAACCACCCGAGCCACTGCCTGTTCACCCCGCTATCATCCAGAAGGCGAGGTCAGTACAGGTGCATCAAAGCTGGGACCGAGAGACTGAAAAACAGCTTCTATCTCAAGGCCATCAGACTGTTAAACAGCCACCACTAACATTGAGTGGCTGCTGCAACACACTGACACTGACACTGACACTGACTCAACTCCAGCCACTTTAATAATGGGAATTGATGGGAAATGATGTAAATATATCACTAGCCACTTTAAACAATGCTACCTTATATAATGTTTACATACCCTACATTATTCATCTCATATGCATACGTATATACTGTACTCTATATCATCGACTGCATCCTTATGTAATACATGTATCACTAGCCACTTTAACTATGCCACTTTGTTTACATACTCATCTCATATGTATATACTGTACTCGATATCAGCTACTGTATCTTGCCTATGCTGCTCTGTACCATCACTCATTCATATATCCTTATGTACATATTCTTTATCCCCTTACACTGTGTATAAGACAGTAGTTTTGGAATTGTTAGTTAGATTACTTGTTGGTTATTACTGCATTGTCAGAACTAGAAGCACAAGCATTTCACTACACTCGCATTAACATCTGCTAACCATGTGTATGTGACAAATAAAATTTGATTTGATCGTCCTTAGTGACCGACAATGTGAAACAACACCTGCACAGGATCGGTACATCCGAACATCACACCTGCAGGACAGGTACAGGATGGCAACAACAGCCTGAGTTACACCAGGAACGCACAATCCCTTCATCAGTGCTCAGACTGTCCGCAATAGGCTGAGAGAGGCTGGACTAAGGGCTTGCAGGCCTGTTGTAAGGCAGGTCCTCACCAGACATCACCGGAAACTACGTCGCCTATGGGCACAAACCCACCGTCGCTGGACCAGACAGGACTGGCAAAAAGTGCTCTTCACTGACAAGTCGTGGTTTTGTCTCACCAGAGGTGATGGTAGGATTCGCGTTTATTGTCGACGGAATGAGCATTACACTGAGCAGGATCGATTTGGAGGTGGAGGGTCCATCATGGTCTGGGGTGGTGTGTTACAGCATCATCAGACTTGGCTTGTTGTCATTGCAGGCAATCTCAATGCTGTGCGTTACAGGGAAGACATCCTCCTCCCTCATGTGGTACCCTTCCTGCAGGCTCATCCTGACATGACCCTCCAGCATGACAATGCCACCAGCCATACTGCTCGTTCTGTGCGTGATTTCCTACAAGACAGGAATGTCAGTGTTCTACCATGGCCAGCTGAAGAGCCCAGATCTCAATCCCATTGAGCACCTCTGAGACCTGTTGAATCGGCCGGGTGAGGGCTACGGCCATTCCCCCCAGAAATGTCCGGGAACTTGCAGGTGCCTTGGTGGAAGAGTGGGGTAACATCTCACAGCAAAAACGGGCAAATATGGTGCAGTCCTTGAGGAGGAGCTGCACTTCAGTAGTTAATGCAGCTGGTGGCCACACAAGATACTGGCTGTTACTTTTGATTATGACCCCCCCTTTGTTCAGGGACACATTATTCCATTTGTTAGTCACGTGTCTTTGGAACTTGTTCAGTTTGTCCCAGTTATTGAATCTTGTTATGTTCATACAAATATTTACAAATGTTAAGTTTTCTGAAAATAAACGCAGTTGACAGTGAGAGGACACTTCTTCTTTTGCTGAGTTTATTAACCAAAAAAGTGTTAAACAAATCAAAATATAATTTATATTTGAGATTCTTCATATAGCCACCCTTTGCCTTGATGACAGCTTTGCACACTCTATATTACTCCACTCAGACACTACCGGAGTTGAGAAGATTGAGTCGAACCAAGGTCTCATGTGTGCCCCCTCTCTCCTTCATAGTTTTTTCTGTCAGATGAAGATCACCTGGCCACACCTACCACAGACATACCCTGCCCTGCCCGAGGGCTGGAGGTTGTTCCCCAGTCTGCCGTGAGCACTGACCCTGAAGATGCCACCTCCACGGAGTGAGTACACCTCCTTAAGTGCACCCCCATTTTCATTCCATTATTACCATAATGATGTGATCGGGTGAGAATCTTTGGCAGTTGAAGTGTCTCATCCTCCTTTGCGGCACAACATAGCAAGGACTGTTTTATAGCACGTAGCCTGATACTGCTCGCTTTGAGGCGTTCTCCTTCGCTGATTGGATGAGAGAGATTTGTGTGTGTGTCGCCCACTTAACGTTACCATGTCCCAGGCATCCAGGCAGCCTGCAGGGTTCTGATCTAATAGGGCCTGATTCCACCAGCAAGAACAAAGAGCCATATTTCACCTGTCTGACTGTTTCCATAGAGAATTCCGACCCTTCCTACTAACACACCTCTCCTCTCGACCCTCCACCTTTGGCATTTCGTCTCAGGACACATTAGTGCTTTGTCTTGTCTGGGATATAGCTTTGTGGGCTCTCCTTTCATCTCATTTCTCAAGTCTGCTGTAATATCACTTTGTGGACTTCCTCCTACTACTTCTAAAACTGCACACTACACATTGGAAGGTAGAGGTGTCACCCAAGTGAAATATTCTGACTGCAGAGGGATCTTTGGAATATAGTTGTTTTCTGAAACTAACAGCTTTTTGGAGACATTGAGTGTTTTTCAGGTTTCGGAAGGATCTGCCTGGACTGATGAATTCTTAGTGGGAGTTTTCAATCTTTTAGTTTATCGATAGCGACATTCAGACTTGGGTTTCATTTGATTAAGTATTTTTTCTTCTCCTGTGAATTGAGCTTTTCTGTATGTTTGATGTACTTGTTCCAAGGAGTGTAGAGGGAGACTGACAAACCATTCTCCTTTTGTATCTTAGAAAATGTGCATTTTTGTCATTTACTGGCCCAGTCTCCTAGATGTAGAAGTTATGTTGTGTAGCTCACTCCAGGTTCACGTCTAATATTTTGTTCACCTTAATGTTAACTCTAATTTCTTTCTCTCCTCTCCCAGAAAGCCCTGTCCGGCCTCGTCCAGCAGTGACCCATCCGACCCCACCCCTCTTATCCGCGTGGCCAGCCGCAGCTACGACCTGCAGGAGCGCCGGTGCACCGGCAACATGACTGGCGCCGAGCAGGCTAAGTACGAGCGCATCCCCACGGACGAGAGCGAGGCGCAGACACTGGCCTCCGCTGACCTGGATGGGATCAAAAGTGAGTCTTGAGGAATATTGCCAACCTCGGTCACTTCATGTTCAGCTTTTGTTCTCACTGAAGCAATGTTTTAGTGCTTACTGTAATTCCATGGTTGTTTGTATAATTTAATTCAGAGCCAAGACGACATGCGGGTTCTCTCTTTGTTTAGACAGCATGTTATATTTAAAGTTCTTGTACATTTTTAAGGGCTGTTTTGTCATTTGGGAGATTTATTCAGAACCCCGGTACTCTGAACTAACCTCTCACTGACCTAAGAATCTAAACTCTCCCTGACCTTCGTGTTCACTCAGACTACTGTGCCAGATTAACTTTTAAAGATGTATTTTTACATTTTACTTCAAGTGCTTAATATCTTGCACTTTGTGTATTTGCGCCTGTTTGTGTGTGTGCTTGTGTGAAGAGAAGTCTATGGCTCCACTGAAGGTCAAAATGCCCTAAACAGAGAGAAAGAAGGGAACACATTGGTGTACATTAATGTTCTGTGACGTCCCTAGCTCCAGTGGCAACCGGGGTGATTTACGTCAGGGGGTCGACCCCTCAGCGGACAGCGGCAGCTTATCAGAGAGTGTGGTGGACACTGACAAAATAGGAGCGAAGTCCTCTAATTAAATTAGCCTGTTCCCGCTCTAAGCTGAGGCCCCTGAAACCAGGCCCGAGTCAACCCGGTGGCTAATTGAGAAAGCTGCCCCTCTGGTTCACATCCCCTGAGTCATAAGTGCCAATAAAACAATGTGGAAGAGCTAAATCGTCTGGGGGAAAAAACATGAGAGAAGCTGAATTGCATGGAGATGATTTGATATGGGTCCAGTGCCAACATTGGGCTACGTGACATAGAGGGTGTGGTCTTTGTCAGGGTCCCTGACCGCATCAGGAGTCTCCTTGAGTGGATCCTCTTTTATCTGCTTCCCAGCACTGCAAAGCAGCCTGGGAAAGTGCCTCTGCGGCTGGCCGCTGCTCAACGATCGGAATTATTAGATCACTGTCTCATTCCTCTTTTGTTCAACCCTCCTGTTAGCACCTCTGCTAGTTAATGCGCTTGGACACGTTCTACCCTAACCAGGTCAGGTGGGGGTCAAGGAATGCTTTTTTCCCCCTAACTCCATTCCTGGACACGCAAAGACTTGTGCTTGAGATTGGAGAGGTCACGGTTCCTCATTCCCATGCCAGCACTATGCCCACCACCAAGCGCCTCTCCTTCAAGAGTGCCAGCCTTGCCTGGGCCAAGTCCCACTCCAGGACTTCCCAGACAACCACACACGCGCAACTGGAGTCAGGCACATTGTGAACCCTCTAAGGCGGACGAACGGTTCCAGTAGACATAGCCCCAAGGTCTGACAAGGTACAGCGACACCTTACAGTGAAACCCAGATAATGAACAAGAGGCTCAAATGACAGAAGATGATACTTCGTTCCTCTCCAGTTTCACTCGCAGAGTTTTCGAAGGATGTACAGGACAACTTGTTCTTCAGGAGAAATGCTGTCATTTTTATACACCCTCAGTTTTAGCTGATGAATTGATGATGGTGCTCAACGACCAGGGTGTTTCTCAAACAGGGAAGGAGCCCACTGACAAAGGTAAGGTTGGTTCCTACCTCTGAGAGGATCATCCACACCCGTTGCCGCATTCCCTCTGGGATGTATCCAACCAGCTCACTTTCATCCAGCCTTATTATCTAAACTGTCCTTGGTTTGCGGCCAGCCTGGTAACCCAACTAGGGTTTAATAGCGGGAACCAGGTTACTGAGGTTTCCGGCCCAAACCCACTCCTGTTTCCCGGGATAAATAACTGAGAAACCGGTAAATTATAATAAATTATTTATATGAACAGCTTGAAGTGAAATAGAACTGTTAAATTATATGCAATGTCCAAATCTGTCTTTACGGCTTCCTCTGCTCTGCTATCTGCATGATCAATCATCAACACTCAGGGTGGGGACAGACAGCGCATCTCATATGGAGTGCAGTTCACAATGCATGTATCATCTCATCAGCAGGTAACTTTTTTTTCTTGTGACCGGTACATTTGCTGTAGCATAGTACAGTAATATTAGGACTAATATCTGAATATGCATGTAATTTACACATCTCCGTCTGGCTTTCGGGGGTCACCTTATTTTTTTATTAAGATCCTATTTAAAAATTGCTACTGCAGAGTTTTAAAACAGCCTATCACTCGAATATCGCTCCAGCAGGTATATTGCACTGGTCATCCCCAAAGCCAACACTTCCTTTGGCCGCCTTTCCTTAAAGCTCTGCTGCCAATGACTGGAATGAATTGCATAAATCTCTGAAGCTGGAGTCTTATATCTCCCTCTCTAACTTTAAGCATCAGCTGTCAGAGCAGCTTACCCTGTACCTGTACACAGCCAATCTGTAAATAGCACACCCGACTACCTCATCCCCATATAATTACTTACCCTCTTGCTCTTTTACACCCCAGAATCTCTACTTGCACATCATCTGCACATCTATCACTCCAATTCATGCTAAATTGTAATTATTTTCGCCTCTAGGGCCTATTTATTGCCTAGCTCCCTACTCTTCTACATTTGCACACACTGTACAGAGATTTTTCTATTATTTCTGTTCTTTACAGTTATTGACTGTACGTTTGTTGACTTGTAACTCTGTTGTTTTTGTCGCACTGCTTTGCTTTATCTTGGTCAGGTCACAGTTGTAAATGAGAAAAAAAAATTCAACAGGCCTACCTGGTTAAATAAAGGTGGAATAAAAAAATACAGATAAGTTGAAATTCACAACTTATTGGGTTTTGACCATTTCAGAACCCATTTTATTTTTGTGAACTTAAGTTAACAATTTTTATTTAGCAAATAAAGACAACTGGCATGGACAAAATTATTGGCACACCGGAGCAGGTACTTGGTTACACCGCCTTTGGCCAATATAACAGCCAACAAATGAGTTGTATAAAATATAAAAGGTTTCTGTGTTTTTGGAGTGCATCAGTCCAACAACCGTTTGTCTAATGAAGGTTGTGGATCATCCATCAGGACAACCCCAAACACACATCAAAGCACCCTGAAATTGTTCAAGAAGAAACACTGGACTGTTCTGGAGTTGCCACCGAAGAGTCCAGATCTGAATCACATTTATAACCTATGGCAAGAGATGAAAACAGCAGTTGGAGGGCAAACATTAAAGAATTAGAGCAGTTTGCTGCTGATAAGTGAGCCAAATTGCCAGTAGAATGTTGCAGCAAGCTCATTGATGGCTCCAAGAAGTGTTTGTCTGCAGTTAACTTGGCCAAAAGCTGTGTAACTGTGTCTTTATTTTCAAAATAATATTGTAAACTTAAGTTTACAAAAATAAAATGAGTATTTCTGCGTTGATGACAATCCAATAGCACAGTATGGAGAACAATTTTTTTTTTTTTTTGATGAAATAGGGAATTCTTTAAAGATGGACTATGCAGAAATTGCTTCACCATTTCCTGGTTGCTAAAATTATATTATAGTTTGCTTAATTTGTGACAAAGCAAGCATAGAATCATTATACCATCTAAACAGCTATGAAATATATTTTCCATAACCCAAAATATAGTTTTTTTCTACTGTTTGAAGCTGTTGTGCAAAACTGAAAATAAAAAAATGCAAAAACAGGAAGCATAGAAATAGCGCACATACAACAGATCCTACCGCTTCTTAGACTTTCTTTCAATGAGAATGACAGATCTAATACCCATTTCTAAATGAATTTGGTCCGGTCACCCAAAAAGTGATGCATTTTAAGAAAAGTGTAAGTGTGCCAATATATTTGGCCGCAACTGTATATTCTGTGCCTTTGCGAAGTAATATCATAACCCTGGGAGGTTCTCCAATGTCTCACGAAGAAGTGCACGTATTTGGAGATTGTTTTGCTGTTTTACTAGACTTTGAATATGCATTTTGAGCATTGTGAAGTTATTAATTACACTTTTGTTTGTCTATAAAACAAACTTTTTGTCCTGAGTCTTATGTTTGGAGCAAATCCAGAACAACACATTAGTGAGTACCGCTCTCCATATATATTTTTTTAAGCGTCTTGGTGGCTGCATCATGTTATGGGTGTGCTTGTAATCGTTAAGGACTGGGGAGTTTTTCAGTCAAGAAGTATGTATACTTTCTGAAGGTACTGTACCAATAGGTGCCCTCCTTTTGCGAGGCATTGGGAAACCTCCCTGGTCTTTGTGGTTGACTCTGTTTGAAATTCACTGCTCGACTGAGGGACCTTGAAGATGATTGTATGTGTGGGGTACAGAGATGAGGTAGTCAGGAAAAAAAATCTAACCCAGAAATTCCAGTCCATATGATACATTATAATACAATACATGTTTACAGTACACACTCAAAGATTAGTGGAGCTTGTTTCATTTATTTACCCAAGGCCGCATACATCTATGGGCTTTTGTGTGTTTCTGTCGTGCGTAATGTACGGTAGCCTATGTATTGGATAACAGCACAATAATTTGGCCTTTTTTGGGGATTGGGCTCATAACATTTATTTAATGTAGGTCTCCGGCAGCATCAGGCTTGAATTTTCATGCCTCTCAAAACACGAATCAAATCCAGACATTCATATGTTGTGTATGGTTTAGAATGACACTTGTGGTTTTGGCGGGAAATACCGGGTTACCTGGGAGAAAAAGAAGAAAAAAAATCTTGGGGTGGAACATTTTGTAAAATATTACGAAAATATTAAAGCCTAAACCCAACCCCACAGCATTGCCAGGTGAACAAAAGCAACGGCCTGTTCTGTGACTGTGGGTCTCTGAGATGTGATCTAGTGGCGGGATGGTGGAGGTCATTGCAGAGCCAAGAGCTCAGTGTTGGGCAGACCACTGTCTTGGGAAAAAGCTGCAACACTACAATGTTGTAATACTTGATAATGTAATGTTGACCACTGTTATTAGTGTTTGGGATCACAATCACCACCACACCCTCTCTCAATATTGCTCATTCTGTATCTCTGGCTATGATTTTTCACTCACCTCTCCTCTCTCTCCTTAGGCCATCGTTTTGAGGATGTCCCTGGGGTACGGAGACACCTGGTCAGAAAGAGCACCAAAGGCCAAGTGGTGCATGTCGGCAAGGACCACAAGGAGCCCTGCACACGCAGCCAAAAAAAGGACCGGACCCCACATGAGGTGAGCGACGGATAATACAACCTGTAGTATCCACTCCTTTGCTGATGTTGGGACACATTGTCACATCCCTTATTTCAGATATGATGGAGTTTTATTCATCAGATGGTTTTCATGGATTTGCTGATGTTTTTGGCAAGGATGCTTTGAATGTAAATATGGTTAATTGCTTCTTGGTCCATATTTAAATAAATAAAACTAAAATTGGAACATCAACTGGAAAATCCGCTACAGTATATTTTGTGGATGGGAGAGTGGGCAGGACACAATTAAAAATGTATGAATGAGTTCTTTCCTTTCACACACCCAATAGAAAGGGGCAGAGAAGAGCTCAGGTAAGGAGACACCGGGTTCTCCCTGAGAGAGGGAGCCATGTTCTATTAACACACACGCATATAGGTCCCCAGCAGCCAGGTAAACAACAGGTTCCTCTCAGGGTAAAGTGTGTGTGGGGGGGGGAGATGTAAGGGTCCCCTGCTCTGTGCACGGGTCTGTGTTAGTCGTCAGTGTATTAAGCCCACACCACCTCCACCCTCTCGCTCCTTCCAGTCGTTACCACCAGTGGTTCTGTAACTTATCATTCTGCCTCCCGGCCAGACGGCATGGTCATACTGGACTACTTCGGCCAAATGGCCCGGCCCCACAAGGTGAGGTGGCTCAGTCGGCCAAATGCATGTTCCAGGAGTGTGTGCATGTAGCAACGTATCTTCACATGAGAGTAGGTGCAGTATGGTTACTCGACAATCATTAGTTGTGTTGTTGGCTTGGTACTGAAACAGGTAATGGTTGGTTGGGTGTCACTAACTCATGAGCATGGAGTTAGATTGGTTTCTCTTTAACCAGACTTTTGGGAAGTGATAAGGCTGTAGGGTGTAATACTGAGTTTCTACTGATGATAGTATCTACTGTATTTATACTGTATTTTTACTCATCACAGTTTGTGATGTGTGAGAAAAAAAACAAATTTAAACAGAGCATCTGTTGAGCTCATGAAAAATGGTTTTCACTGAAACGTTGCATTGCCTGTTGCTTAGGCTATTGACCACTGCCTATATTTGAGAAGTGTATTGGCATTGTGGATAATTTCATTGCATAGTTGTTCTTAATATAACCGAGTAACACTGGTGAGTGTGTTTCTGTTTGACGTCAACATGCAGCGCAGACTTGGGAACAAGTACTATTTAAAATCTTTCAAATACTTTGAGCGTTTGATGTCAGATGGACGGGTTTGCAGTTTTGGGACTTTTCTATTGGTCCATTAAGCCAGGCAAGCTCAATCAAGCACAGATGATCATGTATTTTAAATGATTTCAAGTAACATTTGAATCCAGGTCTGATGCACCTTGCATGGTTTTCAGAAGTCAATAGGTTCAAGGACCAGTGCGAACTACTTTCACACTTCACACTTTGGAAAGTGAAACTAGAATACAATTACATATAGTTCTCTGGATGTGTTTTCTGATCCTTAGAATACTTTTTGACTGTCTTTAAAGAAACAGCATGAGCCTGAGAAGAGCTAGCGTTAATTCTAAAGCAATATTTGTAGAAGAATTCAATCCGACGCAGATACAGCCACATTAAGCATACTGAAAACAATTTCCCCTGAAAGATCAGTTATTCAGATCCTCACTGAATCTAATCCGATTGGCTCAATGGTAACATGGTTGGAAGGAGATACTGGTTTGAACATTTATGATTCAGACTCCTGGATGTCCATGGGCATACACTGAAAAATATTGACTTGCATTGGTTTTTGGACAAACATGATTTTTAAAAAGTTAGCCGTTGGAGAAAGTGGCCACCGGCCAGATAAAAATATATAAAAAAATAAAGCATGGATTGCTCTCTTATCTTGTCCATAGAGTGATTAAGAGGGTTGAAGAAACCAATGTTATTTGGGTACACTATCCCTTTAAATTCAGCCTGTGTCCCCCTCAGGTGTTTGTGGAGCTGAACGAGCTTATCATGGATAAGAACCAGGAGATGCAGTGGCGGGAGACGGCCCGTTGGATTAAGTTTGAGGAGGACGTGGAGGAGGAGACGGACCGCTGGGGCAAACCCCACGTGGCCTCGCTCTCCTTCCGCAGCCTGTTGGAGCTCCGCAAGACCATCTCCCATGGTAGGAGAGAGTTTAGAGAGAGAAGACTGTGTGCCGTGTTTCCCCTATATGAATCGTTGCCGCCACCCCTAAACATATACAGTACCAGTCAAAAGTTTGGACACACCTACTCATTCAAGGATTTTTCTTTATTTTTTACTATTTTCTATATTATAGAATATTAGTGAAGACATCAAAACTATAAAATAACACATATGGAATCATGTAGTAACCAACATTTTAGATTCTTCAAAGCAGCCACCCTTGCTTTGCTCATGAGAGCCAGTTTCAACTCAGTGCTTGATGGTTTTTGCAACTGCACTTGAAGAAACTTTCAAAGTTCTTGACATATTCCGCATTGCCTGGCCTTCATGTCTTAAAGTAATGATGGTCTGTCATTTATGTTTGCTTATTTGAACTGTTCTTGCCATAATAAGGATTTGGTCTTTTACCAAATAGGGCTATCTTATGTATGCCAACTATACCTTGTCACAACACAACTCATTGGCTCAAATGTATTAAGAAGGAAAGACAATTCCACAAATTAGCAAGGCACACCCTTTGATTGAAATACATTCCAGGTGACTTCCTCATGAAGCTGGTTGAGAGAATGCCAAGAGTGTGCAAAACTGTCATCAAGGCAAAGGGTGGCTACTTTGAAGAATCTTAAATATAAAATATATTTTGATTTGTTTGTCTTTTTTTTGGTTACTATGCGATTCCACATGTGTTATTTCATAGTTTTGATGTCTTCACTATTATTCTACTATATAGAACATAGTAAAAATAAGGAAAAACCCTTGAATGAGTAGGTTTTTTCCAAACTTTTGACTGGTACTATGTATGTATACATGTATGTTGACTCCAATGCTTCCCACAACTGTGCCAAGATGGCTGGATGTCCTTTGGGTGCTGGACTATTCTTGATACAGGAAACTGTTGAGCATAAAAAACACAGCAGCGCTGCAATTCTTGACACTCAAACCGGTGCGCTTGGCACTTACTACCATACCCCATTCAAAGGCACTTAAATATTTTGTCTTTCCCATTCACCTCTGAATGGCACACATGCTCAGTCCATATCTCAATTGTCTTCAGGCTTAAAAATCCTTCTTTAATCCGTCTCCTCCCCTTCGTCTACACTGATTGAAGTTGATTTTAAGTGACATCAATAAGGGATCATAGCTTTCACCTGGATTTACCTGGCCAATCTGTAATGTTTTGTAAAGGCAGTGTATTTTTTGGGGCGAGACAAAGTATTTAAGTGCCTTTGAACAGCGTATGGTAGTAGGTGCTAGGTGTCAAGAACTGCAACGCTGCTGGGTCTTTCATGCTCAACAGTTTCCTGTGTGTGTGTATCAAGAATGGTCCACCACCCAAAGGAAATCCATCCAACTTGACACAACTGTGGGAAGCATTGGTGTCAGCATGGGCCAGCATACTTGTGGAATATTACAAGACCTTGTAGAGTCCATATCCCAATGAATTGAGGGTGTTCTGAGGACAAAATGGGGGGGTGCAACTCAATAGGAAGCTGTTCTTAATGTTTTGAACACGCAGTGTACGTGTGTGTGTGAGTGTGTGTCTGTGTGAGTGTGTCTGTGTGTGCCCACCCTGCTGTGACCTCGGTGTCATGTGTGCCCTCTGCCACCAGGGGCGGTGTTGTTGGACCTGGACCAGAAGACCTTGCCTGGCATTGCCCACCAGGTGGTAGAGCAGATGATCATTTCAGACCAGATCAAGGCTGAGGACCGCGCAAACGTGCTCCGAGCCCTGCTGCTCAAACACAGGTACACCACCACCACTACACCTAAACACCAACCAGGACAGCTCAGTGGAAAATACTTATTGAGTATCTAGTAACCTAAGTATGGAAGTACGGAATACTTCAATTAAGTGTGTGGACACTTTAAACTCTGGATATTGTTTTTCAACAGGAAAAGTATAATAAAAACGATCTGCAGTTTGTCTACCATTTTGATCTCAGATGAAATGGCGTTATTAGTTCAGCATGTCAATTTACACAATGTTAACCTTGCGATGTCGCTGCCTGGTCCCGCCGCCTGCTTGCTTGATAGCGTGCGAGAGGGCAAGGTGCGACATATGCATCTCCTGCTCAACCTCTGTGCCTTTACCTCCCTCGCCCTGCAGTCACCCAAGCGATGAGAAGGAGCACAGCCACAACCCCTTCCCCAGGAACATCTCGGCGGCCAGCCTGGGCAACCTGCTGCCCCAGCAACACAGCTCCAACCACATCCACCATCCAGAGCCCTCCATCACAGACCCCCTCATGGGCTCGGCCAGCACAGGGGAGCAGGAGACACGTATCGACATGGAGAAGAACGACCTGCAGGTAGCTACAGTATAGTGTTGATTTTATGTAAGGAGTAAATGCTGACATTTATTTTTCTAAGGTAATGTACAGAACTGAGGCATGTATCCCGTGTATACCACAGTTGCAAAAAAAAACAACAATAAAGCGCACATTTACCAGTAAAAAAATAAATAATAATAATAATTCTACTCTTTTGGTTGATATTTATGGACACAACCCAGTTGTTCGTTCTATATGTTCAGTTGCCATACACGCTGGCAACGTTCTTGTCCCTTGCTTGCTAGCTACCCAACTAGCTACGGCTAACAGAGTCACAACCTCTGAATCCAGAATAACAGCATTTGTTTAAGCTGTTTTCTATTGACATTCATTTGGATACATCCATAATGTCTGTAAAAACAAATCAATACTAGCTAGCTAAGTTTTTCCTCATTGGACCTGCGTTTACAATGTATCCCATTTCTGTTTGTGTGGTTGTCGGTTTAGCTTTCTGTAATTTGTAACAAGTGTGGTCTGCATCTTTGGGTGCATATTTCATCATGTTTGCAAGGTGTCCCGATAGCTTTTCCAACTGTCCCGTTATTTGGTTTTAATGTCCATTTTAAAATGCCCTTTTAGCCAATCAGAAACAAGTATTCAACAGTGCTGTGTATAAGTAGTGAGGAATGTATTAGGCAGATTATTCGACTGCTAAAAAGTGTAGGTAAGTGTGTGTGTGTGTGTGTGTGTGTGTGTGTGTGCAAATTGTGTACACAGAGATATTGAACTATCATGTAAAAAGTATCTTCATTGGATAATTTTTTGTGGAGGGGGCAGTCTGTCCCATTGAGTTACCATGGCCTGGGTTAAGTCTGTCCTGATTGGTATTGCAGCAGAAGGAGTCTACTCCAAATATCGGCATACACAGGTCGAAGTCCAAGCATGAGCTCAAGCTGCTGGAGAAGATTCCAGAGAATGCTGAGGCCACTGTTGTCCTTGTGGGTGAGTGGTCTTTTTTTAACTCATCTAAGAACCAGAAATACCAGAAAGCATCTCCTGTTACCTTTTTCAAATAACCTACTACCACTACTACCCCTTCTTCTTCTTCGGGTACTTATATTTGTCCTATTTGACACATTATTATTTTTTTTTCTATTTTCTTTTGGGGGGTGTTGCATGTCCCAAATCTCCCTGATACACACTCGGTGAGTGGGGTCACGGCCAGGATCAAATAACATCTGAAACAGTAGTCTAATATCAAGTATTCCCACTCTGTGCAGTGTAACAGCATGCCCTATAACCCTCTGTCCCCCCTTCCTCTCCTCCAGGCAGCGTGGACTTCCTGGAGCAGCCCACCATGGCCTTTGTGCGGCTGCAGGAGGCGGAGGAGCTAGACTCTGTCCTGGAGGTCCCAGTGCCAGTCAGGTTCATCTTTGTCCTGCTGGGTCCCCCCAGCACCAACATGGACTACCACCAAATCGGACGCTCCATCTCCACACTCATGTCTGACAAGGTCAGTGCGCTGTACTGTGAACGCGAGAGGAGAGCAAGAGTCAATTGATTGAGGTTTAGTAGAACATCTGTGGGCCGAGTTTCCTGGCCACAGATTAAGCCCAGTCCTGGAGAGAAAATAACTTTCAATGAGAATCTGCATTGAAAATGCTTTTTAGTCCAGGACTAGGCTTAATCTGTGTCCTGGAAACCATCCCTATATGTTTTTGTTACTATGGTCATAACCATAATATGTAGTATTTAATTCCGCACACAACTCTGAATGCAAAAAAGAAAATCCAAACACAGAGTGAACCTGTTTTGTTCTATGAAGGCTCACATACTGTAGGACAATGAGTATAACTCCAGTGTTTTTCCTGTTCTCCCGCGCAGCACTTCCATGAGTCGGCCTACCTGGCGGACGACCGCCAGGACCTGCTCAACGCCATCAACGGCTTCCTGGACTGCAGCATCGTTCTGCCCCCCTCCGAGATGGGCGGTGAGGAGCTGCTACGCTCCGTGGCACGCTTCCAGAAGGAGATGCTTCGCAAGCGGGAGGAGCAAGGAGCCCTGCTGGCCAAGGAGCCCAAGAGCCAGAAGGAAAAAGGTGGAGGAATCCCGCAATTTTGTTCACACAAAAATTATGTCCTAACTTTCCTAGCTTCTCAGACCGTTACATGGAGCCGGATGATAATATTTTGAGAGTTTCCTTTTTTTTAAATGCAAAAAAGATTCCAAAGAAACATCACTTTTCTAGTCCAGTATTTGAAATCGGTCTATGTTTATGTATTCCAGAGGCCCTCCTCTCGCCCGGGAAGCCGGGAGACGACCCCCTGCAGCGTACTGGACGCCCCTTCGGAGGCTTAATCCGAGACGTGAAGCGCCGCTACCCAAAGTACGTGAGTGACTTCAAGGACGCGCTGAACGCCCAGTGCGCTGCGGCCATCATCTTCATCTACTTCGCTGCCCTCTCCCCCGCCATAACCTTCGGAGGCCTCCTGGGTGAGTCCCAGGGGTTAAATGCAGCCAGCTAGCAAATTCTGGTACATTTACAGAAATGTCCCTGTGTAAATTAAGAAAGTGACGGAAACAATGAACAGGAGGCAAAAAATAACCACAACTACCCATCTACCCCTATCAACACACAACCAGACACTTAGCATGTGTTTAAAGTAGACATTGGAGCTATATTGAATATGTACTGAGAATGGAATTCGTAGCTTTTTAAAAAAACATTCTTAGGCCATTCTCTGAATGTTGCCTGTGTGGGTTCTTGACTGTGTGCCTTGTGGTAGGTGAGAAGACTGAGGGTCTGATCGGTGTGTCTGAGCTGATCGTGGCCACAGCTGTGCAGGGTGTTCTTTTCTGCCTCCTGGGGGCCCAGCCGCTCCTGGTAGTGGGCTTCTCCGGACCCCTGCTCGTCTTTGAAGAGGCCTTCTACTCTGTAAGTTACCTCAAACTGAGATGTGAGATTACATTATTGACTACCGTGTAAGAGTAGGGCTGGGCTATATGGCCAAAATATATCAAGATAGATAGATATATTTTGGCCATATCGCCCAGCCCTACTCTTACGCGGTAGTCAATAATGTAATCTCACATCCCATATATATATATTGCTTTATGAGTAGTGCGTGACCCTAGGGTGGCAACACATATTCTAAATGACTGTATTTCAATGGGTCTTTCTCCATTCTGATTGTTTTGTACTGTTCAATTCAACTTCAACCTAAAATAATTTCCTGCGTTTCCATCAATTTCTGCATTTCCTACACTCATTTGAGATCATTTACGACATGGACAAAAATACTAGGCCTTATAATAATGCAATTGCGATTTAGATCAAAACACTTGGGTGAAATTTTGGAATCATGGAACTAGAATGTTTATTATAATTCTGTAGTTAGAATATAAATAATAGTGGGCACTTTGAATACATGAAAATTCCATGAATGAGTTATTGTGACAGGGTAGGATGTACCGTGTTTCCTAAGGGACCCTATAATCTTTGGCTACATTAAATCTTTATTCATATATCCAACATATTCATGTGAGACCAAAGGGCAGCGTGATG
This sequence comes from Oncorhynchus tshawytscha, assembly GCF_018296145.1. NCBI lineage: Eukaryota > Metazoa > Chordata > Actinopteri > Salmoniformes > Salmonidae > Oncorhynchus > Oncorhynchus tshawytscha. The sequence continues at coordinate 42,273,868 of NC_056444.1, forward strand.
TGAATACATATTTTAATGAAAAGACGGAAAAACACGAAGTACACTAAACAAACAGAATAACAAGACGAACGTGACTGCTATAGAAACTGAGTGCTAACATGCAACATAACATAGACAATAACCTACCAACCACAATACAAAACAGGCTACCTACATATGGTTCCCAATCAGAGACGACGACAAACACCTGCCACTGATTGAGAACCATATCAGGCCAAAACACATAGAAACAGACTAACTAGACATGCAACATAGAATGCCCACTCATATCACACCCTGACCAAACAAAACATAGAAACAAACAACTCAAATAATGGTCAGAGTGTGACAGTACCCCCCCCTCCCCCTAAGGTGCGGACTCCGGCCGCAAAACCTAAACCTATAGGGGAGGGTCTGGGTGGGCATCTGGCTACGGTGGTGGCTCTGGCGGGTCCTGGCTGGAAGTACACTAAAACAAACTAACTAACCAGACGAACGTGACCACTATTGAAACTGAGTGCCAACATGCAACATAACATGGACAATAACCCACGAAAAACCCAAAGAAGATGGCTGCCTAAATATGGTTCCCAATCAGAGTCAACGATAAACAGCTGCCTCTAATTGAGAACCAATCTAGGCAACCATAGACATACATAAACACCTAGATGGTAAACAACCCCATAAACCTATAAAACCCCTAGACAGTACAAAAACACATACGTCACCCATGTCACACCCTGACCTAACCAAAATATATTAGGAAAACAAAGAATACTCAGGTCAGGGCATGACACTTTGCCTATTCCGCTTTGATTTAGAAGATACTGTTGCACAAACAACATTCTGATTTAAGCCTCCACCAGTACTGGTATCAGGCTGTATTAGCTAGCTACGTTTGTGTTGACTCAGTACTTTTGCTGACTCAGCTATCCAGCTAACTATCGATTAGCATTAGTGGCTAACACGATTTAGCTTAACTTGCTAAGAAAATACAGACTAGCTATTTGCAGACGTAAGAAACACAAACTAATGTTGTAATTATAGAAGCTTGTGGATTTATATTAAGATCAAAGTGGAAACGGCATCGTTGTCATCAACATTGTTGCATGTGCTGCATTGACCATGCAGACTGAACAAAAATGTCTCGTGGTCAAGCAACAACAAATGTGCTCCTTGAGTGACAGGATGGGACTAGGTCTGTGTGGAAAGCAGCATGGAGAGAGTGGAGAGGGATAAACTAAAATTGGACGTTACACACCGCGTATCATGTTTAACAAACCAAACATTCAAATACCGTTATAGAAGGTAAAGAAAACCCCAAACCAGTTCTTGCATCAATACCGGCATAGTAAAATACGGTATACCGCCCAGCCCTACATAAGACTCCCTTTTGTATTTTCCTGCTGTTGATGGTGACCTGTATGCATGGCCACTCTTCCATCAGTGTCAGAACTCAATACTCAGTTCTGTCTTAATTGCTTCCTTACCATTCTCTCTCTGTGTGTGTCCATAGTTCTGTAAGGGGAACGGGATAGAGTACCTGACGGGCCGGGTGTGGATCGGCTTCTGGCTCATCATCATCGTGGTGACGACAGTGGCCTTGGAAGGTAGCTTCCTGGTCCGCTTTGTCTCACGCTTCACCCAGGAGATCTTCTCCTTCCTCATCTCGCTCATCTTCATCTTCGAGACCTTCTCCAAGATAGGCAAGGTACTGTACACTTGACACTCCGTTAACTATAGTATTGAAATTGATAGAAATTATTTAGTGCCCTTGTAAGTGCTAAAAGCACTTTATGTTGTAGAGAGGGGATCCAATCTGACTACTGATAATAAATGGAACTGACTAGATTGGACTGTTCTCAAAACATGCGGTCAAAACGAGTATGTTTTCCTTACGGGTACACTCTTAAGAAAATCTTTTGTGGTTGAGTGGCCCTGATCCGAGAACAAAGTGAAAGGGACAGACAGCCCGACTTTTATCTGGGCTTATGATTTCAGGAATGTTACTCTTTTTAGACCTCTGTCGAACACAAGACTTTCAAGGGATTATTTGTGTCTGGATTAATCTGTTTGCTGGGACCTTACAGGTATGTAAATTTTAATCCCTCTGAAGCCGTGTTGAAGTGGTGTGTGTGAAGCGGTGCTTTAATGTGAACCCTTTTTTTCCTGTGTTGCCGGGCAGATTTTCATGGAGCACCCACTGCAGCGCTGTTACCTTGACAACAGCACGGCGGAGAACGCAACGATGGAGAATAGCACCCTGGAGCTATTGCTTGACAACAGCACTATTTCGGTGGTGTCGGTGAAGGTCCTAGGGGAACCCAACACAGCACTGCTCTCCCTTGTACTCATGTCTGGAACCTTCTTCATTGCATTCTACCTGCGCAAGTTCAAAAACAGTGCCTTCTTCCCTGGCAAGGTAAGACACTGGTACACTTTATGAGGTGAAGGGGCTCATTTCATCCTCACTCTAAGCACAATAGGGTTATCAGGGTGTATTTCAATTCAATACAAACTTAAAGGGATAATTTGGGATTTTGGCAATGAGGCCCTTTATCTACTTCACCAGAGTCAGATGAACTCGTGGATAACATTTTTATGTCTGTGTCCAGTATGAAGGTATTTGAGGTAGTTTCGCGAACCAATGCTAACTAGCCTCATTGCCAGACTCCCGAAGTATCCCTTTAATTATTTAGAACCTAGTTTGTTGTAGAATCACAGAACTTCACTCCCCAGTGTCCCATCATGGGCTGTGTGTTATGCATTGCCTACACCTAACTATTTTGTGTTCAGCTCCGTAGGATTATTGGAGATTTCGGGGTCCCCATAGCCATCCTCATCATGGTCCTAGTGGACTACAGTATACGTGACACTTACACACAGGTGAGTAGTACTGCAATGAAAATAATTCCAAAGCCCTTTATTAGTTTGTTCATTGTATTGTCTCGATTAATAAGCTTAACTACTGTTTTACTGAGAAATTATAAAGAACTAGTTACTTTGAAGACATATTAGTGCATGTTATGTCATCACCCTCTAAAACACATCACTTCCCTGACCCCTGACCTTGTGTAGAAACTGAGCGTGCCCAGTGGCTTCTCTGTGACCAGTCCTGAGAAGCGTGGCTGGGTGATCAACCCCCTAGGCATGTACACCCCGTTCCCCATCTGGATGATGTTTGGCAGTGTGCTGCCCGCCCTGCTGGTCTTCATCCTCATCTTCATGGAGACACAGATCACCACGTGAGACACACTGTCACACTACAGTACCCAGCACCCCTGTGTTCCATCATGAGCTCCCCCTTAGTAGCAAAATGAATTGTGTGAATGGATATGAACTGCGGGAAATACTAGAAATCATGGAAGATATTACATTATGTACTGTGTATGTTTTTATCCTGGCAAGTTGATTTACTCATTCTCAACTTCTCATCTGCCTTTCTTTCTTCCATTCCTCTCTTACTACCTGTCTTCCTCCCTAACTCAGTCTGATAGTGAGTAAAAAGGAGCGGATGCTGGTGAAGGGTTCTGGCTTCCACCTGGACCTGCTGGTGATCGTAGTGCTGGGCGGCACCTCTGCCCTGCTCGGCCTGCCCTGGATGGCCGCTGCCACTGTGCGCTCCGTAACGCACGCCAACGCCCTCACCGTCATGAGTAAGGCTGTCGCCCCCGGCGACAAGCCCCGCATCCAGGAGGTCAAGGAGCAGCGGGTTACAGGGTTGCTGGTGGCCATCTTAGTAGGTGAGTGTCTTTTGGATAGATGTCAAATAGACTAGACTGGAAGATGTTTGGTGCTTCTCAAAAGTTTACCGTAGCTTCCTCCACTTGACCACTCTTAACTCTTCCTCCCTCGTCTTCCAGGCCTTTCCATAGTGATCGGAGACTTGCTGCGTCAGATCCCCATCGCTGTGCTGTTTGGCATCTTCCTCTACATGGGCGTGATGTCACTCAATGGAATCCAGTTCACCGAGCGCCTAATGTTACTGCTGATGCCCCCCAAGTACCACCCCGACCACACCTACGTCCGCAAGGTGACCACAGCTCAGAGTCACAGAGAGTAAACAGAGCAGTGGCTCTGGTTCCCTAATCCGTCGAATAGATAGCTTGGTCCCAGATCAGTTTGTGCTCTAATGAAAACTCCTATGGTCAAAAATGACAGTAGGAGTTGTCAAAACATCACAAACAGATATGGGACAGGGCTATCAAATAGAGCCTTCCCTGTATAATCCACTATATCAGGGATGGGAAACTTTGATGGGGGTGGGAGCCACAAAAAAAATCTGAATTTATCATGAGACGCAGTGGCTCGTGGGTCTGCATACCCGTGGGTCTGGATGTGGGTCTGCATACCCACATCCATACCCACACATGCTGTCAGAGCCAGCCCTAGCCTAAATGTTTTTGGGGGGCCCACCACCTTGCAAGCAAACATTTTTAGCTACCCCCCTCCCCTTAAAAGCAGAGGGGGGATACATTTCAGAGTTCAGTTCATGAGAGTTCAATTCTACACATTTTGCCATAGGGTAGAGAGAGATTTGACATTTTTAAGCTTATTCTACACATTTTGCCCTGATTTAAGCCATGTTGATATGATATCTGATTGTGAGTAAATTACAAAACCTCCCCCCTGGAGGTTAAGGCCCCTGAGAAAATGCCCGATTTGCCAAATAAACCATGATTACTACAAGTTTAGAGAGCTGGCTAGACTAACTTACCAATAGAAAAATAGCTGATATGGGCTAAATGACTGACTAAGTGACTGACGTAAGATTATTATAATACATTTTTTCGGAAATTGATCCATGGGCCACCGCCAGGGGCCCATCCCTGCACTATATAAACTCATAGAGGCTATTTTCCTCAAGTGGGTACCAGAGTTTGTATACATATACTGAGTATACAAACATTAGGAACACCTGCTCTTTCTATGACATAGACTGACCAGGTGAAAGCTATGAGGGGAGGAGAAAGGTTAAAGAAGGATTTTTAAGCCTTGAGACAATTGAGACATTGATTGAAGGTGAATGGGCAAGACAAAATATTTAAGTGCCTTTGAACGGGGTATGGTAGTAGGTGCCAGGAACACAGGTTTGAGTGTGTCAAGAACTGCAGCTCTACTGGGTTTTTCACGGTCAACAGTTTCCTGTGTGTATCAAGAATGGTCCACCATCCAAAGGACATCCAGCCAACTTTACTCAACTGTGGGAAGCATCAGAGTCAACATGGGCCAGCATCCCTTCGGAATGCTTTCGATACCTTGTAGAGTCCATGCCCCAACGAATTGAGGCTGTTCTGTGGGCACAAGGGTGTGCAACTCAATATTAGGAATTACATACTCATGATTTTCATTGTCCCCTTTCGAGTGTATTACGGTAATCCACTTTCTTAACTGATAGTAACTGTGTCCCCCAGGTGAAAACGCTGCGGATGCACCTGTACACACTGATCCAGCTGGTGTGTCTGGCGGCGCTGTGGGCCGTCATGTCAACCGTGGCCTCTCTGGCTTTCCCTTTCGTCCTCATCCTCACCGTCCCCGTCAAGATGTTCCTGTTGTCCCGCATCTTCACCACCCGTGAGATGCAGTGTGTAAGTTGGCCCAGAGGTGCGCACTAGGCCCATACACTAGCTTTAGGGCCTTTCACTAGGATTCACCCTATGAGCCCTGGTCAAACGTAGTGCAGGGAGTACGGTGCCGTTTGAGATGTATCCCCTTTCTCTCCCCCGAGGATGTTTCAGGAGACGTCCTCATAGTACTTATGGAGTTTACTCTTAAAGGAGAAGTTGTTTTTAGTTGTTGTTTTTTTCATGTTATAGAAAGGTACAGACACCTTTTTTGTGATTTCACCAAACACCTATGGGGTTCCTGAAAAAACATGAACAAAGGCTCCAAAAACACCCAAATACGTCCTTTTAGATACGCCAACGCTCTTAGTATAGTGATGCCGGTCTTTAGATGTGCACATGAAATTGTCATTCCTAACTTTATCTGCAACGTTATATTCCCTTTTTGTGTGCCTCAAGACGTTTCCCTTATCCAGCTGTTCGATTCTCCACGTAGCCTGCTGCTACAGGTAACTGCCAAAATTAAGGGAACACCAACATAGTGTCTTAGTAGGGTGTTGGGCCACCACTAGCTGCCAGAACAACTTCAATGTGCTTTGGCATAGATTTAACAAGTGTCTGGAACTTCCTGTGTGGAAGCACAGGCTTTTAATATATTTTGTATCCCCCATTTACTCAAGTGTTTCCTTTTATTTTAGCAGTCATCTCTCCGTCCATTGTACAGGTATCGTTCGAGTCGCAACAAAATGGATTAGAGTTCTGACTAAAGTTCGTAATGACACAATTTCATGTGTACAAGACCTGCATCACTATACCGGGAAGTTTTCTGTTTCTAAAATAACGTATTTGGGGTTTTTTTGGAGCCTTTGTTCATGTTTTTTTCAGAGCTCCCGTATACTGCACAGTAAGGATGAGGAAGTGATTCGTTGTTTGGGGGTATGTTTCTCAAAAAAGGTGTCTAAATATGCCATTTGCATCAAAAATGTTGATTTAGTTGTAAAAAAATAACTGATCCTTCATGACTGTCTGCTCTGCTTGTTCTTCTTCAGTGGTTTTTAGCACTGGGTTGACGTAATGTACTTTGTGAAAAAGTACCCTGTAAAAAGCGCAGTACACATGAAATTTGATTGACGAAAGACATATCTATCTACCCATTTTAAAACAATCAATCATAGTTACATTTGAGTAATTTAGCAGACGTTCTTATACAGAGCACTTTACTATTAGTGCATTCATGTTAAGATAGCTAGGTGAGATGACAACATATCACAATCCCATCAAGTACGTTTTCCCTCAACAAAATATTTATCAGCAAAGTCCGTGGCAGTAGGATAAGTGGCATTTCTGGTGGGAGGGGGCGGCGCCGTGAGTGTTGTTTAAGGTACTCGTCAGAGGTGGGGTTAACGGTACAGCTACTGCCTTGCTCTAACAGTCTGCTCTCCTCTCATAGCTGGATGCTGATGACGCAGAGCCCGTCTTTGACGAGAGAGAGGTCCATGATGAATACTCAGAGATGCACATGCCTGTGTGACCCACACCATCATATACCTTCCAACCACTGTATTCTTCTCTGTGTCCACACCATTCTGCCAATCAATCAACCAGCCAATGAAATGCCTGCCCAAAGGATCCACCAGCAAAGACCTATATATATATATATATATATATATATATATAATTGACAGATCCTCTGACCATCATTGGGCACTGTTGGTACTGGTTTCCATTGCTTTAACCACACCTGACCAAAGGGTAAAGATGTCGCATGAAGGCTTTGGTCTTCTGAGACCCAGCTCTGTCATGGAGGGGTTTAAGATCACTCATAACCCCCTGTCAATCTCATTCACTGGGACAGAGTTCAATTGGGTGACATAAGTAGATTCAACATTCAGGCGTTCTCATGATGACACACAGCTGGAAATGGGGACACATTATAAGGGGGAACTTCCTGTCATCTGAAGGGGTTAGGGGTCGTAACCCTTCAGAGAGCACTTTGTGGCATTAGGTATGAATACAGACTGAAAGGTCCAATCGGTTCAGCATATTTATTTTGTTCATCATCCATGTTTTAAAATATTTCAACATATTTGCCTTTTTTTTGGGGGTTCAGGGGTTCAAATCCAGTTGTGTGTTTATAGATGTGTATTTTCAAGGTTTATTCCAGTGACCGTGTATGGTAGGTAGTTTAGTACACAATTATTCATTTTTCAACCCTGACAGGTTGTGCTGATTCACATTGAATGTGCGGAGGTTTATATATGGGATACATTCCTTGAGTCAATATATTTAACATATTGTGCTTTCACTTTGTATGTTTAGCTCTTTTAGCTCACTAAGCGCCTTATGAAGGACATGATGGCTGGACAGAGAAACCTAATTATGTTGCTTTTGTTTTTAACAGCTGTTCCTTCAAGAGCACCTCTAAGCCCTCTGCACTTTTTAAGGCATAATATTGAATGTTTTATATTTTACTTAGTGTCTATCAAACACTATGCTGTGTATTTTTGTATTTTTTTTTTTAAAGATGCCTTAGATTTTTCTCTCCCGGCAATTCCATTAGCTAAAAAGGAAGGCGTGTGATTTTATGTTTCCAAACGATTGCGAAGGGGACACACACTGCTCCAACCTCAGACTGATATTAAGGTAGTGTTAGCCCGGTGGTTTTACCAATAGTCATTACAACACTGCTCAGCAATCACAGCAGTCTTGTGAAGTCGTGATGAAATGAATTGTGCGTATCTATGTTATTGTGTAGTTTATTTGCTTTCATCCATTCATCATCCTCGTCTAGTGTTTATGCTGCCATTGTGGTGGCTAAAGTTTACCAGCAGAGGGAGACGAAATGTAACCAAAGTACACATTGTAGTACCAAATTATTTTAAAGTACTGTACTGAATGTGAAATAACTCCCCATCCATTTATTTTTCGTTAGCACTTCCTCCATAAAAGCTGAATTGGGATCACATCTCTCAAGTGCTACACAATCTCAAGGCCTTTCTGAAGTACTGTCTATATGGGGCTGCAGGGTAGCCTAGTGGTTAGAGTGTTGGACTAGTAACCGCAAGGTTGCAAGTTCGAATCCCCGAGCTGACAAGGTACAAATCTGTCGTTCTGCCCCTGAACAGGCAGTTCCTAGGCCGTCATTGAAAATAAGAATTTGTTCTTAACTGACTTGCCTAGTAAAATAAAGGTAAAAATTAAAATATATACACTAAACATTGTGATACTTTCGCCAAGTACAGTAAACTTCTTGTAGTATTGTTCTAATAAGGAGCTGTTTAGTTTCACATATTTGGTCATCTAAAGTATATCCTGCTGAATCCCTTTCTGAAAGTTATCGACATGCATCTATGGGGTTCACCTTCACCTTTTGCATTCTCACTGTGTATGTTAAAGTGGTCTACCTACCAGCATAAAGCTAGTCAGTATTTGAGGGGGCACTAATCTATTTGTATTTTCCTGTGTGTGAGTGGTTTTATTTCTTACCAAATCTCGGCCTTTTAAAACGTTTCAAGTTTGGTCAGAACTATCAAATGTGGGTGTTATCGCACCTGTTACTTGCCACCAGGTTTATGATGTTTCCGAGGTGGGCAAAGTGGTTCAGCGGGTCAAGACCATTTCTCTCACAACATTCCATTTTTTGGGGGGGGGATTTCAAGTAGTATTAGTGATTATTATAAAAATTATTAGAAGCAAATGCGTTGTCTAAAATTCCTAAATGATACTGTTGACGAAATTTCTGTGTAGGCAACCTCCTTAGTGTCACCCATGCCAGGGTAATCTCTTGTGGAAAGACTACGTAAACATAAATCGTACTGTAGATCTGTCATGATACAACTGGATGTGTGAGATCTGCAGCATTAGTTCCAGTGCTTGGGTTTTTTGTCACTGGTTATTTGGACAAATCCTGATTTTTGCAGGCGTTAGCATATTTCGGATGGAGCAGGGACATTTGGCTCATATACTTGCCTGTAACTTGCAAAGAGAAAGGGTAGAGTTCTTTTGTTTTCGGTTCTGATCCTCGTTCTATCTCTTCTCAACACTTATGGACCCAGATCTTAATTGAACATCTGACCAATTACGCACGACTTAAGTTCTGGGTTTACTAAGATTGATGCCAGGGGGATGGCTTAAAGCCTTTTTAAAGATGTTGTTTCTAATATATACGGATGAATATAGTTTTTTTACCTGAAATGCAGTCATTGATTGTGAAGACTGGACCTCATGTCTGTCTTTTGTTCTTTATTGCCTCTTTATTGTTTCTCAAGCAGGGGGGAGGCCGAAGACCTCACTAATCCCCTTCCAGACCAACTCCTTAACCTTTTTTTTTATCCTTTAGTGTGTGTACTTTACTGTATTTATACTTGGGATATTGCCTTTCAACAGTAAAAGTTCAAAAATGTCTCTTTCTGTGCACCTCAACTAAGCTATACTTGGCTCCATATTCCCACGGTCTATGGCTACAGGCAGCCCAACTCTGATCTTTTTGGTCAAAAGACCAATAAGTGGAAAAAATATCAGAATCCGGCTGCCGGTGTAAACGCATTCGAAGTCCTTTATTTGTGCCTGAATTGATCTACAGCTGCACGTGAATGTATACGATATGTGATTGTGACATTTATCACCTGAATCCGTCATAGCCGTCATATATATTTTTTCCAGTATGTCACTCAAGTTCAATTTGTTTTCACTTTTAGAATGCCCATAGATCAAGGCCTGCATTCACAACATGTCTCAGAGTAGGAGTGATGATGGGATCAGATTTTCATTTTAGATCCTACTGAATAAGATATGAACAGAGGGGATCTGATCCTAGCACTCCTACTCACTCTTCATGAATACAGGTCCTGATCCCTCACATGTATTGCAATGTGACACTATGTGTTGTCTTGAGTGTTTGAAGGGTGATGTGCAGATGTTTTAAAAGATGTTGCAGTAATTGATGACCATGGACAAAATGGTGGTGTGCAAAATTATTATTTTTTTATGGAAAACGCTATGGATGGAGGGAATGTGTTCTGTACATGATTGTCAGTGCCCAAGGAAACATTGCTATAATGCAGTTCCATTTTAAAAGAAACACAAAGCATTCTGGGTGTTCATTGCTTATGTTCAGTGTACATACACTACCGGTCAAAAGTTTTAGAACACCTACTCATTCAAGTGATCTTTATTTTCACTATTTTCAACATTGTAGAATAATAGTGAAGACATCAAAACTATGAAGTAACACGTGGAATCATATACTAACCAAAAGTGTTAAACAAATCAAAAGATTTGTCAAATAGCCACCCTTTGCCTTGATGACAGCTTTACACACTCTTGGCATTCTCCCAGCTATACCTGGAATGCTTTTCCAACAGTTTTGAAGGGGTTCCCACATGCTGAGCACTTGTTGGCTGCTTTTCCATTCACTCTGTGCTCCGACTCTTCCCAAACTATCTCAATTTGGTTGAGGTCGGGGGATTGTGGAGGCCAGGTCATTTGATGCATCACTCTCCTTCTTGGTCAAATAGCCCTTACACAGCCTGGAAGTTGGGTCATTGTCCTGTTGAAAAACAAATGATAGTCCCACTAAGCCCAAAACAGATGGAATGGTGTATTGCTGCAGAAATGTATTTTGATGTAACACCTTTTTGGTTACTACATGTGTTATATCATAGTTTAGTTTTAAAAAAATACAAATAAAACTTGAATGAGTGGGTGTTCTAAAACTTTTGACCGGTAGTGTAAATAGTTAAAATATTGATGACCAATAAATAAAGACCTATTTCGATTAAACATCACTGCTGTAGTGTTCTTTAACAATTCAACCAACATATATTATTCATAACAAGATGAGTACAGTTAAAAGTTACAGGATCATACAGAAAATACCTTTTACGATGCATATACATGTTCACTTCATGTATGCTGTGGCTAATACAAAACTATTTGTGTTGAAATATAGAAATTGAAACTTCCAGATTCCCATGTTGAAACCAACTTCCTTCTTGTAACTAGGTCAAAAACAGCGCATGACTAGGCCTGCACATTATCCTTGCTTGCTCAATCTCCAAAAACACATTCGAGGCTCTTTCCCTTTTGTTTGTCTGAGTTAGTGTTCCTCCCTGAAGTGGAGTGGGTGGTCTTCACACAGAACAATAACCTCAGTCAGGCTGCTCCGCACACACTGGGAGGAATATGGCTGCTCTACTACTGCTGTTGTTGGTTAGTGCTGGAGTCCTGCTGTCTTCTACTGAGGCTCAGGAGGCTTATAATAAACTCCCTGATAACTACAGGAAAGGAGTGGATCTGGCTCTGCAACAACTCAACTCTCACGCTGGAGTCAAACACCATTTTCTCTTCTTCAAGAGTCTCCTGAAGTCCGACATAGAGGTAAAAAACCTTGTGCCGAAAACCATTGAGGTTTCTATTGCCGGGAGGTTGTTTTTCTGAGGACTGTGGCAAGACTGCGTTTTGTATAGACCTGGTAAATGTTTATGGTTGTTTAGTCTACTCAATGATATACATTTTCTTCCTCTAGTCTGGATTTGATGTGAGCTACATTTATCACAGCTTCTACCTGAAAGCCACCAAGTGCCCAAAGGGAACGGTTGACTCCACGCAATGCAAGTTCAGGAATGACCGAGTGAGTACCTGGAACTGTCTGAGCACAGTTGAGCTGAATCATCAATAACCTTACGGCTTTCATAAAATCCCATAAGTTATACACATCTAAGTCTACAGCATGGAATTGTAATGTACATATAATGCTGTCATATTGTGTGTATTTCTACAGCCATTGATAGACTGTTCAGTCTGCTACAAAACCTTTGCTGGAGAGATTGAGAAGGATCCAAAACCGTATATCCACTGTGTCCATAAACCAGCACTTACAGAGGTTTGTTGGATCGCTAGTTGTCCCTTCCCCCGACACTAAACTGTTTCAATCAATCACCAGTCAAATTCTATAACTAAATATGATTATGAAGAAAATGTTAGAATTTTCATGAAGAAAATGATAGAATTGTCTATAAACTAGTTCCTATAAATATTAAGGACAATATCACGAGGTGAACTATCATCTTATCTAATTCAGAAACGGACAGTAATTGCAGGGATTTGTTCCATCACATTATTGAGTAAAAGTTGATTTTGAAGACAAATATATATTGTGAATGTTATTAAAGCAGAATATTAACCTGTTTATTTCCCCTTGTGAATTTCAGGATATGATGACAACAAGAGTAGAACACTGTAACACAATGAGTTACCACAGTGGAGCCCCTACTCTCCTGGCTTCAAAATCTTAAAGTGAAAGGGGCCATGTTAGTTCTGTGCCATGACGAAATAATGCTATTGCACAATACATCTGGATTTAGTCTGGAAAGAGAGCCTCATTTTGTCTGTATTCTGTTTTCATTATTCTGTATTCACCTTCATACTATTTCTAATTACTTTAAACACGCTTAGGCTTGAGCTCCAAGTGTTCACTTCATGTATGCTACGTACGTGTTTCCTCTACCTCTGCAATATCCCAGTTGAATGTGGTACATTTATGTTCAATAAAGTTGTATTCAGAAAAAATGTATTCAAGTCGTTGGTGTTCTCTCTTCCAAATAGCACATAGGTAGACATGATAGGGGAAATTCCTCTAGATGTTACAGCGTCTCCCATTTCTCTATAGGAAGGCCAAGAAAAACAGTCATGACAGTTGGTTGATAGCCTGTTTAAGCATGGACTTGTGATTCCTTAGGCCTGAGCAATATATGTTTTTGAGTCTCGTTAATGTTTATACCGGTGGAAGAAGTGTGTCTATCGTCCATAGGGTGTTACGAACTGAACAATGTAGCACAGACAAGATTTGTTTAATATAAAATGTTATTTCATTCTGAGTTTAATGTGCAATACATCTAGCACAACTTCTACCTGAAAGCCACCAAGTGTGCCAGGGGAAATGTTAATCCATATGTTGTGTATATTCTAACAGCCACTGATGGACTTTGGAGTTTGCTACAGAACATTTGCTGGAGAGATTGAGAAACACCCCCAAGCCGTAAATGATTTATTTCTAAATGACAAGTGTTAAAATGTGTTTGAAATGATGACTTTTCATGTCATGCTATGACGACTACAGTACTGTCGCAAGATGAGCTACACCAGCGGAGCCTCTACTCTCCGTCACCAAGACTGAAATACCATAGAATAGATGGTTAATAAGACAGAATTGAAGATGAACTGCATTTACAACCCACTGGTGTTATTTCTAGTTTGTGCCAAGATCACAATAAAAAAAAATCTCCAGCACCATAACCAGTGTTGACGTGTGAAAACGGCGCAATTGTACATTTTGTAGTAGTTAAAAATAGCAATTTGATGTCATCAAAATGAAAGATGTAAATAACACAGATTTTCAAAACGCTGAGATTGGCTGTGACGCGGGGAGCCGGAAAATTCCCACGCCCTGGCATGAAATGTGTGTTACTTTTAATCCTACTCAATGATGTCAGCCATTATGAATTTAGGGCCTTATCTTTTTAGCCACAGAACATAGAAACATGCCATTTGCACACACTGGTATGGTGCTGGAGATAATGAATATCAGGTTGAAAAGTGGTGGAATTGCCCTTTAAGTCAATTCTGATAACATTTACACATATTGAATAATAACTTACTAAATGTGCATGTACACATATCTGTATATAGTGTAATATTTAGTATCTCAGCTACACTGAAATAATTTTTTTTAAACGACACAATGACCGAAATCTGTTAACTAAGTGGTGAAGCATTACCATATTGATTGCATGCTTCCCTTTGCCAATTGAAACAAACAACTTAAATACTAGGCTAGCTGACTACTGAGAATCAAACTTTTGACTCTGTTGTGTTGTGAGACATTGTTTTCTAGGTAATAGCATATATAGAAGATTTAGAACATATCATTGTATCAACACTATTCATTGTACACTATTCATTTGAGAAAAGCAATTCTAGTGGTGGTAAGTTACAGTACATAACAGTTGTAATGAAGTCCACATGGCCAGAGACCATGCCCTTGGGGCCCTCTTTGACCCAATGCCAGGGACAGATATTATTGTTACCCCGATCCAGTCCCTAACAAGGACATTGCAAAGATATGCTCTGCCCATACTGCAAAAGAAATGTTTTAAAAAACATTGCCCTTTGAGTTTGTGCAGGTCACTGCGACTTGGAATTCGGGTGATGAGCAGCCGCAGGAAGATGGCAGTCTCCAGGGATGAGCAGCCGCAGGAAGATAGCAGTCTCCAGGGATGAGCAGCCGCAGGAAGATGGCAGTCTCCAGGGATGAGCAGCCGCAGGAAGATGGCAGTCTCCAGGGATGAGCAGCCGCATGAAGATGGCAGTCTCCAGGGATGAGCAGCCGCAGGAAGATGGCAGTCTCCAGGGATGCAGGGCTCAATCCGTGGGCATTCACATGCAACAAAAGTATGGAAAGTAAATTGGCTCATTTTGACTCTCAGCCCAGCTGTAAGATCAGTCCCGTTGCCCTGCTTACATGGGTAATTCTACCCATGAATTACAGAATTACAACTAATTTTGTTTACATCATGCATGATATGTTCTAATCCAATTCAAAGCAATAACAAACATAATGCTACATTAATATAGTACAATGTAATTGTTTATACACCTCTTTGTATTGAGAGATGGTGGTGCCAAACACTGACTCCTGAACTTCATGTTTGAAAATAAAGCAATTCAAGATTGAAATGTTTTTAATGCTATTTCTAAAGAACATCTTAAGTTGTTATATTATTATTATCTAATTAGTAGTTTTGTTTATATTTAAACATCTTTCCCCCCCCCCCAAAATGCTGTCCTACCTTTTTTATGTCACTGCCGAAACATACATTAAAATACTGTAGAATGAATGTGCTTTAAGCCACACCCATACAAATATCACTATAGATGATGGGATCACAATCCTCTCTAGCATGACCACATGGTGAGTAGTCTGTATGCAAACATTTTGGTGTGAGGGAGTTGGTATATCTTCATGTATTTTTAAGAAGTGTCGCTACCAAACATATACATTAGCATGTCTTGAGGGTTAGTATGTCTTGAGGGTATGATCTTGGAATCAAATGTTATTAGTCACATGCGCCGAATACAACAGTGAAATGCATACTTAACATCCCCTAACCAACAATGCAGTTAAAAAAGGTTTTATATAAGAATAAAAGTAACAAGTAATTAAAAAGCAGCAGTAAAATAACAATAGCGAGACTATATACAGGGGGGTACCGTTACAGAGTCAATATGCGGGGGCATCGGTTTGTTGAGGTAATATGTACATGAAGGTAGAGTTATTAAAGTGACTATGCATAGATGATAACAACAGAGAGTAGCAGCAGTTTAAAAGAGGGGAGCAATGCAAATAGTCTGGGTAGCCATTTGATGAGGTTCAGGAGTCTTATGGCTTGGGGGTAGAAGCTGTTTAGAAGCCTCTTGGACATAGAAGCCTCTTGGACATAGACTTGGTGCTCTGGTACCGCTTGCCGTGCTATAGCAGAGAGAAGTCGACTAGGGTGGCTAGAGTCTTTGACAATTTTTAGGGCCTTCCTCTGACACTGCCTGGTATCGAGGTCCTGGATTGCAGGAAGCTTGGTCACAGTGAAGTACTGGGCCGTTCGCACTACCCTCTTTAGTGCCTTGCAGTTGCCATACCAGGCAGTGGTGCAACCAGTCAGGATGCTCTCAATGGTGCAGCTGTAGAATAGAACCTTTTGATGATCTGAGGACCCATGCCAAATCTTTACAGTCTCCTGAGGGGGAATAGGTTTTGTCATGCCCTCTTCATGACTTCTTGGTGTGCATGGACCATGTTCGTTTGTTGGACACCAAGGAACTTGAAGCTCTCAACCTGCTCCACTGCAGCTCCGTGGATGAGAATGGGGTGTGCTCGGTCCTCTTTTTCCTGTAGTCCACAATCATCTTCTTTGTCTTGATCACGTTGAGGGAGAGGTTGTTGTCCTGGCACCACACGGCCAGGTCTCTGACCTCCTCCCTTAAAGGCTGTCTCGTCGTTGATCAGTCCTACCACTGTTTTGTCATCGGAAAACTTATTGAAGGTGTTGGAGTCGTGCCTGGCTGTGCAGTCATGAGTGAACAGGGAGTATAGTAGGGGACTGAGCACAAACCGCTGAGGGGCCCCTGTATTGAGGATCAGCGTGGCAAATGTGTTGTTGTCTAACCTTATCACCTGGGGGCGGCCAATCATCAAGTCCAGGATCCAAACAAACAAGAAATAAGACCAAAAAAATGAAAACTTGAGCGTGTATAACTATTCACCCCCCCAAAATCAATACATAGAGCCACCTTTTGCAGCAATTACAGATGCAAGTCTCTTGGGATATGTCTCTATAAGCTTGGCACATCTATCCACTGGGATTTTTTTCCCATCCTTCAAGGCAAAACTCCTCCAGCTCCTTCAAGTTGGATGGGTTCCTGCTGGTGTACAGCAATCTTTAAGTCATACCACAGATTCTCAATTGGATTGAGGTCTGGGCTTTGACTAGACCATTCCAAGACATTTAAATGTTTCCCCTTAAACCACTTGAGTATTGCTTTAGCCGTATGCTTAGGGTTATTGTGTCACGTTCTTTCAAAATCGAACCCAGAAGCAGACCAGGACAAGGAGAGTTGGAAGAAGGTGAGTATTTATTTACAAGTGAATGTGAATGGGTAGATATATCCAGGTGGCGTAGCGGGCAGCGGTGGTGAGTTGATGGGAGTAAATAGGTGGATCCAATGGGGTAGCAGAATCCTCCGACGACCAGGCGGGAATGGGGTAAATGATCCGGGTGAGTAATGTTCATGGCTAACGATCCGGCAGGGAATGGATGTCAGGTCAGAGCTTTTGAAGGGGAGAGGTGATGATCAGGACAGGTGTGCAGATTACTGATGGGATACAGGTGCGGGTGAACATCGATCTCCCAACAAGCTAATTCGCCCGGCAACCAGACAGGGTGCGTTCCAGGACACCGGAAACACACTCCAGGACAGAAACACAGGCAAACACAGACTCAGGAAGTGGGATTCGTGACAGTACCCCCCCTCCGACGAACGCCACCGGGCGGACTACCTGGAGCGCCAGGGTGGAGGCGGTAGAAGTCACAAAGCAGGTCGTCATCAAGGATCTGACGCCGAGGAATCCAACTCCTCTCCTCTGGACCATATCCTTCCCAATCCACGAGATATTGGAAACCTCGACCCCGCCGTCTGGAATCCATTATGCGGCGCACCGTGTAGGCAGGACCACCTCCGATCATCCAAGGAGGAGGAGGACGAGGAGGAGGGGGCAACAGAGGACTGAGGAGAACCGGCTTGAGGCAGGAGACATGAAAGGTGGGGTGTACTCGAAGCGTTGCCGGCAATTTGAGTCGGACCACAACAGGGTTAATGATTCTCTCCACCACAAACGGACCAATGAACTTTGGTGACAGTTTCCTCGACTCAGTCCGTAGAGGAAGATCCCGTGTAGCCAACCAATTTGCCTGGATCTGATACCGGTCAGAAACTCTAAGGAGGACCTTCCTGGCCTGATGCCAGGTCCGGTGGCAACGACGAATGTGGGCCTGGACAGAAGGAACTGAAAGATCCCTCTCCTGAGAAGGAAACAAGGGAGGTTGGTATCCGTACAGGCATTGGAAGGGGGACATCCCAGTGGCAGATGAAGGAAGGGTATTATGGGCATACTCGACCCAGGGTAATTGAGATGACCAAGAGGTGGGATCAGAGGAGACAAGACAATGCAGCGTGGACTCCATCTTCTGGTTGGCTCTCTCCGCCTGACCATTAGATTGTGGGTGAAATCCAGAAGTGAGACTGACTGTAGCTCCAATGGCCAAACAGAAGGATCTCCAGACAGCAGAGGTAAACTGAGGACCACGGTCAGAAACAATGTCACTGGGCAATCCGTGGACCCTGAAAACCTCCCTAACCAGGATCTCGGATGTCTCCGTGGCAGATGGAAGCTTGGAGAGAGGGACAAAATGAGCAAACTTGCTGAATCTGTCCACAATGGTCAGAATGACCGTGTTCCCAACAGAAGGGGGAAATCCCGTGACAACATCCAGGGCCAGATGCGACCAAGGTCACTGAGGAATAGGTAGGGGGTGAAGAAGCCCAGAGCTGGGCCGATTGGTACTTTTGTTCTGAGCACAAACAGGACATGCGGCAACAAACCTCCGGGTATCTTCTCCCATGGCAGGCCACCAAAATCGTCTGCGCAGTAGCGCCATAGTCCGAGCAACGCCAGGGTGACAAGCTATCTTGCTGGCGTTGGACCACTGAAGAACAGCAGAACGGACCGACCTAGGCACGAACAACCGACCGGGTGGACCGTTACCGGGGCCGGGCTGCGTCCGAAGGGCCGCCATCACATCCTCCTCAATCCTCCATGTAACGTCTCCCACGACAAGGTTCTGGGGAAGAATCGTCTCAGTCTTGGCCCCACTCTCATCCGTCTTGGAGAACATCCGGGACAAGGCGTCCGCTTTGCCGTTCCTCGACCCAGGTCGGAACGTCAGGGAAAAATTGAAGCGCCCAAAAACAAAGCCCACCTGGCCTGACGGGAGTTGAGACGTTTAGCCGATTGCACGTAAGCCAGATTCTTGTGGTCAGTCCAGACCACAAACGGTTGCTCCGCTCCCTCCAACCAGTGACGCCACTCCTCCAAGGCAAGCTTCACAGCGAGAAGCTCCCGGTTACCCACATCGTAGTTTCTCTCAGCTGGTGAAAGACGACAAGAGTAGAAGGCGCAGGGATGGAGTTTACCGTCAGTGGAGCTACGCTGGGACAGGATGGCGCCCACCCCCACATCAGATGCGTCCACCTCAACAACAAACTGACGGGAAGTGTCAGGTTGAGAGAGAATCGGCGCGTTGGTGAATCGGCTCTTCAAGTTCAGAAATGCTCGGTGTGCCTCAGGAGTCCAACAGAAAATTCTGGTGCCAGATGTCAGAGCAGTTAAAGGGGCGGCCACCAGGCTGTAATCACGGATAAACCTCCGATAGAAGTTCGCAAATCCCAGGAATCTCTGGAGCTGCAATCTCGTACCGGGCCGGGCCCAATCCCGAACCGCACGAACCTTCTCTTGGTCCATCTTGATCTCACCCCTGGAGATGATGTACCCGAGGAAGGATGTAGTGTGGGTGTGAAAATCACACTTCTCTGCCTTCACAAACAGACGGTTCTCCAATAACCGCTGCAGGACCTGCTTAACATGCTGGATGTGGCTGGAAAGCTCCTTGGAGAAAATCAGGATGTCATCCAGGTAAACAAACACAAACAGACCGATCATATCCCTCAGCACGTCATTCACCAAACCTTGGAACACTGCTGGAGCATTGGAAAGTCCAAACGGCATCACCTGGTACTTGAAATGTCCCATAGGTGTATTGAATCCAGTCAACCACTCGTCCCCCTCTTTGATCCGAACCAGATGATACGCATTGCGTAGATCAAGCTTCGTAAACACAGTAGCACCCTGTAAAGAATCGAAAGCGGAGCTCATCAAGGGCAAGGGGTACTTGTTCTTGACCGTAATATCATTCAACCCCCGATAATCAATACACGGTAGAAGAGAGCCATCCTTCTTACTCACAAAAAAAAATCCAGCTCCCAGGGGTGATGACGAGGGACGAATGAGACCTGCAGCAAGAGACTCCTTTATGTAGGTCTCCAGGGCTTCCCGCTCAGGTCGAGAAATACTGTATAACCGTCCCTTGGGAAAGGCAGCTCCAGGGAACAGCTTAATTGTACAATCATAAGGTCGGTGGGGAGGAAGTGACTGAGCTTTCTGCTTACTGAACACCTCACCCAACTCGTGATATGTTTCAGGAACCAGGGACAAATCAGGAGGAGCAGACTCACTGACCCGACTGGGGACAGCATGAGAACAGGCAGTCCTGAGGCAGTTAGCATGGCACTCAATGCTCCAACTAGTTACCTTACCAGTCACCCAATCGAACGAAGGATTGTGTTCTCTTAGCCAGGGGTATCCAAGAACCAGAGGAACATGGGGGGAAGGCAAAATGAAAAAGAAATAACCTCTGAATGATTCCCCGACAACAACATCTTAACCGGTTCAGTCCTCATAGTGATCCGTGCCAGAATACTGCCGTTCAGAGTGGTTGCTTCAATGGCTTCCGGTAATTGCTCCTTGGAAAGCCCCAGCTGTTCCACTAAGTCGGCATCAATGAAGCTGTCATCGGCACCTGAATCGATGAAAGCGTTAATCGCTAAACTCTGATTCTTATTTATGAGGGTAGCAGGAAAACGAGGTCTGACAGGGCTCTTGAGAGGTTGAAACTGGCTCGCTAACAAACCTCCCAAACTTAACGAGCCGAGCAGTTTAACGGGCGCTGAGGACAAACGGAGATGTAATGTCCCGAGCTACCACAGTAGAGGCAGCTGTTGGTCTCACGTCTACGTTGGCGCTCGTCCTTAGTTAACCCGTGCCGCCCCACTTGCATAGGTTCAGGATCTGGCGGCAGGACTCCTCCACTAATCCCGTGTGAAGGAAAATGATCAACCCGTTCTGGTCCACTTCCTGACCCGAATGGTAACCGAGTCTCAGATTGATTAGATGGACCCCACTGCTTCTCCCTCCTTCTCTCTCGGACTCTATTATCTACCCGAACAGCTAAGGTGACCAAGCTGTCTAGATCACTAGGCTCTGGATAGGATATCAGCTCGTCCTTGAGTTGCTCCGACAACCCCTGGTAAAAAGCCGCTTGTAGTGACTCCTCATTCCAACCACTCTCCACAGACAATGTCCTGAACTCGATCATAAAGTCTGCCACACTGCGAGCTCCTTGGCGAAGAGTGAACAAATGTTTAGCTGCGTCCTTACCTCGGACTGGATGGTCAAAAAGCTTTCTCATCTCTCCCGTGAACTCCTGGTATGAAGCCATGCAGGTCTCCTGTCGTTCCCAAACGGCTGAAGCCCATTCCAGAGCTCTTCCACGCAGCAGTTCAATAACAAAGGCTATCCTAGCCTTGTCAGTGGCGTAAGAATGGGGCTGCAGATCAAACACTAACCCACACTGCATAAGAAAAGAACGGCATCTTCCCAAATCCCCTTCATATTTATCAGGCATCGGTACCTTGGGTTCACGGAAGGAAACTGCACCAGACATGGCAGGTGAGATGGGTGAAACAGGTGGTGAATGAATCGCCGGCAAACTGAGCTGATCCTGGATTTGTGTCAAGCTAGCAGATAAGTTCTGGATTGAACCCGCTATCTCCTGTAGCGCCGTCTTGTGTTGTCCCAATGTCTTCCCCTGCTGGGTAATGGCATGGCAAACGGAGTCCAGGTCCGATGGGTTCATCCTTGGCCGGATCGTTCTGTCACGTTCTTTCAAAATCGAACCCAGAAGCAGACCAGGACAAGGAGAGTAGGAAGAAGGTGAGTATTTATTTACAAGTGAATGTGAATGGGTAGATATATCCAGGTGGCGTAGCGGGCAGCGGTGGTGAGTTGATGGGAGTAAATAGGTGGATCCAATGGGGTAGCGGAATCCTCCGACGACCAGGCGGGAATGGGGTAAATGATCCGGGTGAGTAATGTTCATGGCTAACGATCCAGCAGGGAATGGATGTCAGGTCAGAGCTTTTGAAGGGGAGAGGTGATGATCAGGACAGGTGTGCAGATTACTGATGGGATACAGGTGCGGGTGAACATCGATCTCCCAACAAGCTAATTCGCCCGGCAACCAGACAGAGTGCGTTCCAGGACACCGGAAACACACTCCAGGACAGAAACACAGGCAAACACAGACTCAGGAAGCGGGATTCGTGACATATTGTCCTGCTGGAAGGTGAACCTCTGTCCCAGTCTCAAATCTCTGGAAGACTGAAACAGGTTTCCCTCAAGAATTTTCCTGTATTTAGCGTCATCCATCATTCCTTCAATTCTGACCAGTTTCCCAGTCCCTGCTAATGAAAAACATCCCCACAGCATAATGCTGCCACCACCATGCTTCACTGTGAGGATGATGTTCTCGGGTGATGAGAGGTGTTTGGTTTGCGCCAGACACTGTGTTTTCCTTGATGGCCAAAAAGCCCAATTTTAGTCTCATCTGACCCGAGTACCTTCTTCCATATGTTTGGGGAGTCTCCCACATGCCTTTTGGAGAACACCAAACGTGTTTGCTTAATTCTTTCTTGAAGCAATGGCTTTTTTTCTGGCCACTCTTCCGTAAAGCCCATCTCTGTGGAATGTATGGCTTAAAGTGGTCCTGTGGACAGAGACTCCAATCTCCACTGTGGAGCTTTGCAGCTCCTTCAGGGTTATTTTTGGTCTCTTTGCTGCCTCTCTGATTAATGCCCACCTTGCCTGGTCTGTGAGTTTTGGTGGGCAGCCCTCTCTTGGCAGGTTTGTTATGGTGCCATATTCTTTACATTTTTTAATAATGGATTTAATGGTGCTCCGTGGGATGTTCAAAGTTTTGATTTTTTTTTTAACACAACCCTGATTTGTACTTCTCCACAACTTTGTCCCTGACCTGTTTGGAGAGCTCCTTCGTCTTCATGGTGCCGCCTGCTTGGTAGTGCCCCTAGCTTAGTGTTGTTTCAGACTCTGGGGCCTTTCAGAACAGGTGTATATATATACAGAGATCACGTGACAGATCATGTGACACAGATTGCACACAGGTGGACTTTATTTCATTAATTATGTGACTAATGAAGGTAATTGGTTGCACCAGTTCTTATTTGGGGGCTTCATAGCAAGAGGTGAATACATACAGTTGAAGTCGGAAGTTTACATACAATGAGGTTGGAGTCATTAAAACTCGTTTTTCAACCACTCCACAAATGTCTCGCTAACAAACTACGGTTTTGGCAAGTCGGTTTGTGAATAACACATAACACAATTTTCCAACAATTGTTTACAGACAGATTATTTCACTTATAATGCACTGTATCACAATTCCAGTGGGTCAGAAGTTTACATACACTAAGTTGACTGTGCCTTTAAACAGCTTGGAAAATTCCAAAAAATTATGTCATGGCTTTTGATAGGCTAATTTGGTTCAATTGGAGGTGTACCTGTGGATGTATTTCAAGGCCTACGTTCAAACTCAGTGCCTCTTTGCTTGACATCATGGGAACATCTAAAGAAATCAGCCAAGACCTCAGAAAAACAACTGTCGACCTCCACAAGTCTGGTTCATCCTTGGGAGCAATCACGTTCATCTGTACAAACAAAAGTACCCAAGTATAAACACCATGGGACCACGCAGCCGTCATACCTCTTAGGAAGGAGACGCGTTCTGTCTCCTTTAGGCCGCTCAGCAAGGAAGAAGCCACTGCTCCAAAACCACCATAAAAAAGCCAGACAACGGTTTGCAACTGCACATGGAGATAAAGATCGTACTTTTTGGAGAAATGTCCTCTGGTCTGATGAAACAAAAATAGAACTGTTTGGCCATAATGACCATCGTTATGTTTGGAGGAAAAAGGGGGAGGCTTGCAAGCCGAAGGACACCATCCCAAAGGTGAAGCATGGGGGTGGCAGCATCATGTTGTGGGGGTGCTTTGCTGCAGGAGAGACTGGTTCACTTCACAAAATAGATGGCATCATGAGAAAAAGCGTGTGCAAGCAAGGAGGCCTACAAACCTGACTCAGTTACACCAGCTCTGTGAGGAGGAATGGGCCAAAATTCACCCAACTTATTGTGGGAAGCTTGTGGAAGGCTACCCAAAACGTTTGACCCAAGTTAAACAAAGGCAATGCTACCAAATACTAATTGAGTGTATGTAAACTTCTGACCCACTGGGAATGTGATGAAAGAAATAAAAGTTTAAATAAATAAATCTCTCTACTATTATTCTGACATTTCACATTCTTTAAAAAAAGTGTTGATCGTAACTGACCTAAAACAGGGAATTCAATGTGAATTAAATGTCAGGAATTGTGAAAAACTGAGTTTAAATGTATTTGGCTAAGGTGTATGTCCATTACATAAAATCCAAATAAAAATACATTTAAATTACAGGCAACAAAATAGGACAAATGTCAAGGGGGGTGAAAACTTTTGCAAGGCACTGTAGGTGTTCCTTTTGTCCAGTTGGGAAAGGGCAGTTGGGGTGGAATGCAAATTGGAGTGGGTCTAGGGTTTCTGAGATAATGGTGTTGATGTGAGCCATGACCGGCCTTTCAAAGCACTTCATGGCTACAGACGTGAGTGCTACGGGTCAGTAGTCATTTAGGCAGGTTACCGGCCTTGTGAATTTTTGTATTTTTTTTTACCCCTTTTTCCTCCCCAGTTTCGTGGTATCCAATTGGTAGTAGTTACAGTCTTGTCTTATCGCTGCAACTCCCATACGGACTTGGGAGAGGCGAAGGTCGAGAGCCATGCGTCCTCCGAAACACAACCCAACCTAGCCGCACTGCTTCTTGACACAAATCCACCCGCAAGCCAGCCACACCAATGTGTCGGAGGAAACACCGTACACCTGGCGACCTGGTCAGCATGCACTGCGCACGGCCCGACACAGGATTCGCCAGTGCGCGATGAGACAAGGATATCCCTGCCGGCCAAAGTTAAAGTTATTTTCAGAGTAAGAGATGGTATCGGCAACATTATGTACAAAATAAGTAAAAAATATAAGTTACAAACAACGCAAATAAACAAACAAAAGAACAATCGGTTGGGGACAAGTAAAACATCTGCCTTCTTTTCCGGGGGCCATTTTTCAAGAAGGATTTTGTCTTTGACCCTGTGTAACTTTTCTCACTCATTATTATTCACGATTCATTCAGGAATATCTGCAATCATGGTAGCATTCACATTAACATATTATATTCTTATTTATAATATACAAGTGACTTCAAAATAACACAACCCATATTGATCAGATCACGAAACTCACGTTAGGACCAGATGTAAACAAGGCTCTAGACAAGCTTGATTTGCCACAGGGGTTTCACTCAAAGTACGAAGTAGAGGGAAAGAATTAGAACTGACCCATGGTGTGTCATGCTGTTCATTTTGGAATATTAATACCCCTTGACTTTTTTCACATTTTGTTGTGTTACAGCCTGAATTTAAAATTGATTAAATGGAGATTTTACTGGCCTACTACACACGATATTCCATAATGTCAAAGTGAACTTTTTTGATTTTATTATTATTTTTACACTTTTTTTTTTACACATTTTAGCCTGATATGTTTTGTCAATATGACCCTTTGTGATGTCAAGCCTAAGTTTAGAAATAAAAATGTGCTTAACAAGTCACATAATAAGTTGCATTGACTCACTCCGTGTAAAATAATAGTGTTTAACGTGATTGTTTCATGACTACGGCATCTCTGTACATCACACATACAGTACAATTATCTGTAACATCCCTCACTCCAGCAGTGAATTTCAAACACAGATTTAACCACAAAGACCA
The DNA here is from genome assembly GCF_018296145.1 of Oncorhynchus tshawytscha. Lineage (NCBI taxonomy): Eukaryota > Metazoa > Chordata > Actinopteri > Salmoniformes > Salmonidae > Oncorhynchus > Oncorhynchus tshawytscha. The sequence continues at coordinate 42,299,846 of NC_056444.1, forward strand.
GTCAAAAGTTTGGACGCACCTACTCATTGAATGGTTTTTCTTTATTTTTACTATTTTCTACAGAAAATTATGCAAAGCTGTCATCAAGGCAAAGGGTGGCTACTTTGAAGAATTTGTTTAACACTTTTTTGGTTACTACATGATTCCATATGTGTTATTTCATAGTTTTGACCTCTTCACTATTATTCTACAATGTAAAAAATAAAGAAAAACCCTTGAATGAGTAGGTGTCCAAACGTTTGACTGGTACTGTATGTGTATTAAAGTAGTCAAAGGTTTAGTATTTGGTCCAATATTCCTAGCACACAATGAATACATCAAGCTAGTGACTCTACAAACTTGTTGGATGCATTTGCTCCTGTGTTTTGGTTGTGTTTCAGATTTTGTACCCAATAGAAATGAATGGTAAAGAATGTTTTGTGTCATTTTGGAGTCACTTCTATTGTAAATAAGAATATAATATGTTTATAAGCACTTCTACATTAATGTGGATGCTACCATGATTACGGATAGCCCTGAATGGATCATGAGTAATGATGAGTGTGAAAGTTAGACAGGTGTCTAAGCACTCAAATTGTATCAATGTATGTACCCAAAATAAGGTAGGCTACATTCAATTGGCTTTGGTTCTGGGGAACATCAAGACATGTGCAGGTTGTTAAATAGCTGGTTTATGATAGACACACATACAGTCGACCTGGGTATCCTGGAAGGATATTGACCTCATCCCGTCAGTAGAAGATGCCTGGTTAGTCTTTAAAAGTGCATTCCTCACCATCTTAAATAAGCATGCCCCATTCAGAAAATGTAGAATCAGGAACAGATGGTTCAATCCAGACCTGACTCACCTGACTCACCTAACTGCCCTGACTGACCTGACAAAAACATCATGTGGCGTTCTGTATTAGCATGGAATAGCCCCCGTGATATACAACTTTTCAGGGAAGTTAGGAACCAATATACACAGGCAGTTAGGAAAGCTTAAGGCTAACTTTTTCAAGCAGAAATTTGCATCTTGTAGAACAAACTCAAAAAAAGTTCTGGGACACTGTAAAGTCCATGGAGAATAAGAGCACCTCCTCCCAGCTGTCCACTGCACTGAGGCTAGGAAACACTATCACCACTGATAAATCCACTATAATTGATCATTTCAATAAGCATATTTCTACGGCTGTCCATGCTTTCCATCTGGATACCCCTACCCTGATCGAGAGCCCTCCACCCCCCACAGCAACTCGCCCAAGCCTCCACCATTTCTCCTTCACCCAAATCCAGATAGCTGATGTTATGAAAGAGCTGCAAAATCTGGACCCCTACAAATCAACCGGGTTAGACAATCTGGACCCTCTCTTTCTAAAATGATCTGCCTAAATTGTTGCAACCCCTATTACCATTTCGAAACCCACCGTAACTTCTCCGCTATGCAATCTGGTTTCAGAGCTGGTCATGGGTGCACCTCAGCCACGCTCAAGGTCCTAAACGATATCATAACCGCCATCGAAAGAGACATTACTGTGCAGCCGTATTCATCAACCTGGCCAAGGTTTTCGACTCTGTCAATCACCACATTCTTATCGGCAGACTCGACAGCCTTGGTTTCTCAAAGGATTGCCTTGCCTGGTTCACCAACTACTTCTCTGATAGAGTTCAGTGTGTCATATCGGAGGGCCTGTTGTCCGGACCTCTGGCAGTCTCTATGGGGGTGCCACAGGGTTCAATTCTCGGGCAGACTCTCTTCTCTGTATACATCAATGATGTCGCTCTTGCTGCTGGTGATTCTCTGATCCACCTCTATGTAGATGACACCATTCTGGATACTTCTGGCCCCTCTTTGGACACTGTGTTAATTAACAAACCTCCAGACTAGCTTCAATGCCATACAACTCTCCTTCCGTGGCCTCCAACTGCTCTTAAATGCATATAAAACTAAAAGCATGCTCTTCAACCGATTGCTGCCCACACGACTAGCATCATTACTCTGGACGGTTCTGACTTAGAATATGTGGACAACTACAAATACCTGGGTGTCTGGTTAGACTGTAAACTCTCCTTCCAGACTCACAATAAGCATCTCCAATCCAAAATTAAATCTAGAATTGGCTTCCTATTTCGCCACAAAGCATCCTTCACTCATGCTGCCAAACATACTCTCGTAAAACTGACCATCCTTCCGATCCTCGACTTTGGCGATGTCATTTACAAAATAGCCTCCAACACTCTGCTCAGCAAATTGGATGCCGTCTATCACAGTGCCATCCGTTTTGTCACCAAAGCCCCATATACTACCTGCCTTTGCGACCTGTACTCTCTCGGTGGCTGGCCCTCGCTTCATACTCGCCGCCAAACCCACTGGCTCCAGGTCATCTACAAGTCTCTGCTAGGTAAAGCCCCGCCTTATCTCAGCACACTGGTCACCATAGCAGCACCCACCCGTAGGACACGCTCCAGTAAGTATATCTCACTGGTCACCCTCAAAGCCAATTCTTCCTTTGGCCGGCATTCCTTCCAGTTCTCTGCTGCCAATGACTGGAATGAACTGCAAAAGTCACTGAAGCTGGAGACTCATGTCTTCCTCACTAGCTTTAAGCACCAGCTGTCAGAGCAGCTCACAGATCACTGCACCTGTACATAGCCGATCTGTAAACAGCCCATCCAACTACCTCATCCCCATACTGTATGTATTTATTTATCTTGCTCCTTTTCACCCCAGTATCTCTACTTTGCACATTTATCTTCTGCACATCTACCATTCGAGTGTTTAAATGCTATATGGTAATTACTTCGCCACCATGGCCTATTTATTGCCTTACCTCCCTTATCCTACCTCATTTGCACAGACTGTATATAGACTTTTTCTACTGTATTATTGACTGTATGTTTGTTTATTCCATGTGTAACTCTGTCGTTGTATGTGTCGAACTGCTTTGCTTCATCTTGGCCAGGTTGCAGTTGTAAATAAGAACTTTGTTCTCAACTAGCCTACCTGGTTAAATAAAGGTGAAATAAAAATCAAATGTAAATGTAAATTTCAGTGCCAGAAATATGTGAGGGAAAGAGAGCGATTGTTATTAGATTTGAGGAGTAACGGGTTGAAAAGCCAGGATTAAGTGAACTGCTGAGGAAATCTTCGGGAGTTGTAGTATTTAATTATGTATTTTCTTTTCTTCTGGAGATTTGATTATTGGGTAGGATTTAGACCTTCGCTGTCTGTGGTCCACACTCCAGTCCAGCTGGTGGCGATAGTTCCACTTAAAGTTGGTTGCCAACCGCCATATAAAATTCACAGAAGAAGAAGTGAATTAACCAACAACAACAACAATGATGCATGGTGTTAGGAGATGTAAAAAAATATATATATACTTTTTACGTCATTGGGAGAGATAACTAACAAAACAAAAGGAGGCAATGGAAAAACTTCTTTCCTAAAAAAAAAAATCCATACACATGATTTTGCTCTGCATCTGTGAATGCTGACAGTAGGAGCAACATTTCGCAATCTATTTTGCATGCAGTTGAGCGCACAAACTGGACTATAATATTACTGTATAAAGACTTTTTCTACTGTATGTTTGTTTATTCCATGTGTAACTCTGTGTTGTTGTATGTGTCGAACTGCTTTGCTTTATCTTGGCCAGGTCGCAATTGCAAATGAGAACTTGTTCTCAACTAGCCTACCTGGTTAAATAAAGGTGAAATTTAAAAAGATTAAAACAAAAAAAACATTACTGTACTATCTCTGTAGAAGGATGGCAACTTTGTGACCTATGGCTGGTAGCCCATGTGGTCTTCAGATACGGCCAGCCCCAACCCTCACCGCCTGTGCATGCAGGACAACTGCAACCTGGTGATGTACACAGAGAAGGACGCCGCCATCTAGCACGCCAACACCTCTGCAAGATGTGCCTGATCCACCTTAAAGACAGCAACACCCTTGTGCTGCAGAAGGACGGGGTTGACATCTGGAGCTCAAAAGACTCTCACGGCATTACATGAATGAATCACAAAGACTGAAGCTTTTTTTGTGTGGGCTACACTACTACAGTAGGCCTACATATAGTGTCTGAATAGGGCAATCATAACGTTTCATGTAAAAATGTGTATACAGTGTTGTGAACCAATAAAACAATCCATTTGTTTTGTGTTCATTTTGGATTGTCAACAAAAGTGATGCAGCCGAGTTTTTGTATAATTTCATCCAGCAGTTTTGAAAGGACCACTCACGAGCCAAAATGGGTCCTCGAAAATTGCACAACGTATGGTTGCAAAGCTACCAGAAATGTATTCTGTAATTTTGGTAATTAACAGGTAATCTATGGCAGTTTTGTGTGTCCATATTGTCCATGAGTTTCTAGTGGATAGACCGTTCAAGAGAAAATAGCCAACTCTTCCAACTATTGCCTTTTTTCAGAACTGCCACCAGTTTGGTGCCTAAACATGTACAACCAAGACATTGACAATAAAATAAGTGTAAAGGATATTTAATGCTGAAACGCTCATATTAAACACCAATGGTATTCACTAAGTTGGTGCTTTATATTTAGGATAATTTTTTACAGCTTTGTCATAAAAATTATATTTTAAAATCATCTTATTTGATTATTTTATATATTTTACGTGTGATAAAGCCACACAAATGGCCAAAGATAATTACAGACGCCTATGAAAGTCTGAAGTACCCAAAAAGGCTACTAGATGTCATGTGAAATTAAATAAAACATTTGAAAGCTACCAAAATTCTAATAGTTTACTGGTAAACTTAAAACGTTTTCAGTAATATACCCTCCCTTTGCAATCCTAATACAACATCATCAATTTCTTATATGTTACGTCCTCCCAAAGACAACTAACAATATTTGCATGATTTACAGTATCATTATTCATAATTAATTCATCATTAACTTTTGCTTAATGCATGTGACCGACCAATCCCTCACAAAGCTTCTTCTCTCCAAGCTGAGACCTTGATACAGTCAATCAAATGTATCAAATATATTCATGAAGTCCATTTTACGTCAGTCGATGTCACAAAGTGCTATACAGAAACCCAGCCTAAAACCCCAAACAGCAAGCAATGCCGATGTAGAAGCATGGAGGCTAGGAAAAACTCCCTCGAAAGGCATGAACCAAGGAAGAAACCTAGAGTGGAACCTAGGTGTTGACGTAGGCAGTTACACCACTAGGGATTGACTGCAAGTATATTAAAGCAACTTTGACCTGTTTTATTTTGCAGAACTTACTCTGAAACATACGTGCTGTGTTTCCGTTGTCAACTTCTGCCTGCAATTGCATTAATAAAGGTTTGATTGATTTACTTAAAGATATTGTCTGATTGCACCAATAAGCCAATGATCGACAATGAACAAGGAACCTACCCCAACAACGGCCTACCCCAGACAAAACCTGGACCGCTGGGCCAATTGTGTGCCGCCTTATGGGACTCCCAATCACGGCTGGTTGTGATACAGCCTAGAATTGATGCAGTGCCTTAGACCTCTGCGCCACTCGGGAGCCCTTATGCCACTCTGAGATTAATATCTGATCAACACAAGTCGGATCAGCATGTCCTTGTTTGCTGTGCCAGGTTTATGCCACTCAGACTATATTGTGTAATTCTGAGAAAGGTACAAACAAATTTCATCATCCTCCAGGTTACCATTTTGCACCTGAGTATTCATCACACATTGCCTTTCAGTGAGGAGGGATTGGGCCAATGTGAAGCTTGGCATTATGGTTATATTGTTGTGAGGGGTCAGACTGGGAATTTAGCCAGGAGGACTCCTACTCCATCGATAAGCACCATGGGATTTATTTTTTAGACCATAGAAAGTCAGAACCTTGATTTAATATCACATCCAGAACTTACATTAAGCTGTCCCTATAGCAACTATACCAAGGTAATGTGGTCATCATATACATAAGGTCTTTCCCCCAGCAGTCTCCCATACAAGTACTGAGTGGTATACTGAGTGGTATACAGGAGTCAATGTTGAGAATTGGGTAATATTTTAGAAACGTTGATCAATGATATTCCAAACTGTGCTTTCAATCATCTAAAAGCACAACCAAATTCCAATGGAAAATCAATGTCAGATGTTTTATTTAATTTTATTCACCTATGTGTGTTATCACTGTGCTTTCAACCATTTAAAAGCACAACAAAGTTCAAATGGGAATACAATGTCAGATATGTTGTTTATTTATACAACTTAATGTGTCATCACTGTGCTTCATCTATTACAACACAACTAAATGACCTTGATCGTAGTTGAGATTACGTTAAAGTACATGGTGCAAGTGATCAATGCTGGTTGAGATTCGGACCAGATTGTTATAGCAATTGTGAAAATTCCATAGACCTGCGACCCTGAAAATGCACACTTTCTATGATTATAAAAACACATTTATTTTTACAGCAACCTCAAAATGTGTCAATGGATGGATGTGTAACTCATTTTAAGGTTGAATAAATACTTTTACATAAGTTTGTAAGATATCTTTAACATTAGGCTATTTACTGTCTTGCAGAAGTAATTGAATTGTGTTTGGTTGTCAATGCAACCATATATCAACATTTAAAGGAGATCTTCTTCTTGGATAGCTCCATTTGTGCCACTGAGGTCTGGCTTTAATTCCAGTTTGTCTGCAAATGTATAACTGATGTGTTGGATTCACGTGTCCATTTCAACCAAAAATCTAAGTAAAAGAATAGCACTAAATCAAATCAAACTTTACATGCATTAAATGCACTTTATATACAGTTTGACTTGATTTAATCCTATTATTTAAATTAGATTTTTAGTTGAGATGTGATTCCAACATATCATTATTACCTTGTAGATTCCATTTGAAATCAACCATGGTGGGAAAAGTACCCAATTGTCATACTTGAGTAAAAGTAAAGATGCCTTCATAGAAAATGACTTAAGTGAAAGTCACCCAGTAAAATCCTACTTGAGTAAAATTCAAAAAGTATTTCGTTTTAGATATACTAAAGTATCAAAAGTAAATGTAACTGCTAAAATATACATAAGTATCAAAAGGAAACACATAAATCATTTCAAATTCCTTATACTAAGCAAACCATACAGCACCATTTTCTTGTTTTTTCAATTTACGAATAGCCAGGGGCACGCTCCCACACAAACATAATTTACAAATGAAGCATGTGGTTAGTGAGTCCGCCAGATCAGAGGAAGAAGGGATGACCAGGGATGTTCTCCACTCCAATTTGCCTACCGCCCAAATAGGTCCACAGACGATGCAATCTCAACCACACTGCACACTGCCCTAACCCATCTGGACAAGAGGAATACCTATGTGAGAATGCTGTTCATCGACTACAGCTCGGCATTTAACACCATAGTGCCCTCCAAGCTCGTCATCAAGCTCGAGACCCTGGGTCTCGACCCCGCCCTGTGCAACTGGGTACTGGACTTCCTGACGGGCCGCCCCCAGGTGGTGAGGGTAGGCAACAACATCTCCTCCCCGCTGATCCTCAACACTGGGGCCCCACAAGGGTGCGTTCTGAGCCCTCTCCTGTACTCCCTGTTCACCCATGACTGCGTGGCCACACACGCCTCCAACTCAATCATCAAGTTTGCGGACGACACAACAGTGGTAGGCTTGATTACCAACAACGACGAGACGGCCTACAGGGAGGAGGTGAGGGCCCTCGGAGTGTGGTGTCAGGAAAATAACCTCACACTCAACGTCAACAAAACTAAGGAGATGATTGTGGACTTCAGGAAACAGCAGAGGGAACACCCCCCTATCCACATCGATGGAACAGTAGTGGAGAGGGTAGCAAGTTTTAAGTTCCTCGGCATACACATCACAGACAAACTGAATTGGTCCACTCACACAGACAGCATCGTGAAGAAGGCGCAGCAGCGCCTCTTCAACCTCAGGAGGCTGAAAAATTTGGCTTGTCACCAAAAGCACTCACAAACTTCTACAGATGCACAATCGAGAGCATCCTGGCGGGCTGTATCACCGCCTGGTACGGCAACTGCTCCGCCCTCAACCGTAAGGCTCTCCAGAGGGTAGTGAGGTCTGCACAACGCATCACCGGGGGCAAACTACCTGCCCTCCAGGACACCTACACCACCCGATGTTACAGGAAGGCCATAAAGATCATCAAGGACATCAACCACCCGAGCCACTGCCTGTTCACCCCGCTATCATCCAGAAGGCAAGGTCAGTACAGGTGTATCAAAGCTGGGACCGAGAGACTGAAAAACAGCTTCTATCTCAAGGCCATTAGACTGTCAAACAGCCACCACTAACATTGAGTGGCTGCTGCCAACACACTGACACTGACTCAACTCCAACCACTTTAATAATGGGAATTGATGGGAAATGATGTAAATATATCACTAGCCACTTTAAACAATGCTACCTTATATAATGTTACTTACCCTACATTATTCATCTCATATGCATACGTATATACTGTACTCTATATCACCGACTGCATCCTTATGTAATACATGTATCACTAGCCACTTTAACTATGCCACTTTGTTTACATACTCATCTCATATGTATATACTGTACTCGATACCATCTACTGTATCTTGCCTATGCCGCTCTGTACCATCACTCATTCATATATCCTTATGCACATATTCTTTATCCCCTTACACTGTGTATAAGACAGTTTTGGAATTGTTAGTTAGATTACTTGTTGGTTATTACTGCATTGTCGGAACTAGAAGCACAAGCATTTCGCTACACTCGCATTAACATCTGCTAACCATGTGTATGTGACAAATAAAATTTGATTTGATTTGATTTGATAGGTGTGTGAATTAGGCCATTTTCCTGTCCTGCTAAGTAAGCATTCATCATGTAATGAATACTTTTGGGTGTCAGGGAAAATGTATGGAGTAAAAAGTACATAATTTTCTTTAGGAATGTAGTGAAGTAAAAGTATATCAAATATAAAGAGTAAAGTAAAGTAGTTCTTAAGTAGTATTTTTACTTAAGTACTTTACACCACTGGAAATCAACCAAAGCTTGACTGATATATTACTGATAAAATATGGTTACATTTCATTTGATTTGTTGAAAGTACCCTTTGTAATGACTTCGATAGCAACAGTGAATCTATTAAGTGGAGATTTCGCAACAATTATTCTTACTCTACGTGTATATTATCCTCTGTTCACCCCATGTCTGTGTGTGTAATTGTTCGTTACGTTTATTGTGTGACGCGGCAGGCTATTTTTTTCCGGGTATTGTTTTGATCCCGTGGTATTGTATTGTTGTACATTATTTGTGTGACTAGTGCGCTAGTGCAGTGACAAATATCAAAGCTAAGCAGAATTGGGTTTGGCTAAAATCCTGAATGGATAGCTGTAGATAGATCAACTCTCCAGTAGATGCTGCTGCCCAGACTATTGTTTTTGTTTTCTTATAGTGGATATAACCTATACAAGGTTTGTCATGTTGAAAATTGGTTTATGTCAGACTGAGCGCGCAACGGTTCAACTGGAGTCAGGTGCAGGAGAGCAGAGATGAGTGAACAGGCACACTTTAATTGGCAGAAGCAAATCAGTCGGACGCAACAGCATCACAACACTCCAGCCAAAGGCAAAAGCGAATAGCGCACTATGACAATATCCTGCGATTGAAATTTTGCCCACAAAACAACAGTTGATGGCTTTATTCAAATCTAATGTATTTTCCAGGTAGATTCCACGTCACAATAAGTTGAGAAATTACTTTGAAACAACGTTGATTTAACTAGTTTGTGCCCAGCGGGTTGTTTTTAATCTCTGCTGAACGAATGACTCATTTCTGAGTCATGAGCAGAAACTACATGTCCAAGTATGACGAGATGCGTAAGGGAGACTACCTTATGTCCAACAACCACAAGTGGAAAGCTTGCTTCCATGTATGTGTCTAGAACTTGATAAATACTATGGGCCTACTTGAAAGTGTTATTTTTGGAGTCCATTGAAGACTTTTCCCATGACCAGTTGTCTAAAGTACTAAAGTAAAAATACCAGAAAGTACTACTTAAATAGTTTTTCTTGGTATCTTTACTTGACTATTTATATTTTTGCAACTTTTACTTTTACTTCACTACATTCCGAAAGATTTAAAAAAACTTTTTACTCCTTACATTTTCCCTGACATTGATCCTTCCGCAGGACCACCTACGGAAACCTTGTTACGACTTTTACTTCCTCTAGATAGATAGTCGGTAATACAGACATTGTCATCCTGCAAGAAACCTGGTATAGAGGAGATGGACCCACTGGTTGCCCTCTAGGTTACAGAGAGCTGGTAGTCCCATCCACCAAACTACCAGGTGTGAAACAGGGAAGGGACTCAGGGGGTATGCTAATTTGGTATAGAGCAGACCTAACTCACTCCATTAAATTAATCAAAACAGGAACATTCTACATTTGGCTAGAAATTCAAAAAGAAATTATCCTAACAGAGAAAAATGTCCTCCTGTGTGCTACCTATATCCCCCACTAGAATCCCCATATTTTAATGAAGACAGCTTCTCCATCCTGGAGGGGGGAAATCAATCATTTCCAGGCCAAGGGACATGTACTAGTCTGTGGCGACCTAAATGCCAGAACCGGACAAGAACCTGACACCCTCAGCACACAGGGGGACAAACACCTGCCTGGAGGTGACAGCATTCCCTCCCACATATGCCCCCCTAGGCACAACGATGACAACATAACCAACAAAAACGGGTCACAACTCCTGCAGCTCTGTCGCACGCTGGGTATGTACATAGTCAACGGTAGGCTTCGAGGGGACTCCTATGGTAGATACACCTATAGCTCATCTCTTGGCAGTAGTACTGTAGACTACTTTATCACTGACCTCAACCCAGAGTCTCTCAGAGCGTTCACAGTCAGCCCACTGACACCCCTATCAGACCACAGCAAAATCACAGTCTACTTAAACAGAGCAATACTCAATCATGAGGCATCAAAGCCAAAGGAACTGAGTAACATTAAGAAATGCTATAGATGGAAGGAATGCAGTTTGGAAACCTACCAAAAAACAATTAGGCAACAACAAATTCAATCCCTTTTAGACAATTTCCTGGGTAAAACGTTCCACTGTAATAGTGAAGGTGTAAACTTGGCAGTAGAAAATCTTAACAGTATATTTGACCTGTCAGCTTCCCTATCAAATCTAAAAATCTCAAATAGAAAACCGAAGAAAATTAACAATAATGACAAATGGTTTGATGAAGAATGCAAAAATCTAAGAAAGAAATTGAGAAACCTGTCCAACCGAAAACATAGAGACCCGGAAAACCTGAGTCTACGCCTTCACTATGGTGAATCACTAAAACAATACAGAAATACACTACGGAAAAAGAAGGAACAGCATGTCAGAAATCAGCTCAATGCAATTGAAGAATCCATAGACTCTAACCACTTCTGGGAAAATTGGAAAACACTAAACAAACAACAACACGAAGAATTATCTATCCAAAATGGAGATGTATGGGTAAACCACCTCTCCAATCTTTTTGGCCCTATAACAAAGAATAAAGAGCAAAAACATATACATGATCAAATACAGATCTTAGAATCAACTATTAAAGACTACCAGAACCCACTGGATTCTCCAATTACATTGAAAGAGTTACAGGACAAAATAAAAACCCTCCAACCCAAAAAGGCCTGTGGTGTTGATGGTATCCTCAATGAAATGATCAAGTATACAGACAACAAATTCCAATTGGCTATACTAAAACTCTTTAACATCATACTTAGCTCTGGCATCTTCCCCAATATTTGGAACCAAGGACTGATCACCCCAATCCACAAAAGTGGAGACAAATTTGACCCCAATAACTACCGTGGAATATGCGTCAACAGTAACCTTGGGAAAATCCTCTGCATTATCATTAACAGCAGACTCGTACACTTCCTCAATGAAAACAATGTACTGAGCAAATGTCAAATTGGCTTTTACCAAATTACCGTACAACAGACCATGTATTCACCCTGCACACCCTAATTGACAACCAAACAAACCAAAACAAAGGCAAAGTCTTCTCATGCTTTGTTGATTTCAAAAAAGCCTTCGACTCAATCTGGCATGAGGGTCTGCTATACAAACTGATGGAAAGTGGTGTTGGGGGTAAAACATACGACATTATAAAATCCATGTACACAAACAACAAGTGTGCGGTTAAAATTGGCAAAAAACACACACATTTCTTCACACAGGGTCGTGGGGTTAGACAGGGATGCAGCTTAAGCCCCACCCTCTTCAACATATATATCAACGAATTGGCGCGGGCACTAGAAGAGTCTGCAGCACCCGGCCTCCCCTGCTAGAATCCGAAGTCAAATGTCTGCTGTTTGCTGATGATCTGGTGCTACTGTCACCAACCAAGGAGGGCCTACAGCAGCACCTAGATCTTATGCACAGATTCTGTCAGACCTGGGCCCTGACAGTAAATCTCAGTAAGACCAAAATAATGGTGTTCCAAAAAGGTCCAGTCACCAGGACCACAAATACAAATTCCATCTAGACACTGTTGCCCTAGAGCACACAAAAAACTATACATACCTTGGCCTAAACATCAGCACCACAGGTAACTTCCACAAAGCTGTGAACGATCTGAGAGACAAGGCAAGAAGGGCATTCTATGCCATCAAAAGAAACATAAATTTCAACATACCAATTAGGATTTGGCTAAAAATACTTGAATCAGTCATAGAGCCCATTGCCCTTTATGGTTGTGAGGTCTGGGTCCGCTCACCAACCAAGACTTCACAAAATGGGACAAACACCAAATTGAGACTCTGCACGCAGAATTCTGCAAAAATATCTGGGGCTCTGTTCACAAACACAAACACACACTACAGAGCCCCAGGACAGCAGCACAATTAGACCCAACCAAATCATGAGAAAACAAAAAGATAACTACTTAACACATTGGAAAGAATTAACAAAAAAACAGAGCAAACTAGAATGCTATTTGGCCCTACACAGAGAGTACACAGCGGCAGAATACCTGACCACTGTGACTGACCCAAAATTAAGGAAAGCCTTGACTATGTACAGACTCAGTGAGCATAGCCTTGCTATTGAGAAAGGCCGCCGTAGGCAGACATGGCTCTCGTCAAGTTTGATCGTCTTCTCGGCGCTCCGCCAGGGCCGTGACCGACCTCAGCAGGGCCGATCCGAGGACCTCACTAAACCATCCAATCGGTAGTAGCGACGGGCGGTGTGTACAAAGGGCAGGGACTTAATCAACGCGAGCTTATGACCCGTACTCAGGTCTCGTTACATTACGACAGGAAAATGGTCCAGTATACACACTTATCAAGTGAACATCCATGGTCATCCCTACTGCTTCTAATCACAAATGCTTCGTTTGTAACTTATGTCTGAGTTTTGGAGTGTGCCCCTGGATATCCGTTAAAAATATATATACTAGAAAATGGTGCCATCTGGTCTGCTTAATATACAGAATAAGAAATGATGTATACTTTTACTTTTGATCTTAAGTATATTTAAAACCAAATACTTAGACTTTTTACTCAAATATTATTTTTGCTGGGTGACTTTCACTTTTAGTTGAGTCATTTTCTATTAAGGTATCTTTACTTTTCCTCAAGTATGACAATTGAATATTTTTCCACCACTGCCCATGGCTTTGGAACTGGAGAGTTAAATTATTGTATTCATTCTATTTCTCTACATAGGAGGATGGCAACTTTGGGATCTATGGCAGGAAGCTCATGTGGAACTCTGACACCGCTGGCCAGCACGACGCCTATCGCCTGTGCATGCAAGACGACTGAAACTTTGTAATGTACCAGAAGGACAACAAGATGATATGGCAGACCAAGTGCCCGGTGTCCGGTGGCTGCGCAATGATGTGCCGCATTTGGCTGTGTAATGATGGCACCATGGTGGTGGAGAGAGACGGAGAGGAGGTGTGGTCCTCAGTCTAAGGGATTCAAGCAGTGAGCAGAGCACCTGCATCTCTACCGGGGATAAGTTCATGCTGGTAATAGCCACACTTTCCATCTGTGATGTATGACTGTCTTCCTTGACCTATGTTCAATAAAGAGCATGGTAAAAAAAAAGATCTGTTGTCTTCTGAATGTATTTTCCTTGCATTATCCTGATCTATCTGTCAATGAAAAGGAATAGGGGTAACATAAATGGGAACAACCAGAAATTATCATAGAATTTTTAAGTATCCTCTTGCCATGAATGTGAGGAGAAAACAATATGGCATCTATTGAGCACATTGGGGAATCTGAGAGCTGTGAACACATCAGAATCTGGCAGATAAGAATAATGAATAATTGTTTCAATGAGCAGATATTTTTAGCACAGTGCATAGCACACAAAACAGTTGAATAGCTCTGTTGAAATGTAGAGGCCGAGGTTCATTCTGTTGGCAGCCCCTCCTCTTTGTTACCACAGGCCTCTCTGAAGTGCCGTTCTTAACGAACCAGACACATGGCTCGTCTACTAGACACCACATTTTCCCAGTCGTTTCTCGTGCTAAGAGTAGCCTAAATCTCATTAGCAATGAGAGGGGTTGGCAGAGTGCTGGCTCAAAGGCTCTCCTCACCTATTGTGCACCAAAAAAAGTGCAAGACTCTGTGATTATAGAGGTGAATGGGTGTATATCTGGGAATATTTATAAAACATAATTGGTCTTCTTGGTCTTCAACAAATTATCAGTGGAAGACATCAAATGAGGTCAAGTGTTGCGACCAAACATACATTTAACTCTCTACTTTTGGGCTTAATGTGAAATAAATCTATCATGACTCAGTGCCTGTTGCCAGTAGATTAATCACTTAATTTTTTATTGGATCTATGTACATTTTTTTAAACAAAATTCTGCCAAAATGTCCACTAGATGGGGGACAATGCTTTTAATAGTGACACCAGTTTTCTGACATGTCCAATTTCATCTGATTGTTTGTCACACCCTGATCTGTTTCACCTGTCTTTGTGCTTGTCTCCACCCCCTTCCAGGTGTCGCCCATCTTCCCCATTATCCCCTGTGTAGTTATATCTGTGTTCTATGTTTGTCTGTTGTCAATTAATTTTGTTTGTAAATCCTACCAGTGTTTGTTCCCCTGCTCCTGTCTGTTTCTTGCTCCTGTTTCCTAGTCCTTCCCGGTTTTGACCCCTCTGCCTGCCCTGACCCAGAGCCTGTCTGCCATTCTATACCTTGCCCCACCTCACTGGATTATTGACCCCTGCCTGCCCTGACCCTGAGACTGCCTGCCAGTTCTGGACACTTCACCTTCTCTGGATAACTGACCCCTGCCTGCCTTTGACCTGTCGTTTTCCTGCCCCTGTATTAGAAATTAACTTTTGTTTCTTCGACACTGTCTGCATCTGGGTCATACCTGAAACGTGATAGTACGAACTGGCCACGACTGACCCAGCAGACTCGGACCAGCTCCGCAACGCCCTCTCCTCACAAGGAGCCACCATTGGAAGGCACAAGGAGTTGCTTCGTGGTCTTATGGAAGGGTTCCAAACCTTGGCCAAATGCCACGACCAAGCATTGAACACATTGCTGGATCAATTTCGTGGGTTGTCTACGATGCAGTCTACCACAACGGTATCTTTTCAACCCCTTAGTAACCCAGCTGTTAGCAGCGCCGCCTTCCCGTTCACCCCGGTTTCCCTGGAACCCTTTGTACCTCCCCGGAGTGCTTCGATGGAGAGTCTGGCACCTGTTGGTGTTCACTCATCATCGAGCTGCAGTCCTCCTCCTTGATCTCGGACCCCTCTAAGATAGCTTACCTCATCGCCTGTATGCTTCAGTCTAGAGGAGTTTGTGGCAGATGTAAAGAAGGTTCTCGATGCTCCACTGTCTGAGAGAGAGGCTGCCCGGAAGTTACTCCAGCTTTGGCAAGGTTCCCGCAGTGTGGCAGACTACGCTGTGGATTTCTGCACGTTGGCAGCTGAGAGTGCCTGGAACCCAGAAGCACTGTTCGACATGTTCCTGCATGGAGTTTCAGGGGAAGTAAAGGACGAGATTGCTGGTCAGGAACTACCGACGGATCTCAATTTGCTCATCGCCTTGACCATTCAGATCAATGGCTGACTACAGGAACAAAGGAAGGATAGGAGAGGAGATTTCACTCACCCGTCCAAGGATTCCACCTCGCCTCTGAGGTATCCCGGAAGTCCCCAACGGCTCCATTGCCGAGAGAACCCAAGGCTACCAGAGTTCCCATGGGAGCCTCCAAAAACTGCTGATCCACCTCCTCCTGAGCCCATGCAACTAGGCAGAGCTAGGCTGTCTCCAGCTGAACAGCTATACAGGCTTCACACTAAGAGCTGCCTGTATTGCGGGACTACTGGTAATTTCGTTTCCACATGTCCACTAAAAGACCAGGCTCACCGGTAAGAGTGAGTACTCTGGTGGGCCACACAGAGAACTTTTCCTCTCCCCTTACTCACATCCCTTTTCATGTCATGTTGCTGTGGGGAACCAGTCGAAATCTCTCCAGGTCCTCAATGACTCTGGGGCCGATGACAGCTTTATGGACGCTACCCTGGCTTCCGCGCTAGATATCCCCACTCAGTCCCTCTCCATTCCCATGGGCAATAGAGCACTGGAAGGGCGCTTTATAGGCTGGGTCACCCACAATACCACCCCCCAACAACCTACGTGTGTCAGGGAACCACAGCGGGATGATCCAGTTCCTGCTCATTAAGTCTCCTCAGGTTCCCGTGGTATTGAGATTCTTCTGGCTCCAGTGACACAATCCCCTCATTGACTGGTCTGCCGGTGCCTTCATGAGCTAGAGCCCGTTATGCCACGTCCATTGCTTGAAGTCAGCGCAGCCTGCCTGCCCCAGGACATATTCCAGGGGGCTCGGAAGTTGCCCCGGACCCTCTCCGCCATTCCCGCTGAGTACCAGGACCTCCGGGAGGTGTTCAGTAAGGCCCGGGCCACTTTGCTACCGCCGCACCGACCATATGGCTGTGGGATTAATCTTCTCCCAGGAACCACTCCACAGATTTTCATATTGCCCATACAGCCAGAAGAGTTCAAGAAGCGATTAGTGAAGTTGAGCAGTGGTCCCTCAGGTGGGGCTTCAAGTTTTCTGTTAAGAAAAAATACTGCTTTTATCTAGAAGGAAGGCTAGGGAGGAAATATACCTGAAGCTGTATGGAAGGTGTCTGGAGAGAGTGGGAGGGTTTAGGTTCCTGGGGGTCAGGTCTGACACTCGATTGACATGGGTGGAGCATATTAACAGAGTGGTTGTCAAAGGAAAGACGATTGAATGTGATGCGTTGCTTGTCAGGAATGGAGTGGGAGGGCAGATAGAAGGGTGTTATATACAGCACCAGTCAAGAGTTTGGACACCACTACTCATTCAAGGGTTTTTTCATTATTTCTACTATTTTCTACATTGTAGAATAATAGTGAAGACATCAAAACTATGAAATAACACATATGGAATCATATAGTAACCAAAAAATTGTAAAACAAATCAAAATATAGAAATATTTGAGATTATTCAAAGTTGCCACCCTTTGCCTTGATGACAGCTTTGCACAGTCTTGGCATTCTGTCAACCAGCTTCACCTGAAATGCTTTTCCAACAGCCTTGAATGAGTTCCCACATATGCTGAGCACTTGTTGGCTGCTTTTCCTTCAGTCTGTGGTCCAACTCATCCCAAACCATCTCAATTGTGTTGAGGTTGGGTGATTGTAGAGGCCAGGTCATCTGATGCAGCACTCCATCACTCTCCTTCTTGGTCAAATAGCCCTTTCACAGCCCGGAGGTGTATTGGGTCGTTGTCCTGTTGAAAAACATATGATAGTCCCACTAAGTGCCAACCAGATGGGATGGTGTATCACTGTAGAATGCTGTGGTAGCCATGCTGGTTAAGTGTGCCTTGAATTCTAAATAAATCACAGACACAGTGTCACCAGCAAAGCACCACCACATCATCACACCTCCTCCTCCATGCCTCACGGTGGGAACCACACATGCGGAGCTCATCCGCTCACCTACTCTACGTCTCACAAAGACACGGTGGTTGGAACCAAAAATCTCAAATTTGGACTCATCAGACCAAAGGACATATTTCCACCAGTCTAATGTCCATTGCTCGTGTTTATCTTCCCAACTATTTTGCAATTTATATGGCACAGTTTTTTGGTCCTTAAAGGAAATTGGTATAGGTTTTTATTCATTACACTTTTCTTTAACCATTTATGTTCTTTAATACAGGGCCGACATACAAGTTCCTTACTTTTTTCCCCTTCTACTTGCCTCTTCCATTTTTGTGGTAATGCTGGAATTAATTGGTTGTAATTTTGGGTAGAGCAGACATTTCCATATGTCTGTGTTAGCTGCATGTGTGACATAACTCCACCAATCCTATTTATGATATCATTCACTAAAATTATACCTTTTTTTTCTTCGATAAATTAAGTTTTTTGATCAATTAGTATATTTGAATTTAACCACAATATTTGTTGTACTATTTGTTCCATCCTTTCAGGTGGATTAAACTGAAATTGCAACCAACTTTCTAAGGCTTGTTTAAAAAATAAAGACATTTTGGAGATTATTTCCTTTTCAAACAACCGAAGGGGAGCAGGTGAAATCTGAATAAAGGGGAAAAGGCCCTTCCTGAATATACGATGAGACATTTGTACAAATTGACTAGAGAACCAGTTTGGATTTAAGTATAACTTTTGTATGACTTTTGTATGACTGGCCTTTAGTGAAAGGTCTAATGCTTTAATATTTAATCATTTCTGCCCACCGAATTCATATTCGTTATATAAATAGGCCCTTTTAATTTTAACTGGTTTGCCGTTTCAAATAAAATTGAATATTTTTTGTTCATATAATTTATAAAGCAGGTGTAGGCAAAACCATAAGCAAATAGGTAAACTATGATATAACTAAGGAGATAATCAGGGTGATTTTTCCACAAATAGACAGGTATTTTCCTTTCCATGGTAGCAAGATCTTATCTATTTTTGCTAACTTTCTATAAACATTTATTGGAGTGAGATAATTTCTTTCTTTTGGGATTTGTATACCGAGTATGTCCACATCTCCGTCAGACCATTTAATTGGTAAACTACATGGTAATGTAAAATGTGCATTTTTTTGTGATCCAATAGGTAATATGGTACATTTATCATAATTTGGTTTTAATCCAGAGATTAAAGAGGCCGTGGAGATACTCCAATTGTGGTTTTAAAAGAAAACATGAATCATCAGCGTACAATGACACCTTAGTTTTTAAGCCACGGTTTCTAATCCCTTAATAATATTATTGTTTGATCAAATCTTTGCAGATAACATTTCGATGGCAATAATAAATAGATATGCCGATAGTGGACATCCTTGTTTTACTAGATAGTTTAAAACTTTCTGAGATGTAGCCATTATTTACTATTTTACACCTAGGGTTACTATACATAACCTTAAACCATTTTATATGAGATTCCCCAAAATTGAAATACTCTAGGCATTTATATATAAACTCCAGTCGTACTTTATCAAAAGCCTTTTCAAAATCAGCTATGAAAACCAGGCCTGGTGTCCCCGATATTTCATAGTGTTCTATTGTTTCCAGTACTTGTCTTATATTACCTCCAATGTATCGTCCATGTAAAAAACCTGTCTGATTAGGATGAATAATATCTGACAATACTTTTTAAATTCCATGTGCCAAGCATTTTGCTAGAATTTTTGTATCACAACACTGAAGTGTAAGAGGTCTCCAATTTTTTAAATGGACTGGATCTTTATATATACCATTTGGGTCCTGTTTCAGTAATAATGATATCAGACCTTCTTGTTGCGTGTCTGACAATCTACCATTTATATAGGAGTGGTTAAAACAAGCCAATAATGGTCCTTTGAGTATACCAAAAAAAGTTTTGTATACTTCCACTGGTGTGGGGCGGCAGGGTAGCTTAGTGGTTAGAGCGTTGGACTAGTAACCGAAAGGTTGCAAGTTTAAATCCCCATGCTGACAAGGTACAAATCTGTTGTTCTGCCCCTGAACAGGCAGTTAACCCACTGTTCCTAGGCCGTCATTGAAAATAAGAATTTGTTCTTAACTGACTTGCCTAGTTAAATAAAGGTAAAATATGCCATCCAGCCCTGGAGTTTTCCCATCCTTAAAGGCCCCAATTGCCTCAAGCAGTTCCTCCTCTGTAATTTGGCCTTCACATGAGTCTTTCTGTACTGATATTAATTTTACATTATTATTAGGGAAAAAAATCCATACAATTAGTTTCAGTTAGTGGAGATGGAGGAGTCTGAAATGAAAACATATTCTTAAAGTACTTTACTTCCTCTTTCAAAATATCATTTGGTGAATTACGCGTGACTCCATCATTTATAACAAGTTTTAATACATTTTTTGGTAGCATTTCTATATTGAAGATTGAAAAAGAATTTGGTGCATTTTTCCCCATATTCCATCCAGTTCACTTTATTTTTATAATGTATTACACTAGATCTTTCTTGAATAAGTTCCTCCATTTCTTTTTGTTTTTCCTCTAACTTATTCTGTGCCTCTATAGTACCGTTTTTATTGCTATCTAACTGTACTGTTAGTCCTTCAATTTCCTTTATAAATATGGACTCTTTTGATCTAAATTGCTTTTGTTTTATAGATGAGTACTGAATTGCATTGCCTCCAAAGGCACATTTAAAAGTGTCCCATACAGTAAGGGTATCTGCTGTACCTATGTTATGTCTGAAAAAGTCAGTTAAAAATTCTTCTGTCCTAGTTCTAAACAATGTATCATCTAGTAGGCTTTGATTAAATTTCCAATATCCTCGCCCACGTGGAAATTCTGTAAAAGTAATATATATGCCAATTATGTGATGATCCGACCGCATTTTGTCCCCTATCAACACTTTTTAAACTTTTGGTGCCAGAGAGAATGACATAAGAAAGTAGTCAAGGTGACTAGCTTGATTAAGCCTCCGCCATGTATATCTCTCTAGGTCAGGGTATTTAAGTCTCCATATATCCACTAATTCCAATATATCCATGACATTCATGATTTCCTTAAGTGCCTGAGGGTGATAGTTTGTAGTGTGATTTCCTTTCTGGTCCATAGAGGTATTTAAGACCGTATTAAAATCTCCCACCATAATAATGGAGTCTAGTGTTGCTTGTAGAGTTGATAGATTCTTATATATATTTTTAAAGAAGCTTGGATCATCATTATTCGGACCGTATAGGTTAATAAGCCATATCTGTTTATTGTCCAATAACATATTTAAAATAATCCATCTACCTTGAGTATCTGTTTGGACAATTTGCACATTTGGATCAAAATGATTGTTAATTAAAACCATCACCCCTTTTGAATTTCTTTGCCCATGGGACAAGTATATTTCGACCCCCCCAGTTCTTTTTCCACAAAACTTAATCTAAAACTGTTGAATGGGTTTCCTGTAAACAATATACGTATATTATATTCCTTCTCTTTTAGCCAGGTAAATACTGATTGTCTTTTCTTATTATCTGCTAGGCCATTACAATTGTAACTTATTACTTGTACTTATTTCACCACCTATCATAATGAGACACAACTTTCAATTATTTTTATCAAAATATATGTTTGTAAACATACCATTAAAAAGTAACATGATGATTGAGTGTCTATATAGCTGTACCGTGATCTTTGCCTTTCTACTAAGTAAACCTCCAATTGGTCCCTACTATTCCACCTGCTAAAAGCCCTCCTCATCCCGAGTTGGGTTGTCATCCCAATGCCCGGCAGACCACCCTCGACCCCCTGTATCCCATAACCCATAACCGACTGGGATCCATCCTTTGAAAAGAGTACACAGTGCCATTTACCGAATTGAAGTAGATTAACTGCCAAATGCATTTCCATCGCCCTCACCTCAATGTGTATTATATATAGCTGTGGATCATCCTCTATTGTCCCTAACATCTTTTACTTCTTCGCAACAGTTGTGGGATACACACATACACCTACACACACTCAACCCATACCCCCACACAACCATAAGCGCACTTACTCAACAATTGCACCAGGTTGGCTACTTTGGGTGGCTTAAGGGTGGCTACTTTGAAGAATCTCAAATATAAAATATATTTTGATTTGTTTAACACTTTTTTGGTTACTACATGATGCCATATGTGTTATTTCACAGTTCTGATGTCTTTAATATTATTCTACACTGTAGAAAATAGTAAAAATGAAATAAATAAAAACCCTTGAATGTGTAGGTGTGTGTTAAGTCCGGCGTTAGAAGGAGCCCAAGGTGCAGCGTCATAGGCGTACATTTTACTTTATTTTCAAATGACACCAAAAAACAACAAAACACGAAACAAACGTAAAGCACTGTAGTGCTAAACAACAACTATACAAAGACAAGATCCCACAAACTAGGGTGGAAAACAGGCTGCCTAAGTATGATTCCCAATCAGAGACAACAATAGACAGCTGCCTCTGATTGGGAACCATACCCGGCCAACAAAGAAATTGAAAACTAGAATGCCCACCCAAATCACACCCTGACCTAAACCAAATAGAGAAATAAAAAGGCTCTCTAAGGTCAGGGCGTGACAAAGGTGTGGACTCCAGCGGCAAAACCTGACTCTATGAGGGAGGGTCCGGGTGGGCATCTAGCCTCGGTGGCGGCTCCGGTTCGGGGCGTAGACCCCTCTCAGCTTGCTGATCCCTCCGCTTCTGTGGAACCGGACCGTGGATCGTTGCCGGGGCTCCGGACCATAGATCATTGCCGGAGGAACCGGACCGTATATCGTCGCCGAAGGAATCAGACTGTAGATCGTCGCCAGGGACTCCGGACCGTGGATTGCTCTGGTTTGAGTCACGTTGTTCGAACTGGCGAGAGCTTTCCGAGCTTTCCGTTAGCTGATGACTGCTAGCAGTGGTTTGCTGACTGATAGCTGGTAGGTAGTTAGCTGGCTAGCTTCAGTTGAGGGATTCCAGATCCGAAGTAAATAGAAATACTTTAGGAAAAACAAACAGATCCATGCCACAATGGGTGAGGTGGGTTGCTGGGAAGTATTTAGAAGTTGAGGTTTAGGAAAATGTTTTTAAAAGATATGCGAAGAAAAAGATGTAAAAGATATATACAAGGGACACGACAGGACAAAGACGTCTGACTGCTACGCCATCTTGGATTCAATCTGCTCTGACTCTTGTGCAGCACAGATGATCTTAAATAAATGTATGTCTCAGAGCAGACAGGATGTATTGTATGAGATTTTGCAGTGCTTGTATGGGGTGAAACAGGTGGAGGTATTTGGGTACCAGCTCATGTGGGAGTAGAGGGGAATGAGGATGTGGATGTTATCGCCAAGCAGGCTCTTAAACATCCTAATGTTGAGATAGAATTATACATCCGTAAAGTAGAAGCCAAGGGGTTAATAAGAACAGTGGTTAAAAACAAATGGCAAGAGTTGTGGAACAGGAAGAGAAAGGGAAGACACCTGCGTAAGATCATTGTCAGGAGGAGATGGAGACAGTGGAACATGTTCTATTTCAGTGCCAGAAATATGTGAGGGAAAGAGAGCGGTTGTTATTGGATTTGAGGAGTAACGGGGTTGAAAAGCCAGGATTAAGTGAACTGCCAGGGAAATCTTCGGGAGTTGTAGTATTTAATTATGTATTTTCTTTTCTTCTGGAGATTTGATTATTGGGTAGGATTTAGACCTTCACTGTCTGTGGTCCACACTCCAGTCCAGCTGGTGGCGATAGTTCCACTTAAAGTTGGTTGCCAACCGCCATATAAAATTCACAGAAGAAGAAGCGAATTAACCAACAACAACAATGACGCATGGTGTTAGGAGATGTAAAAACATATATACTTTATACGGTCAATGGGGGAGATAATTAACGAAACAAAAGGAGGCAACGGAAGAACAACTTTTTTCCTACATATTTCTTCCATACACATGATTTAGCTCTTCATCTGTGAATACGGATAGTAGGAGCAACATCTCGCAATCTATTTTGCATGCAGTTGAGCGCGGAAACTGGACTATAATATTTTCCCTCGGTTAACCTATTAACACGACTATTATATAATTTATTGAAGCTTTTTATTTGAACTTTATCAGGCGTACATTTTGAAGGTATTTTAATGAAACCTTTATTTTTGACTGCTACGGTTTACCCCTGTGCTCACAGCAAGATGTGTTGAGCTCTACTATAGCTGTGTCGTCGGGGATTCTAGACTGCATAGACATTTGCGCTACATTCGAGTGAAACCAACTGGGAAATAACAATAAATACGGAATACAATGACTATGTCTGTCCCGGAGAGCAATTCAGGGTCCGAGGGGAAGGAGGAGGAGAGTGAAGATGAGAGTGAAATCCTGGAGGAAAGCCCATGCGGTCGCTGGCAAAAGCGAAAAGAGCAGGTTGGTCTATCTGTTTGGTTGCTCCGGTGGCAGCGATTCAACTTGTGGGATTCACATATTGACAGTTAAAGGGGAGACAAGAAAAACATAATTCTGTTTGGAGCATGATTGCCTGGAACATTATTCCCTGATAGGCCTATAGTCTACATCCTAACGAATCTAATAATCATTGGGGTTGGATGGTGATGCCTGTCGGATGGTGCCTTCCTATCTGTACTCTGTATTGTAGCAGCAGGTACAGCCGATGCATTCCATAGTAGTGGTAGGCAACTATATTCAGCTGCGGCCTTATTTCATGTAGTAATGGATGGTCAGGGGCCAGAACATAGCCACAATGCCTAGTCTACTCCACCCATGCTGTACCAAAGATTTCCAGCGCACAGCTTTAACCAACTACTGTAGGTATGTTGGTCTATTGGACTTTAAACAATGTGTATTCAGGTTGCTTAGGATTCAAACCTGGGTCAGTAGGTGCCCAACATAACACCAGGTGGCGGTGTGTTGGACACAGTCACTCCTATATAGAGGACTATAGAGACGGTCTGTCTGCCTGATTTCTGTCACCTTTACCTTACCTGTGTAATATTGACGTGTTTTGCAAACACGGTCCTGTTTTATTAATTGCTGTGCTGATCAATGGGCAGCTTATTAACGCCTTCAAATGAATATGTAGCTTAACATTATGTGTATTTGTATTTATTTTTTCAGTAAAGATGGTGACGCTACAATAATACACATTTACTGTAGGCCATATCTAAAAATACATACAATGATCTATACACCGTATACATAACATTAGGAACACCTTTCCATGACAGACTGATCAGATGAATCCAGGTGAAAGATATGATCCCTTATTGATGTCACTTGTTAAATCCACTTCAATCAGTGTAGATGAAGGGGAGGAGACAGGTTCAATAAGTATTTTTAAGCCTTGAGACATGGGTTGTGTATGTTTGCCATTCAGTGTGTGAATGGACAAAACAAAATATCTAAGTGTCTTTGAATGGGGTATGGTAGTAGGTGCCAGGCACACCAGTTTGAGTGTGTTTCGTACTGCAATGCTGCTGTTTTCCCGTGTGTAAAAAGAATGGTCCACCATCCAAAGGACATCCAGCCAACTTGACACAACTGTGGGACTCATTGGAGCCAACATGGGCCAGCATCCCTGGGGAACACTTTCGACACCATGAAAAATCTATGTCCCGACGAATTGAGGCTGTTCTGAGGGCAAAAGGGGGTGCAAACTCAATATTAGGAAGGTGTACCTAATGTTTTGTGTGTGTAGAAATATAAACATACATAGAACAAAAATATGAATGCAATTTTTTTTGGTACTTTCCCCCCTTTCCCCCCAATTTCGTGAAATCCAATTGGTAGTTAAAGTCTTGTCCCATCGCTGCAACTCTTGTACAGACTTGGGAGAGGCGATGGTCGAGAGCCTTGCATCCTCTGAAACACGACCCTGCCAAGCTGCACTGCTTCTTGACACTGCTCGCTTAACCTGGGAGGCCAGCCGCACCAATGTGTCGGAGGAAACACTGTACAGCTGCCTATTGAAGTCAGCGTGCATGCGCCCGGCTGCCACAAGGAGTCGTTAGAGCGCGATGGGACAAGGACATCCCAGCCGGCCAAACCCTCCCCTAACCCGGACGATGCTGGGCCAATTTATCAACCCTGGTATTTCTTTATACAACTTTTCAAATATACATAACCAGCAGTTTACGGTCTATATACCTGTATACTTACCACCACTGCACTGGGGACCAACAAACTCCAACCACCTGTTCTGCATGATAGGGTCTTTTGGCAGGGCATATGCAAACCATAGTTGGTCAATCCTTATAGGGCTGCGATCTTTTGCATTGGGGACGATGAAACAACGGAGCCCCATTCAACGAAGGGAAGCGAATTAGAAGGGGTGATTTGCACTTGGAGTTTGGCAAAGGGGGGCATGATTTCTTTGACATAATCGTAATCCAAACCCAACCTTCATTTACTCGTTGTGACTTACTGATGTTCCAAACTCCGTTTTAGACAAGACTGACTTTATGAACAAAATGAGCTTATTTACACTTTGTAGTCAATTGACATTAGAATGAATGCTTCTGACTCAAATTGATTCCCCCCCAGGCCTGTTTTTAAAGGGATTCGTTGGTTTTAAGGGGAAGTCTCTAGTTAAAGGTGTATTATACAACATTTCCACATGCAAAGCCTGATTTAAAAAAAAGGAACCGAAGTCTGTCATTGGTAGTGCTATTGTAACCTTTATTTCGACCTCTGCACACAGGATTCAGTGCAGAGGTGCTGTTTGTTTACATGTAACTTTAGCTAGTAATTTGTCTTCTCAGCAGTTAGAGTTGTGTTCTGTCTGACAGTGAAATATGGCTAGCTCTTACCATAGCTTGGACTATGGAGTAGCTAGCTGTCTAGTGTTGCAGAAGCCCATTGCATGCATTGTAAGGTAGCAGCGTGACAATTTGACCAAAGTACAGCGTGTCCCACAAAATGTGTGTGTGTGTATATTTATATATACACACACACGTGTAATGTATGTATATATATATATATAAAATACGCGATGAAAATTGGTGGTCAGCTAGCTTGAAGGGTGTCTTTAGTTGCAAAACTTACCGTTATTTTCCAGTTCATTTAAATGTTGAGCTTGAGGTGATTTCACCCTCAAGCTACTAGAGAGTGTCTGAAGTTGGGGGGTGTCAGATGTTGGGGGAAAATGAGCTAACTAGCATTCAGCTGACTAGTGTTAGCTAGCTACAGAGTCTAGCTGCTGGACTTTGGGCAAGCAAGCTCATATTACCGAGCTACCTACGTAGTTAATGAAAATATTTGTTTGCATTTATTGATTACCCTCAGCTTGAATACCACCATATAGCTAGCTAGCTACAGTAGCCTAGGTTTGTTCATATACACGTATTATGCCTGGCAGCCTGGTGCAAACAGCTGTACTGTTGGGCAGCAACTGAGTTGCTGGTCCCGGATTTAGAACTGAGCTTCGGCTAAAAAAAGATGTTAGCATTGTCAGAAATGCTACAAAAGTTAGCACATCATTGGTTCTTAATAGACAGAAATGAGCACTTGAGAGCGATAAATTAGAAGTGTAATCAAAACTGTTGCACCTCCAAATGTATGCAGTCTGAAAGGTGGCAAGTCTAATGGTCACTTTATGGATGCTTTAATCTTGTTCTTATCCAACACGTAGATATTGAGCCAGGTTGGGGCAAGACATTTTCTTTTTTTTCTAATGCTAAGGACCCAGTATGTGGTTCTCGGTAATGGCCGGACTGCTCATGACAGAGGCAGGGAGTGTGTTGTGTACATCCATCCAATCAAGGTGATTTGTGAATTATCATTGACATTGCTGTCATATTGGCTTAGTTATGATGGTAGGGAGATTTTAATTGAACTTTGAGCATCAATCAATCCCTACTTATTTTAACATTGAGCATCAATCAACCCCAATCCTGACCGGTGCGACAATAATAATCTGTGCACCTGCCAACTCTCCTTCAATTCAAAGTTCAATGCCAACTCTTCTTCAATTCTGGAAAAAACTTCAGAGCGAACGGAACAGCACACCTCTGTCTTACTATATGTAGGCCATGTATCTGATGCTGTCTGGCAAAAAGAGGAGTAAACTCTTTTTGGCCAGACAGCATTAAATACATGGGCTACACATACATGTCCTCTGCCTCAATGACGATGGCAGTGTAATCAGCAGCACCTGTCTTTTTCCTAAAAAATGCATTGACTTAGGACATTTTTCAGTTAAAAATAAGTCTAGTTTATTTTTCCTTTTCTCTGCCCCACTTTGAAAGCGCCTCACTGCTGCAGCTTAATTTCACTAAAAGTCACGTTTCTAATCCTATCGCGGGAAATAATGCATGGTAACTCTGTCAGGGTGGAATATTCCATTATTGTGAACCAGTCCGTGGGTGATTAATGACACTTGTTTCTACTATTATGAGAAACTTGGATCATATAACACATTTATTACACATATATAAGCATTTCATGAATGTGGTTTAACAGGTCCCAACCGCATAATGAAAGGTTAATGAAAAATATCCAAAGCATATCTATAGCACTTTCATGTCATGCTATGCAAGAGCTCATATTTAGATATCTTAATAGATGCATCATTATAATGAGAGCGTAGTGTCCTCATTATGGCTGTTCTCACAAGTGTGCTTCTGCCATACAAGTGTTAGTAAAAATGCCAAAAGGCCAAATGACATTTAGAAAATCATGCTGATATATAGCCTGTATTACCCCCATTCTCCCCACCTGCCGGTATAGGCCCGTGACTTACCTTATTCTTCTCTCTGAGGCCAATGGTGCATGAAGATCACCACAGGGTTGAACCCTCAGGGTACATTTTGTTGAATAAAATTGTGTAGTTTGAGGATCATCGACTCATTCGTAACTCATTAACAGCCCTTCGCCACATCACAATTAGGCCTAAGTTGGGTCTATGTATGTGAAGGGCTTTCCAAGAAAAACTTCCAAAATGACTAATTTGAGGTAGAAAGTTAGAGCACACAACAACAAAGTAGGGATTGGTTTATTTTATCTCACTTTAGTCCAGTGGACAGGATGCGAACAGGTGACTTGACCTTGAATATCCCTTTGAGCATGGTGAAGTTATTAATTACACTGGATGGTGTATCTATACACCCATTCACTACAAAGATGCAGGCATCCTTCCTAACTCAGTTGCCAGAGAGGAAGGAGACCATTGAGGGATTTCACCATGAGGCCAATGGTGACTTTAATACAGTACAGAGTTTAATGGCGGTGATAGAAGAAAGCGAGGATGGATCAACAACACTGTTCTTACTCCACAATACTAACCTAATTGACATGGGTGAAAATAAGGAAGCCTGTACAGAATAAAAATATTCCGAAACATGCATCCTGTTTGCAACAAGGCACTAACGTAATACTGCAAAAAAAATGTGTCAAAGCAAATCACTTTGTGTCCTGAATACAACGTGTTTTGTTTGGGGCAAATCCAATACAACACATTACTAAGTACCACTCTCTAGGGTTGGGCGGTAGACAGATTTGCATATTGTCAAACCATCCTTCTCTCATCCTGGGATTTACAGTATTACGCAAAAAACGCCCATTGGGCGTCTTACCAGAATGCTAACAAAAATAGCACAAGTAATAGTGAATTTCCATGGAGGCTGCTAGCTAAATATGCTAACTTAAATAAACAAATTGCGAAGACAGGTAATCCAGCTCATAAAGTTATACATATACAGGTAGGAGCTATTGACTGGCATTTTCTGTGAGTTTGGACATATACAAGCGATGTGAATGAGAGACATTGTGCAAATGAACAAAGTTTTGATGTATGCTTGTCTGAAGGAAGAACAGTACTGGCTCTGCAGCAGCATGTATACACTCACTTTGATTGTTTGGGGTATTGAGTTTGGTCTGCCTGCTCTGCTCAGAGAAGATGGTGGACGTGTACACCGGAGAAGATGGGGGAGGAGCAGACTGGCTGAGAACAGAGAGGAGAAAAAACGCAAGGAAATCAAGAGATAGCAGTGGCAGCTGTACAGATAACCTTCTGCTGTGTTGGAGAAGTCAAAGCCCTTTGGAGGAGTTAACACAATACGATGCCAAGTCACCTTATTAATTCAGCCACTTACTTAGATAACTAGCAAGTTAAACTTAGGGGTCACATTAATGCAGAATTATTCGTTTTTCACACAGGAAATCTACACAGAACTAAAATTCTTCTTATTGTAACTTCTGCTCAGCATCAGACAAATTTTGTGCTTCGTTTGCACTTTTCCACTTGAATGAGAATTCACGAAGGGCATTCTATCAGCAGACAGTGCTCTGACTGATGTGTAGCTACTTTTCTCTGGTGCTTTTATCAGTGTGCCCGCCTACTTTTCTCAGGTAAAATGCCAGCTTAAACAAAACATTAGGAAATGTAACTGGCCACATTTTTTCTGAGTGGCCGAGTTAGATTTTATAGCAGATTTAAGTCAAAACTATGGCAAGACCTGAAAGTGGTTCAATAACAATGATCAACAACAAATTTGACAGAGTTTGAAGAATTTTGAAAAGAATAATGGGTAACAATGCTAGTGTGGAAAGCTCTTAGAGACTTACTCAGAAAGACATCCAAAGATGATTCCAAAGGTGTCTGCCAAAGGTGATTCTAACATGCATTGAATTGAATACTTCTTAGGGTTTCCCAAACTCAGTCCTGGGGCCCGCATGGGTGCACGTTTAGGCATTAGCCCTAGCACTACATAGCTGGTTCAAATAACCATCTCATCATCAAGCTTTGATTATTTGAATGAGCTGTGTAGTTTTGCCTGGGCAAAAACCAAAACGTGCATCTATGGCGGGCCCCAGGACCGAGTTTGGGAAACCACTACTTCTCTACTAAAGAAAATTCATGTTAAACAAATGTTAGAATCTAAGAAGATAATAATGATAATATGGTTCAAGGTAAATGGCAAATTACAGCACAAAATAATGCTAATAATAAGAAATTGTGTGTCTTGTTAATAGGGGTAAAAGGTAAGTATCTGTCATTCTGCCCCTGAGCAAGGCAGTTAACCCACTGTTCCCCGGTAGCAAGTCATTGTATATAAGAATTTGTTCTTAACTGACTTGCCTAGTTAAATAAAGGTAAAATAGGCAATGTCAAAATATTCAGGTGATATGTGGGTGTCTTTGAATCCAGAGACACATCAAATCTACGCAACAACATTATAGAAATGAGGATAGTGAAAAATCAGCGTTTAGCCTCTTAGCATCCAGAGTGTCTAATGATTATTTTCTTACATTGTTGTGTCTCAATGGGCCACTAGGCTATAAACAAGAGCTAAATGCAATGGTCAGGTCACGCTGAGGAAGATGTCAGCTTGATGTCGAAACGTCAGTCGCCTATTCACATCCTGTACAATTGATTTATTTTCGCTCACTTTAATCCATCTCAGCTTTTTTGTTGTTGAGTGCTCCAACTCCTTTCTACCTCGAATGAGTCCTTTTGGAAGTGTTTCTTTGTAAGCCCTTCTCATGATTTTAGTAATTTTGTTATTGAACACCCCTCCTTTCCCTTTGGTGGCTGAAGCGCAAAATGCCCACCTGAACTCTGGTCTATGTATAAATTCTATGAACTCAAAGGAAAGTCATCTATTTTTCCATTCATAAAGCATTTATATCTAAGCATTTAATGATAATTATAGATCAGTGGCAGTTTGCATTTAAAGGTCAATGTATGAATTCTATGCAGTCAATTTAATGTAATTTCTAATACCTTATTTACGTAAGTTTTCAGACCCTTTTCAATGAGACTCGAAATTCAGCTCAGGCGCTTCCTGTTTCCATTGATCATCCTTCAGATGTTTCTACAACTTGATTGGAGTCCACCTATGGTAAATTTATTGGACATGATTTGAAAAGGCACACACCTGTTTATATAAGTTGCATGTCAGAGCAAAAACCAAGCCATGAGATCGAAGGAATTGTCAGTAGAGCTCCGAGACAGGACCGTGTCAAGGCACAGATCGGGGTAAGGGTACCGAAACATTTCTGTAGTATTGAAGGTCCCCAAGAACACAGTGGCCTCCATCATTCTTAAATGGAAGAAGTTTGGAACCACCAAGACTTTTCCTAGAGCTGGCTGCCCGGCAAAACTGTGCAATCGAGGGAGAAGGACTTTGGTGAGGGAGGTGACCCAATGGTCACTCTGACAGAGCTCCAGAGTTCATCTGGAAAGGGGAGAAACTTCCAGAAGGACAACCATCTCTGCAGCACTCCACCAATCAGGCCTTTATGGTAGAGTGGCCAGACGGAAGCCACTCCTCAGTAAAAGGCACATGACAGCCCACTTGGAGTTTGCCAAAAGGCACCTAAAGGACGC
Organism: Oncorhynchus tshawytscha; assembly: GCF_018296145.1. Taxonomy (NCBI): domain Eukaryota; kingdom Metazoa; phylum Chordata; class Actinopteri; order Salmoniformes; family Salmonidae; genus Oncorhynchus; species Oncorhynchus tshawytscha. The sequence continues at coordinate 42,332,178 of NC_056444.1, forward strand.
TCAGACCATGATAAACAAGACTCTGGTCTGATGAAACCAAGATTGGATTCTTTGGCCTGAATGCCAAGCGTCACATCTGCAGGAAACCTGGCACCATCCCTATGGTGAAGCTTGGTGGTGACAGCATCATGCTGTGGGGATGTTTTTCAGCGGCAGGGACTGGGAGAATAGTTAGGATCGAGGGAAAGATGAACGGAGCAAAGTACAGAAAGATCCTTGATGAAAACCTGCTCCAGAGTGTTCAGGACCACAACCTGGGGCGACGGTTCACCCTCCAACAGGACAATGACCCTAAGCAGAAAACGTAGGAGTGACTTCAGGACAAGTCTCTGAATGTCCTTGAGTGGCCCAGACACAGCCCGGCCTTGAACCCGACCGAAAATTTCTGGAGAGACCTGGAAATAGCTGTGCAGTGACACTCCCCATGCAACCTGACAGCTTGAGAGGGTCTGTGGAGAAGAATGGGAGAAACTCCCCAAATGCAGGTGTACCAAGCCTGTAGCGTCATACCCAAGAAGACTCAAGGATGTAATCGCTGCCAAAGGTGCTTCATCAGTACTGAGTAAAGGGTCTGAATACTTCTGTAAATGTGATATTTCAGTTTTTTAAATACATTTGCAAAACAACTGTTTTTGTTTAATCATTATGCGGTATTGTGTGTAGATTGAAGGGGGGGGAACAGTTAAATACGTTTTAGAATAAGGCTGTAACGTAACAAAATGTAATGTAACTTTCCGTATGCACTGTAAATAAGGTATCTGTTTTTTATTTGGAATAAATTTGTAACAATTTCTAACAACCCGTTTTTGCTTTGTCATTATTGGGTATTGTGTGTAAATTGATGAGGAATTGTTTTATTTAATCCATTTTATAATAAGGCTGGAACGTAACAAAATGTGGAAAAAATGAAGGAGTCTGAATACTTTCCAAATGCACTGTGGAGGGCAAGACTACACAGCCTCCCATAATTGTATGGTCCTGGGAGGGGCCAAGTGCTTATATGTACAGTTGAAGTCGGAAGTTTACATACACCTTAGCGAAATACATTTAAACTCAGTTTTTCACAATTCCTGACATTTAATCCAAGTAAAAATGCCCTGTCTTAGGCCAGTTAGGTTCACCACTTTATTTTAAGAATGTGCAATGTCAGAATAATAGTAGTGATTTATTTAAGCTTTTATTTATTTAATCACGTTCCCAGTGGGTCAGAAGTTTACATATACTCAATTAGTATTTGGTAGCATTGCCTAGAAATTGTTTAACTTGGGTCAAATGTTTCGGGTAGCCTTCCACAAGCTTCCCACAATAAGTTGGGGGAATTTTGGCCCATTCCTCCTGACAGAGCTGGAGTAACTGAGTCAGGTTTGTAGGCCTCCTTGCTCGCACACGCTTTTTCAGTTCTGCCCACACATTTTCTATAGGTTTGAGGTCAGGGCTTTGTGATGGCCACTCTAATACCTTGACTTTGTTGTCCTTAAGCCATTTTGCCACAACTTTGGAAGTATGCTTGGGGTCATTGTCCATTTGGAAGACCCATTTGCAACCAAGCTTTAACTTCCTGACTGATGTCTTGAGATGTTGCTTCAATATATCCACATAATTTTCCTATCTCATGATGCCATCTATTTTGTGAAGTGCACCAGTCCCTCCTGCAGCAACGCACCCTCACAACATGATGCTGCCACCCCTGTGCTTCACGGTTGTGATGGTGTTCTTTGGCTTGCAAACCTCCCCCTTTTTCCTCCAAACATAACGATGGTCATTATGGCCAAACAGTTCTATTTTTGTTTCATCAGACCAGAGGACATTTCTCCAAAAAGTATGATCTTTGTCCCCATGTGCAGTTGCAAACCGTTGACTGGCTTTTTTATGGCGTTTTTGGGGCAGTGGCTTCTTCCTTGCTGAGCGGCCTTTCAGGTTATATAGGACTCATTTTACTGTGGTTATAGATACTTTTGTACCTGTTTCCTCCAGCATCTTCACAAGGTCCTTTGCTGTTGTTCTGGGAATGATTTGCACTTTTCGCACCAAAGTACGTTCATCTCTAGGAGACAGAACGCGTCTCCTTCCTGAGCAGGATGACAGCTTTGTGGTCCCATGGTGTTTATCCTTGCGTACTATTGTTTGTACAGATGAACGTGGTACCTTTTAGGCGTTTGGATATTTCTCCTAAGGATGAACCAGGCTTGTGGAGGTCTACAATTATTTTTCTCTGCTTATTTCTTTTGATTTTCCCTTGATGTCAAGCAAAGGGACATTGAGTTTGAAGGTAGGCCTTGAAATACATCCACAGGTACACCTCCAATTGACTCAAATTATGTAAATTAGCCCATCAGAAGCTTCTATAGCTATGACATCATTTTTTGGAATTTTCCAAGCTGTTTAGGGCACAGTCAACTTAATGTATGTAAACTTCTGACCCACTGGAATTGTGATACAGTGATATAATCTGTCTGTAAACAATTGTTGGAAAAATTACTTGTCATGCACAAATTAGTTGGTTGTTACGTACACCTCTAGGAAGAGGGAACGCAACACCCTGCTAAAACTCAACTCTTCGTGGAGTTAAAGATGTATGGGAATGTAGGTGCAAGTAAGGATGACAAAAAGCAGAGAATTGACTGTTTTCCTTCATATGGTAATATGGGGAAAAGGGGCTGGACGGATCCAACGCAATGAAAGTAAATGTCAACGCCCCCTCTATCTTATCTGCCTACCCACTACTTACCTAACTTAGCACCACCTGGTGCACTAACCAAAATACATGGGGGTGTACCACCCAGGTCTTACCTAGTGTGCATAGACAGTGAATACTACGGGTTATGTATGCCCGCGGGCCTCATGCCTAAGCACTCCCTAGATGCCTTCCCCTTCACCCCTGGGAACAAATGAAACAGAATAATACAATATACTTCACAACAAAAACTGATAATAAAACTCAGGACATAACAATCAGCTCTCTCAGCAACAACTAACATAGTACATACCAAATCTCTTTCTGAGAAACAACCAACATATGATATAACCCCCAGCTCTCTTCTAAGCAACAGAGCACTGGCTTATGTAGCTGGAGAAGGAGTCTAATGGGATACAGCTTTATCCTGACGAGGGTGCGGAGTCAGCTCTCCAATCATCGATGTGGCCGACCAATCACCTGCTTGGGGGAATTTCAGGAAGCCATCCTGAAACACACACACACAAAACCACAACACAGAAACTGGGGAACGTAACATTTGTTAACAAGAAATTTGTGGAGTGGTTGAAAAACGAGTTTTAATGACTCCAACCTAAGTGGATGTAAACTTCCGATTTCAACTGTACCTATTTGAGCTCCCATTTGACCAATCTAATCTTGGCAATTGGTAATTTCAATCAATAAACTGGTTCTACAATGTAAAAGGCAATTTCTACACGCATTGTTACATTGGCTTAATCAGACTTAGCTTAATGATTGTTAGCCTAATGATATTTAATCACCATTCATACATGGAACAATAGTTTTTTCTTCAACGTACTGACTCCTATGCGTGGCACGCAGGCCCCGTAGCCTTTTTCTATGCGCACAATTACGCACAACCAGAATGACACAGACACACTCTGACATAACTCAGGAAATATGAAGAATGGAAACCATACATTGAACTTTTACCTCATGTGTCTTGCTAACGTTCATGGGCACAATAAACATTGCACCCACTCAGAGGGTAAGAAATGGAAATGTATCAAACATGAAACAGAAATGTCTAAGTGTTGCAATAAACAGTACTGGATGAAATGCTAACAATTATTGTAGGATTAGATGGAATATAGATTTGCCACATATACATTTAAACATGTGCAAGCAACAGCAAACATTTCATCAAGAGAACAAAGCTTTGGCAGCAGTTTGGAGGGCGCAAGTGGACAAACGCGCCTTTGGTGCATCATCTCCACAGTAGGATTAATAATAAAAGAACAACAAATTCCAAATGCAAGCTTCATGAGTAAATTATACATTTCAAGCAAAAATGGACATACCAAAAGACCAGTGCTAGTAATTGTTGCTTGATGCCCCATTGCTCGTGAGCTTGCAAAGTAAACGGTTCATATTCTTAATCACCGAACAAATTTTGGAGCTGCATTGTTATTTATTATGATGTTTGCGCTGCACTCAATCCTAAAGCTGTTTAGCAAATCAACAATCTGTTTGCTAGGTTAGCTGAACTGTGTTGATTCACAGTTTGCTGGTCCAATTGTAACAGTATAGTTTCCGTCCCTCTCCAGGGACCTTCTGTAACTCACGAAGCATCGTTACTCATCGTGCCACAAAAGCCGCGGCCCTTGCAGAGCAAGGGGAACAACTACTTCTAGGTCTCAGAGCGAGTGACGTGAAACACTATTAGCGCACACCACCGCTAACTAGCTAGCCATTTCACATCGGCCACACTCACCCCCCTTTTGACCTCCTCCTTTTTTCCGCAGCTACCAGTGATCCGGGTCAACAGCATCAATGTAACAGTATAACTTTAGTCCGTCCCCTCACCTGAACCAGGGACCCTCTGCACACATCAACAACTGACACCCACGAAGCATCGTTACCCATCGCTCCACAAAAGCCGCGGCCCTTGCAGTGCAAGGGGAACAACTACTTCTAGGTCTCAGAGCAAGTGACGTCACTGACTGAAGCACTATTAGCGGGCACCACCGCTAACTAGCTCGCCATTTCACATCGGCCACACAATCACAGGGCCAAGTGTGTGTTTCACAAGTCAATCTGTTGCACATTTTTTTGCAAGGGAGATGCTGCGGCTACTGTCTCTGGCTGTGTGGAGAATCCACAGAGACTGTGCCACAAAATGAGTGACAAAACATTGCAAAACCAGGCCAGATAATTTTAAGTCATCAGTCTCAAGTCAAAGTTGAATCATCAAATCATCAAATTTGTGACTTGAGTCAGACGCGAGTCCAAGTCATGTGACTCGAGTCCACAACTCTAGTAAAACATTCTGACACAGGCTGGTAAAGCTAGCTAGCATTTCCCCCTTATTCACTAATTTAGGTACTAGCTAACTTGCTAAGCCACTGGCAGAATGTCAACACTTTAATCATCATAAAATTCATGAAACATTTAGTTAACAATGTTATTTCACTATTTACATTGTCTTTGACACATTACAATGTTTTTTTTTTAAACAAGATAAATTAAGAGACAGAAACCATTTGCTTTTGTTTGGACTGCAGAGAATTAGATGAGATGTCAGTGTGTAATCACTTCCGGGTGACAGCCCAGTGTTCTTCTGGCTGCTATCTTTGCTATTTTAGCTAAATGTCAGTCATGAAATAACAAAAAGTTTATCTAAATGTTTTACAATTTTTTGTGTTTTTTTTCTATTAGAGAGATCCCCTGGAAGTGACATCCGGTGTAGCCAAAATAGAAAGAAATTAATGATGTTTCTGGATCTCAATTTGTCCTGTTTGTAATATGCAAAAGTGCAATGTAATTCTTATAGTGAGATAGATACCATTCTTAACTAAATGTTTGATGGTTGTATTAGCATTTATGATGATTTTGTCATGTTTTATTGACCTAGTTGGAAAAGGCCAAGATGGCGTAGCAGTAAGTCGTCCTGTCTCGTGTCCCTTGTATATATCGTATATTTTTCTTTTTTTTAACATATTTTTCTTTGCATATCCCTTCAAAAACATTTTGCTAAACCTAAGCTTCCAAATACTCTCCTGCAACCCGCCTCACCCAATGTAGCTATTTTTCCTAAAGTATTTATATTTACTTCGGAACCGGAACCCCTCAACTGAAGCTAGCCAGCTAACCACCAGCTATGCTAGCGGTCTTCAGCTAACCGGTCATCAGCTAAGCTAACCTTTAGCTCGGAAAGCTCTCGCCAGTTCGAACAACGCGACTCTAACCAGAGCATAACGGACCTATTTATTTTTCATCCCCGGATTCCCACCGCAAACGGAACATTTTTCAGATGGATCTTCACAACTAGCTATCTAGCTAAACCGCAACCCCGGATGATTACTCCTGGCTAGCGCTTCCACCCACTTAGCGTGAAGCTAGCCCGGCCAGCGCACCTGTACTACCACCGTAGCATACTCCTGGGCTACAATACCCGGGCCCACGACCGGTCTATCGATGTCACCGCAAGAAGAGGAATAAACAGACTCACCCCATCGTGACGCCCCCCAAAGGCCAACTCTCTAGCCCTCGCTATCTCCCTGCTTGCTAAACTCGGCCTGCTAACTGCTAGCTTGTCTAGCCCCGGTCCGCTAACTGCTACCTTGTTTAGCCCGGGCCTACGAACTGTTAGCTTGTTAGCACAGGCCTGCTAACTGCTAGCTTGTTTAGCCCGGGCCTACGAACTGTTAGCTTGTTAGCACAGGCCTGCTAGCTTGTTTAGCCCGGACCTACGAACTGTTAGCTTGTTAGCACAGGCCTGCTAACCGTCTGAATCGCCGCGTCCCAAACACGCACCGGACCCATACTCACTTTCTATCTCTTTTTGATTTTTAATCTGTTTATACCTTTCCGGAAACCTGCCTCACCCAATGTGACACGGAATCGCTATTTTTTAATTTTTAGAACACACTCAAGAACCTCCAGAAGCTAACCAGCTAACTAGCTACAAGCTATTTAGTCATTGTTAGTTTTTTTTCAACCTGGATAACACTCGCCAGTCCAGCTCCCCTGCCCCATCCACCGCTGCCCCCTGGACACTGATCACTTGGCTACATAGCTGATGCACGCTGGACTGTCCATTAATCACGGTTCTCCATTCTGCTTGTTTATGTTTTATCTGTCGGCCCCGTTGCCTAGTCAACGCCATTTTACCTGCTGTTGTTGTGCTAGCTGATTAGCTGTTGTCTCACCTACTGTTTTAGCTAGCTTTCCCTGTGATTACTGTATGCCTCGCTGTATGTCTCTCTCAAATGTCAATATGCCTTGTATACTGTTGCTCAGGTTAGTTATCATTGTTTTAGTTCACAATGGAGCCCCTAGTTCTACTCTTCATACCCCTGATACCTCCTTTGTCCCACCTCCCACACATGCGGTGACCTCACCCATTACAACCAGCATGTCCAGAGATACAACCTCTCTCATCATCACCCAGTGCCTGGGCTTACCTCCGCTGTACCCGCACCCCACCATACCCCTGTCTGCGCATTATGCCCTGAATATATTCTACCATGCCCAGAAACCTGCTCCTCTTATTCTCTGTCCCCAACGCTCTAGGCGACCAGTTTTGATAGCCTTTAGCCGCACCCTCATACTACTCCTTCTCTGTTCCGCGGGTGATGTGGAGGTAAACCCAGGCCCTGCATGTCCCCAGGCACCCTCATTTGTTGACTTCTGTGATCGTAAAAGCCTTGGTTTCATGCATGTCAACATCAGAAGCCTCCTCCCTAAGTTTGTTTTACTCACAGCTCTAGCACACTCTGCTAACCCTGATGTCCTTGCTGTGTCTGAATCCTGGCTCAGGAAGGCCACCAAAAATTCAGAGATTTCCATACCCAACTATAACATCTTCCGTCAAGATAGATCTGCGAAAGGGGGAGGAGTTGCAGTCTACTGCAGAGATAGCCTACAAAGTAATGTCATACTTTCCAGGTCCATACCCAAACAGTTCGAACTACTAATTTTGAAAATTACTCTCTCCAGAAATAAGTCTCTCACTGTTGCCGCCTGCTACCGACCCCCCTCAGCTCCCAGCTGTGCCCTGGACACCATTTGTGAATTGATCGCCCCCCATCTAGCCTCAGAGTTTGTTCTGTTAGGTGACCTAAACTGGGATATGCTTAACACCCCGCCAGTCCTACAATCTAAGCTAGATGCCCTCAATCTCACACAAATCATCAAGGAACCCACCAGGTACAACCCTAACTCTGTAAACAAGGGCACCCTCATAGACGTCATCCTGACCAACTGGCCCTCCAAATACACCTCCGCTGTCTTCAACCAGGATCTCAGCGATCACTGCCTCATTGCCTGTATCCGCTACGGAGCCGCAGTCAAACGACCACCCCTCATCACGGTCAAACGCTCCCTAAAACACTTCTGTGAGCAGGCCTTTCTAATCGACCTGGCCCGGGTATCCTGGAAGGACATTGAACTCATCCCGTCAGTTGAGGATGCCTGGTCATTCTTTAAAAGTAACTTCCTCACCATTTTAGATAAGCATGCTCCGTTCAAAAAATGCAGAACTAAGAACCGATACAGTCCTTGGTTCACCCCAGACCTGACTGCCCTCGACCAGCACAAAAACATCCTGTGGCAGACTGCAATAGCATCCAATAGTCCCCGTGATATGCAACTGTTCAGGGAAATCCGGAACCAATACACGCAGTCAGTCAGGAAAGCTAAGGCCAGCTTCTTCAGGCAGAAGTTTGCATCCTGTAGCTCCAACTCCAAAAAGTTCTGGGACACTGTGAAGTCCATGGAGAACAAGAGCACCTCCTCCCAGCTGCCCACTGCACTGAGGCTAGGTAACACGGTCACCACCGATAAATCCATTATTATTGAAAACTTCAATAAGCATTTCTCAACGGCTGGCCATGCCTTCCGCCTGGCTACTCCAACCTCGGCCAACAGCTCCTCCCCCCCGGCAGCTCCTCGCCCAAGCCTCTCCAAGTTCTCCTTTACCCAAATCCAGATAGCAGATGTTCTGAAAGAGCTGCAAAACCTGGACCCGTACAAATCAGCTGGGCTTGACAATCTGGACCCCTATTTCTGAAACTATCCGCCGCCATTGTCGCAACCCCTATTACCAGCCTGTTCAACCTCTCTTTCATATCGTCTGAGATCCCCAAGGATTGAAAGCTGCCGCAGTCATCCCCCTCTTCAAAGGGGGAGACACCCTGGACCCAAACTGTTACAGACCTATATCCATCCTGCCCTGCCTATCTAAGGTCTTCGAAAGCCAAGTCAACAAACAGGTCACTGACCATCTCAAATCCCACCGTACCTTCTCCGCTGTGCAATCTGGCTTCCGAGCCGGTCACGGGTGCACCTCAGCCACACTTAAGGTACTAAACGATATCATAACCGCCATCGATAAAAGACAGTACTGTGCAGCCGTCTTCATCGACCTTGCCAAGGCTTTCGACTCTGTCAATCACCATATTCTCATCGGCAGACTCAGTAGCCTCGGTTTTTCGGATGACTGCCTTGCCTGGTTCACCAATTACTTTGCAGACAGAGTTCAGTGTGTCAAATTGGAGGGCATGCTGTCCGGTCCTCTGGCAGTCTCTATGGGTGTGCCACAGGGTTCAATTCTCGGGCCGACTCTTTTCTCTGTGTATATCAATGATGTTGCTCTTGCTGCGGGCGATTCCCTGATCCACCTCTACGCAGACGACACCATTCTATATACTTTCGGCCCGTCATTGGACACTGTGCTATCTAACCTCCAAACAAGCTTCAATGCCATACAACACTCCTTCCGTGGCCTCCAACTGCTCTTAAACGCTAGTAAAACCAAATGCATGCTTTTCAACCGATCGCTGCCTGCACCCGCATGCCCGACTAGCATCACCACCCTGGATGGTTCCGACCTTGAATATGTGGACATCTATAAGTACCTAGGTGTCTGGCTAGACTGCAAACTCTCCTTCCAGACTCATATCAAACATCTCCAATCAAAAATCAAATCAAGAGTCGGCTTTCTATTCCGCAACAAAGCCTCCTTCACTCACGCCGCCAAGCTTACCCTAGTAAAACTGACTATCCTACCAATCCTCGACTTCGGCGATGTCATCTACAAAATGGCTTCCAACACTCTACTCAGCAAACTGGATGCAGTATATCACAGTGCCATCCGTTTTGTCACTAAAGCACCTTATACCACCCACCACTGCGACTTGTATGCTCTAGTCGGCTGGCCCTCGCTACATATTCGTCGCCAGACCCACTGGCTCCAGGTCATCTACAAGTCCATGCTAGGTAAAGCTCCGCCTTATCTCAGTTCACTGGTCACGATGGCAACACCCATCCGTAGCACGCGCTCCAGCAGGTGTATCTCACTGATCATCCCTAAAGCCAACACCTCATTTGGCCGCCTTTCGTTCCAGTACTCTGCTGCCTGTGACTGGAACGAATTGCAAAAATCGCTGAAGTTGGAGACTTTTATCTCCCTCACCAACTTCAAACATCAGCTATCTGAGCAGCTAACCGATCGCTGCAGCTGTACATAGTCTATTGGTAAATAGCCCACCCATTTTCACCTACCTCATCCCCATACTGTTTTTATTTATTTACTTTTCTGCTCCTTTGCACACCAATATCTCTACCTGTACATGACCATCTGATCATTTATCACTCCAGTGTTAATCTGCAAAATTGTAACTATTCGTCTACCTCCTCATGCCTTTTGCACACATTGTATATAGACTCCCCCTTTGTTTTCTACTGTTATTGACTTGTTAATTGTTTATTCCATGTGTAACTCTGTGTTGTCTGCTCACACTGCTATGCTTTATCTTGGCCAGGTCGCAGTTGTAAATGAGAACTTGTTCTCAACTAGCCTACCTGGTTAAATAAAGGTGAAATAAATAAAAAAATAAAAAAATGTATTGACATTGCCAGGGGCTTAGCTAGCTGTTTGCTAGCTAGCTACATTAAGGAATAAGAGGGAAATGCTAGCTTCCGTTACCACCCTGTGTTAGTTCTTTTTACTCTGAAATGGGGAATTGAATTTGAATTCTTTGATTTGTTAAATCTATTCAAGAATAGTCAAACTTAAAAATGTTAATAGTAGGATTATTTGTTTTCCATTGTTTTCTGTTCTATGTCTGGAAAAGGTTAATATAATGTTCATATTTCCTTTAACATTCTGTTTATTAATTTTGATAAGTGGGGCATGTTTATAAATGCTTTATACATTCTTTATGAATGGTCAAATTGGAATGACAGTACATTGACTATGTATAATTCATACATAGACAATTTAATGTTAACCGTAAATGCTTTATGAATGGGAAAATACAGAAGGTTGGACTTTAGTTTGACTGCATGTAATTCATACATACACTGTAGACCATTCCTGTGTGTGTTATAGACCGCTTCATGTGTGTGTTATAGACCGTTATAGACCGCTTCATGTGTGTGTGTTATAGACCATTAACTTAATTGTGTAATGGAGGAAGGCTGTTAATGAGTTACAAAAGAGTTACCCTCAATTACCTGATTTGATCTGTAAAATTTACCCTGAGTATTCAACCCTGTGGTGATCTTCATGCACTGTTGACCTCAGTGAGATGGTAAGTCAGGGGTCTATACCGGCCGGTATGGGAAATGGGATTGTGAAGTCTATATATCAGCATAACTTTCTTAACGTGGTTTGGCCTTTAGGCATAATCATTATCACTGGTATGGCAGAAGGACACTTTTGAGAACAGCCATCATTTTTTAAATGGTGCATCTATTAAGATACCGAAATATGAGCTCTCGCATAGCATTAAATGCTTATAGATGTGTAATGAATGAGTTATGAATATGTAGTCAAAGGAAATCCTTATCTATAGGGTATTGATATTAAATATATGTATGTTAAGAAATTATTGATCTATGTTAGGTTCTAAATAAACTAACAGAAAACTAGGAAAAGCTCAAACCAAGTTAATTCGCCCAATGGGTCAAACAGCTGAAAAGACAAAGACCTGTTTCCACCAGCGCATATATTTATACCCCCTTTAGGCGGAGTCTCCTCCTTTTCTCTAAACACTACATCTTTGTTCCTAGGCAGGAAGTTAAGTGATGTGGTAATAAACGGTTTCTTCTCCCTTCATGTGACCTGACCTCGGCCCCCATTCCTCACTAATCCACAGATATCCACCCTTATCAGTGACTGTAACCATTTGATTGCCTTTTCCCTTACTTAGTAACTCTCTAAGCCCATGGCTCATATCCACCATATACATGACCCCACCATATACATTCCTCCTACATATAACCATTAACTTCTGGTGTAGCATGTATTTCAAATGACAACCCAACATCTATTATAAATTATTATTCTGCTGTATGGATTAATTCATTTTTTGAAAAAAATATGGCCTCATTAACATGGGCACAGTAGCCAGGCAACCCATCCCTCCCTGTTTCCTTTGCAACTTTCCACAGATTATGCTACTGCTGAATCAACCTGCTGAAGCAAGACCGAATGAGGCCCCTTGATGACACATCATCAACGAGCTAGCTCATGAGGCCCCTTGATGATGTGAGGCCTGATGCAATTGCCTCCTCTGCCTAATGGTGCAATTGATGCAATTGCCTCCTCTGCCCATACACTGTGCTTCACACAACTGCCTGACCTCCCTCCCGCTCTCAGACACAGGATACTTCACATGACAGACAAGTTTGGCCAACAACACACACCACGGCCCACCATTTTTCCCAGTGTTTTTCCACTCATTGATTACTGTCATTTCCATGTAAAAAATACCCATGAGCAGCAATATGTGAAGTTCATAGGAGCATGTCAAATTGGGTGTCAGATGAAAGCTAAGTCAACATTTTTCTTAAATTAAGGCATATATAAATCTTTCTAAAATGTTCCATCCTAAAATGAGGAATAAGCAAGGGCTTTGAATGTTTGTCAAATGGATGGAAAAGGGGTCAAGAAACCATCGACCAGAAAGTCTTAAAAGGTATTATAAAATACATAAAAACACTAATATTAAGACCCCTGCCAACTAATATGCCTTCTGTAGGTTTAAGAAACTTTGTCTTGTGCCTTGAAATTCAGTTTCCAAAAATCCACATTAAGATATTTTCTCATTTCTATCCTTCATGAGGGAGGATAATGAAAGTTCACAAAAGTTAGATTAGTTATAGTGTTTGACTGATATCCATTTTGTTTATGAATTATTAAGTGATTAAAATGGAAAATTTCTGAAAAATAGATGAGGAAAATCATAGTAGTCACAAACCACAGTTGAGTCTGTTACTGTCCTCTATTCCAGTGGCATACTGTTATGTTCAGTTGAAATCTGTTTTCTTTCTGTTGTCTGGTGGTCAAAGAAAAAGTCTGGACAACCTCGCGCTCTCTCTCTTTCATTAATTTAGTTAATTTCATTTTGGTCCGGTCTCAACCAGCCTTGATTTCAACGTCCACAGACGTCTGGACCGGCCTTTATTTTGCCCAAACATAGACATCAACTTTGAGCACCTCTATCTTCTGAATGTTTTGGCATTTTAGGTAGAAAAAGTCACTTTCTGACCAATTCTACCATGGGCAAATATGTATGGAGTGTTTTGTTCAACTCAAAAGGCATGCGGTCAAAAATGTATAGAATTCAAATGGAACGACCTTTAAGAGACATTGTCATTCTGTGGCAGGCAGAGAGACGCTATTGAGGTAATATTTTTACCCATTTTTGTTTTTCCCCCACTTGGTTTTCGCTTTGTCAATTGTGTCGTGTTTTTATTAGCAATTTCTCTTACATTTTTGCTCTCAATTTCTACATCATTGCAAACCCCTAGAGGTAGTCACTAGCCTGGTCCCAGAACTGTCTGTTATCTTACCAACCAATTCCTTGTCATTCATTGTCATGCTAAACATGACAATTCCATAAGAAGTTAGCAAGCTAGCAGAAACAGACTGGCATCCAGCTAGGTAGTCGCCAACTTGGCAGCTTGATTTCAAAGCTTTGTGGTACTCTGTCTACATGGGGCAATCATAGTGTCTGATTTGGGTGTTTGTGTAGCCCTTACACGAGGACAGCCAGATGGACCTCAGAAACATGGCGAAGGTCATCACAGAATCCCATCCCTTTTCAAGATAAAACACGTTCTTATCATCCCATTTGAAAGGAGTTTACATTCCAGAGGCCTATGTAAAAGTAGTGCATGCTATAGGGATTTCATTGCACCATGGAGGTTAAATGAGCTCACGGACAATGGTGGAGTAACTCTACTCTACCTGGACCTGTAAGTGTGGGGCCTTTTACTTGTGGCCTAGCTGGTGAGATTATCACCTGCAGCCCAAAGCCCTTTCACCACTGAACCCCAGGGGGGCTGGAGAGCGAGATGGAAGGAAGCGGGATTTTTGCCCAAATAATCCCTCCTAGAGAGACACATTGTCCATCATCCCATGCTTGCATTATTCCTCCCAAGAGAGAGACAGATTGTCAGTCACCCCATACTTCCATTATTACATCAATGGTAGCAGTGAAGATGGGACTGCAGTGACGGAAGGACCCAGTGGATTGTTGAGGGACTGTGTAAGAATGGTGATTGACAAGGACTAATATATTTGCATAGTTTTGTACAGATGTCACTGCTCACTGTTGCAGGTCTTTGTTTTGAGACAGAGGGGGAATAGGTGCCAACAATGTGCACCAACAGCTTTATGCAAATTACTGCTTCTCCATGGCAACTTATTAGAAGGTGCATGCTTGTCATGCCTGTCATGGAGAAGGTTGATGTCTCTTAAAAACTAGTATTGTCAGCAACATCTTTGGCTGTGCTTTACAGTTCTCATACCATACAGTAGGCCTACGTGATATTACAATACTATACGTGGATCACATTCATGTGGTAACTGTGACTGACACGTCCTCAAGCAAACAATTATCCTAATGACCACCAAACCCTCAGCTCAGTCTGAGCCATGTGCGTAGCTGGCCCTTGTAAACCCCTGTCATGTCCCAGCTGGCTTGCTTTGAGGGATCTCTCTAATGACCGCCACTTCCTAATGATCCAACACCGCCCGCTCTACTTTGTCGCCTGGACAGGGCAACAGCTGCTCTACGTGGAATGACAGCCACTCCGATGTCCCCTGGAGGGACACAACCCGCGGTTCCACCTGTTCACATGGCTGCATTTTGTCTAAAGCAGCACAGGACCGATGGGTTTCTCTCTTGTCAACCCTGTCATGTCTTAAATAGACACTCGCTGTTATGCAAAAGCACATAACCGAAATGAATCCCCCCCTCATCTCATATTCAGAGCCCACTTGATTGTTATTTTTCCAGGTTGTTAAACTGAAAGAATATTTAATCAGATTGAATTACATGTACACTTTCAGGGAGAGTCTGTTGGATTATCTTTTGTCTGACATGAGTTGAGGAACACATGGATTTTAGACAAAATGAAAAGCAATCGGGGCAATTCCACAGTAACGGAGTGATGCTGAGACTCAGATTTTTCACTTTAAAATGTCAAACTAGAATAAATCATTGCAAAGTTAAACAAACCATACACATCTATGTACATTGACTACTTTGAACAATTACCACAGTGTAACGGCCGTTGGCGGTGGAAGAAGGTGAGGACCAATGCGCAGCGTGGTAAGTGTCCATATTTTTAATAAAGTAATAGAACACTGAACAAAAACAACAAAGTGAACGAACGAAACCAAAACAGTTCTGTCTGGTGCAGATACAAACACTCAACAGAAAACATCACCCACAAAACACAGGTGGGAAAAGGCTACCTAAGTATGATTCTCAATCAGAAACAACGAACGACACCTGCCTCTGATTGAGAACCATATCAGGCCAAACACAAAACCACAACAAAGAAAAGGAACATAGACTACCCACCCAACTCACACCCTGACCATAATAAAACAAAGACATAACAAAAGAACTAAGGTCAGAACGTGACACACAGAACATTTTACAAGAACACATTTACTTGAAGAGCGGTACAGATGCAAAGTTTGTGCTGTTGGTGTTGTCATTCTGTTACCAAACTTTGCATCTGCACTCAAGGGCATCATGCCTTAGGGGGCACATGCCCCCTCAATCTTTTTTTTCTTTTTCTGTAATACTACAAGCCACCTATCAATTTTATGAAGTTGGCTTTAGTTAACCTTTAGAAAAGCAAGCAATAACTAAATCCCACTGGGCACAGACATTAGTTCATTGTCTAGTTTTGATTTACATTTGGTTGAGTTGTCAACTAACGTGAATTCAACATGAATTCAACAACAACAAAATCACCATGTCCTTACATTGATGGCTTTTTGTAAATCCAATCAGTTTTTCAGATTGATTCAATGTCATTACATTGATTTTTTTGTTGTTGAAATGATGTGGATACAACATTGATTCAATAAGTTTTTGCTCAGTGGGATGTACTGAATAAGGCTCACATTCCTTTCTCTTTTACCCAGATGTTTGCAGAGAAGCATGTTTAAATTCTTTAGTCAGTCAGGAGGATACAGACAGCAATTTAATTTTAATTTTACATAGAACTAAACATAATGACTAGGAAAAAGATGTTTCAGGTGTTTGAAAAATGCTAAATTCTCCAACCAACCCCACCAGCTATCCTCACATACTTTGTGCACCCTCAGATTGTTCAAGTAATTGTGGTTTTTTTGTGTAAAATGTTCAGTGGAAATTGTTTCAAAGTTGTCCTTGTGCATAGAGTTGTAAGGTTTATTTAACTTTGCAGTCATTGGTTTTTGTTTGGCATACATTTTAAAGGGAACAATCTGAGTCTTAGCATCACTCTGTTACTGTGGAAATGGCCAGCATCAATATAAAATGCTGAAATTATAGGCCTAATCCTCCAGAATTGCTTGTATACATCTGGCTGGTTAGCCCTATTGGATACAATTCTAAAGGAGGACCTCCTACTTAATGAAGATCTAGAGTAAGACTGCAGTTAAACCTGATCCATCATAACAACCCACTGAGCCAACATACATTACTAAAAGTGTAGCTCGTCTGGCTACCGTTACCACAAGACCTGTTGGTTCGTCTTTGCTGGGCTGACCAAATTCAGATTCTTATCTGTGTGTCGACAGGAGGTTTTCTCATCTAGAATGATGGCCGCTTTACATGTAGTGATATAATGCCTTCCCCCTTCGAGCGCATCGGGAGATTTATGAATGAATGGTTTTATGACTCTGTCTCAGACAGACCGTGTCCTGTATCACTGAAAAGCAAAGGAGTTCAGATGGCAGGGAATCTCACCTTGAGCAACCTGCGCAGTGTACCCCTTAATTGATACTCCACAGTCCACACAGAAGGCATACTTTACAAAAGCAAAAATGTATTGACAAAAGATTATACCAAACATTCAGTGGCACTCACAGTTTTATAGTTCTGGGCATTTTATTTAAAAGGAAGCTCTGTACTGAAGTTTGTGTGTTCTATGTGTTAACCATTCTCTTTCTGTACGAATGTAATTGACCTTTGTAGTGTATGAAAACATGTTTTATGGCCCTCCTTTTATGGGTCTGTCAGACATGAGAGTAGTTCATAAAACCTTGTTGCCACACAAATTAGTTTCTCTCAGAGAACAGCTTTTTGTCACAAACGTTCATGAAACTACAGGTGTGTTTGCCTTTCAGCAAACATACAGAAGATACGCTGAAATGCACATTCATACTCCAGCAAACACAATGGTGTTAATAAACGCAATAATAATAAAAAAGAATGAACAAAATAACTGACATTGGTGATCATTCTTGCTAAGTGGCCTATTACGGTCTTATACTGAAACAAGCTGCTATCCAAACAATGGCCAGTCAGTGTCTACAATAGGCTGTCACACTGTCACACAGCACAAACACATGGTGTATCCAGGCCTCCTGGCCTGGCCTTGGCTAAGAATATTGTCTGTCAGGTGCACTAGTGTGGCTAGATCCCGTTGCCAGGACACGGTGTGACTCCATATCCCTCAGTGTCATAGGGCTGAGATCTGAACGAGGCAGTCAAAGCTCCGTCAAAGCAAACAACAGACCAGATGGTGTCCAACACAACCTCTTAGAGTCTGTCATTAACAGGGGTGGTGTTCCTCTTATTTGACAAATGCAGCAGGTTTTTTGCTGTTCTTTAAACTGGTTTGACTTGTAATGTTTGATATATTGCACACTATATGGTCCACTGATGGATAGCTCTTTTGTGCTAGTGTAATATCTGAACGATTAGGCCTATATTCCCCTTGTAGGTCGTGAGCATGGATGTTATGGTCACAGAGGAGTTGATTAGGCTATTGACCACATGGCCCCTATGGAACTTGTGACCTATTTCTAAAATGTGAGAGCATTCATTGATGAGACCCTTTGGGGTCACTGTATACCAAACGGTCATGCGAAATGGGCCGCCTGAGTCTTGTCGCGCCCCCCTTCGACAGGGGAGCTGGCATGAAAAGAAATCCTTGGCTGTGTCTAAACTTGACAGTTCATGCAGCTTTAAGTATTCTGATCATACAGTTTTGATCATGGAATTCCGAACAGGGGTCTCATGGGTCTACACCTACATTTAAATGTGTCTACCGTGTCCACAGCGTGTCTGGATTCCCTTTTCCTGCGCTATATTCAAATGCCAGTATGCATTCTACAAACGGTGGAATGGGCAAAATATGATAATAACAAAGCAACAATAACTAGCAAACTTCTGACGCTAACCTCTATCTATCCATTCCATAATTTTGCACGCCCAATTTTTCAGTTTTTGATTTGAAAACTGCTGTTCACAAATGCTCTCCATCCAACCTCACTGAGCTCGAGCTGTTTTGCAAGGAGGAATGGGAACAATTTTCAGTCTCTCGATGTGCAAAACTGATATAGACATACCCCAAGCGACTTACAGCTGTAATCGCAGCAAAATCTGGCGCTACAAAGTATTAACTTAAGGGGGCTGAATAATTTTGCACGCCCAATTTTTCCGTTTTTGATTTGTTAAAAAAGTTTTAAATATCCAATAAATGTCGTTCCACTTCATGATTGTGTCCCACTTGTTGTTGATTCTTCACAAAAAAAATACAGTTTTATATCTTTATGTTTGAAGCCTGAAATGTGGCAAAAGGTCGCAAAGTTCAAGGGGGCCGAATACTTTCGCAAGGCACTGTATAACAGGCTTGAATAAGTTAAGTAGCCAATAGGCAGAGGGTAGCATAATTTGTCTGATTGTCTGTAATAATGGTATGGGAATAATAATGCATTTTATTTTGTAAAGTGGTTTCTTGCATCAAACAACTCAACAACATTATCAATTACCTCCTTGTCTGAAGGACAAGTGGATTAACCGGTTATTGTCAAGCCCTGCATGTTTTTTTCAAAAGTCTCATGGAAATTAGGCCTACATTGAACACCACACATTGGCTGCTGCTGAATGATAGAACAGCTATTTCCATGTTAAAATGTTATGGGCCATTATGACCAAATGGCCACTGTTAAAACTGTAACAAAGCGGGTATAGCCTAAGTATTCACAGTAAACACGCGTTGGAAGTTGCATAGAATTTTGACAACGTTCAAGTTTGCGATCAGCAAACCTGAAATTTGCTCAGTGCTGAATTTGTTTTTGAGAGAACATTGGTCAAAACTCCATCCCACCAAATCAGTTTGACATTTCAGGCGGTCTTTTCAAACAGCTCTTACACTAAAACGACATTATCATATTTTTCAAAATTTCACAGTATTATTCCTACCTCATAGTGTGGAAATATATGTAACAAACAGGAAATCACATTTTTGACTGCACCTGGCCCTTAAAGAATAGTGCATCCACTGATCCATTTATCTCCCAATTTTCATTAATGGTAGGAGAAGTAGAGCTTTCCCACTGGGCCTCCAATTTCCAACTCTGCAATGGTTAAGCCTATTAAATGTTGATATCCATCTTGTTCGATCCAAATGGAATGGTGCTTCTCTCATTAAAATATGCTCCAAATAATATACTCAGTGTCGCAACTAAGAGTGCAAAAGTCATCAATCAATCAAATGTATTTATAAAGCCCTTTTTACATCAGCCGATGTCACAAAGTGCTGTACAGAAACCCAGCCTAAAACCGCAAACAGCAAGCAATACAGATGTAGAAGCACGGTGGCTAGGAAAAACTCCCTAGAAAGGCCGGCACCTCGGAAGAAACCTAGAGAGGAACCATGCTCTGAGGGGTGGCCGGTCCTCTTCTGGCTGTGCCAGGTGGAGATTATTACAGAACTTGGCCAAGATGTTCAAACATTCATAGATGACCAGCAGGGTCAGATAATAATAATCACAGTGGTTGTAGAGGGTGCAGCAGGTCAGCACCTCAGGAGTAAATGTCAGTTGGCTTTTCATAGCCGAGCATTCAGAGTTCCAGACAGCAGGTGCGGTAGAGAGAGAGAGTCCAAAACAGCAGGTCCGGGACAAGGTAGCACGTCCAGTGAACAGGTCAGGGTTTCATAGCCGCAGGAAGAACCGTTCAAACTGGAGCAGCAGCATGACCAGGTGGACTGGGAACAGCAAGGAGTCATCAGGTCAGGTAGTCCTGAGGCATGGTCCTAGGGCTCAGGTCCTCCAAGAGAGAAATAATTAGAGGGAGCATACTTAAATTCGCACATGACACCGGATAAGACAGGAGAAATACTCCGGATATAACAGACTGACCCTAGCCCCCCGACACAAACTATTGCAGCATAAATACTGGCGGCGGAGACAGGAGGGGTCGGGAGACACTGTGGCCCTGCCAAACAGGCAGGATATAACCCCACCCACTTTGCCAAAGCACAGCCCCCACACCACTAGACGGATATCGTCAACCACCAACCTACTACCCTGAGACAAGGCAGAGTATAGCCCATGAAGATCTCTCCCACGGCACAAACCCGAGGGGGGCGCCAACCGGACAGGAAGTTCACATCAGTGACTCAACCCACTCAAGTGACGCACCCCTCCTAGGGACGGCATGGAAGAGCACCAGTAAGCACCAGTAAGCCAGTGAGCCCCCGTAATAGGGTTAGAGAATCCCAGTGGAGAGAGGGGAACCGACCAGGCAGGAAGTCCGGAAGGGAGGTTCGTCGCTCCGGTGCCATTCCGTTCACTTTCACACCCCTGGGCCAGACTACACTCAATCATAGGATCTACTGAAGAGATGAGTCTTCAATAAAGACTTAAAGGTTGAGTCCGAGTCTGTGTCTCTCACATGGATAGGCAGACCATTCCATAAAAATGGAGCTCTGTAGGAGAAAACCCTGCCTCTAGCTGTTTGCTTAGAAATTCTAGGGACAGTAAGGAGGCCTGCGTCTTGTGAACGTAGCGTACGTGTAGGTATGTACGGCAGGACCAAATCGGAAAGATAGGTAGGAGCAAGCCCATCTAATGCTTTGTAGGTTAGCAGTAAAACCTTGAAATCAGTCCTAGCCTTAACAGGAAGCCAGTGTAGAGAGGCTAGCACTGGAGTGATATGATCAAATTTTGGGGTTCTAGACAACATTCTAGCAGCCCTGTTTAGCACTAACTGAAGTTTATTTAGTGCTTTATCTAGGTAGCTGGGAAGTTGAGCATTGCAGTAGTTTATTCTAGAAGTGACAAAAGCATGGATCCATTTTTCTGCATAATTTTTGGACAGAGAGTTTCGGATTTTTACAATGTTACGAAGATGGAAAAAAGCTGTCCTTTAAATATTCTTGATATGTTCGTCAAAAGAGAGATCTGGGTCCAGAGTAACTCCGAGGTCCTTCACAGTTTTATTTGAGATGACTGTACAACCATTAAGCTTAATTGTCAGATCCAACAGAAGATCTCTTTGCTTCTTGGGACCTAGAACTAGCATCTCTGTTTTGTATTTTCTGTATATCAGGGAGCTAGTTTCTTACGACAAATGTTTTTTGTTTTTAGGGGTGCGACTGCATCTAGGGTATTACACAAGGTTAAATTTAGTTCCTCAGTTAGGTGGTGAACCAATTTTTGTGCTCTGATGTCCTTGGGTAGGTGGAGGGAGTCTGGAAGGACATCTAGGAATCTTTGGGTTGTCCGAGAATTTATAGCATGGCTTTTGATAATCCTTGGTTGGGGTCAGATTATTTGTTGCAATTGCAAACGTAATAAAATGGTGGTCTGATAGTCCAGGATTATGAGGAAAAACATTAAGATCCACAATATTTATTCCACGGGACAAAATTAGGTCCAGAGTATGACTGTGGCAGTGAGTAGGTCCGGAGACATGTTGGACAAAACCCACTGAGTCGATGATGGCTCCGAAAGCCTTTTGGAGTGGGTCTGTGGTAGAGTTCAACCGATTATAATTTTTCAACGCCAATACCAATTATTGGAGGACCCAAAAAAGCTGATACCAATTAAATCGGACAATTGTTATATATATATTTGTAATAATGACAATTACAACAATACTGAATGAACAATAAACACTTATTTTAACTTAGTATAATACATAAATAAAATCTATTTAGTCTCAAATAAATAATGAAACATGTTCAATTTGGTTTAAATAATACAAAAACACAGTGTTGGAGAAGAGAGTAAAAGTGCAATATGTGCCATGTAAAAAAGCTCATGTTTAAGTTCCTTGGTCAGAACACCTGAAAGCTGGTGGTTCAATATTCCCAGTTCTTCAATATTCCCAGTTAAGACATTTTAGGTTGTAGTTTTTGTAGGTTGTAGAATTATGACGTGTCGATTTTCTCTCTATATAATCTGTATTTCATATACCTTTGACTATTGGATGTTCTAATAGGCACTTTAGTATTGCCAGCCTAATCTCAGGAGTTGATAGGCTTGAAATCATAATCAGTGCTGTGAATCAAGCATTGTTAAGAGTTGCTGGCAAACACAGCAAAGTTTGAAAGAATGCTTACAAGCCTGCTGCTGCTTTCCACCGCTCAGTCAGACTGCTCTATCAACTCATAGATTTAATTATAATATAATAAACACAGAAATACGAACCTTTGGTCATTAATATGGTCAAATCCGTAAACTATAATTTCAAAAACAAAACGTTTATTCTTTCAGTGAAATACGGAACCATCCTGGGTGGCAACCCTAAGTCCTAAATATTGCTGTTACATTGCTTAACCTTCAGTGTTTTGTCATAATTATGTAAAATTCTGGCAAATTAGTTCGCAACGAGCCATGCGGCCCAAACTGTTGCATATACCCTGACTCAGAGTGCAATGAACACAAGAGAAGTGATACAATTTACCCAGTTAATATTGCCTGCTAACATTAATTACTTTTAACTAAATATGCAGGTTTAAAAATATATACTTGTGTGTATTGATTTTCAGAAGGGCATTGATGTTTATGGTTAGGTACATTCTTGCAACTAATGTGCTTTTTTCGTGAAAGTGCTTTTGTTAAACATCACCCATTTGGCTAAGTAGGCTATGATTCGATGATAAATTAACAGGCACCGCATTGATTATATGCAACGCAGGGCAAGCTAGTTAACCTAGTAATATCATCAACCATGTCTAGTGATTATGTGAAGATTGATTGTTTTTTATAGGATAAGTTTAATGCTAGCTAGCAACTTACCTTGGCTCCTTGCTGCACTCGCATAACAGGTGGTCAGCCTGCCACGCAGTTTCCTTGTGGAATGCAATATATCGGCATCCAAAAAGGCAGATTACAGATTGTTATGAAAACGTGAAATAGGCCCTATTTAATCGGCTATGGCGATTAATCGGGCGACCTCTAGTCAGTGAACTTTTCCATGTGAGTATTAAAGTCACCAAAAACGTGAATATTATCTGCCATGACAACAAGGTCCGATAGGAATTCATGGAACTCAGTGAGGAATGCTGTATACGGCCTAGGAGGCCTGTAAACAGTAGCTATAAAAAGTGATTGAGTAGGCTGCATAGATTTCATGACTAGAAGCTCAAAAGATGAAAACGCAGTCTTTTTTTTGTAAATTGAAATTTGCTATCGTAAATGTTAGCAACACCTCCGCCTTTGCGGGTAGGGGATTTGGTCACTAGTGTAACCAGGAGGGGAGGTCTCATTTTAACACAGTAAATTCATCAGACTTAAGCCATGTTTCAGTGAGGCCAATGAAATCAAGATTATGATCAGTGATTAGTTCATTGACTATAACTGCCTTGGAAGTGAGGGATCTAACATTAAGTAGCCCTATTTTGAGATGTGAGATTTCACAATCTCTTTCAACAATGACAGGAATGGAGGAGGTCTTTATTCCAGTGAGATTGTTAAAGTGAACACCGCCATGTTTAGTTTTGCCCAATCTAGATCGAGGTATAGACACGGTCTCAATAGACTCCACTAAGCTGGCAGGGTTGCTAACAGCCTGCTGCCTGGCCTGCACCCTATCTCATTGTGGAGCTAGAGGAGTTAAAGCCCCATCTATGTTCATAGATAAGATGAGAGCACCCCTCCAGCTAGGATGGAGTCCGTCAGCAGGCCAGGCTTGGTCCTGTTTGTGGGTGAGTCCCAGAAAGAGGGCCAATTATCTACAAATTCTATATTTTGGGAGGGGCAGAAAACAGTTTTCAAACAAAGATTGAGTTGTGAGACTGTGCTGTAGAGCTCATCACTCCCCCTAACTGGGAGGGGGCCAGAGACAATTACTCGATGCCGACACATCTTTCTAGCTGATTTTCACGCTGAAGCTATGTTGTGCTTGGTGACCTCTGACTGTTTCATCCTAACATTGTTGGTGCCGACGTGGATAACAATATCCCTATACTCTCTACACTCGCCAGTTTTAGCCTTAGCCAGCACCATCTTCAGATTAGTCTTTACGCCGGTAGCCCTGCCCACTGGTAAACAGTGTATGATCACTGGATGATTCTTTTTAAGTCTAATACTACGGATAATGGAGTCGCCAATTACTAGGGTGTTCAATTTGTCAGAGCTAATGGTGGGAGGCTTCGGTGTCTCAGACCCCCTTACGGATGGAGGAGAGACCAGAGAAAACTGGAACTCTGACTCCGACTCATTGCATAATGGGGAGAACCGGTTGAAAGTTGTCTGTCGGCTGAATGAGCGACACCAGTTGAGCATTCCTACTGCATTTCCTTCCAGAAGCCATGAGAAAATTGTCCGGCTGCGGGGACTGTTCGAGGGGATTTGTACAACTATCTGTACTTATTGGTGGCACAGATGCTGTTTCATCCTTTCCTACACTTAAATTACCCTTGCCTAACGATTGCGTCTGAAGCTGGGCTTGCTGCACAGCTATCCTCGTCGTAAGGCGATCGTTCTCCTGTATATTATGAGTACTAGAGGTCGACCGATTATGATTTTTCAACGCCGATACCGATTATTGGAGGACAAAAACCCCCGATACCGATTAATCGGCCGTTTTTTGTTGTTGTTTTTTTTGTTTTTGTTGTTGTAATAATGACAATTACAACAATACTGAATGAACACTTATTTTAACTTAATATAATACATCAATAAAATCAATTTAGCCTCAAGTAAATAATGAAACATGTTCAATTTGGTTTAAATAATGCAAAAACAAAGTGTTGGAGAAGAAAGTAAAAGTGCAATATGTGCTATGTAAGAAAGCTAACGTTTCAGTTCCTTGCTCAGAACATGAGAACATATGAAAGCTGGTGGTTCCTTTTAATATATCAACCGGGACAGGTGGCTTCTTAGTAGGAAAGAGGGAAACAATGGCCGCATTTGTCTTTTACGCACAAAACACTCTGGGAGACTCCAGCTGACCACTGACGCAGTGTTGCCGTTCAGGCTCATTTTTCAAAATAAAAGCCTGAAACTATGTATTGTGACACTAGACACATTAGGGAAGCCATAGAAAAAGGAATCTGATATCTCATTCACTGCTCAATAGGGACGCATAGGAACGCAGAGCTTTCTAAATAAGAGTCCCTTCCTGATTGGATTTTTTCAGTTCTGTTATACTCACAGACAATATTTTTACAGTTTTGGAAACTTTAGAGTGTTTTCTATCCTAAGCTGTCGATTTATATGCATATTCTAGCATCTTGTCCTGACAAAATAGCCCGTTTACTTTGGGAACGTTATTTTCCCAAAAATGAAAATAGTGCTCCCTAGATTCAACAGGTTATTAACATGAGTCTTCAATATTCCCAGGTAAGACGTTTTAGGTTGTAGTTATTATAGGAATTATAGGACTATTTCCCTCTCTCTATACCATTTCATTAACCTTTGACTATTGGATGTTCTTATAGGAACTTTAGTATTGCCAGTGTAACAGTATAGCTTCCATCCCTCTCCTCGCTCCTCCCTGGGCTCGAACCAGCAACACAACGACAACAGCCACCATCGAAGCAGCGTTACCCATGCAGAGCAAGGAAAACAACCACTGCAAGGCTCAGAGCGAGTGACGTTTGAAACGCTATTAGCTCGCGCTAACTAGCTAGCCATTTCACTTCGGTTACACCAGCC
Source organism: Oncorhynchus tshawytscha (assembly GCF_018296145.1). Taxonomy (NCBI): domain Eukaryota; kingdom Metazoa; phylum Chordata; class Actinopteri; order Salmoniformes; family Salmonidae; genus Oncorhynchus; species Oncorhynchus tshawytscha. The sequence continues at coordinate 42,358,253 of NC_056444.1, forward strand.
TCATCGCGGGAGTTGATAGGCTTGAAGTCATGAACAGCGCAATGCTTGACGTACAACGAAGAGCTGCTGGCAAAACGCACGAAAGTGCTGTTTGAATGAATGTTTACGCGCCTGCTTCTGCCTATCACCGCTCAGTCAGATACTTGTATGCTCAGTCAGATTATACGCAACGCATGACACGCTAGATAATATCTAGTAATATCATCAACCATGTGTAGTTAACTCATAATTATGATTGAATGTTTTTTATAAGATACATTTAATGCTAGCTATCAACTTACCTTGGCTTACTGCATTCGCATAACAGGTATTCTCCTTGTGGAGTGCAACAAGAGGCAGGTCGTTAATTGTGTTGGACTAGATAACTGTAAGGTTGCAATCCCCGAGCTGGCAATGTGAAAATCTGTCATTCTGCCCCTGAACGAGGCAGTTAACCCACCGTTCCTAGGCCGTCATTGAAAATAAGAGTGTGTTCTTAACCGACTTGCCTAGTTAAATAAAGATTAAATAAAGGTGTAAAAAAAAAAACTTTTTAAACGGCAAAATCTGTGTCCAAAAATACCGATTTCCAGTTGTTATGATAACTTGAAATCGGCCCTAATTCATCGGCCATTCCGATTAATCGCTCAACCTCTAAAACGAATTACAACCATATAACAAAAAATCAATGTCTGAGAGATTTTTTCATTAAGTTAAATACTTTCCTAGACGCACTCAGATATGTGTATTCCTATTTAGTCTGCTAATACGAGAAAGAACATTTAAACAAAACTTGAAACATATTCAAGTGAGTGCCTGGCTTTTAATATTTTCTTATGTGATCGATGGTTGGCTCCAAGCACGCTTTCATTAATTTCACAAGAGAATAAGAATGGAGCACATTCCTTCCCTTATCAGATATTGTGCAGACCTTTTACATTATTGTCTATGTTTCTAATGGACTGTAACATATTGTCAGATTTTAGGCGTGTGCTTGCTTTATTTTGAAAGATAAGATGGGTGTGAGATAATGCCAGTTGGATGTGACCAACATTCACTTCTTGCACGTCACCAAAACTCTGTCCAAGCTGCTCTTCTTACAGTAACTGGCCACTGGGTGAAATAGTGCAAACTTGTCTTTGCTAAACTGGCCAAGCCAAGCTGTAGGCTTTCACCCTGCGTTACCTCTTACTTTCTCTTCCTGGCACAGTGCTGAACTTGTTTGACCTCTGAGGTTCGCCTCTGAGGTTTTGCAAGGGGTTCAGACTCAGACCCTGTTGTTCCTCCTCCTCCTCTGTAGTTGCCTTTTTAAACAGGAAATAAGTGTGATTTTACAAACATTTATTTATTTATTATTTCACCTTTATTTAACCAGGTAGGCAAGTTGAGAACAAGTTCTCATTTACAATTGCGACCTGGCCAAGATAAAGCAAAGCAGTTCGACAGATACAACGACACAGAGTTACACATGGAGTAAAACAAACATACAGTCAATAATACAGTATAAACGAGTCTATATACACATGTGAGCAAATGAGGTGAGATAAGGGAGGTAAAGGCAAAAAAAGGCCTTGGTGGCAAAGTAAATACAATATAGCAAGTAAAACACCGGAATGGTAGATTTGCAGTGGAAGAATGTGCAAAGTAGAAATAAAAATGATGGGGTGCGAAGGAGCAAAATAAATAAATAAATAAAATAAATACAGTAGGGAAAGAGGTAGTTGTTTGGGCTAAATTATAGGTGGGCTATGTACAGGTGCAGTAATCTGTGAGCTGCTCTGACAGTTGGTGCTTAAAGCTAGTGAGGGAGATAAGTGTTTCCAGTTTCAGAGACTTTTGTAGTTCGTTCCAGTCATTGGCAGCAGAGAACTGGAAGGAGAGGCGGCCAAAGAAAGAATTGGTTTTGGGGGTGACCAGAGAGATATACCTGCTACAGGTGAGTGATGCTATGGTGACCAGCGAGCTGAGATAAGGGGGGACTTTACCTAGCAGGGTCTTGTAGATGACATGGAGCCAGTGGGTTTGGCGACGAGTATGACGCGAGGGCCAGCCAACGAGAGCGTACAGGTCGGAATGGTGGGTAGTGTATGTGGCTTTGGTGACAAAACGGATTGCACTGTGATAGACTGCATCCAATTTGTTGAGTAGGGTATTGGAGGCTATTTTGTAAATGACATCGCCGAAGTCGAGGATTGGAAGGATGGTCAGTTTTACAAGGGTATGTTTGGCAGCATGAGTGAAGGATGCTTTGTTGCGAAATAGGAAGCCAATTCTAGATTTAACTTTGGATTGGAGATGTTTGATGTGGGTCTGGAAGGAGAGTTTACAGTCTAACCAGACACCTAGGTATTTGTAGTTGTCCACGTATTCTAAGTCAGAGCCGTCCAGAGTAGTGATGATGGACAGACGGGCAGGTGCAGGCAGCGATCGGTTGAAGAGCATGGATTTAGTTTTACTTGTATTTAAGAGCAATTGGAGGCCACGGAAGGAGAGTTGTATGGCATTGAAGCTTGCCTAGAGGGTTGTTAACACAGTGTCCAAAGAAGGGCCAGAAGTATACAGAATGGTGTCGTCTGCGTAGAGGTGGATCAGAGACTCACCAGCAGCAAGAGCGACATTATTGATGTATACAGAGAAGAGAGTCGGTCCAAGAATTGAACCCTGTGTCACCCCCATAGAGACTGCCAGAGATCCGGACAGCAGACCCTCCGATTTGACACACTGAACTCTATCAGAGAAGTAGTTGGTGAACCAGGCGAGGCAAACATTTGAGAAACCAAGGCTGTCGAGTCTGCCGATGTGGATGTGGCGATTGACAGAGTCGAAAGCCTTGCCCAGATCAATGAATACAGCTACACAGTAATGTATCTTATCGATGGCGGTTAAGATATCGTTTAGGACCTTGAGCGTGGCTGAGATGCACCCATGACCAGCTCTGAAACCAGATTGCATAGCAGAGAAGGTATGGTGAGATTATAAATGGTCGGTAATATGTTTGTTGACTTGGCTTTCGAAGACCTTAGAAAGGCAGGGTAGGATAGATATAGGTCTGTAGCAGTTTGGGTCAAGAGTGTCCCCCCCTTTGAAGAGGGGGATGACCGCAGCTGCTTTCCAATCTTTGGGAATCTCAGACGACACGAAAGAGAGGTTGAACAGGCTAGTAATAGGGGTGGCAACAATTTTGGCAGATAATTTTAGAAAGAAAGGGTCCAGATTGTCTAGCCCGGCTGATTTGTAGGGGTCCAGATTTTGCAGCTCTTTCAGAACATCAGCTGACTGGATTTGGGAGAAGGAGAAATGGGGGAAGGCTTGGGCGAGTTGCTGTGGGGGGTGTAGTGCTGTTGACCGGGGTAGGAGTAGCCAGGTGGAAAGCATGGCCTGCCGTAGAAATATGCTTATTGAAATTCTCAATTATAGTGGATTTATCAGTGGTGACAGTGTTTCCTATCTTCAGTGCAGTGGGCAGCTGGGAGGAGGTGTTCTTATTCTCCATGGACTTTACAGTGTCCCAGAACTTTTTGAGTTAGTGTTGCAGGAAGCAAATTTCTGCTTGAAAAAGCTAGCCTTGGCTTTTCTAACTGCCTGTGTATAATGGTTTCTAGCTTCGCTGAACAGCTGCATATCACGGGGGCTGTTCGATGCTAATGCAGAATGCCATAGGATGTTTTTGTGTTGGTTAAGGGCAGTCAGGTCTGGGGAGAACCAAGGGCTATATCTGTTCCTGGTTCTAAATTTCTTGAATGGGGCATGCTTATTTATGATGGTTAGGAAGGCATTTAAAAATATATATAAAAAAAACAGGCATCCTCTACTGACGGGATGAGATCAATATCCTTCCAGGATACCCCGGCCAGGTCGATTAGAAAGGCCTGCTCGCTGAAGTGTTTCAGGGAGCGTTTGACAGTGATGAGTGGAGGTTGTTTGACCACTGACCCATTACGGATGCAGGCAATGAGGCAGTGATCGCTGAGATCTTGGCTGAAGACAGCAGAGGTGTATTTAGAAGGCAAGTTGGTTAGGATGATATCTATGAGGGTGCCCGTGTTTAAGGCTTTGGGGAGGCACCTGGTAGGTTCTTTGATCATTTGTGTGAGATTGAGGTCATGAAGCTTAGATTGTAGGATGGCTGGGGTGTTAAGCATGTTCCAGTTTAGGTCGCCTAGCAGTACGAGCTCTGAAGACAGATGGGGGGCAATCAGTTCACATATGGTGTCCAGAGCACAGCTGAGGGCAGAGGGTGGTCTATAGCAGGCGGCAACGGTGAGAGACTTGTTTTTAGAGAGGTGGATTTTTAAAAGTAGAAGTTCAAATTGTTTGGGTAGAGATCTGGATAGCCTGCAGAGTTCTGTCCTACTATCTTTGCAGTAGATTGCAACACTGCCCCCTTTGGCAGTTCTATCTTGTCTGAAAATGTTGTAGTTTGGGATGAAAATTTCCACATTTTTGGTGGTCTTCCTAAGCCAGGATTCAGACACAGCTAGAACATCCGGGTTGGCAGAGTGTGCTAAAGCAGTCAATAAAACAAACTTACGGAGGAGGCATCTAATGTTAACATGCATGAAACCAAGGCTATTACGGTTACAGAAGTCATCAAAAGAGTGCGCCTGGGGAATAGGAGTGGAGCTAGGCACTGCAGGGCCTGGATTCACCTCTACATCGCCAGAGTAACAGAGGAGGAGTAGGATAAAGGTACGGATAAAAGCAATAAGAATTGGTAGTCTAGAACGTCTGGAACAGAGAGTAAAAGGAGGTTTCTGGGGGCGATAAAATAGCTTCAAGGTATAATGTACAGACAAAGGTATGGTAGGATGTGAATACAGTGGAGGTAAACCTAGGTATTGAGTGATGAGAGAGATATTGTCTCTAGAAACATCATTGAAACCAGGAGATGTCATCGCATGTGTGGGTGGTGGAACTAATAGGTTGGATAAGGTATAGTGAGCAGGACTAGAGGCTATACAGTGAAATAAGCCAATAAACACTAACCAGAACAGCAATGGACAAGGCATATTGACATTAAGGAGAGGCATGCTTAGTCGAGTGATCAAAAGGGTCCTGTGAGTAGTGAGGTTGGTTGGAGTCACGGTGATTTAGACAGCTAGCCGGGCCATCGGTAGCAAGCTAGCACAGGATGGAGGTCTGTTATTAGCCACCTTGTGCGTTTCAGTCGGTAGGATTAGTGGGGTTCCGTGTGGTAGAGGGGATGAATCCAATTCGCCAACAAAAACAATAGAAATAATTATAGAGGCCCAAGAAAAAATAAATAAATTGTCCGATAGGTCTATTCAGATAGCAGCCGATAAGACAGCTAACGGTTAGCGGACCGCAGATGGGCGTTCAGGTAGCGTCGCGACGGAGGAGCCAGCCGGATAACTCCCTCGGGTAGATAACGTCGGTAGTCCAGTTGTGAAGGCCATGTGAACATGAATGGGATAATCCAGTGGGCAGCAATTACCCCTCTTTATGGAGAACTTGAATACATGGGTGGACTTTGCCAGGCTCTAATAAGCCTCTCCGGGAAACAAGTAAATCTCAGATGTTTTTAAGTAGTGGGACAGGCGCCAGATTCAGGTCGAAGCAAGCACTCATCCCATTAGCCTGGCTGCCGGACCGATCGACTGACTGGGCCGTGTAGAAGTCTCACCCAGTTCTAATCATTCTTCCTGGAATTTGACTGTGTTCATAAATAATAACACATTTTTGAGCAATTCATCTTTGTTTTGTAAACCTGCCATTTTTATATTTTATTCTTACAATTGGCTGCTGCCAGCATTTCGAGGTGCAAATGAGGGCTCCAACTGCAGAGCAGTGTCTGATTTCCACCCAAATGCAATAATCATAAAGACCCTGCTTCTGGTTCTCTCATGAAATTTTACGGTCTTGGAAGGCATAAACACCCATTTGATTTAGTGTTGTTGCCTGCATTGGAGAAAGATCTAGTTCATCACTTTAAGTGGTGATTGGCAAATACTGCTAAAAGTGGTATGCAGTGAACATGATCTCCATAATATTGCGTTGTACCTGGCCTCTCAGAGCATGAAAGTCACATTGGTCTTCATAAATCTCTAATGCATGATGTATTAATTATGTGCTTATTGGAGTCGTGCTCATTGAAGTTGTAGAATGTGTGAAACAAGCTGTATATCATTTGATATACAGTGGGGTCCATAATTATTGGCACCCTTGGTAAAGATGAGCAAAGAAGACTGTATAAAATAATCAATACCAATACTGAGCTATGTTCCATGCTCAAAACAATTATATTATTTTATAATAATACAATTGCTGAAGTAATAAAATAAGAAATCTAAAAAAAGATATGGGTCAAGATTATTGGCACCCCTGGTTTTAGTACTCCAGCACCGTTGTGAGGATAATGAGACTGAGCCTAAGATGTTTTATGAGATTGGAGAACACATTGGGAGGGATCTTTGACCATTCTTCCAGACAGAATCTTTCCAGATCTTTGATATCCTTCATCCGCTCTAATGGACTGCCCTCTTCAATTCAAACCACAAACCACATGTTTTCAATTGGGTTCAAGTCTGGAGACTGAGACTCTTATGGACTGCCCTCTTCAATTCAAACCACATGTTTTCAATGGGGTTCAAGTCCGGAGATTGAGATGGCCATTGCAACATGTTGATATTGTGGTCAATTAACCATTTGTTTGTGTATTTTGATGTGTGCTTGGGGTTATTGTCTAGCTGGAAGATCCACTTGTGGCCAAGTGTCAGCCTCCTGGCAGGGCCAAACAGGTTTTGGGCTAAAATGTCCTGCAACTTGGTAAAGTTAACCAGGCTATTGATTTATTTAACATTTTTCTTTACAAAATTAAACAGTTTATACTTTGTCAATATACATTTTTATATAACCATCCCCAACTGAGCATAGATAGTTCATTTCCATATTGCTTGACCTAGCAACTCAGAAATCAGTTTGAAATATAGCTCTCCCTTTAATCTTTTCAACAAACAATTGTTAATGGATAATGCATTTTTAAACACACATTCCCTTCACCTCACTGTTTTGAGATGCTGATATGAATTGAGCAGGTGGATGACCTCTTATCAGGCTACACAGCACCCCCTAGATTGGAAGAAACCCGACTAAGTACTGTACTGTTCCTCACTAAAGTACTGTACCGACCCTCGCTATATGAGCCGCTTGACATTTCTCACCAAGTGGCTTAACCCTGTTGGCGTGATACGTAGGGTGTTTCCCTTTCATGCCGGGTCCGCTTCCCTACCCCGCCGTTCACTACAGTATTATAAAAAGCAACCTATAGAACACACAGTCTTGGTCTCCCCTGTTCAGTTATTTGTGTTTTTGGGCTGTTTAATCCCGCATGTTGTTAGAAGAACAGGGTCGTTCCTCCTCAAAAAGCACAAGAGGATTTCGACACCTAAGATACATCTGAAATCGTTTCTGGAGTTGGAAACAGATACGATTAGCATTCCTGAAGAAATATTTTGTTGAAATATAATTCGATTTTTGAGACATTAAGCTAATTGATTGCACCCAAATAAGCTATTTTTTATTCATAGGATTCAGATCATATTCAATAAATACACTGAGTGTACAAAACATTAGCCAGTGTGTCTATGTATGCGGAGGACTCAACACTATACACGTCAGCTACTACAGCAACTGAAATGACTGCAACACTTAAAGAGCTGCAGTTAGTTTCAGAATGGGTGGCAAGGAATAAGTTAGTCCTGAATATTTCAAAAACTTAAAGCATTGTATTTGGGAAAAATCATTCACTAAACCCTAAACCAACTAAATATTGTAATAAATCATGTGAAAATTGACCAAGTTGAGGTGACTAACTATCATGGTCAAAACATATTGATACAATAGTAGCTAAGATGGGGAGAAGTCTGTCCATAATAAAGTGCTGCTCTACCATCTTAACAACACTATCAACAAGGCAGGTCCTACCGGCTCTAGTTTTGCCGCACCTGGACTACTGTTCAGTCGTGTGGTCAGGTGCCACACAGAGGGACTTACGGAAATTGCAGTTGGCTCAGAACAGGGCAGCACGGCTGGCCATTGGAATTTTAAACCTGTCCAAATAGAATACTCTGTCCCTGTCAACTTCATCCATAGATAGACAATCTCTCAAGTTTCACCTGATCATTTTTTTGAAGGCCATGTCAAGGATGGAATGTACGAGAGCAAGGCAGGATGAAAGATCTTAAGCCCTGAGTCAGTAGACACAAAGCTGTACCATAACACAGAGCTGTTGGACACAATACAATCAAAACACACTGGGAAGCCTTGTTGATGTTGATTTTGCTCCTGCGAGCTTGAGTGGGAAGTGGAGACGGCAAGATTCCTCATCATTTCCCAAACACAAAACAGTTTGGGGATTTGGGAGACGTTGACAGCATAGAGCCACTTAATTCAACTATTTGAAAACACACAACTTCAAATGTGCTTACATCAACAATGAAAAGATTTGTCTACAGATTTTAACTGTAAACATGGGCTTTACCAGTCCTACAAATAGCTCTGAAAAATATTTAATGTCTTCTGTTCCATGAAAATGTATGGAATACTCCCCCATTTGTGATCCAGATGAAAGCGGGATTACTCTTCTCTCTTTGTCTGCTGTGTCCAGTGTGTTAACAGGGTTACAAGTAGAGGTTGACTGATTAATCGGAATGGACGATTAATTAGGGCCGATTTAAACTTTTCATTACAATCAGAAATCTTGCAACCTTACAGTTAACTAGTTCAACGCTCTAACCACCTGCCTCTCATTGCACTCCACGAGGAGACTGCCTGTTACGCGAATGCAGTAAGCCAAGGTAAGTTGCTAGCTAGCATTAAACTTATCTTATAAAAAACAATCAATCATAATCACTAGTTAACTACACATGGTTGATGATATTACTAGTTTATCTAGCGTGTCCTGCGTTGCATATAGCATATAATCGATGCGTATCATTGCTCCAATGTGTACCTAACCATGAACATCAATGCCTTTCTTAAAATCAATACACAGAAGTATATATTTTTAAACCTGCATATTTAGCTAAAAGAAATCCAGGTTAGCAGGCAATATTAATCAGGTGAAATTGTGTCACTTCTCTTGCGTTCATTGCACGCAGAGTCAGTGTATATGCAACAGTTTGGGCCGCCTAATTTGCCAGGATTTTACGTAGTTATGACATAACATTGAAGGTTGTGCAATGTAACAGGAATATTTAGACTTATGGATGCCACCCGTTAAATACAGTTCCGTATTTCATTGAAAGAATAAACGTCTTGTTTTCGAGATGATAGTTTCCGGGTTTGACCATATTAATGACCTAAGGCTCGTATTTCTGTGTGTTATTATGTTATAACTAAGTCTATGATTTGATAGAGCAGTCTGACTGAGTGATGGTAGGCACCAGCAGGCTCGTAAGCATTCATTCAAACAGCACTTTCGTGCGTTTGCCAGCAGCTCGTCGCTGTACTTCAAGCGTTGCACTGTTTATGACTTCAAGCCTATCAACTTCCGAGATTAGTCTGGTGTAACCGATGTGAAATGGCTAGCTAGTTAGCGGGGTGCGCGCTAAAAGCGTTTCAAACATCACTCACTCTGAGACTTGGAGTGGTTGTTCCCCTTGCTCTGCATGGGTAACGCTGCTTCGAGGGTGGCTGTTGTCGTTGTGTTGCTGGTTCGAGCCCAGGTAGGAGCGAGGAGAGGGACGGAAGCTATATGTTACACTGGCAATACTAAAGTGCCTATAAGAACATCCAATAGTCAAAGGTTAATGAAATACAAATGGTATAGAGAGGAATAGTCCTATAATTCCTATAATAACTAAAACTTCTTATCTGGGAATATTGAAGACTCATGATAAAAGGAACCACCAGCTTTCATATGTTCTCATGTTCTGAGCAAGGAACTTAAACGTTAGCTTTCTTACATGGCACATATTGCACTTTTACTTCCTTCTCCAACACTTTGTTTTTGCATTATTTAAACCAAATTGAACATGTTTCATTATTTATTTGAGACTAAATAGATTTTATTGATGTATTATATTAAGTTAAAATTAGTGTTCATTCAGTATTGTTGTAATTGTCATTATTACAAATCAATTTTAAAAATTATTGGCTTTTTTTGTCCTCCAATAATCGGTATCGGCGTTGAAAAATCATCATCGATCGACCTCTCGTGTGTAGTGGTGCTGTCTCTAGTGTTGGGTTTCCCAGCAGTGTATCTATAATCAGGTTATTTCCAGGGAGGCCTGAGATCAGATCTTCAGTCATTTGTGCTGTCTCCTAATTGGCAAACTTCCCTTTATAGTGCACTACTTTTGACCAGGTCCCATAGAGCTCTGGTCAAAAGTGTGCACTACTTATGGATTCAACTTTCTACTTATGCTTATGGATTCAACAACATCATTTTTAATCAGCTTACTGTTGATCATTACATTTGTTTGACATACATTTTAGATAGCTTTGAGTTATATTAGTATCTGACTAGTTTACTTGCCGGGGCGGCAGGGTTGCCTAGTGGTTAGAGTGTTGGACTAGTAACCGAAAGGTTGCAAGTTCAAATCCCCGAGCTGACAAGGTACAAATCTGTCGTTCTGCTCCTGAACAGGCAGTTAACCCACTGTTCCTAGGCCGTCATTGAAAATAAGAATTTGTTGTTAACTGACTTGCCTAGTTAAATAAAGGTAAAATATTTTTTTTTAAATAAATAAAAATGATTAGGAAATGGACTGGTACAGTGAGTTACTAGGTGAAAAATCTGTCGATGTTCCTTTGAGCAAGGTGTATAACCCTAATTGTACCTGTAAGTCGCTCTGGATAAGTCGTTTCCTAAATGACAAAAATAAATAAACAAGCATTTTGAATATGGGTATTTCCATGTAAAAAAAATCCCCATAAGCATTAACATTAACATAGGAGCATATCAAATTTGGTGTCAAATGAAAGCTAAGAGTCTGTATTTGTGAGAAATGACGGCATATATCAATGTTTCTACCATTCTCCATCCCAAACATTTGTAATAAACAAAAGGTTTTGATTTCTGGTCAAACAGATGGAAAAGGGCTTAGAAACCATCTACCAGAAAAAGTCTTAAAAGGTTTTAGAAATACATAAAAACACTAATATTAAGACCCCTGTTAACTAATATCAACATTTATATTTCATTTTGTTGAAATGATGAGCCTTCTGTAAGTTAAGAAATAATGCCTAGTGTCATTCTGTTACCAAAAACCCACTAATCTTAAAGATATTTTCAAATTTAAATCCCTCATGAGGAGTAAGGTTAATGAAAGTTCACAGAAGTTACAAGTAAAGGTAGACCTACCAATTAGTTAAAGTGTTTTACTGATAACAATTTGGTTTATGATATATTAAGTGATTAAAACACATAATTCTGTTACCAAATCAGTAACAGAATGACCCCAAAATCTGTAACAGAATAATTGCAACTGAATTGGCTACCATGGGAATGCCACAGATGTCTCAAAGTATTGAGGGAGCGTGTAATTGGCATGCTGACTGCAGGAATGTCCACCAGCACTGTTGCTGAATTTAATGTTAATTTCTCTACAGTAAGCCGCCTTCCACGTCGTATTAGAGAACCTCCACATCCTGCTTCACCTGCGGGATCGTCTGAGACCAGACATCCTGGACAGCTGATGAAACTGTTGGTTTGCACAACCAAATCATTTCTGCACAAACTGTCAGAAACCGTCTCAGGGAAGCTCATCTGTGTGTCGTCCTCTCCAGGGTCTTGACCTGACTGCAGTATGGCGTCATAACCGACAAACATTTTCTGTTTACATTTTTTAAAGTAGTCATTGTGCACAGAGTTGTATGGTTTGTTTAAATTTGCAATCAATGTTTTTTGTTTGACATACTTTTAAAGTGAAAAATCATAGTCTCAGTGTCATTCTGTTACTGTGAATTGCCCATATCTATCGGACTTTACAAACAACAGACAGATTTACTGAAATTATTATCATTATCTGATCATATTTTTTAACACCAAAACATCAACATTAATGTTTGTGTTTTTTTGACCTGAACCCACCTCCCTTCAGCAACCAATCACAGCCTGTTTACTAGTTTCACCCTACCATGACTGAGCACCAAACTCCACCACCCCAACAAACACCCCCAGGGAGCACACTCAAGCACAGGGGGCTACCTGTTTCGTAACAGAGGGAAAATAAACAGCATCCAAACATGAGTCCCTGTGTAGCCCCAGTAGACATGCTTTATAGTAGCTCAAAGACCATGGAATCCCCAGCCAGCCAGCCGCCCCATTAGTGTCACTATGTCAGAGCATTGTGTTCTTACTTCGCTCTTATTTATAATGTAATCTCCCTACAGCCCCTTTAGACTAGGGCTCTCCGTACTTCAAGTTGGAGAGTATTGGAACCACACTGCAGGTTCAGTTGTGTAATAGATAAAGCCAACCGTGTTAACAAGAACATTTTAACTATGAAATTGATAGGCTGTATACTGTGTATACCCCAGATATTGGTTTTCTCTACAGACATAGCAGTGATATTAAAAGCATCTTGTGCGGTCAACACTGTGTTGCGACCTCACGTAAGGCCTATGCGGTCAAGTCATCATGTGCCAATGCCAATCGCCTACGCACCTTGGGTAGAACGCAGCGCTAGGTGGGCAGAGTATGGGCCAAAGCAGCCTGGGAGGATGCCAATGTGGCAGGCTGCAGTCATCTGGGCTGTATATTTATGGCAGTGGGCACAGCAGGGTGGGTCTGTGGATTGGGTGTGGGCTTGTTGATTAACAATGTGGTAACACCGTGGTGAAAGAGGCCATTTTAAATGCGTTTACAACTACAGTATGTGTAAGCTCTTGCATTTCATGAAGGTGCCTATGAAAATGTCTACTGTGCTGCTACTACTACTACGTAATTACTATTTAAGATATTAATAGTAAATTCAATTATAACTTAAAAAAATTATAAATAAGCTTTCATTTCACCTTTATTTAACCAGGTTGGCAAGTTGAGAACAAGTTCTCATTTACAACTGCAACCTGGCCAAGATAAAGGAAAGCAGTTCGACACGAACAACACAGAGTTGCACATGGAGTAAAACATACAGTCAATAACACAATAGAAAAATAAGTCTATATACAATGTGAGCAAATGAGGTGAGATAAGGGAGGTAAAGGCAAAACAAAGGCCATAGTGGTGAGGTAAATACAATATAGCAAGTAAAACACTGGAATGGTAGATTTGCAGTGGAAGAATGTGCAAAGTAGAAATAGAAATAATGGGGTGTAAAGGAGCAAAATAAATAAATACAGTAGGGGAAGAGGTAGTTGTTTGGGCTAAATTATAGATGGGCTATGTACAGGTGCAATAATCTGTGAGCTGTTTCCAGTTTCAGAGATTTTTGTAGATCATTCCATTTATTGGCAGCAGAGAACTGGAAGGAGAGGCGGCCAAAAGAGGAATTGGTTTTGGGGGTGACCAGAGAGCTATACCTGCTGGAGTGTGTGCTACAGGTGGGTGCTGCTATGGTGACCAGCGAGCTGAGATAAGGGGGGACTTTACCTAGCAGGGTCTAGTAGATGACCTGGAGCCAGTGGGTTTGGCGACGAGTATGAAGCGAGGGCCAGTCAACGAGAGCGTACAGGTCGCAGTGGGGGGTAGTATATGGGGCTTTGGTGACAAAACGGATGGCACTGTGATAGACTGCATCCAATTTATTGAGTAGGGTATTGGAGGCTATTTTGTAGATGACATCGCCGAAGTCGAGGATCGGAATGTCATGCCCTGGTCTAAGTATTTTGTGTTTTTCTTCATGTATTGGGTCAGGCCAGGGTGTGGCATGGGGTTTTTGTATTGTGGTGTGTTTTGTCTTGGGGTTTTGGTGTGTATGTATTGGGATTGTAGCTAGTGGGGTTATCTAGCAGGGTCTATGGCTGTCTGGAGTGGTTCTCAATCAGAGGCAGGTGTTTATCGTTGTCTCTGATTTAGGCAGCCATATTCTTTGAGTTTGTCGTGGGTGATTGTCCTTAGTGTCCTTGTTCCTGTCTATGTGTTAGGTTACACAAGTATAGGCTGTTTCGGTTTTCGTTACGTTTATTGTTTTTGTAATGTTTGTTATTTGATTCGTGTTTTACGTTCGTTATTAAATATGGATCGCAATCTACACGCTGCAGTTTGGTCCGACTCTCCTTCACACCTAGAAAACCGTAACAGAATCACCCACCTGTTCCCATGGAAGGCGATCCCTTCCCGCCAGGATCTCCTCCCATGTGTAGCACGTAAAACACGAATCAAATAACAAACATTACAAAAACAATAAACGTAACGAAAACCGAAACAGTCTATACTTGTGTAACCTAACACATAGACAGGAACAAGGACACTAAGGACAATCACCCATGACAAACTCAAAGAATATGGCTGCCTAAATATGGTTCCCAATCAGAGACAACGATAAACACCTGCCTCTGATTGAGAACCACTCCAGACAGCCATAGACCCTGCTAGATAACCCCACTAGCTACAATCCCAATACATACACACCAAAACCCCAAGACAAAACACACCACAATACAAAAACCCCATGCCACACCCTGGCCTGACCCAATACATGAAGAAAAACACAATACTTAGACCAGGGCGTGACACGGAAGGATGGTCAGTTTTACGAGGGTATGTTTGGCAGCATGAGTGAAGGATGCTTTGTTGCGAATTCTAGATTTAACTTTTGATTGGAGATTTTTGATGTGTCTGGAAGGAGAATTTACAGTCTAATCAGACACCTAGGTATTTGTAGTTGTCCAGAGTCAGAACCGTCCAGAATAGTGATGCTGGACAGGCGGGCAGGTGCAGGCAGTGATCGGTAGAAAAGCATGCATTTAGTTTTACTTGTATTTAAGAGCAGTGGGAGGCCACGGAAGGAGGTCTGGAAGGTTGTTAACACAGTGTCCAAAGAAGGGCCAGAAGTATACAGAATGGTGTCGTCTGCGTAGAGGTGGATCAGAGACTCACCAGCAGCAAGAGCGACATCATTGATGTGGCACACCCATAGACTGCTAGAGGCCCGGACAACAGGCCCTCCAATTTGACACACTGAACTCTATCAGAGAAGTAGTTGGTGAACCAAGCGAGGCAATCATTTGAGAAACCAAGGCTATCGAGTCTGCCGATGAGGATGTGGTGATTGACAGAGTCGAAAGCCTTGGCCAAGTCGATGAATACGGCTGCACAGTAAGCACTTAAGTAATAGCTTTCATATGGTAGACACTCAAAACGAAATAGCATCGCATCACTGTTTAGACATAACGTTTTATCTCAGATTCCCTCTTTCAAAAGAATTCTAACACTTTCATTGAACATAGAGATGTCAGTTGGACCAGCGCCAGCTATCAAAATCACCCTCCCTCTCTTACTCGCTCAAACGCTAAAGCAGCGGACAGAATATGAATAAATCTGCTACATTCAAATGTATCTGAAATGCATCCAAACACATCAGCAACCGTTGTTTTCTATACAGTAGCTTAGTAACTAACACAAGATAGATATTGGTCTCCCTACAACATACAAGTGTCAAGTTTCTCGGAAATGCAGCCTTACAACAGGCTACACCTAGGTTTCTAGTGAACCTAAGGTTACAAATCAACTGTCAAAATGTAGTTCAATCATGGCCTGGGATAGTCTAGCGGTTAGGGCTACTGCACATATATAAGCCTACCCTGTATGTGTGCATTGGATTCTGGCCCAAATAACTCAATCGACTGATTTTAGTTACACATAATTAAAAAATCCCCATAAAATCAGTCAGTTTAAGCTAGATATATCAGAGCTAGAGATTTGAGAGAGATTTGCGTTGGCTGCGTCTCAATCCACCCCATCTGCCAATGTCGGCCTTCTGCTGCGGGAGGTGACCGAGCTACAGCGGTGTTTGTCAGACCATGAGACATCACAAAAATCGGTATTCTCACAGAAACGTCTTAACATTTTGCCTACAACCTGTTATGACCACTCTATGGAAAGGGGAGACTCTCATGAACATGGTGGTGTTCTAGACTTTGCTCTATGACCCCCAGAAGCGTCTGAAGGTAACCCATACAAACGAATGGAAGTATTGGGGTAGTTTTTTTGCCCCCCCAAAAATATAGTGTTAAATATGTGTCAAATATTTCCTTACCTTTCTTATGTCTCCTAGAATAAGGACAGTCACTTCAAAACCTTATTCCTTATGATTTAAAAAAATATTATATTTAGCCATTCAAATGCGTTTCTATGAGCTATAGTAGTAAAAGCCTAATTTAATATTTTATTGGAATACCTAAAGGGGTATTCAAAATCCAATAGCTAAATGATCCATGGTATGACATCTTTAAACAATTCCATATATTAACTTATATTAGCCCCTCCCCCCAACGGCTTAGACTTTTAGATTAATGGATAGCATAAATAGGAAACAAATAAAATAATAACAGTAGGCTACACCAACATTAGTTTCCATTCATGCAAAGTGTCAGGTAAATTGCCACAGTAGATTTGCTGTGATAAACAAGGAAATACTTTATTTCAATTGTACGTAATGCTTGTCAAATAGATAAATCAACCTTGGTCTTTCAAAAAGGACTAAGTTGTTCCGATGATAATACCAAACAGAGGGCGAAGGTATCTTAAAATAATTTGGTTGCAAGCGGGAATAAGAATACTCCAACATCATCTTTTAGGGAGCAGTGTATATTCAACAATCCCTATCCCAGTCTGCTGTCCCCACATGCTTCAAGATGGCCACCATTGTTCCTGTTCCCAAGAAAGCTAAGGTAACTGAACTACATGACTTCTGTCATCATGAGGTGCTTTGAGAGACTAGTCAAGGATCATGTCTCCTCCACCCTACCTGTCACCCAAGACCTACTTCAATTTGCTTACCACCCCAATAGGTCCACAGACGATGCAATCGTCATCACACTGCCCTATCCCATCTGGACAAGAGGAATACCTATGTAAGAATGCTGTTCATTGACTATAGCTCAGCATTCAACACCATAGTACCCTCCAAACTCATCATTAAGCTTGAGGCCCTGGGTCTGAACTAGAGGTCGACCGATTAATCGGAATGGCCGATTAATTAGGGCCGATTTCGAGTTTTCATAACAAATGTATTTTTTATATACCTTTATTTAACTAGGCAAGTCAGTTAAGAACACATTCTTATTTTCAATGACGGCCTAGGAAAGGTGGGTTAACTGCCTTGTTCAGGGGCAGAACGACAGATTTTCACCTTGTCAGCTCAGGGGATCCAATCTTGCAACCTTACAGTTCACTAGTCCAACGCAATAACGACCTGCCTCTCTCTCGTTGCACTCCACAAGGAGACTGCCTGTTACACGAATGCAGTAAGCCAAGGTAAGTTGCTAGCTAGCATTAAAGTTATCTTATAAAAAGCAATCAATCACAATCACTAGTTAACAACAGATGGTTGATGATATTACTAGATATTATCTAGCGTGTCCTGCGTTGCATATAATCTGACTGAGCATACAAGCATACAAGTATCTAAGTATCTGACTGATAGGCAGAAGCAGGCGCATAAACATTCATTCAAACAGCACTTTCGTGCGTTTTGCCAGCAGCTCTTCGTTGTGTGTCAAGCATTGCGCTGTTCATGACTTCAAGCCTATCAACTCACAAGATGAGGCTGGTGTAACCGAAGTGAAATGGCTAGCTAGTTAGCGCGCGCTAAAAGCGTTTCAAACGTCACTCGCTCTGAGCCTTCTAGTAGTTGTTCCCCTTGCTCTGCATGGGTAACGCTGCTTCGATGGTGGCTGTTGTCATTGTGTTGCTGGTTCGAGCCCAGGGAGGAGCGAGGAGAGGGACGGAAGCTATACTGTTACACTGGCAGTACTAGAGTACCTATAAGAACATCCAATAGTCAAAGGTTAATGAAATACAAATGGTATAGAGGGAAATAGTCCTATAATTCCTATAATAACTACAACCTAAAACGTCTTACCTGGGAATATTGAAGACTCATGTTAAAAAACCCTAACCCTAAAAGGAACCACCAGCTGTCATATATTCTCATGTTCTGAGCAAGGAACTGAAACGTTAGCTTTCTTACATAGCACATATTGCACTTTTACTTTCTTCTCCAACACTTTGTTTTTGCATTATTTAAGCCAAATTGAACATGTTTCATTATTTACTTGAGGCTAAATTGATTTTATTTAAGTATTATATTCAGTTAAAATAAGTGTTCATTCAGTATTGTTGTAATTGTCATTATTACAAAAAAAAATACCAAAAAAAACCGCCGATATAATCGGTATCGGCCTTTTGGTCCTCCAATAATCGGTATCGGCGTTGAAAAATCATAGTCGGTCGACCTCTAGTCTGAACCCCACCCTGTGCAATTGGGTCCTGGACTTCCTGACGGGCCGCCCCCAAGTAGTGACGGTAGGAAACAACATCTCCACTCCACTTATCCTCAACCTGGGGCCCCACAAGGGTGTGTTCTCAGACCCCTCCTGTACTCCCTGTTCACTCACGACTGCATGGTCAATCATCAAGTTTGCAGACGACACAACAGTGGTAGGCTTGGTTACCAACAACGACGCGACAGCCTACAGGGAGGAGGTGAGGGCCTTCAGAGTGTGGTGTTACCTCAATGTCAGCAAAACAAAAGAGATGATCGTGGACTTCAGGAAACAGCAAAGGGAGGAGCACCCCCCTATTCACATCGACAGGACAGCAGCGGAGAAAGTGGAACGTTTTTTAAGTTCCTCTGTGTACATATCACCGACAAACTGAAATGGTCCACCCACACAGACAGTGTGCGGAAGAAGGCCCAACAGCGCCTCTTCAAACTCAGGAGGCTGAAAAAATGTGTCTTGTCACCAAAAACACCCACTAACTTTTACAAGTGCACAATTGAGAGCATCCTGTCGGGCTGTATCACCGCTTGGTACGGCAACTGCACTGCCCACAACCGCAAGGCTCTCCAGAGGGTAGTGAGGTCTGCACAACACATCACCAGGGACAAACTACCTGCCCTCCAGGACACCTACAGCACCTGATGTCACAGGAAGGCCAAAAAGATCATCAAGGACAACAACCACCCGAGCCACTGCCTGTTCACCCTGCTATCATCCAGAAGGCGAGGTCAGTACAGGTGCATCAAAGCAGGGACCGAGAGACTGAAAAACAGCTTCTATCTGAAGTCCATCAGATTGTTAAACATCCACCACTAGCACAGAGAGGTGGCTGCCTACCTACAGACTTGATTTCATTGGCCACTTTAATAAATGGAACACTTGTCACTTTAATAATGTCACTTTAATAATGTTTACATATCTCACATTACTCATCTCATATGTATATACTGTATACTGTATCCTTCGCTCTATTCTTTACTATCTATTGCATCTTAGCTACTCTGTCACTGCTCATCCATATATTTTTATATTCATATATTCTCATCCCATTCCTTTACTAGATTGTGTGTATTAGGTTCTGTTGTGGAATTGTTAGATATTACCTGTTAGATACTGCCGCACTGTCGGATCTAGAAGTGTTTCACTACACTTACAATAACATCTGCTAACCATGTGTATGTGACCAATAGAATAAGATTTGGTAATGAGGTGACCAATAATGGTTACTATTGAGAAGCTGGGCATCCTGAATTTAGAGCATATTGATGGATTAACGAGACATCAGCTGGCGATAATCTAGTGCTATCGATGGTATAGGCCCCTTGTTATTTTTATTATATTCCAATACATTCTGAAGGCCTCCCATTTGCCTATCCATTGGCACATAATGAAAGGTGTGAAAACCGATAGATTACTTTTTGTTTCCATGGCTGAGCAGATTTGTGCCATCAGTTGATTGACAGCTAATTTAACAGTTTGTTGAACAGCTAATTTCACCATTTGCGCCAACCCTGTCTCTTTAATCAAACGACAATGTTTTGGTCATTATTATTCAAGAATCTGGCACTTTGCCACACCCATGTGTTAATGTTAAAATCCTCCCACTGCTAAATGGCATATTGTTAGACCTAGCCTATATTGTCATTATCCTTTGTGATCATTATATTATACAAGCCTATCATGTTTTGCTGACGAGCACAGACTGGGGCATTCCACCTCAAAAAGCACAATAAAAAGATTGTTCTGAAATTGTTTCTGTTAGAAACAGAAAATGTGCATTCCCACAACATTATTTTATTGAAATAAAATGTGATCTCTGAGAAATGAAGCTAATTGATTGCACCCAAATTGGCCATTTTAATTAATAGGATTCCTATAATAGTCAATTAATATATAGTACCTCAAATCCGATTTGGACAAAACTTATATCTAGGTATGCTACTGCATTGTATGCAAACACCACTTTCAGCTGCCAACATGCGCCAATTCTAAATATTTCTTCAGCCATTCAAATCCTCCTGCAGCAGGACTATTTTCCTCCTGTACAGGGTGGCTTGAGAAGAGGTGATGATCAAGTATGGTGCTTATGCCAATTCTGTAAATGCTATTAAGTTTAATGTAAATCTTACACGAGGCATAACACAGCATATCCTGTAAAAGATCAGTGCTGCTCTGGAACACAGACACAAACAGTGTTGCTGCTGTTCCGTTCAGTCAGTCTGACCTTTTCCCTGACTCAGTGTCCTCAAGTCTGGTAGCACCACGTGCCCCTGGCAGTCGACTCCCTCGCCCAAATCTTTCTCTCTCTCTTTGGCTCTGCCCTTCTCTCTCACATCCTATTGCTCAGGATCGTTAAGAGACTTCCGGGTATTAACAAGTGGAATGGGTTTGGGTGCATCGTACAATTGAATACTGCAGTAGATGTGTAGCCGTTGAACCTGTCAGGTTTTCTAAGGGTTTCACGGTAACAGCTGATCTTTGTACTGTTCAACATTTTTCTGACTCTATAGACAGGAAGGGCAGCCCTCCTGTATCTGTCAAGAACAGGTTCGACCACTGTGGGCCTTACTTTTGCCGCTTTTGTGTTATCTGTACATCAGGGGAAAAGGGATTGGGATAAGCTATCTCGCGTGCTTAGCTCTGAGCTGCAATGTGTGACGGACTATTCTCTTGCTGGCTGTATTCTGGGCTGAGCAGTCATCTGTGCTGTGTTAATGCATACTCACTGTTCATCTGAGGCGGAAGGAATGGGAGCCCAGGGCTTGTCTGTCTCTGTCTGCTTTGCCAGGCTCTGGAACACAGACACAAACAGTGCTGCTGCTCCGCTCGGAGTCAGTCTGGCCTTTTCCCTGACTCAGTGTCCTCATAAGTCTGATAGCACCACATGCCCCTGGCAGTTGGGTCCCTCGCCCAAATCTTTCTCTCTCAATTTGGCTTTGTCCTTCTTTCTCACATCCTATTGCTCACCCCCACTCCCAATTTCTCTCTCATCCCCTCTCTCCCAATCTCTCTTTTGTTCTCAGTCCCATCCCCCCTCCCCCTTGTCTCGCCTTTTCATGAATCCATCTCTTCACTCAGGGAAGTATCTCTGATCCTCGCTCCCCTTGTCTTTTTGCGTCATCATGACACAGATGGTCGGGGCAGCAGGTTTTTTTAGCAGTCAGACGTTATGGGACATCAGTGCTATAGAATTTTTGTTTACATAAGATCCATATCTGCCCATTTAATGAATGAAAACCGGTATCCATTCAGGATTTAAAATGGGGATGCACAGCTTTGCAAAACGGCTGGCAATCCTCCCCATGCAGGGTCATTCTAAATCTCCTGTGATGTTTTGCAGCCATAGAGAGCATGGCTTGCTTCGAAACATCTAAATGATTCACGATAATGGCTACATGTAGTAAATTATGGCTGGAACAAGACACATGCAATATTTATGCTTGTTCCTCCTCAGTTATTGCATATGCAGCGCTTGTGAGATCGCTCGTGTGTGTTTGTCTCCCCCTGTAGATCAGTCAAGGTAATGTCCCAGGTGTTGAGAGTGCTTCACTGGCCATGGACACAGAGGAGGGAGTGGAGGTGGTGTGGAATGAGGTGCTCTTCAATGACAGGAAGGTCTTCAAGGCACAGGAGGTACGTAAGACAGAAGCTGTGCACCCTATTCCCTATATAGTGCACTACTTTTGACAAGGGTTCATAGGACACTATATGGGGCATAGGGTGCCAATTGGGATGCAGACAGGGTTTCGATTGTCAATGGATATATGTTCCATTCAGAGGAGGCTGGTGGGAGGGGCTATGGGAGGACAGGCTCATAGTAATGGCTGAATCAATGGAACGGGGTCAAACATGGTTTCCATAGTTCGATGAGTTTGATACCGTTCCATTTATTTCATTCTAGCCATTACAATGAGCCCGTCCTCCCATAGCTCCTCCCACCAGCCTCCTCTGGTTCCATTCTATGTACTTTCATTCTCCAGAGAAAGCTCACCAATGGAAGTAGAAGTCAATGAATTATAAGTGCATATTTTGGCGAACCATCTATTACTGTACATACAGTACCAGTCAAAAGCTTGGACACCTACTTATTCAAGGGTTTTTTCTTTATTTTTTAAAACTATTTTCTACATTGTAGAATAATAGAGAAGACATCAAAACAATTAAATAACACATATGGAATCATGTAGTATTAAATCAATCAAAATATATTTTAAATTTGAGATTCTTCAAAGTAGCCACCCTTTGCCTTGATGACAACTTTGCACTCTCTTGGCATTCTCTCAACCAGCTTCACCTGGAATGCTTTTCCAACAGTCTTGAAGGAGTTCGCACATATGCTGAGCACTTGTTGGCTTCTTTTCCTTCAGACTGTGGTCCAACTCATCCCAAACCATCTCAATTGGGTTGAGGTTGGGGGATTGTGGAGGCCAGGTCATCTGATGCAGCACTCCATCACTCTCCTTCTTTGTCAAATAGCCCTTACACAGCCTGGAGGTGTGTTGGGTCATTCTCCCGTTGAAAAACAAATGACAGTCCCACTTTGCGCAAACCAGATGGGATGACGTATAGCTGCAGAATGCTGTGGTAGCCATGCTGGTTAAGTGTGCCTTGAATTCTAAATAAATCACAGACAGTGTCACCAGCAAAGGACCCCAACACCATCACACCTCCTCCTCCATGCTTCACGGTGGGAACCACACATGCGGAGGTCATCCATTCCCCTACTCTGCGTCACAAAGACACAGTGGTTGGAATCAAAAATCTCAAATTTGGACTCATCAGACCAAAGGACATATTTCCACTGGTCTAATGTCCATTTCTTGTGTTTCTTGGCCCAAGCAAGTCTCTTCTTATTGGTCTCCTTTAGTAGTGGTTTCTTTGCAGCAATTCCGCCATGAAGGCCTGATGCACGCTGTCTCTTCTGAACAGTTGATGTTAAAATGTGTCTGTTACTTGAACTATCAAGCATTTATTTGGGTTCCAATTTCTGAGGCTGGTAACTCTAATGAACTTATCGTCTGAAGAGGAGGTAACTCTGGGTCTTTTTTTTCCTGTGGCGGTCCTCATGAGAGCCAGTTTCATCATAGTGCTTGTTTGTTTTTGCGACTGCCTTGTTAAAAGTTCTTGAAATTCTCCTTATTGACTGACCTTCATGTCTTAAAGTAATGATGGACTGTCATTTCTCTTTGCTTATTTGAGCTGTTCTTGTCATAATATGGACTTCAGTAAGGCTATCTTCTGTATACCAACCTTACCTTGTCACAACACCTTGTCACAACACAACTGATTGGCTCAAACGCATTAAGAAGGAAAGAAATTCCACAAATTAACTTTTAACAAGGCACATCTGTTAATTGAAATGCCGTCCAGGTGACTACCTCATGAAGTTGGTTGAGAAAATGCCAAGAGTGTGCAAAGCTGTCATCAAGGCAAAGGTTGGCTACTTTGAAGAATCTCAAATATAAAATATATTTTGATTTGTTCAACACTTTTTTGGTTAATACATGATTCCATATGTGTTATTTCATAGTTTTGATGTCTTCACTATTAATCTACAATGTAGAAAATAAAAAAAATAAAAACCTTGAATAAGTAGGTGTGTCCAAACTTTTGACTGGTAGTGTATGTACTCAAACCTCTCCCCACCCCATCTGTTTTTCAGGAAAAGATAAAGGAGATGTTTGAGAACCTGATGCAGGTTGAGCACCCAAATATAGTGAAGTTCCATAAGTACTGGCTGGACATGAGAGAGAGTCAAGCTCGGGTATGTCTGCTATCTATACTGAACAAAAACATAAACGCAACATATAAAAGTGTTGGTCCCATGTTTCATGTGCTGAAATAAAAGATCCCAGAAATGTTCCATACTCACAAAAAGCTTATTTCTCTCAAATGTTGTGCATAAATGTGTTTACATCCCTGTTAGTGAGGATTTCTCATTTTCCAATATAATCCTGACTGGTGTGGCAAATCAAGAAGCTGATTGGCAAGAAGCGTGCAATTGGCATGCTTGACTGCAGGAATATCCACCAGAGCTGTTGCCAGAGAATTTAATGTTAATTTCTCTACCATAAGCCGCATCCAACGTCGTTTTTAGTGAACTTGGTAGTACGTCCAACCGGCCTCACAACCGCAGACCACGTGTGACCACGCCAGCCCAGGACCTCCACATCCGGCTTCTTCATCTGCGGGATCATCTGAGGAGGGAAAGAGGGGTGCTGAGGAGCATTTCTGTCTGTAATAAAGCCCTTTTGTGGAGAAAAACACATTCTGATTGGCTGGGCCTGGCTTCCAAGTGGGTGAGCCTATGCCCTCCCAGTCCAGCCATGGCTGCACCCCTGCCCAGTCATGTAAAATCCATAGATTAGGGCCTAATGAATTTATTTAAATTGACTGATTTCCTTCTAACTCAGTAAAATCTTTTAAATTGTTCCATGTTGCGTTTATATATTTTTTCATAATAGATCATTCTCACTCACTCTCGGGAAATGTTTCTCTCCCTTCATCTCTTGGTTTGGTCTACAGACTGATAGTATCTCTTTCTGCCTATCTGTTGGACAGGTCATCTTTATCACAGAGTACATGTCCTCAGGAAGCCTAAAGCAGTTTCTCAAGAAAACCAAGAAAAACCACAAGACCATGAATGTCAAGGTCAGTGTCTCTCCCATAGGGGAAATACCCTCTGACATCTGTGACACTCGTCAGTTAATGACATACTTGTTGATTCCCACAGTACCATGAGTTGGGTTGTGTTCAGTAGGGAGAAAACATTTGAAACGGGGAGGTACTACCTGAACTGTCCAATAAGAACACAGATTTACATTCTACGTTTGAAAACGTTTTTCTACCTTGTGCCCTACTGAGCACATCCCTGATCAGACATTAGAGAATTATACTTTGGTAGTTCCATTTGTCGGTCAGCTCCGTATGGAAAAAGTGGTAAACAAGTTAGGTCCAAATAAATAGATTTTCACAAAGTCAAATGTATTTATTATATTAGAGGTTTCGTGATGCTTTTATCTAAACCAAAGTAGATCATGTAAAGATTGTTCAATACATCACTTGGGGTCTCTATAAGCTTCAATATGAGATCCTAAACCTAGATTGAAAGTGCATCATTGTAGCTGTGTGGGCTAATATAGACAAAATGCTTGGAATAAGTTGAACCAATGGCCATGTGGTAAGTTGAGCCAATAGCAAGTTGAGCAAATTGAAGTGTTTTCTTCCCAGGCGTAATGCAAGGCATTGTTGCTGGGATATGAGGTAACAACAGGGCCTGGCCTATGTTAAGTGTTTGTTAGGTGTTAAGCCTGTGTTAAAAGATGCTTACAGTTATTTAAAGGCAAAAAAGCGAATGTGGTTGTGTTGAATTGTGTTTGGGAAATAAAAATAGACGTGGTTTTTAAAAAGGTAGTGGTAATATTAACTTACCCTGTCCTGCTACTCACTAGGCAGGGTAGCCTAGTGGTTAGAGTGTTGGACTAGTAACTGGAAGGTTGCAAGTTCAAACCCCTGAGCTGACAAGCTACAAATCTGTCATTCTGCCCCTGAACAGGCAGTTAACCCACTGTTCCTAGGCCGTCATTGAAAATAAGAATTTGTTCTTAACTGACTTGCCTGGTTAAATAAAGGTTAAAAAAAAAATTATAATAATTTTAAAAAAATACCCAGGGTAAGTTTGTGCCAATTGGGGACAAGCTATGTTTTTAAAACTGTAATGTTTACAGGAATTCTGATTATTTCCAGTGATACACAACATCCTGAAATATATGTAAATATCTTTGTTATAAAGAACACTATATTTCCCTTGACGGAGAGATGCTGAATGTAAAAAATGGCTAAACTTAGCCCACTCTGCCTTACAACACAGCAATGGGGGAGTTTGTGCACTATAGCGCCCTCTACTGAAGAACATTAGAATCAAGCTTGGCAAGGCCAATGAACGTGATTCACTCCTTCAATTCTTCCGCTCTTCACCTTGAGCTGAGCAGAACAATACAGGCAATTCTTAAACAAACATTGGAATGTGACATTTATCAGGCTCGCTCGTCCTTCTGGACATTGTTTGTTAAAGTTTGGGAACTAGTTTTGTGAAGTTTCCTTTCAATTTGTTGTTTATTATTCTGCCTGTTTAGCCTCGCTAACTTGTTGTAATCAGGGTTGGTTAGGTTACCTTTTAAATGTAGTCCATTACATTTGCTAGTTACCTTTCCAAAATTTGAATCAGTAACGTCATTTTTGGATTACCCAAAAGCAGTAACGTAATCTGATTAGTTTCCATTACTTTTGGATTACTTTCCTCTTAAAAGGCATTAGAAGAAGACAAAAAAGGATCCATCAAACGCATTTGGTGTCATCATCATAGTGGTCTCTGACTTGTGGTTAAACTCACTCAGGTGTAACAAACTTAAACTTGCGCC
Source organism: Oncorhynchus tshawytscha (assembly GCF_018296145.1). Lineage (NCBI taxonomy): Eukaryota > Metazoa > Chordata > Actinopteri > Salmoniformes > Salmonidae > Oncorhynchus > Oncorhynchus tshawytscha. Next base: position 42,385,066 of record NC_056444.1, read on the forward strand.
TATTTTCAATGCTGAATTGAATATCATTGAGAAAACAGGTGTCAGTGTATTTTTTTCTCCCAACCATCCTTTCTGAAGATATAATCATTTAATTTTTCAACCGTATCTGTAATCTGATCACTAGTAACGTAACAGATTCAGTTTTGTTGGGAATCTGATTACATGTAACTCCCCAACCCTGGTTGTAAGTAAAATGACTGGCACGAACGAGTCGACATAGTCTGTTAAGCCGGTCACAACCTTGCCCACAGTCATGCGGTTTCACCATGTCTTTGAATGATACTCACAAGAGTTGTCTTGTATGTCTCGGCTGGGTGCATGCTCAGGCTACCTTGGATCGAACCTGCTTGCATCCTTATGCAGCCTTCACCCCTAAGGTCATGACTATGTCCTACAGGTCTCTAGCTTTTTGAACTTTTCCCCATATCTGCCTCCTCTGTTTGCTTCTGAGGAGCAACGAAAGTTACATGCCCTATGGCCGGTAATGGCATTACGCAGGTATATTGAGCGGACCAGGGGTGTCAGTTTGTGCGACCAACTGTCTGTTTTGGTAATCCGGCTTGTGGTAGAGGGCTTTCTAGCAGCGTCTCTCCCAATGGATTGTGGAGGCTATTGCTCTGTCATATGACAGCAAAAGGCAATCATTACCTACACCAGGGGTCTGGTGGCATCTGGGGTGTTGTTTAAAGGGTTGCCTGTAGGAGATATTTGTGCTGTGGTGAGTTGGGCATCACCACGCACTTTTGTGAAGTTCTATCGCTTGGATGTCACTGCCCCCAGTGTAGCCCATATCGTGCTTTCAACTGGGGCATGCGAAGGTCATTAGGCAGGGCAGATAGGCAGATTGCACAATACCCAAGTACCACAGGTTTTCCTGTCGGGTTGGAATTCTGGGTAGGCCATTTCATTTGGGTGTCCACTTGGGGCGTGATTTCATATCCCCATAGCTGTGTTGTACCGAGTTGACCGACTGAAATGGAATGTTCCATTATGACTATAACTACTGTTCCCTGAAGGAGGGAAACAAGGTACAACACCTGTTCGGCCCCATGCTGCCTAGTTCAGTGAAGTGGGGTACTGAATTGAAAGGATGAATCCTTGTCAGGCGCGATTCTAATGTTATTCAGTAGAGGGTGCTAGCAAGCCAACTCCCCATAGCTGTGTTGTACCTCGTTTCCCTCCTTCAGGAAACAGTAGTTGCAGTCATAACTGTAAGTTTACTGTTCCCGCATACTTAAACCATATTGTACTTTTTAAGTGTCTGCTGTTCACTCTGTCATTCCAGGCTTGGAAGAGATGGTGTACCCAAATTCTCTCTGCCCTCAGGTAAGACCAATAACTTTCTCTTTCTCTCATCCCCACGATTTATATCCAATGGCAGTCTGAACTATTAATCCAGGACTGGGGTCTTTAACTCTTGTTCCAGTCCAGCACTAACATACCAGATTTTACAGATCATGTTCCAGCAGCTCTCCAGGGCCAAAGTGTTCAGTCAAGTGAATGGATCTTCAATTGCCATCTTATTTACCCCCAGTTACCTGCACTCCTGTGATCCGCCCATCATCCATGGCAACCTGACCTGTGACACCATCTTCATCCAACACAACGGCCTCATCAAGATTGGCTCAGGTCTTACACCGCAGACTTTCTACCTAATCCTAATCCTAACCCTAACCTAGCTATAACCTGAACCTAACCCTGTGGTAACATGCATTAGGAACAGTTCAATTGTGACTTGAGAGCTTCATCTGAATAAATGGTAGCAGTAACAGTTAGCATTGCATGCTAGCAAACCCCTATACTGTGCATTGTGTGTACTACAATTGCCCAAATATGTATTATCATTGTTCTTCTATCTATGCATCTGAAGTTAACACTGGATACCCTGCTCTTTCCTATCCACAGTATGGCACCGGTTGTTTGTTAACGGTAAGAACCATATAAGTGTGCTGCACATCTAATTCTCTGAACGTCACAATATTCTGTGTGGTCTGGATTTGATTTTTCTAGCTGTCTGTCTTGTCCTCTCAGTGTTTCCGGAGGCCGGTGTTCATGGTAAAGTCCGTGCACACCGAGACGAGCAAAGGAACCTGCACTTCTTCTCTCCTGAATACGGCTGTGAGTGTTTTACTGAGCCTTCCTCGATTCCGATACAGTATATGTACTGTATGTCTGGTCTTCATGCTTTTATTAGTTGCCAGTTTCACTCCGGAGTTTCCCACGACGCTGTGACTAGGCAGTTAATATCATACATGTAATTTTAGAATAAATGTTCTCTTTCTCTGTGTCTAGCGGCTGAGGATGACTATGCCATTGACATCTTCTCCTTCGGGATTTGTGCTCTAGAGGTGAGCACCCAGCTGCAATAGTTGATACATGTATTATAAACCTTACTCTCCGTCCTTACGGACAATAAGACAATTTATTTAATTCTGATCAATGAATTTAGTCTTTTAGAACAGTGAAGCACTGCTAGCAAATCTGAGCTTTGTGTCTATAAAACAATTGTATTGTTAAGTTATTGAAATGTGTAGGCCTGTTGACAATCCTTGCCACAGAAAAGATTACCATCAGGAAATGGAGAGTTTGCTCTTCATTTTTTTTAAATAGCTCTCTTAAAGTTTTTCATATGTAGGCTTACACAGGAAAAAGGGTACATTACAGTGGTAAGGTAACAGGGCCTATAGCATTGTGAATTCCACTACATTTAGTGGCTTCTGATACACAAGTGCCTGCCATGAACAGGCACACAAACATAACACAAATCTTGCAACAGACCTGCTTTACAGCGCATGTTTCAAAACAATATTTTGGGTAATGTATTTCCTTTGGAATTTACCTTGGGTTGAGGTTTGTTTGAATGACAAATAAGTATTTGAATGTTCGAGCTCTGGAAAATGCCACATGAGAGAAGACTGGGGCAAGAAGGTACATGCAGACTTGGTCAAATTTTTGTCCTTACGCAATTATTAATTGTCATTGAGTATGACCGACGCGTGGAAACAGAATCCTTTCAAGGGTGAATGGAAAATCTTTTAAAAAAGAGATATTATAAATATTAGTATTACATACAGTGCCTTGCGAAAGTATTCGGCCCCCTTGAACTTTGCGACCTTCTGCCACATTTCAGGCTTCAAACATAAAGATAAAAAACTGTATTTTTTGTGAAGAATCAACAACAAGTGGGACACAATCATGAAGTGGAACGACATTTATTGGATATTTCAAACTTTTTTAACAAATCAAAAACTGAAAAATTGGGCGTGCAAAATTATTCAGCCCCTTTACTTTTAGTGCAGCAAACTCTCTCCAGAAGTTCAGTGAGGATCTCTGAATGATCCAATGTTGACCTAAATGACTAATGATGATAAATACAATCCACCTGTGTGTAATCAAGTCTCCGTATAAATGCACCTGCACTGTGATAGCCTCAGAGGTCTGTTAAAAGCGCAGAGAGCATCATGAAGAACAAGGAACACACCAGGCAGGTCTGAGATACTGTTGTGAAGAAGTTTAAAGCCGGATTTGGATACAAAAAGATTTCCCAAGCTTTAAACATCCCAAGGAGCACTGTGCAAGCGATAATATTGAAATGGAAGGAGTATCAGACCACTGCAAATCTACCAAGATCTGGCCGTCCCTCTAAACTAAACGGCTGAATAATTTTGCACGCCCAATTTTTCAGTTTTTGATTTGTTAAAAAAGTTTGAAATATCCAATAAATGTCGTTCCACTTCATGATTGTGTCCCACTTGTTGTTGATTCTTCACAAAAAAATACAGTTTTATATCTTTATGTTTGAAGCCTGAAATGTGGCAAAAGGTCGCAAAGTTCAAGGGGGCCGAATACTTTCTCAAGGCACTGTAATTAATGACAATGGTTATGAAAATTAACAGAAGCCATTCAAAGCATATTCTGTCCATTAAAATCACATCAAATTGATCAGAAATACAGTGTAGACATTGTTAATATTGTAAATGACTATGGTAACTGGAAACGGCTGGAATATCCTCATAGGCGTACAGAGGTCCATTATCAGCAACCATCACTCCTGTGTTCTAATGGCACGTTGTGTTAGCTAATCCAAGTTTATAATTTTAAAAGGCTAATTGATCATTAGAAAACCCTTTTGTAATTGTTAGCACAGCTGAAAACTGTTGTTCTGATTTAAAGAAGCAATAAAACTGGCCTTTAGACTAGTTGAGTATCTGGAGCATCAGCATTTGTGGGTTCGATTACAGGCTCAAAATGGCCAGAAACAAAGAACTTTCTTCTGAAACTCGTCAGTCTATTCTTGTTCTGAGAAATGAAGGCTATTCCATGCGAGAAATTACTAAGAAACTGAAGATCTCTTACAATGCTGTGTGCTACTCCCTTCACAGAACAGCGCGAAATGACTCTAACTAGAATAGAAAGAGGTGCACCTGGGGCCTCCCACTCAACTGAGCAAGAGGACAAGTACATTAGAGTGTCTAGTTTGAGAAACAGACGCCTCACAAGTTCTCAACTGGCAGCTTCATTAAATAGTACCCGCAAAACACCAGTCTCAACGTCAACAGTGAAGAGGCGACTCTGGGATGCTGGCCTTCTAGGCAAAGTTCCTCTGTCCAGTGTCTGTGTTCTTTTGCCCATCTTAATCTTTTCTTTTTATTGGCCAGTCTGAGATATGGCTTTTTCTTTGCAACTCAATGTCTACACTGTATTTCTGATCAATATGAATATTATTTTAATGGACAAAAAATGTGCTTTTCTTTCAAAAACAAGGCCATTTCTAAGTGACACAACTTTTGAACGGTAGTGTATGTAGGCTAAATGTAGCCAAATTCTTTCGGGTAAATGTCATGATCTCTGATCAATTTAGAATAGGTTAGTTTAATAGCCTACTGTTGCATGATTATTGTTATACACACTGAGCGGCTGGACCCATGCTTTTACAGTCTTGGCCTTGGGAGCATTTTTATTTTTTAAATCTTTGTCAAACCCAATAAAGCTTGATATAAATAGTCACCCGGGGCTTTATTTAATGGTCATTTGGAATGTCAAGTCAATGAGCATTTTGGGTAAATAATACAAAACATTGCGGAATATTAAGTCGCCAGTACCATGTAACAGGATGATGCGCTTCTTTTAAGAACATCTGTGCAAAATTGTAGGAGTAGACCCTGCTTAGTGTATTATAATATAGATGTGTTGCATTGTCTTCAAGTTGTGTTCATAAGCACAGTGCACACATGTCCTCTCTCTGCCTAATATTTCAGACACTGTGTATAACAGAACACAACACACAGACCATACATATACGCTCATGTCCCTCAGTGGTGTGTATTCATGAATGCCAAGGGAAGCCAGTTTGGATTTTGCTTCAGACCAATCACATCACATTAGAAGTTGTCGTTATCCTCCGGTAGCTAGCTAGCTAAAATTGTCCCTTTCCTAAATTAGTCATGGATGGAGATAGGGATTTGGACTTGGTGGTATTACTTAGTTCTCCATACTGGCCAATGATTATAACGGTGATTCTGATCAAACCATAAATTCATACATTGTGCCCCTGGCCTGAGAGGATGTAAGTTCAACATGTAGCTAGATGTAGAAATGTTAGGCTAATGCTAACTAGCTGGCCTGGTGCATCATTGCGCATGAAAGGGAAGTTAGGCTAGCGAGCAAGCATTTTAGCCAGGTGGCCTAAAACTAAATGCTTGTATCACAGAGTCATAGACTGTTGAGGCAACATGAAAGAGGAGGATGGTATTGGCATTTCTCTGCAAGTAGAGTCTCACACACACATAAATCATTACCATGGATAGCCACATCATGTAGCTTATGTTGATTGGACTAAATTGTTTTTGGTATCTTTTAGTTGTCACTGTATTAGACTAAGCATAGGTGATTAGATGATGTTGAAATGGTGCTGGAATAGTGGGAGCAGCGCCTGTTTTCTTTGCAACTTGGTAACTCGCCTTGGTTATAAAGCAATGGTTGTTTAGTAGTCCGAAAATGTCGGAAGATTTAACTTGCTTGACCATGCTGTATGTCATATAACGGTTTGTTACATGCAATATATTTTTACGCATTCACCGGACAGATGTTGCTCTTTGGTTTTGTAATGAAACAAGGGTGTGGTTGAATTTATTCTGCCATTGTGTCTTCTTATTGTCTCGGCCTTAGACCTACATATCACAGTGTCAAGACATATGAACTATCAGGTTATAGAGCAAACAACGCAATTACAGTTGAAGTTGGAAGTTTACATACACTTATGGTGGAGTCATTTAAACTAGTTTTTCAACCACTCCACAAATTTCTTATTAACACACTATAGTTTTGGCATGTCGGTTAGGACATCTACTTTGTGCATGACACAATTCATTTTTCCATCAATTGTTTACAGTTGTACCACAATTCCAGTGGGTCAGAAGTATACATACACTAAGTTGACTGTGCCTTTGAACAGCTTGGAAAATTCCAGAAAATGATGTCATGGCTTTAGAAGCTTCTGATAGGCTAATTGACATCATTTGAGTCAATTGGAGGTGTACCTGTGGATGTATTTCAAGGCCTACCTTCAAACTCATTGCCTTTTTGCTTGACATCATGGGAAAATCAAAAGAAATCAGCCAAGACCTCAGGAAAAATAATTGCAGACCTCCACAAGTCGGGTTCATCCTTGGGAGCAATTTCCAAACGCCTGAAGGTACCACATTCATCTGTACAAACAATGATGACCATCGTTATGTTTGGAGGGAAAATGCTTGAAAGCAGAAGAACACCATCCCAACCGCGCAGGGGTGGCAGCATCATGTTGTGGGGGTGCTTTGCTGCAGGAGAGACTGGTGCACTTCACAAAATAGATGGCATCATGAGAAAGTAAAATTATGTGGATATATTGAAGCAGATCAAGTTAAAGCTTGGTCGCAAATGGGTCTTCCAAGTGGACAATGACCCCAAGCATACTTCCAAAGTTGTGGCAAAATGGCTTAAGGACAACGTACTCAAGGTATTGGTTGGCCATCACAAAGACCTGACCTCAATCTTATAGAAAATGTTAGGGCAGAACTGAAAAAGTGTGTGCGAGCAAGGAGGCCTATGAACCTGGCTCCGTTAAACCAGCTCTGTCAGGAGGAAAGGGCCAAAATTCACCTAATTTATTGTGGGAAGCTTGTGGTCGGCTACCCAAACCGTTTGACCCAAGTTCAACAATTTAAAGGCAATGCTACACTCAATTAGTATTTGGTATGTAAACTTCTGACCAACTGGGAATATGATGAAAGAAATAAAAGCTGAAAGAAATCATTCTCTCTACTATTATTCTGACATTTCACATTCTTAAAATAAAGTAGTAATCCTAACTGACCTAAAACAGGGAATTTTTACTATGATTAAATGTCAAGAATTGTGAAAAACTGAGTTTAAATGTAATTGGCTAAGGTGTATGTAAACTTCCGACTTCAACTGTATCACAACACATAGGGGGAAAAAAGCCATATTACAACCTGCCTTGGCTTCCCTGGGGATTTTACCCATGCACCACTTCTGATGTCCATTCGTAACATAATCTCCTTTATTTATAGATGGCTGTCCTGGAAATCCAGGCTAATGGGGATGCTGTTGTGTCCAAGGAGGCCATCACCAACGCAGGCCAGTCTTTGGAGGATCCCCTCATGAGAGTGAGTTTCACTCATGTTTCCTTTCATGGCCCAAATATAGCCTAGCAACAGTGGGCAAATGCACAAAAACACATGACCACATTCATCTTTCTCTGATTAAATCAAACTTATTTATTTAGGCAAGTTAGTTAAGAACAAATTCTTATTTTACAATGACAGCCTACCGGGGAACACTGAATTGTTCAGGGGCAGAACGGCAGATTTTTACCTTGTCAACTCGGGGATTCGATCCAGCAACCTTTCGGTTACTGGCCCAATTCTCTAACCACTAGGCTACCTGCCACTGTCAATAGGGACAGGAGTTTTACTTGACTACGTGACCTGACCAGGAAACCAGACAGAGTTTTGACATACTTTACATTTATCAAACCCTAACCACGACATAGCTTTAACTTGGCTCCACTCCCTCTTATAGGAGTTCACCCAGTCATGTGTACGTCATGAAGCCAAGCAGCGGCCCACAGCTCATGACCTGCTATTCCACCGTGTGCTGTTTGAGGTCCACTCCCTCAAGCTTCTGGCTGCCCACTGCCTCATCAGCAACCAGTGTGAGTGTTTCCTCAGTCCTCACCTCTGGAGCCCCAAAGCACACCGCATGCAATATGTGGAATTGCCATTTGAGTGATTCCACACGAAACCCAGACAAAGAAATACCATGATTTTGGGGATGTTCATGACATTTCATCCATAGAATTGGAGGAAGGATTTGATATTTGTATCGAAAAGCATAATTGGGTGCTTTTTCTTGGTTGTATTCATGTGTTTTGTGTCTGTCTCCGACAAAGAAAGTTTGACTTCCACCCAAAATTACTTATTTTCTTTTTTAGGTTTAAGGAAGTGTGTAGGTCCCAATCTATATCACACAGCTATGAAAGTTCTATATTTAGAACCGCCTGCTCGATCAGGGACTGTCAAATTTGGCATATTTATTACATTTTGGCCTTACACCGGCCTCCTTTGAGACGGCGTAATGTTTCATTTGTAAGTGCTACAAACCAAAATTGGTGTCAGATGAAGCTTTACTGCTTGTTCGATAATATGAGTAGTATTTTGATTTCAATCATTATCCTACATTAATTTACGAATATCGAAAAATATGAATATTGAAAAAACAAATGTTTTTATTTAATAATTGTTAACTATATTGTTGAATATAATATGCTCTACGGGCATATCAAAGTTCCAGGGTGGGACCTCTGCTAGTTTTAAAGTTATGACCCATTTTATACATGAAATTGGCATAGGTAATGTAACCAATCACAACCCTCCTTTTACTGAGGGTAGGCAACAACATCTCCACCCCGCTGATCCTCAACACTGGGGCCCCACAAGGGTGCATTCTGAGCCCTCTCCTGTACTCCCTGTTCACCCACGACTGCGTGGCCACGCACACCTCCAACTCAATCATCAAGTTTGCGGACGACACAACAGTGGTAGGCTTGATTACCAACAACGACGAGACGGCCTACAGGAAGGAGGTGAGGGCCCTCGGAGTGTGGTGTCAGGAAAATAACCTCACACTCAACGTCAACAAAACTAAGGAGATGATTGTGGACTTCAGGAAACAGCAGAGGGAACACCCCCCTATCCACATCGATGGAACAGTAGTGGAGAGGGTAGCAAGTTTTAAGTTCCTCGGCATACACATCAGACAAACTGAATTGGTCCACTCACACAGGCAGCATCGTGAAGAAGGCGCAGCAGCGCCTCTTCAACCTCAGGAGGCTGAAGAAATTTGGCTTGTCACCAAAAGCACTCACAAACTTCTACAGATGCACAATCGAGAGCATCCTGGCGGGCTGTATCACCGCCTGGTACGGCAACTGCTCCGCCCACAACCGTAAGGCTCTCCAGAGGGTAGTGAGGTCTGCACAACGCATCACCGGGGGCAAACTATCTGCCCTCCAGGACACCTACACCACCCGATGTTACAGGAAGGCCATAAAGATCATCAAGGACAACAACCACCCGAGCCACTGCCTGTTCACCCCGCTATCATCCAGAAGGCGAGGTCAGTACAGGTGCATCAAAGCTGGGACCGAGAGACTGAAAAACAGCTTCTATCTCAAGGCCATCAGACTGTTAAACAGCCACCACTAACATTGAGTGGCTGCTGCCAACACACTGACTCAACTCCAGCCACTTTAATAATGGGAATTGATGGGAAATTATGTAAAATATATCACTAGCCACTTTAAACAATGCTACCTAATATAATGTTTACATACCCTACATTATTCATCTCATATGTATACGTATATACTGTACTCTATATCATCTACTGCATCTTTATGTAATACATGTATCACTAGCCACTCTTAACTATGCCACTTTGTTTACATACTCATCTCATATGTATATACTGTACTCGATACCATCTACTGTATCTTGCCTATGCCGCTCTGTACCATCACTCATTCATATATCTGTATGTACATATTCTTTATCCCCTTACACTTGTGTGTATAAGACAGTAGTTTTGGAATTGTTAGTTAGATTACTTGTTGGTTATTACTGCATTGTCGGAACTAGAAGCACAAGCATTTCGCTACACTCGCATTAACATCTGCTAACCATGTGTATGTGACAAATAAAATTTGATTTGATTTTGACTTGTATCATTGCACATCCTGCAAATCGCCAGTAGGTGGCGACCATTTTGAATCCATTTTCATATTCACTCTGTTGGTAATGCTTACAAGTTGGATCATAACTGTAAAAGTAGCAGAGATCCCACTCTAAAACTTTATTATCCATGCATAATCACTTTACCTCTACCTACATGTACACATTACCTCAATTACCTCGACTAACCTGTGCCCCCGCACATTGACTCTGTACCGGTACCCCCTGTATATAGCCTCGCTACTGTTATTTTATTGTTGCTCCTTAATTATTTGTATATTTTTTACTTTATAAATGTTTTATAAATGTTTTACTTAAGTTTATTTTAGTAAATACTCTAACACTTTTTTCTTAACTACATTGTTGGTTAAGGTCTTTAAGCAAGCATTTCACGGTTTACACCTGTTGTATTCGGCACATGTGACAAATAAAATTTGATTTGATATGCCTGTAGAGTATATTATATTCAACAATATAGTGAAAAATGATGATCAAAAAATGTTTTTTTTTTCAATATTCATAAATTAATGAAAGAAAACAATTATCGTAATCAAAATACTACTCACATTACAGCGAAAGTGGTAAAGCTTCATATGACACCAAATTCTGCTATGTAGCACTTACAAATTAAACATTATGGAGTCTTAAAGAAGGCCTGGGTAAGGCCAAAATGTCAGAAATATGCCAATTCTGATGAATTATTTCTCAATTATGGTTTTAGATACAATTGTCAAATATATGTCAACATTCCTTCCTTCCTCCACAGGACCGTTCTTTGGATTAAATGTTGTGAAAATCCATCAAATCATGGTCTTTTTTTGGTCTGGGTTTCATGAGGAATCACTTTTTTTTGGCCGGGGGAACCAGTCTGTTGGTATGACAAGGAGTGGCATGATGACACAAACAGAGTGGTATCCAGGCTAGCCATTTCTGTGGAAGAGAGAAAATGTTTCCATGTTTGTCACGTGACAGCTGAAAAATTATGTAGATTTTGTGGGATGTATCTTTTGTTACAATGGAAGTGGAAACATTTTTCTATTTCATTTGCTAATAGACACCCTGGTGTGGAATCCATGTAAAGCTCCCTTTCCCTTCTCTACCCAGACCTGCTCCCAGAGAACTGTGTGGAGGAGAAGACCAAGTCCTTTGATCCCAACGGTCTCATGGCGGAGATCAAACATGGCGACCGGCCTGGTGTGCAGCTCAAGTACTCCCATGTGTCCCCTTTGGAGCTGGACAAGTTCCTGGAGGACGTCAAGTAAGGGCTAATTCCACTCACCCATTGGGCTCAGGTCAAAAGTAGAACACTATATAGAGAATAAGGTGCAATTTAGGACAAAACCTGAGAGGACTGCCTTGTTCATTGTGAAGGTTCATTGTAAAGGGTATTATATACACACCTGTGGCTCCTGACTTCATTCTGAATCCCCCTCCTCAGGAATGGGATATACCCCCTCATGAACTTTGCGTTATCGCGGCCCCACCCCGTCCCCCGTGCCCTCTCCCTGTCCCATGAACAGGTGGAGTCGGTAAAGACCCCCACCCCTGAGCCCCAAGAGACAGAGAGCAGAAAGGTGAGGTCTGTGTGTGTATGTCTGTATCTCATTCTATTTGTTTATGTCTGTGTGAGAGAGACAGTGTTGCAAGTTAAAGTACGCTTATCATTCTAATGCAATGTCGGTCTGATGGTGTGTTGCAGGTGATTCAGATGCACTGTAACTTGGAGTCAAATGAAGAAGGGACCAAAACTCATGTGAGTTTGATTATAATCTTCTTTTAAGTAATGGCGTCCATCTCACGGCAGTCTTTTGCAGTTACCATAACTGACATGACAAAACACCCCCCCCCCTACTTATTTTTTTTGTCGTTGGATCCCCACAACTATTTGCATTTGGGGGATAAGCATATTCTGGGTTAATGAAATATATTCCTCTCTCCTCTCCTTAGCTCTCTCTGTTTCTTAAGATGGATGACAAGCTCCATCGACAACTCAGCTGTGACATCCTTCCAAGTGAGTTCTAATGGACACTTTATCTGTAATACAGTTAATTTATTGCCACTCTTGATAAAGATGAGCAAAAAGTAAATACAAATACTGAGCTCTATTGTACGCTCAAAAAAATGTGACAATTATAATACACAATTGCTCAGAGAACGAGATTTTGTTTACACCCCTTTTTTCAATACCTCACCTTGCGAGGATAACGGCACTGAGCCTTTTCCTCAAATGTTTTATGAGATTGGAGAACACATTGGGTGGGAACTTAAACCAATCCTCCATACAGAATCTTTGCAGACCCTTGATATAATTAATCTGTGCTTATGGACTGCCCTCTTCAATTCAAACCACAGATTTTCAATGGGGTTCCAGTCTGGAGACTGAGATGGCCATTGCAAAATGTGGATTTTGTGGTCAATGAACCACTTCTTTGTGGATTTTGATGTGTGCTTGGGGTTATTGTCTTGCTGGAAGATCCTTTTGAGGCAATCAGGTTTTGGGCTAAATTGTCCTGGTAATGGGTAAACTTCATAATGCCGTTGACCTTAACGGCATTATGCCATTGACCACAGGGCCCCAGGACCAGTGGAAGCAAAATAGCCCCATAAAATCAAATATCCACCACCATATTTTAACAGTAGGTATGGGGTTATTTTCTGCATAGGCATCCTTATTTTGGACACCAAACACACCACTGGTGTGCTTGAACAAATAGCTAAATTTTCATGTCATCTGACCAGAGCAACGTTGCCAATACCATTTAGTAAACTCCAAGCGTTTACATTTGTTGGATGACATGAAAATAGAGCTCTTTGGCCATGCACACCAATAGTGTTTATTGCATACTGTTGTATGAGGCTCAACCATTTTGAATTAATCTTTCAGATGACAGCTCCAAAGACCTTGCCAATGAACTTGTTCACTACGCTTTCATAAGTGAGGTAGGTATTATTTTTGCGTAATGTTATTGCAAATGGCCTTAATCATTATAATCGATATCCTGTAATGATCTGACCGCTAACCCTGTGTAACCCCATGCAGGAGGACTGTGAGAAGCTGGCAGGGTTCCTTGAGGATGCGCTCACCAGACACAAGGGCAAAGCCTCTGGAACCACACAGTGAGAAGGGTCCGTTATGAAAACTGGCTCAGAGAGGGGCCTCATGCATTGACCACTCGAACAGAGAGAGAAAGGGGCCAGAAGGCAGGATCCCTCAGCCAGGATCAGAGGGGTCAGGTCCAGTGATGGTTTGAGGGATTGGGACTGAGGCTGATGATTGGTGGGATCATCCCATAGAGGGTTAGGATAGGCCAGGATTGAGAGGGACAGGAAGCATCTCTGGTTGGAAGACCCATAGACATCATGGCTACAGAGCATTCGGAAAGTTTTTTTTAACGTTACAGCCTTATTCTAAAATTGATTTTTTTTTTAAACTACAACCTACACACAATACCCCATAATGACAAAGTGAAACAGGTTTAAAGAAATATTAGCATTAAAAATATTTATTTGTATTAAAAATAAAAAACAGATACCTTATTTACATAAGTATTCAGACCCTTAGAGATGAGACTCGAAATGGAGCTCAGGTGCATCCTGTTTCCATTGATTATCCTTGAGATTTTTCTACAACTTGGTTAGAGTCCACCTGTGGTAAATTCAATTGTTTGGACATGATTTGTAAAGGCACATACCTGTTTATATAAGATCCCACAGTTGACAGTGCATGTCAGAGCAAAAGCCAAACCATGAGGTCGAAGGAATTGTCTGTAGAGCTTCGAGACAGGATTGTGTCAGATCTGGGGAAGGATACCAAAATAAATTCTGCAGCATTGTGAAGGTCCCCAAGAACACAGTGGCCTCCATCATTCTTAAATGGAAGAAGTTTGGTACCACCAAGACTCTTCCTAAAACTGGCTACCCGGCCAAACTGTTCAATCGGGGGAGAAGGGCCTTGGTCAGGGAAGTGACCAAGAACCCGATGGTCACTTTGACAGAGCTCCAGAGTTCCTCTGGAGAACCTTCAGGATCGAGGTAAAGATGAACGGAGCAAAGTACAGAGAGATCCTTGATGAAAACCTGCTCCAGAGCGCTCAGGACCTCAGACTGGGGTGAAGGTTCACCTTCTAACAGGACAACAACCCTAAGCACATAGCCAAGACAACGCAGGAGTGGCTTCGGTCAAGTCTCTGAATGTCCTTGAGTGGCCCAGCCATAGCCCGGACTTGAACCCAATCGAACATCTCTGGAGAGACCTGAAAGTAGCTGTGCAGCGACGCTCCCCACCCAATCTGACAGAGCTTGAGAGATTTTGCAGGGAAGAATGGGAGAAACTCCCCAAATACAGGTGTGCCAAGCTTGTAGCGTCATACCCAAAATACTCGAGGCTATAATCGCTGCCAAAGGTGCTTCAGCAAAGTACTTAGTAAAGGGTCTGAATACTTATGTAAATGTTACATTTCAGTTTTTTTTCTTAATACATTTGCAAAAGATACTAAAAACCTATGTTTACTTTGTCATTATGGTGTGTGTAGGTTGAGGGGGAAAAACTATAATACATTTTTTAATAAGGCTGTAACTTTTTAAAAATGTGGGGGAAAATCAAGGGGTCTGAATACTCCCCAAATGCACTGTATGTTCAGCTATCCCACAATGCGGTGGAAGATTGATAATTACCCCTGCCTAAAAGGGATGTAATGCCTTAAAATGTCTTCATGACTTTGTTCCTCCATAATGTCACTACTGTTACTGTACTGCCAGTAGAGATATTTCCAATGATGGATGGACATAGTTAATTCGATACAAACAAATAAAACAGCTATGTTTTCATGTTAATTTACAATACTTTAATTAATAGTTTATAACTCCAGAAATGTTAATTGTTTTTAGAAAATAATCTTAAAAAATAAGATTTTTTTATAAAATGACTCCCTAGTTTTATAAGCCCCAGAAATACCTACTGTAGAAATGTCTAGTGAGAGTAACTTTGAAGACAAAGATGAGAACCGTCCAACATGCACTGGTAATGCTAAACATGCTAACACTTATTTATGTTTGCTTAGTTCTATGAACAGCATTGGCGTTGCACAGACCTCTTTTTCTGTTTAAGTTTTAATGGTGTATAATGGTCTTCAAACAACCTCGCAGTGCATTCTACCAATCGTTTACTAGCCTGAATGACTCTCCATGCATTAGTAGTAATGAGCAATGAGATGATGCCTCTCTTTTAGTCTGTAGTGCTCTTAAGGGTTTTCCCTGTGAAAGTGTTCTGTAAGCCAAAGACTTGCAAAGTGCCTGTGATGGCAACCTACCATGTACAAAACCCATAACACATTACACAGCAACATAAAGCGACTTCAGAATAAGATGAAAAACTCCTCCAGACAGTCAACAATTCAGGCTATTGTGTTGATGTCAACAGAATGATATACTTTTATTTTCCTTTATTCTGAAAAGCAGATTGTGAATGTGAAGAGGGGCCACAGCAGAAATTTTTAAATACATTCTAGAAAAGGAATTGCAGCTAAACACATAGAATGTGTACTTAATATAGTGAATATACTCCACTCCAATTGAGACATTTTAGAACAAGAATATAAATGGAGGGTTTTCATAAATAGTTCAGAAGAAATAAAGCACATAATACAATTATTTGGGAGCAATCAGTTGCTGTTTTATTGAACGATACAGATATTGTATCTTAATTTGATCATTCTGTTGTCGCTGAGAATCTTCCTGCACCGCAGGAAATTCAAATGAGACTTGTGATTTACAAAAATTCACTGAAAACCCGCAGTTATCTTTTTCTCTCGTTCGCTCAAATGCCAAAGCACCAGATTGAATGTCGCAGTAGTACATGTATTCTAATGTACGTCAACAACCGTAATTTTCAATAGCTTAATAACACAAGATGGATATTGGTCTCCACTACGACATACAAGTGTATTCGAAATGTAGCCATAGGCTACATCTAAACTATAACCTATCAAAACTAATTTCCCATTTGAAAAAATAAATAAATTTGTTTAATGAAATCCTGCTGCAGGATTATTTTACTCCTGTGACAAAACTGGTCAAATTAAGATAACAACTACAGTACACAACACAAGAAAGCGTTATATACTTATGTACAGTAGGTTGAAGCTGAATTCTGCGTTAATAAATGTGCTATTTAGCCTTTATGTCCACTGATCCCTAATCTCGGTTAACCCAGTAGACTGTCCACAAGAGATTAACAGATCCCCAATGTCTTTTAAAGAAAGCAAGAGAATAAGGTGGATTTAGTAAATTATGGATGGCTTTAAGAAGTTGCCCGTGTTTTTAGGGAGGAGAAAAAAATAACTTTTCTTAATCAATCTTGAACAATGTATGTTCTTCAGTGTCTGCATCTTAACAATATTACATTTGTTTCTTATGCTATCTGTAAAGCTGTGGCCCCATTACAATTGCAGTCCTGTATAATCTGCTCATTTCTCTTAAAATGTCCAGCCTTTTATCAGCTAGTCTCGAGGGAAACATTTTTGGGGAAGAGTTATCGGTAGAATATTGTGTAGATAAATGTGTTTACCTTGAACAGAAGTGTGAATGCTTAGAGTGGTGCTACTGTTGCTCTTATCTGGTCTCATAATCTGCAATGCATGTATTAATAATAGCTGAAACTGTTCAGGCTTTGCTTTTCCAAGATTGCCTTAGTCATTGACTGACTCCAGGGGGGGACCTGCTCGAGACAAATGTATGCCCATTCATCCATCCATCAGTCTTTTTCTGTAGTGATCACTTTCTCCTCAGTCTGGATTCTGTTGAATTTATGTAGGCTCTGTATAGTACTGGACGTGTTCTACTTATCCTTCTGTAAATTATTGTACTGCAATGAATGACGATAAAAAAATGTTTTGTCACACCATGGTGAGACTGTTTGAAGATTATTATTATTCTTTTCAATATATTATTGGTCTTGGGGTCCTGACAAACATTTCAACTTTAAGACACAGATAAGTAACCCCCCCCAAAGTCAAGCTGTTAATTTCAGTTCGAGGGGCCTGACAGCAGACAGACAGTGACCAGGGGGAGGTCACACAAGTAAGTGAAAGAAGTTTTATTGAAAGGGTCCATCTGTGATTGCTACGTCCATTTTTTCTTTGAGAATATAACTTGCCTCATCAAATCAAAGTTTATTTGTCACGTGCACCGAATACAACAGGTGTAGAAATGCTTATTTACAGGCTCTAACCAACAGTGCAAAAAAGGTATTAGGTGAACAATAGGTGAGTAAAGATATAAAAACAACAGTAAAAAGACAGTGAAAAACAGTAGCGAGGCTATATACAGTAGCTAGGCTATATACAGACACCGGTTAGTCAGGCTGATTGAGGTAGTATGTACATATGGTTAAGTGACTATGCATATTTGATGAAGAGAGAATAGCAGTAGCGTAGACACAATGCAGATGGCCAGGTTAGCCAATGTGCGCAGTGGCGGTTCTGGGGGAAGGGGGGGGGGGCAGTGTCAACAATTTTGGACCCCCTTGTGGCCCCCCTAAATGTGGAGTATGAAATCATTTTTACATAACTAATTTTTACTATCGATTTTTTATTTTTTTTACATCCGTTATTAGACAGTGGCAACGATGATTATTATGAACATGGTATTTTGCCTGCTATTGTCTGCAATGCAGTGAAGAAAACGATGACAAACAATAACATCTAATGTAACTGGCCCCAGCTTGGCCCACATTTACCAAAACGGGCGGTGTAGCGACTTATTGTTTGAATATGCAGATTGCCCCTTTAACCTTTCCTGACTATGACAAACACATCAAATAATCTAAACCAATTGTATGGCTACATCAGCACTACAGTGTACTTTCAAGCACATGTCTACTTTAGTCAAATGGGCAAAATAACGGCCAAATCAAACCTAGCAACCCTGAACTGTGCCTGAACTGACCTGAAATCAAGCTCTCGCGACGTTCTTTCGCCGGTCTCGGGTTTAGTGTTTGTCCTGCAAGTCTCGCGGTACTCGCAAACTGGTGGAGGGCCTATTCAAGTAGGTGTGCTTCATGGCGGTGACGGAGATTGCGGTAAATAACTTGCTAAATAAGTTAAATATGAACTCAGTTATTGTTGTCCCCGTCCTGTTTCTCAAATAGTTGTGAACCTACATATCTTGTAGGAATTATTGGTTTATTCCCGTGAACCACGTTTAATTCACAAAACCTGAATTTAGGCATGCGGCCTTTATCAACTACTAGCAAGCTAAGTTAGCTAACTACTGCGACAATTGGCTCTAGACTAATGCTTTCTAGCTAAAAAAAATAATAAAGCAATTGCTAGCTCACTGGTAAAGATGTTAGTATGTTAGACTGCCTTGTTGGAATTACAATGCATGATTGAAAATAGTGATATGCTAGGTAGCTATGTTAAAGAAGATGCAACGACCAAGTTAGGTAGTTACGTTAGCTCGCCTCAACTATCCTAACGTTACTTACGATTGAGCTCCACCCACTCAAGTGTAGCAACTTAGCTAGTCATTTAGCTAACAAGCAAGCGTATCACTTGCTTACGCTTCGCATTTTCTAGTAACTAGGGGTGTAACGATTCACCAAACCCACGGTTGGGTACGTACTATTGCGTTTTTGTTATCACGTTTCGGTACAGCGGGAAAATTAAATGCCATCCACAATGTTCCTGCCATTGTCTGTTGTGACAGGGTTGTTATGTGGGCCTCAGGTTTCCACTCTGATGCTGCGTTTGTAGCTGTGGGAGGTGGGAATTTAACGTTACCAGTTGGATTCATTCATGTGATTTGAAATCGAGAATTGTCCATTGGCAAATGGTCAATTTGCCACCATAAACTAAAAGTACAACTTTCATGATTGTAACCAATTTATAGAGTTCAAAAACCACATTAATAAATTGTTTTTTATAAATAATGTTGCGTTGCATTTAATTACAGAAAATGCTGTTAGAGGCCATTTCGTTAGTAGGTGACAGAGGTCACCATGTGGGAGGTGGGTGCTCAGGATGATAGACACGTTCCCCATAGGAATTAGTTGGAGGTCCATCCAAGTGAATTTTTCCCAATTGTATGTGGTAAATTCCCACTTCCATCTTCGAGAACGCACCATGACTGCTTCCTTCAGTGGCAGATGCGTGACGCATAAACGGCTTGTGTCTGTAGCAAGGTGCATCTACCACTCTGGGTTGATGTGATGGGAAAGGGGCTATCAATGTTTAGTATGCAGCAGGGCTTAATATTAACTTTTTTAGCCATTTGTTCTTGGGACAAGACAGATTTTTTTACTTCCCCGAAAGCTTAAGCCACTTGTTCCAACAACAAAAAAGGTCCATAACACCATCAGCCAAAAGGGTGACTGAAAATTGGTGAAGTGCAAAGGAGGGGTCTTGAAATCATTTTCGGGTTTTTTCCATACATAGATGATGTTATCGCTCCTAAGCGGCCATGTAATGGCCCACTACGCATTTGGCTGGCGTGCTACGACGAGGGACGAGAGGCATTATGATATTGGCAAAATATATTTAGCGGAGCCAAACATTTTCTAATAGCCTATTCCACTCTGGTGGAGATGTGGCACGAAAGAGAGGCCTAGGCTACTGTACATATCTGGCTCTGTGAGTTATGGCGCGAGTGACACCGTCACAAAGACTTCTTGGCTGTGCGTCTTGTGATGGGTTGAAAATCATAATGGGCTGTAGAGCGACTGCTGTCCTCAGAACTGGATAATTCTAAACTGATTTGCATTTTTTCATCATCCTCCTCTCTTAGCGGCGGCAGTGTAGCCTAGTGGTTAGAGCGTTGGACTAGTAACCGGAAGTTCAAGTTCAAACCCCCGAGCTGACACGGTACAAATCTGCCCCTGAACAGGCAGTTCACCCACTGTTCCTAGGCCGTCATTGAAAATAAGAATTTGTTCTTAACTAACTTGCCTAGTTAAATAAAGGTAAAAATTAAAAAATTATTTGCCTAGGCTACTATATGCATTGTAGGTAGGTTGCACATTGCTAGAATAATATGGAATTAGGCCTAGGCCAACTACGCAGTTCATTCATAAGCTTTCCTCAGCTGTAGCCTAAATTCTTTTGACTCATTACATTTTTCAATCTTGGTATTTTGCTCAATTTCACCTCTTGAGGGTTAAAATATTTGTAATTCAAAATAAATCTGTGCATGAGAATAGCATAGACTCCTACTTTTATAATTATTCCCATTTAAAAGTTGCAACTTTAGAAACAACACTTTATTAGAATAATTTGGAAAGCCTCCTGAGTGGTGCAGCGGTCTAAGGCACTGCAGTGCTTGAGACGTCACTAGAGACCTGGGTTCGATCCCGGGTTGTGTCAAGCAGCCGTGACCGGGAGTCCCATAGGGCAGCACACAATTGGCCCAGTGTCGCCCGTGTTCGGGAAGGGTTTGGCTGAGGGGGCTTTTTGCACTCTGAGGGGGCTCATTGCACTCTGGTGACTCCTTGTGGCGGGCCGGACGCCTGCAGGCCGACTCTGATCTTCAGTTGAATGGTGTTTCCTCCTGCACATTGCCGGCTGGCTTCCCGGTTAAGTGTGCAGGTGTTAAGAAGCATGGTTTGGTGGGTTGTGTTTTGGAGGACGCATGACCCGACCTTTGCCTCACGCAGCCTTACAATGTATTAAAAATCAAAACGTATAGCCCCACGTTTGTAGAACTAAAGTTACATTAATAACTCTAAATTAAGCATATGGGACTACCTATTTCTTTGTTAACCGCTCAACACAGAATAGCCGCATGTGTGCACTAACTAATCGTTTGGAGAAAATATCCTTTCTATTTTATTCAGCTTCGTTCAATTAGATTCTTTATTCTATAAAATAATGCCACAGAATTATAACCAAATCTTGTCAGCTAAATTAATTAGTGTAGCCCACAGGCATATGGCATTAACCAGATCAAGACCTAACAGTATGTATGCTATTCTGTTTTTCTGAAAAAGACTACATTTTCTTCATATATTTCTTTAGAACTGTCTAAAATAAATACATGGATTTATTGTGAAGGTAGGCTATATTACATGGATTTAAAATGTAGATGATCCAAATGTCTGCATCGGTGGCTTGTAGGTGTGGAAGCCAGGATACACTACATGTGTTAATTAACGGTCAATTACTGTGAGACCAACCGTTATTTGCTTGACAATCACCGGCTAACAAAATCAAAGCCCTAACTGTGGGGGTCGTAGAGCAAAACAGAGAGCACCATCGTGTTCGTGAGAGTCTCATCTTTCCATAGTCATAATAGTTTGTAGGCCAAACCGTTCGGACACTACAGACGATTTTGTGAGAAGACCGATTTATTTAGAATGGCAACCATGCCCAGCTGTGTGCTGCCTGAACCAATTGTGATCGGAGTAATTGTTTGATATTGTTTTTACTTTTTACGAATGGACAACTGAAATATTTTGTGGTTGTCTGACTTTTTAAAAACTTAACCCCGGACAAGCCTTAATGTCGAGCCCTGAAGCGCAACACGGTGCATTGGAAAATGTATTGAAAGCTTGCTTATATTATATTGGGGCGGCAGGGTAGCCTAGTGGTTAGAGCGTTGGACTAGTGGTTAGAGCGTTGAAAATAAGAATTTGTTCTTAACTGACTTGCCTAGTTAAATAAAGGTAATAAAAATATTGGGCAGGTGCTACCTGTTTACTGAAATGGGTGCAAGTGGAAAGTACGCAATGTGGCTGGAGCACTTTCACGACAGGGTTTCCGCCAATAATAGCCGCTTAAAAATAAAATTGCCACCGGCCTGGGAGAAGATAATATCTCATTGCAAAATACTTTTTAGCCTATTAAATTGATGGAAATACATTTGACTGGTCATGCTTATCAGTGTATGAGTTAATTTGCATAATTGAGTGGAATTGAATTAGCGCGTGTGTGCACTATATTCGTTATGTATCTTCTTTATCTCGTGTACAGCATACAGAGCCTTTGAGTGGAAAATCTGTCAGACAGTGTGAGCGTGCCTGCTACAGCATCTCAAACAGCAAATTCATAGTTGACGGAACGCAGGCTTCATCAGCTCGTCACACCACTTTGTAATGAGCTGGAGGCATTATGCATTTTGAAAACATAAAGTTAATTGTTTGAAACCTGAGCGTTTTACAACATATTATGAGGCATGTCTTACCTTGCTTCAAAGTAGCCTAGCCAAATTCAGACCATATCCATGGAGGCAATTGTTTTATATCAACTTTCTTTCAATGTCATTGTCCAAGGTGTCATATTAGCATCCCATGCTAGTTGTTGCATATTAGATCTCTCTTTCTAACAGATATTTTCATCTGTCACATGAAACTGCTCGCATGTGTGCTGCGCTTTTGACAAGTGTTTTCCCGCTGATTGCATTGTGGAACAAACATTCGCACGTAGCCTACTGCGTATTGCTGCGCTTATAATGTGAAGAAATAATAGTTTATCAACATTTTAGACTAAATATTCTGGTTTTGTTGCATCAGACTCATTGCGTTTTAAAGTTTTGCTTTATGTAGCCTAGGCCTGCTAGTTGTATGAGTTTGGGATCTAGTGTCCCTCAGCTGTCCCAGTCGGTTTGGAATAGGCTATTTCTTTCTCAACAAGCTGTAGATAAGTAAGGAAACTTCTCTACTATGGGGGATAGTAGATTGACATAGGCTAGTGATTTTGCTGTTCGTTTACTTGTCTTGTTGGCTGAGAAAAAGTACATGCGGATAATTAGGTAAGAAGGACCGCATCTTCGACTTGCATGTTCTGTTAATATGAATTACCATAATCTAAGTGTGATTTCTGTTATTCTAAGCACCGTGGGTGGACTCCCTAATCAGGTTACTTACCCAATGCATATGGGTTCTGGTAAATTTCTCAAATGTCCGATAAATTCTGAAGTCACATTTTCTGAACCGAATCATTGTTTATTAGCATGGTGCTGAAACCCCCTATTCTCAACCATGGAGAATGGGTGCATATCCGCGGCTATAAACTAAAAACAATAAACATAGCTTCCTTATCGCTCGTGCAATTTATTTGAGAGGTGTGCTTGGGTTGCATGAAGGTCTGCTTGGATGCAGAGGGGAGGGGATGTTGTGGTGTTTCTTTGCATTTCTTTCTTGTACCGGTATACGGGGATGATATCAGCCTAAATGTGTCAACAGCTGCATAGGCTATTCTCATTGAGTGTGGCGACATACGGTTAAAGTTTTATCCAACTCTCCTTCCATCGGTGTTGGAATCTACTGGGAAGCCAACATTTGACCAAACTTGAGATTTAAACAATGATGGAGGATCCTCCAATTCTGGTTTATCGACCCCACACACGCCAGCGTACAGAACTAGTTCCCAGCTGCGCCTCACAAAAGGACAGTTTGAAATGCAGCAATTAAGATTTGAATTGTCATTATATAGCCTGCAATGTTGTTGTTTTTTAGCTCAGATTTACTCAAGGCATATTTTTTAAGTATTTATTTGGGTTCACAGTGCGGGACAAACCGAGTTACCTGAAAGGTTCAGTACGAATACGTGTACCGTTACACCCCTACTAGTAACTAACTAGCTACATAGCGATCTAGTTTGCAAGTTAGCTAAGTTTGTATAAAATTAGCTAGCTTAGTTCATACTTGGTGCAAATAAAGGATTCCAAGCTTACCGCCTTGCAGCTGCTATCATGTTAGTCTGAAGGCATTTTCTCTCTCTCAGACTTTTTTGAATTGTTAAGGCTTCCCATTCACTCTTCCCCCTGGGTTATCCTGCCTCTGAGGTCCCAGCGTTTAGCAGGTTGTAGGTAAGGAGCTCTTCTCTATGCACGCTTGTCTTGAGCGTCCCAATCACTGATGACTGGTCTTTGATATTGAGATTATCTGACCCCCCCCCCAGTACGAAATATGCACTGTGATGATTCCCAATCTGTACATAAATTATCTTTATTATGATCATAGTAGAAGAGAGAGATGTAAGCCTACCAAATTTTCAGTGCTCAGCAAGTATCATTCATTTCTCCAATTAATAAGTGTTCATGTCTCCTGAGGATGCTCATATGCATATTAATGTTTTTCACTGCTGTGGTTCTTCAGGGAGGGACAGCTCTGATGATGGAGAATGGACAGGGAACAGGCGCGAAGCTTGGCCTGCCGCCTCTCACCCCAGAGCAGCAGGAGGCACTACAAAGGGTGAGCCTACTTATTACATGTACATGACTAAATACAGGTGTATACGTAATGTCTTTCCATTAGTCAGTTTGCCTGCGCTTGCATTATTCTCTCGCGTTTCCTTTTCTTTCATGCTGAATGACTTTTCTTCAGGCAAAGAAGTATGCGATGGAGCAGAGCATTAAGAGTGCCTTAGTGAAGCAGACCATTGCTCATCAGCAACAACAGCTTACCAACTTACAGGTGAGACGTGCAGAATTCTATACTCTTACAACTGCAACTTAACTCTACGTGTCGTTGACCATATGTTCTTATCTCTTAACGCCAACCACTCAATGAAATGCTCATATCTAAGAGTAACTTGGACCATTAGCAAGATTGTTACATAGTAATTCGATATGACTATCTGCCCTGGGAGCTTTGTAGGTATGAAACATTACTTTATTGTTTAGTAGCACAAAACATAGCAGCACAGCTTATAAAGTATGTTTGTCTCCTTACGATGATAGGGTGGGTATATTTGTCCTCTTGTTTCTGTCTCTTTTTTTCAGCTAGAGAAGATCAGCATGAAGACTTGTTAAACATGTTGAATGCTTTGCACTTGTTTTCACATAGGGGTTTTGATTGTGGGGTGATGTTGTGAAATGGTTTTGGGGAAGATTTGAAGTGGGTGGCAGAGGGAAAGTCAAATCAGTCCTGAAAGCTTTTTATGGGGAGTGTGTAATGTCACTAAAAGCTGATGTATAGCAAAGGAACAACATTTGAAAAAGCAAAGCTTAAATATATATCTAACCTACTTTTCAGTACCCTTTTCATCTTTACTGTCTTTCAGATGGCAGCAGTGACAATGGGCTTTGGAGATCCTCTCTCACCTTTACAATCGGTCAATAGATTATTACACTTTTTTCTCTGTGCGCTTTCATGATACAAAGGACTGTTACCCTTTTTTGATCGGCCACTCTGGGCTCCATCCTAGCCATTGCTGCTGACCAAATAACTAATATTTCAAAAGAAGACATGTTTATAAATATTATAATTATGAGGGGCAAGTTCTTATACGATGTGCTGAGTCTGCTTAATTCAGTCTGGTTAAAGCTGCAAAATGTAACTTGCAAGTCTAAGAAGCGGTAGATCTGTTCTATGTGCACTATTTCTATGCTTCCCATTCTTAAGTTTAGTTTTAGCATCTTTTACTTTCGGTTTTGTACACCACCTTCAAACAACTGAAAATATAATATTTTTGGTTATTGAAAATACACTGCTCAAAAAAATAAAGGGAACACTAAAATAACACATCCAAGATCTGAATGAATGAAATATTCTTATTAAATCCTTTTTACTTTACATAGTTGAATGTGCTGACAACAAAATCACACAAAATTATCAATGGAAATCAAATGTATCAACCCATGGAAGTCTGGATTTGGAGTCACCCTCAAAATTAAAGTGGAAAACCACACTACAGGCTGATCCAACTTTGATGTACTGTCCTTAAAACAAGTCAAAATGAGGCTCAGTAGTGTGTGTGGCCTTCACGTGCCTGTATGACCTCCCTACAACGCCTGGGCATGCTCCTGATGAGGTGGCGGATGGTCTCCTGAGGGATCTCCTCCCAGACCTGGACTAAAGCATCCGCCAACTCCTGGACAGTCTGTGGTGCAACGTGGCGTTGGTGAATGGAGCGAGACATGATGTCCCAGATGTGCTCAATTGGATTCAGGTCTGTGGAACGGGCGGGCCAGTCCATAGCATCAATGCCTTCCTCTTGCAGGAATTGCTGACACACTCCAGCCACATGAGGTCTAGCATTGTCTTGCATTAGGAGAAACCCAGGGCCAACCGCACCAGCATATGGTCTCACAAGGGGTCTGAGGATCTCATCTCGGTACCTAATGGCAGTCAGGCTACCTCTGGCGAGCACATGGAGGGCTGTGCGGCCCCCAAAAGAAATGCCACCCCACACCATGACTGACCCACTGCCAAACCGGTCATGCTGGAGGATGTTGCAGGCAGCTGAACGTTCTCCTCAGCGTCTCCAGACTCTCACGTCTGTCACATGTGCTCAGTGTGAACCTGCTTTCATCTGTGAAGAGCACAGGGCGCCAGTGGCGAATTTGCCAATCTTGGTGTTTTCTAGCAGATGCCAAACGTCCTGCACGGTGTTGGGCTGTAAGCACAACCCCCACCTGTGGACGTTGGGCGTCGGTCTGTTTCTGACCGTTTGAGCAGACACATGCACATTTGTGGCCTGCTGGAGGTCATTTTGCAGGGCTCTGGCAGTGCTCCTCCTGCTCCTCCTTGCACAAAGGCGGAGGTAGTGGTCCTGCTGCTGGGTTGTTGCCCTCCTACGGACTCCTCCACGTCTCCTGATGTACTGGCCTGTCTCCTGGTAGCGCCTCCATGCTCTGGACACTACGCTGACAGACACAGCAAACCTTCTTGCCACAGCTCGCATTGATGTTCCATCCTGGATGAGCTGCACTACCTGAGCCACTTGTGTGGGTTGTAGACTCCGGAAGCATAGGAACTGAGAAGAGGTCTGTGGTCACCACCTGCAGAACCACTCCATTATTGGGGGTGTCTTGCTAATTGCCTATAATTTCCACCGGTTGTCTATTCCATTTGCACAACAGCATGTGAAATGTATTGTCAATCAGTGTTGCTTCCTAAGTGGACAGTTTGATTTCACAGAAGTGTGATTGACTTGGAGTTACATTGTGTTGTTTAAGTGTTCCCTTTATTTTTTTGAGCAGTGTATATTTCATAGCGGTTTAATGGTACAACGATTCTCTACTCTTTACATTGCTTGTTTTGTCTCACAAACTGAAATTTAGGCAAACTTTTTGAATTTTTGCAACCAGGAAATGGCAGATAGAGTTCTGCATATTACACCTTTAATGCCCTGCCCACTGCACCATTTCAGAAGAAATGCCCTGAAGTACTTCCACTAGTGGCAACAGCTGTTAGTCAATGTTTTTTAAACTGAAAGAGATTCATAATGGAAATTTGGGATTTGTTTTGAATTCATACACACTGCATGGTGAAAAGTATGAGGGGACCCCTTCAAATGAGTGGGTTTGGCTATTTCAGCCACACCCGTTGCTGACAGGTGTATAAAACCGAGCTCACAGCCATGCAATCTCCATATACAAACAGTAGAATGGCCAATACTGAAGAGCTCAGTGACTTTCAATGTGGCACCGTCATAGGATGCCACCTTTACAACAAGTCAATTTGACAAATTTCTGCCCTGCTAGAGTTTCCCCCGGTCAACTGTAAGTGCTGTTATTGTGAAGTGGAAACGTCTAGGAGCAACAACAGCTCAGCTGCGAAGTGGTAGGCCACACAAGCTCAGAAAACGGGGCCGCTGAGTGCTGAAGCGAGTAAAAATGTCTGTCCTCAGTTGCAACACTCACTACCGAGTTCCAAACTGCATCTGGAAGCAATGTCCGCACAAGAACTGTTTGTCGGGAGTGACATTGAAATGTGTTTCCATGGTCAAGCAGCCGCACACAAGCCTAAGATCACCATGCGCAATTCCAAGCGTCGGCTGGAGTGGTGTAAAGCTCTCCGTCATTGGACTCTGGAGCCGTTCGTGTTACACCATCTGGCAGTCCTATGAACAAATTTGGGTTTGACGGATGCCAGGGGAACATTATCTGCATAGTGCCCACTGTAAAGTTTGGTGGATGAATAATGTTCTGGGGCTGTTTCTCATGGTTCGGGCTAGTCCCCTTAAATCCAGTGAATGGAAATATTAACGCTACAGTGTACATTGACATTCTACATGATTCTGTGCTTCCAACTTTGTGGCAACATTTTGGGGAAGGCCCTTTCGAGTTTGAGGTCCATACAGAAATGGTTTGTCGAGATCGGTGTGGAAGAACTTGACTGGCCTGCACAGAGCCCTGACCTCAACCGCATCAAACACCTTTGGGACGAATTGGAACGCGAGCCTGGCCTAATCGCCCAACATCGGTGCCCGACCTCACCAATGTTCTTGTGGTTGAATGATGCAAGTCCCTGCAGCAATGTTCTAACGTCTAGTGGAAAGTCTTCCCAGAAGAGTGGAGGCTATTATAGCAGCAAAGGGGGGGACCAACTCCATATTAATGCTCATGATTTTGGAATGAGATGTTTGACAAGCAGGCGTCCACATACTTTTGACAATGTAGTGTATTTGAGCACAATACAAACCTTTTATTTGGGGATTTTTAGCAGAACATTTATTATGGCTTTTTGCTCTATAGCCTGAAATCGCTATGCAAATGTGGTTTTGAATATCAATGCAGGGAAGTTCATGTCTTCTTTATAAATATGATGTTACTTTGCATTGATTGACACTGAGAAAGCCAGCTTTGGTGTGGGGCTAAAGAGGGTTAGCAGTCTCTTTCAATAACTTAAATGAGAGACCTTCTCAAACCGGAATCCTCTTTTGGCAATCTCAAATTTTATGTTGTAAAATAGGAAATCACTTTTCTCTTATGCAATAGATTAGGCTGTTACTAGTTCGCCTGTGGGTGATAACTCAGCTATGCTTGAGTAAAAGGAACCAGTAAACTGCTTTCAGTGGTTACCCATCCCTCCCTCCCCTTAGAGACGTAAGTGTGAAATGCTTTCCTCAGGCTTTTTATCTTTGTATGGATGCTTTTCAACTGATATACAGTGTTGTGAAAAAGTATTTGCCCCGTTTCTAATTTTCTCTACTTTTGCATATTTTTGATACTGAATGTCATCAGATCTTCAACCAAAACCTAATATTAGATAAAGGGTTCCTGAGTGAACAAATAACACAACAATTACATATTTCATGAACAAAGTTAAGTATTTGTAGACTCAGGTTCCCTTTATCTAATATTAGGTTTTGGTTGAACATCTGATAACAGTTCAGTATCAAAAATATGCAAAAAGAAAGAAAATCAGAAAGGGGGCAAATACTTTTTCATGGCACTGTAGGTGTTGATTTAGTTTGTTGT
Source organism: Oncorhynchus tshawytscha (assembly GCF_018296145.1). Taxonomy (NCBI): domain Eukaryota; kingdom Metazoa; phylum Chordata; class Actinopteri; order Salmoniformes; family Salmonidae; genus Oncorhynchus; species Oncorhynchus tshawytscha. The sequence continues at coordinate 42,414,498 of NC_056444.1, forward strand.
CCATGTTGAAATGTCATCTCATATACACCCCTGGACTACAGGTCAGTTTCAAGGGCTAAATGTTAGCGAGGGGCATGCATGTCCATCACCACTTTTGCTTTCACGCATATAAATACAGTAATGATACAGATTTTTTAAAGTTATGTTGCTGTATCTGCATTTACAAAATTGTTGATATCTTGTTATATACTGAACAAAAATATAAACGCAACATGTAAAGTGTTGGTCCCATGTTTCATGAGCTAAAATAAAATATCCTAGAAATGCACAAAAAGCTTATTTCTTTCAAATGTTTATTTCCATGTTAGTGAGCATTTCTTCTTTGCTAAAATAATCGATCCACCTGACAGGTGTGGCATATCAAGAAGCTTATTTAAAAAGCATGATCATTACACAGGTGCACCTTGTGCTGGACACAATAAAAGGTCACTCTAAAATGAGCAGTTTTGTCACACAACACAATGCCACAGATGTCTCAAGTTTTGAGGGAGCTTGCAATTGGCATGCTTACTGCAGGAATGTCCACCAGAGCTGTTGCCAGACAATTGAATGGTAATTTCTCTACCAGAAGCTGCCTCCAACGTCGTTTTAGAGAATTTGGCAGTACGTCCAACCTGCCTCACAACCGCAGACCACGTGTAACCACGCCAGCCCAGGACCCCCACATCCGGCTTCTTCACCTGTGGGATTGGATTGTCTGAGACCAGCCACCTGGCCAGCTGATAAAACAGGAGTATTTCTGGAAAAACTCACTCTGATTGGGTGGGCCTGGCTCCCTGGTGGTTGGGCCTGGCTTCCAAGTGGGTGGGCCTATGCCATTCCATTCCCACCCAAGGCTGTGCCCCTGCCCAGTCATGTGAAATCCCTAGATTAGGGCCTAATGACTTCATTCAAATTGACTGATAACTTATATGAACTGTAACTCGGTAAAATCGTTTAAATGGTTGCATGTTGCGTTTTATATTTTTGTTCAGTAGAGATGGCAATAGTCACAAATCCATTTTTCAGGACTCTTTATTTTGCATATGCCCAGATTGCATCCATCCATGACATTGGCCTGTATGTCTATTGTTGGGAAAAGCAAATACAATAGAGAATTAAACATATTCCCAGTGATTTACATAATGAGTCCTCAATGTAAAAACACATCTAGATTTGATTTTGTGTGTTCTTTCTTTCTTTGGCCCCTTAAGCATCATGGTGTGTTTTTCTCCGTGGTTACCAGGTGGCGGCTCAGCGGCAGCGTGCTCTAGCAATCATGTGCCGGGTGTATGTGGGCTCCATATACTATGAGCTTGGGGAGGACACCATCAGACAGGCCTTTGCCCCCTTCGGCCCCATCAAGAGCATTGACATGTCATGGGACTCAGTTACAATGAAGCACAAGGTCAGTTTATAGAGCATGCTCAAACTACATCGCCACACAGAATTGCAATAGGATTAGAATTAGAACTGCATTAATCATATGAATGAAACTTTTGATTCACAACTGGAGAATTTGGCATGCTCGTATTTGTAACTGTCTCATGGGTCTATTGTCTGTGCGTACAGGGCTTTGCCTTTGTGGAGTATGAGATCCCGGAGGCTGCACAGCTGGCTCTGGAGCAGATGAACTCGGTCATGCTCGGGGGCAGGAACATCAAGGTGAGTGGCCTGGAGAGGCAGCCTGTCCTGCGCAGTGGAAGTGGACCACTCAGAACCCCCCCTCTATACCCCTGGAACGAGCGGTGCTCCTGCTATCAACTTTTTAATATTTTCTATGGAGGATGCATGGAGACAGTTCGGACATCCCCTTTTCTCATTTCTCTCCTTGTGTGGAACTGAACTATTTCTGGGTGAATCACTAATTGGTAGTATCTCTAATTCTGTGTATTTAAAGCCACTCATTTCATTTTCTTTCTTTGCTTGTATGTGTGTCCATTCATTTAAAGGTGTGTGTGTGGTTGCATGTGTGTGCGCACATGTTTGTGTGTGCGCGGGTGTGTGTTTTTGTGAACGTATGCTCTGTCGTCTGCTTCCATGATGTCATCACCACATTGTTTTAGTGACCAGTTCCTCTAGGATACCCGGGCAGCGTGTGATGATGCGTTGCTCTGTGTCCGAGATGTGCTGATGATGGGCTGCGCCTGGTTGGTGTTGCTTGGCCGCCCCACCTGGAGCACAAATCATATACTACATAGCCGCTCAAAGAGACGCTTCAGACACTAACCTATAGATGACAGTTGTTAGAGGAGATACCTCTGAGACATGTCGGTCCCTGACAGTGTAGTGCCAGCCACGGGTCTTGTTAATTTATAGCTATTTCCACTAGTTGATCCTCAGCTGCAGCTCCGGCTTAAGGCAATCTGAACAGGCCTTTCTTTTAGTGTTGGTCAAACATGCCTGAGTGAGTGAACAAGTCATAGTAGCAGCTTTTACAGTATAATTATCTTCATGAATTTCAGATAGGCTATACTTTTGTTTTAGTTTCATGATATCTATTGTACGTTTCAGTTGATGATTTTGAAGTGATTAAGTTGTTGGTATGTTATGGTCTAGAAAGAGTGAGAGTTAAAGAAAATAGTGTGTCGATAGAAGACATTGTCTCTAGACTAGTGCAGGTTGTCACATTTCATATCACTCTTATTACCTTAGCCCTGGTGGACAGATGCCGTTTAGCACGGCTAGTGTGAACTTGGCTAAGAATACATTTGGCGGCAATTACAAAGAGAAAGCGGCTCCTTTAGATCTCTAATAGAGCATTTCCATACAGGATTGACCCCAAAGGCTCAGACTTTTCTGTTTACGTCTATGTGGGCTGGCACCCATGTCTTACCGGGCCATGGCTCCGGCGGGCCTGCTCTCACTTGAGGTCAAAGCCAGGCCACTGGTACTTTTCAGCTGGCATTTGCATAACAATGGCTAACTTTAGCAACTTCTCACAAAGCAACCGTTTTGATTATGCAGAGGTTGTTAATTCTGCTCTTCACATGCTTCACTGTCAGCCCAGATTCCCTAGTATAACATAAGTGAGTATACACTCGTGTAACACTGGTGTTACAGTTTGAAAAGCAGTGTAATTGCGTTGTCCTGAGTTGAAGGTGTTAAGTGGTTTTGGAGCTCGGGGTGTTGCGTTGCTTGGTCAGTGGCTGTGACACCCCACTCATTGGCCCTGTGCTGGTATCTGTGCTGTAGGTGGGGCGGCCAGGTAACATTGGTCAGGCGCAACCCATCATCGACCAGCTGGCAGAAGAGGCACGCGCCTACAACCGGATCTACGTTGCCTCCGTCCACCCCGACCTCTCAGACGAGGACATCAAGAGCGTCTTTGAGGCCTTCGGGAGGATCAAGTCCTGCACGTTAGCCAGGGACCCCACCACAGGAAGACACAAGAGCTTTGGCTTCGTCGGTGAGCAGAGAGGCCCCTGGCGGGTGGCGGCCCTCGGGATGTGCTGTTGCTGTGTGTTTGTCCTCCTCCTAACTCTCCCCCCTCTCTCCCTGGCAGAGTATGACAAGCCCCAGTCGTCCCTGGACGCAGTGTCCTCCATGAACCTGTTTGACCTGGGGGGCCAGTACCTGCGGGTGGGCAAGGCTGTGACCCCTCCCATGCCCATGTTAACCCCCACCCAGCCTGGTGGCCTGCCCCCCGCTGCAGCCGTGGCTGCTGCAGCAGCCACCGCTAAGATAACGGCCCAGGCAAGTATGATTCCCTTCCAAAGGGATCTATTGGCCTTCCAGGTAAATATACTTCTGATGCACAGTACCAGTCAAAAGTTTGGACAAACCTACTCATTCAAGGGTTTTTCTTTATTTTTACTATTTCTACATTGTAGAATAATAGTGAAGACATCAAAACTATGACATAACACATATGGAATCATGTAGTAACCAAAAAATATTAGCCACCCTTTGCCTTGATGACAGCTTTGCACACTCTTGGCATTCTCTCAACCAGCTTCACTTGAAATGCTTTTCCAACAGTCTTGAAGGAGTTCTCACATATTCTGAACACTTGTTGGTGTGTTTGGTCATTGTCCTGTTGAAAAACAAATGACAGTCCCACTAAGTGCAAACCAGATGGGATGGCGTATCGCTGCAGAATGCTGTGGTAGCCATGCTGGTTAAGTGTGCCTTGAATTCTAAATAAATAATCTACACTGTCACCAGCAAAGCACCCCCACACCATCTCACCACCTCCTCCATGCTTCACAATGAAAACCACACGTGGAGATCATCCGTTCACCTACTCTGCGTCTCACAGACATGGAGGTCTCAAATCTCGACTCACAGATTTCCACCAGTCTAATGTAATTTTTCGTGTTTCTTGGCCAATTTCATCATAGCGCTTGATGGTTTTGCGACTGCACTTTTTGAGTTTTTGAAGTTTTCCGGATTGACTAACCTTCATGTCCTAAAGTAATGATGGACTGTCGTTTCTCTTTTCTTATTTGAGCTGTTCTTGCCATAATATGGACTTGTTTTTTTTACCAAATAGGGATATATTCTGTTTTCCACCCCAACCTTGTCACAACACAACTGATTGGCTCAAACGCATTAATAAGGAAAGAAATTCCACCAATTAACTTTTAACAAGGCGCACCTGTTAATTGAAATGCATTCCAGGTGACTACCTCAAGAAGCTGATTGAGAGAATGCCAAGTGTGTGCAAAGCTGTCATCAAGGCAAAGGGTGGCAACTTTGAAGAATCTCAAATATAAAATATATTTAGATTTGTTTAACACTTTTTTTGGTTACTACATGATTCCGTGTGTGTGATTGTATTGCTTTGATGTCTTCACTAGTATTCTACAATATAGAAAATAGTACAAATAAAGAAAAACCCTTGAATGAGTAGGTGTGTCTAATCTTTTGACTGGTACTGTAGGTAGCTAGGTGTAACCATAATTAATAATGTACTCAGTAAAGTTTTAATATAGTAAAGATAAATGTAATTTGTATATAAAGCTTACTTTTCTGATTTTCTGTGTGCTTTAAGTAACATACTCAGTGTACAAAATATTAAGAATGCTCTTTCCATGACATGGACTGACCAGGTGAATCCAGGTGAAAGCTATGATCTCTTATTGCTGACGAGACAGGTTAAAGAAGGCTTTTTAAGCCTTGAGACAATTGAGACATGGATTGTGTATGTGCCATTCAGTGGGTGAATGGACAAAATATTTAAGTGCCTTTGAACGGGGCGTGATAGTTATATATTTTAAAAAATGTATTTCATCAAAATATAGTAGGTGCCAAGCGCACCGGTTTGTGTCAAGAGCTGCAACGCTGCTGGGTTTTTCTTGCTCAACAGTTTCCTGTGGGAATCAAGAATGGTCCAGCCAACTTGACACAACTGTAGGAAACATTGTAGTCAACATGGGCCAGCATCCATGTGGAACGCTTTCGACACCTTGTAGAGTCCATGCCCTGAAGAATTTAGGATTTTCTGAGGGCAAAATGGGATGGTCCAACTCAATGTAGGAAGGTGCTCTTAATGTTTTGTACACAGTGTTTATTTTGATGTACCCTGCAGTTCTAGAATTTGATATAATATTTAATGAATTGATAATGCATAACCATTGCAGGGCAATCTAAAGTATTCTACTGCTGTGTGTTTGCTAACAAAATGTGCTGTGCCATATCTGCTTGTGTTGTGATGTGAGCTCAACCTAGTTGCAAAAGTATTAGGGATGTAACGATTCACCAATTTGCATCGGTCCCTGATTCTGATGTTTAATTAAGATACAAGTGCATCGGTCCGCAGACCCCAAACGATCCAAACATAACATGCATCTGTCAGAAAATCTATTCAAACATTACGAATGTAATCCCAAACAAATCCAAATGAGACAGTGTTCAGCTGCCTCTTTAAGGGCAGGAGGTTACCATGGTGACAGGCCACTCGAGTTTTGTCAGATGTGTCTGAGATTTGGGATCTGACTTGGTGGTATCTTTGCTATTAGGTGAAGCAACAGACTCAAACTAATGTTGAAAACAACTGAGCTTGTGAACAAAATGTAAATAGCCAAGAAAGAAGTGGACAAAGTCTCACTTTGTAGACTTTTGAGAAAATTAGACCAACTTTTATGCCTGTGCGCAGCACCTCCAAAAACAATTCTATCAGCACTTCACTCTGCCAGCCAGTGGATTTAGCATCTATGAAACAAAACAACAGAAAAACTTTGAAAACAACTACTGCAGAATTTTTTCGGCTATAAATCGCAACTCGCACATGTGCTCATACAGACTTTTGATTGTTTTTATTTGCGAACGTAATGCTCGCACTCTACAGCCCTGCAAATTGAGCAATACCTAAAGCTACCCGTTACCTGCCAATACCTAAAGCTACCCGCAGGTGGCGGGTGTTTATTTTATGCCCTGGTGCCAGGCCTAAATCGGTCACTGATTTAGAGGGGAACCATGAAAGAAAGCAGTGGAACTGGCTTCATGGTCCAGAGTTGCGTTTCAGGACTATAGACATAATTTACACACACACACACCAGGGTTTCTGTTAGGAAAATGTTGCGCTGTACATTTGACCGGAAGCATTTTAATTTACCGGACATTTGAGAAATTTACAAGACTCATATGCATTGAGTGCGTAACCTGATTAGGGCGTGCACACACGGTGCTCAGAATAACATAAATCACATTTAGATTAAGGTAATTCATATTAACAGAACGTGCAATTCCAGGATGCAACGATATGCGGTGATTCTTACTGAATTCTGGTGTCCACTTTGAATATGTTAGAATAACTGTCCACATTTATTTCTTGAAATTTAGAAGGAGAGGAGATCTCATATGCAACAACTCATTTTGGTTTCTTATATGACCTAAGGTTGTGCCTTTGGCTACCGGACAATTAAAGAAAGTTGATATAAAATTAATGGTCTGAATTTGGCTAGGCTACTTTGAAGCAAGGTAAGACATGCCTCATAATATGTAGTAAAAGGTTTCAAACAATTAACTATATGTTTTCAAAATGCATAATGCCTCCAGCTCATTACAAAGTGGTGTGACGAGCTGATGAAGCCTGCATTCCGTCAACTATGAATTTGCTGTTTGAGATGCTGTAGCAGGCACGCTCACGCTGTCTGACAGATTTTCTGCTCAAAGGCTCTGTATGCTGTACACGAGATAAATAAGATACATAACGAATATAGTGCACACACGCGCTAATTCAATTCCACTCAATTATGCAAATTAACCTATACCCTATACACTGGTAAGCATGACCAGTCAAATATATTTCCATCAATTAATAGGCTAAAAAGCATTATTTCGTCATTTCTCCCAGTGCCAATGAAATGTTTTGACTTTTTATTATCGGCCAAAAGCTGGCTATTACCGGCAACGCTGACAAAGATACACAAGTCGGCAATTTTGAAATGTATTGTTATTTAACCTTTATTTAACTAGGCAAGTCAGTTGAGAACAAATTCTTATTTCCAATGACAGCCTAACCCGGCCAACCCTAACCCAGACGATGCTGGGCCAATTGTGCGCTGCCCTATGGGACTCCCAATCACGGCCGGTTGTGATACAACGTGGAATCGAACCAGGGTCTTTAACGGCGCCTCTAGCACTGATATGCAGTGCCTTTAGACCGCTGCGCCACTCGGGAGCCCTCATGAGTTCCATCAGGAGCAGATTTTAATTTAGAATTGAAAATGAATGTGTTTATTACGGCTGGGCGATACCAGTATCGCAGTATTTTTTTCCATGGCAAAAATGTAAACACGAAACAGACCAAATTCTTTGGTCCTTTAAAAACCTGCTGTATGTAAAATATTGTGTGCTTTTGCTCAACAACATATTGATCTTTGTTTCTAACACTAGGGTTTTCCTCAAGAAGTTAAATCCACTTTGTTTTGTTTCCATTCCCGGATACTAACGAGTATAGCCATACTGGTATTGTCCCGGCCCTAGTGTTTATGCAACAAATGTTAGTGAACCAATTCGTTCTCTAAACAAACCGAATTGTACTGAATCATTTCAAACTAAAACATCGTATCGGAGCCCATGTTTCTAGATTCGAATCGTATTGAAAGTTAAAGATCTCTTAAAAAGTATGTCCTGTAACTGGCCCTTGCTTTTGTCATTTAATGTACTGGGATAATACTGAGATGCTAAAGCTCCTCCTGTAAACTAATTGGGCGTGTAAGCTAATTACACCCTGGAGTCTCACTGCTCAAGCATGCAGTCCCACTGCTATATCTGGCAGTGGCACTGACATTAGTCATAGTTTTGTTTCGTAATAAATAGTAGTCTTGGGAGTTTAGTGGATGTTTATTTTATAACATATTAACAACTTTTACTGATAGAATATTGTATATTGACCTGGTGAGATGCAGAGTAGAACACTATACATGCTGTATGAAGTCTGACTGTGCCACCTCACTGTGTTTTCCTGCTAATGCGTCCCGCCCCTCTCTCAAGGAGGCTGTGACCGGGGCGTCCATCTTGGGGGCGATGGCTGGGGCAAACCAGATGGGCCAAATGGGTTCGATGGGACAAATGGGCTCGATGGGACAAATGGGCTCGATGGGACAAATGGGTTCGATGGGACAAATGGGCATCCCTCAGGCAGTCATGGCTGCCCAGGCCCCCGGAATGATCACAGGTGTGTATTGAGATGTGTCAGTACAAAGGGTGTTGTCCACTGACTTACACACTCACTTAGGTCTGTTTGAATGTTTTAGAGCAGTGGTTCCCAAACCTTTTATAGTCCCATGCCCCTTCAAACATTCAACCTCCAGCTGCGTGCCCCCTCTAGCACCAGGGTCGGCGCACTCTCAAATGTTTTTTTCCCCCATCATTGTAAGCCTGCCACACACACACACTATGCAATACATTTATTAAACATAGGAATGAGTGTGAGTTTTTGTCACAACCCGGCTCGTGCAAAGTAACAAAGAGCTCTTATAGTACCAGGGCACAAATAATAATATTATAATAATCAATAATTTTGCTCTTTTATTTCGCCATCTTAGATATAAAACTTTATTTCTTCATCGAAAATTGTGAATAAGGTTAATGAGAAGGGTGTGCTTGAAAGGATGCAGATAACTCTGCAATGTCGGGTTGTAATTAGAGAGAGTTTCAATCTTAAATCATTTTCCACACACAGTCTGCCTGTATTTCGTTTTCATGCTTGTGAGGGCCGAGAATCCACTCTCACATAGGTACGTGGTTGCAAAGGGCATCAGTGTCTTAACAGCGCGATTTGCCAAGGCAGGATACTCTGAGCGCAGTCCAATCCAGAAATCTGGCAGTGGCTTCTGATTAAATTCAATTTTCACAGAACCGCTTTATTGCAATTTCGATGTGGCTCTCTTGTTCAGATATCAGTAAATGGACTGGAGGCAGGGCATGAAAGGGATAACGAATCCAGTTGTTTGTGTCATCTGTTTCGAGAAAGTACCAGCGTAAAACTCACCCAATTCACTCAGGTACTTCGTTATATCACATTTGACATTGTCCGTAAGCTTGATTTCATTTGCACACAAAAAATCATACAATGGAAAGACCTGTGTGTTGTCCTTGTCAATGCAGACAGAAAAGAGCGCTAACTTCTTAATCATAGCCTCAATTTTGTCCCGCACATTGAATATAGTTGAGGAGAGTCCCTGTAATCCTAGATTCAGATCATTCAGGTAAGAAAAAACATCAACCAGATAGGCCAGTTGTGTGAGAAACTCGTCATCATACAAGCGGTCAGACAAGTGAAAATGATGGTCAGTAAGAAAACTTTAAGCTCGGAACTCAATTAAAGAAAACGTGTCAATACTTGATAACCAGTACACTTCGGTATGTTGTTAAAGCGTTTCATGGTCGCTGCACATATCATTGCATAGTGCAGAAAATACACGAGGGTTCAGGGGCCTTGCTTTAATAAAGTTAACCATTTTCACTAGTGTCCAAAACGTCTTTCAAGATGTAAGGCATTCCCTTGGCAGCAAGAGCCTCTCGGTGAGAAGGGTTTGCATTTTATATGGCGAGCTACCGTTTAGCTCGGACCTGCCATCCCCATACTATCGTGGAGGACTTAATTATTCCTGCTGCCACGGATATGGCTGGGACAATGTTGCAGTGTACCCAAGTGGCGTCAGGAGCAACTGCTTGCACGCACGTTACCACTCCACTATGTCTCCCTGTCATGGCTTTTGCGCCATCAGTACAGATACCAACACATCTTGACCACCAAAGTCCATTTGATGTCACAAAGCTGTCCCGTACTTAAAAAATATCCTCTCCTGTTGTCCTGGTTTGCAGAAGAGGATGTCTTCCTTAATTGACCCCCATAAACGTAACGGACATGTACCAGGAGCTGTGCCAGGCCCGCCACGTCTTTTGACACATCCAGCTGTAACTCATAGAATTCACTGGATTGTATGCGAAGCAGTAATTGTTTCAAAACATCTCCTGCCATGTCACTGGTGTGTTGTGAAACAGTGTTGTTTGATGAAGCATTGTCTGTATAGTTTTTTGTGGCCTTTTCCCCCAGCATTCCCCCAGCCATATCCGCGGCAGCAGGTAGAATTAAGTCCTCCACGATAGTATGGGGCTTGCCTGTCCTAGCCACACGGTAGCTCACCATTATAAAACGCATCTAGCCCCTTCTTATTAATGGTATGTCTTACTACTCAAAAGTCGTCTTAATTCTTGCTAAAAAAAACTCCTGTGGCATATTTTTCAAATTGGCATGTTTTGTTTCTGAATGTCTGCGCAAGAGTGAAGGTTTCATGGAGTTTAGATTAGATTAGTACTTTTGCGCATATAACACACTGTGGCTGAGGAATGGCACTACTCCCAATATAAGTGAACCCCAAATCAATGTAGTTCTCATCATATTTGCGCCTCTTCAATGGTCCAAAGTCCCTGTCTGGTCAGTGCTTTCCCGGGTAAGGGGGCAGTAGCTCTTTGACTGCATCAGATTCACAACTGTCAGTGTCCATGCCAGCTGGGCTAACAACAAATGTAGAATTACTGATGCTAGCATTGGATGTACTCGTGGAAGAAGAACAACTTCTGTTGTCGACAGGTGCAGGTGTAGTACTGCTGGTAGTAGCAATACTACCAGTAGAGCTGGTATGTGTCTCTATGGACGCGGGCCTTACTTTTTAAAAACTATTTATACATTTTTGAGCAAACAGAATGAGCAGCAGCTACGTTTGGCAACATACGGACCGTTAGTGGAATTCCCACGAGTGAGTAACAGTTAATGTGATTGGATGTTAATTATTTGACTAGGCTACCTGTATTTGACATTGTGTTGTTATTTCGCTGAACACTAGATGGTTTCATTTTATTTTTGGCAGTGAAATGAGGCTACTTGGGCAAGAAAAAAAACCTCACCCAAATGTATAGCCCCTGTTGGAAAATATAAATGGACTGTTTGAAAATGTGAAGGCAAAAAAAGTGAATCACAGTTTTATTTGGAGTATCCCAGTTTGGGAATACCTGTTTTAGAGAATAAGAGGATCGTTTGAGTGATTTAAAGTGTGTCCTTTATCTACTCAGTGTAACAATGTTGAGGGAATTATCTGGTTAATCAGGTTGGCGGTTTTTTCCATCTGAACCTGGTCATTAAATTGTGTTATAAAATCTTGACTACAAATAGGTTGACATGAGACCGATAAGAGAAACAAGGGAATTGCAACAGAGGATTTGACTCTTATGAAGGGAAATTCATGCATACCATGTCTCATAGAAACTATATCAATGGAGATGTACACTGAGTAGGGCTGTCCCCGACCCCAAACAATCGGTCGATCATGAGTCGTTTTTTTTCGACCAATCGTCTCAACGAAATGTTCGAACATGTGTTTTCCCATATATAGACACACCCTATGCGTTTTAATAAAATGAACTATATGTAGGCTACTGAGCTTGTCTGATGTTTTAAACACACGTTGATTAAATAATTAACACACACAAATGACTCGAGGGAGCCAGATATCAAGCCTAACCAGAAAGAATAAACCTGTTCCCAAACCATCACCTGCTGCTGCTGGCCTTCGCAGATTCTGCTATTACGATCCCGAAGTTGCCAGTAACCAGGGGGTTGGTAAGCTTTTCCATTTGGAGTGCCAATTTATCTTACCATTTCTACCGATCTGCGTGCCAGTTATGATTTTCATGCAACAGTTTCATTAATTTTATAATAAAGTCAGATCTCAGATTCACTTGTGTGAATAATAAAGATTATATCTAAATGAAACTATTCAAATCTAAAAATAACTTTTATTGCAATTGTTTTTACATAGTTGCCAGTAGTTGCCATAAAGCCAACAAATAAAACATTGCAGCCTGCAGGTAGAAAATATGATAAAAATAGATCACATTGGCTACACATGGCCCATCTGCAATGAACTTGAAACATTGTGTTAATTATCGACTTGGTCCAGCCTGAAGCTTGCACTAACAAACTTGCAACATTATATAAAATATTTTGGACCCTCAGTTTCCAGTGAGCTCCAGACAGACACAGCTGTAGGATATTTGTGCAAGGGATAAGAAGTAATCAGGTAGACCTATTTTATGATATTTCCACCGGATCAGAGAATTACGTTTTTTTTTTCCCCTTTCAAACTGAGTGGTTATCAAAAGGGGGAGAGCTGGAAAGATTTTTCAAATGGGCTACATTGAGGAACTATTGTCATTCTCAATGGATGTAAAAACACTTAGTTTACTTTTTGTACTTAGTTTACTTTTTGTTTTAGGTGATGAAAATATCACTGAGAAGCTCCACAGCTCAGTAGTGGTGGTGAATTAAGACAATCAGAAAAACTTATCAGATCTCCAAATGGGCCCATTTATAAGCCTACATTTGCGCGCAGGTCAGGTAGCCTAGGCCAACTTCTATTCCATAATCAGGTGCGCGTCCTTAATCAACATTGACAGTAGTGCTCAAAACAAAACACAATGAATCAATTGACAACTCATAGATGGAATGAAATACACCAAAACTTGTTTCTCACACGTGTAGCATAGGTTGTGTGCTCTGCAAATGTGTCCACTCTGACAATGAGAACTGTAAAAGATATTAATATATTGAATGCATTAACAGAAATTACGGTAACCAAACAAACATTGTAGATTACAAATGATGGGAATTAACAGTAAATATACTACTGGTGATACTGGTGTGCCGTCCCAACGGCCTCCGTAATGGTAATTAGTCCACTGAGACAGGTGTCAATCAAGATGTGCCATAATTTTTCAATTTTAACTGGACAAACAATTATTGGCTGACCAACAGCTTATCGACAAAACAATCGACCAGTCAACTAAAAGGGGTCAGCCCTAACACGGAGTATACAAAATATTAAGAACACCTGCTGTTTCCATGACATAGACTGACAAAGGTCAATCCAGGTGAAAGCTATGATCCCTTATTGATGTCACTTAAATCCACTTCAAATCAGTGTAGCTGAAGGGGAGGAGACAGGTTAAATAAGGATTTTTATGCCTTTAGACAATTGAGCCATCAATTGTGTATGTATGGCTTTGGTAGTAGGTGCCAGGCGCACCAGTTTGTGTCAAGAACTGCAATGCTGCTGGGCTTTTCACGCTTAACAGTTTATTGTGTGTATCAAGAATGGTCCACCACCCAAAGGACATCCAGCCAACTTGACACAACTGTGGGAAGCATTGGAGTCAACATGGGCCAGCATCCCTGTCGAATGCTTTCGAACCATTGTAAAGTCCATGCCCCAACTAATTGAAGCTGTTCTGAGGGTAAATGGGGGGAGTGGGGTGCAACTCCAATATTAGGAATGTGTTCCTAATATTTGGTGTACTCTTGTGCATATTTGTATGGCTGACGCATGTAATTGTCCCTCTCATGTCCCTGAAGGTGTGACACCAGTGCGTCCAAACCTGCCAGTGCTGCCCCAGGTGGGCCTGGTCAACCCTGTGCTGGCCTCGCCGCCTGTGATCACCAACCCAGCCCAGCCCAACCCCTCTCTGCAAGAACTGCAGAAGAAGAAGCAGGAGGAGAAGGAGATGCTGCAGGACGGGACAGGCCAGGAGATGTTGAGCGACCAAGAACACATGAGTATCTCAGGCAGCAGCGCCAGACACATGGTCATGCAGAAACTGCTGAGGAAATCAGAAGTAAGACCAGACATAAAGATATTTCAGGGATGCAAACTTGTTGCTTTTTATTTAACCTTTATTTAACTAGGCAAGTCAGTTAAGAACAAATTCTTATTTACAGTGACGACCTACCTGGCTTATAGGCCATCCACGTGAATTGTGTAGATCCGAGGAATATGCTTCTCATAACGAAATAATTGACTGAGGACAGAATGCATCCCTACCGGTTCTATAAAGTGAATATCAGAGTCATCAGAATGAGTGCTTCATCCAATATCCATCTGTCTCCGTCCGCTCTTTCTGCGCATCTCCATCCGTTTTAAAATGTAATTTAGCCGTGATAACAAGCTGGGGTGTGCAGACTGATAGGTTTTCTGTTTGTTTAATTATTGGAGTGGGTCGCAGTGCAAGTGAAGTAGACAAATTGTGTCTATTCATTTCGCCTGTTACAACCAAGAGCACAGACCATCCTGACTAGACTTCGCTGTCATGTAGTCATAGAGAAATGCCATAAAGGAAAAACGGTGCACAGTGACAGCCATGCTTGCACCTTTATGTCTTTGAAAACCGTGTCTCTAGCCCAAACCATTCAAAAGTTATTATCGGGGCTACCTTTCCTCTTTCTACTGTGAATTTGCATGCATTTGATAGAATTTCATAAACCTGCTCGCGGGCCATTTTTATGTTAATCGCAGGCCGCTTATTGTTGATTTGATAACAAACAACCTTGTTGTCATGTTAGCTAGCTAACAACCTGGTTACTTGACCAATATGCTATGCACAAATTTGGATGGCAGAGGAAGAATGGAAAAGGGATAGAGAGCCTACTCAAAGATGTGCTTCAATGTATTTTTTATTTTTTACTTGACCCCCCTTTCTGCCCAATTTCGTGGTATCCAATTGTTAGTAGTTACTATCTTGTCTCATCGCTACAACTCCCGTACGGGCTCGGGAGAGACGAAGGTCGAAAGCCATGCGTCCTCCGAAACACAACCCAACCAACCTGCACTGCTTCTTAACACAGCGCGCAGCCAGCCCGGAAGCCAGCCGCACCAATGTGTCGGAGGAAACACCGAGCACCTGGCAACCTGGTTAGCGTGCACTGCGCCCGGCCCGCCACAGGAGTCGCTAGTGCGCGATGAGACAAGGATATCCCTACCGGCCAAACCCTCCCTAACCCGGACGGCGCTAGGCCAATTGTGCGCCGCCCCATAGACCTCTCGGTCGCGGCCGGCTGCGACAGAGCCTGGGCTCTAACCCAGAGTCTCTGGTGGCACAACTAGCACTGCGATGCAGTGCCCTAGACCACTGCGCCACCCGGGAGGCCACCTCAATGTAATTTTAAGCTTAATCAGAAATATTTTTTGTTCCTAACTTTTCAAAGTTTGGAGCAGTGTGTGTGGGAGGGAGAGCGTAATATACAGTCTAAGGCAGGGGCGCAACTTTCACTGGGGACGGGGGGTTCATGTGTTCCCCACATTCTGAAATTGCATATTAGCCCCCCTCAGTTTTATCATTGGAATGTGATACTAAACGAGGCAACGGTGTGCTTTAGGACCATGCGGACATCTCCGAGCGATCTGGTAGGCTGTTTGGAGTGTTATGTCCCCCCGACTTCTAAAACCAAAGTTGCACCCCTGGTCTATGGAGTAATGTAGGCTAAACACGGTTTCATATAGTTTTTTCCCTCTTACTCACACAATGACAGTATGCATTTATATTTCTTACTACATTCCGCATGCCCAATCACATGTAGGCTTTTGGATATGAGCAAATCAGCCATTTTCTGCAGTAGCCTATTCTATTATACAATGAACACTGAAGGTAAATTCAATCTGTTGTATTGAGTAGAGGTGTAAATATCAGAAACAGGTTTTTGTGTAGCACATGTCCCGAACATATGGAAAAAGAAAACAGGACGCAAATAAATGTTTTCTTGTACTTCTCACCGATTTTAAATGTGTTTCTGTGCTAAAAAAAGGTAACCTTTTTGGGCCCTTACCAGTTTGCTTCTGTGATATTTGCCTTGTTTCGTGGCATAAATTTCACAAAAGGTGCAGTACTTTCACTGAAAAGTTGATATTTTTTGCTGTAATGTGATTTGGATTGGAATACATATTGACATGTTGTCGTACTCGTCCCCAGTCTACGGTGATGGTGTTACGGAACATGGTGGGGCCAGAGGACATCGATGACGACCTGGAGGGTGAGGTAACTGAGGAGTGTGGCAAGTTTGGTGCCGTCAACCGAGTCATCATCTACCAGGAGAAGCAGGGCGAGGAGGAAGATGCCGAGATCATCGTCAAGATCTTTGTGGAGTTCTCCATGGCCTCGGAGATGAACAAGGCCATCCAGGCACTCAACGACCGATGGTTCGGGGGTCGCAAGGTCATCGCAGAGGTCTACGATCAAGAGCGCTTCAACAGCAGCGACCTCTCCGCATAAACTGTCTGAAATGGTTGCCCAACACCCTTCCCATACCCGTTGCTCAAATTCACTTCAGCCGCTCTCACTGCTGCTAGAGATTTGAGACTCTTTTTAACTTGTATTTTTTTTTATTGATGTTAATATTATTAATGGTCTCTTTTGAGGGATTGGTTAAGAAAGGAATGTTTGCACCTCTTGGATTTAGTCTTTTCACCTACTGTGAAGACTTGATTTCTTTTTGTATTATTTGCAGCTTTTTTGTAATCAAAGTGAGAAGTTATGATTAGGTTTTACCCTCTTAAGTTTGCCAATGTTTGCTCTTCTAACATTGTCAGGACTCTTTAAACATTGTTTTAGAGCCATTGGTTCCAGTTTCCTCACACAAATAAATTCTTCAACTATGCAAATGTCTGTTGTGAATTTCTTATGGGTTTGGGATGGAAAAATCATTTCAAATACTAATATTCCATATTTGACATTACAATAGCACATTAAATCATATCAGTTGAAACAATTAACAAACACTTAACTGTACTGAACAAAAATATAAATGCAACAGGCAGCAATTTCAAGGATTTGCTGAGTTAAAGTTCATAGCAGTCAATTGAAATGCATTAAATCAAATCAAAGTTTATTTGTCACGTGTGCCGAATACAACAGGTGTAGTAGACCTTACAGTGAAATGCTTGCTTACAGTCTCTAACCAATAGTGTGAAAAAAAGGTGTGTGTAGGTAAGTTTTTTTTTTAAATTAAGAAACGACAGTAATAAGACATTTGAAAATAAGAGTAGCAAGGCTATATACAATTGAGGTAGTATGTACATGAATGTATAGTTAAAGTGACTGCATATAAGATAAACAGAGTAGCAGCAGCTTAAAAGGGGGGTGCACACAATGCAAATAGTCCGGGTAACCATTTGGTTACCTGTTCAGGAGTCTTATGGCTTGGGGGTAAAAACTGTTGAGAAGCCTTTTTGTCCTAGACTTGGAACTCCGGTACCACTTGCCATGCGGTAGTAGAGAGAACAGTCTGGCTGGGGTCTTTGACAATTTTTAGGGCCTTCCTCTGGCACTGCCTGGTGTAGAGGTCCTGGATGGCAGGCAGCTTTACCCTCTAAAGTGCCTTGCGGTCGGAGGCCGAGCAATTGCCATTCCAGCCAGCGATGCAACCGACAGGATGCTCTCGATGTTGCAGCTGTAGAATCTTTTGAGGATGTCAGGACCCATGCCAAATCTTTTTAGTTTCCTAAGGGGGAATAGGCTTTGTCGTGCCCTTTTCACAACTGTCTTGGTGTGTCTGGACCATTCTAGTTTGTTGTTGATGTGGACACCAAGGAACTTGAAGCTCTCAACCTGCTCCACTACAGCCCCGTCGATGACAATGGGGGCGTGCTCGGTGCTCCTTTTCCTGTAGTCCACAATCATCTCCTTAGTCTTGGTTACATTGAGGGATAGGTTGTTATTCTGGCACCACCCAGCCAGGTCTCTGACCTCCTCCCTATAGGCTGTCTCGTCATATAGGGAGGAGGTCAGAGACCTGGCCGGGTGGTGCCAGAATATCAACCTATCCCTCTATGGATTTCACATGACTCGGAATACAGATATGCATTTGTTGGTCACAGACACCTTTAAAAATGTAGGGGCATGGATCAGAAGTAGGGGCGTTACCACCATTTGCCCCTTGCATAGAGTTGATCAGGCTGTTGATTGTGGCCTGTGGAATGTTTTCCCACTTTTCAATGGCTGTGTGAAATTGCTGGATATCGGCGGGAACTGGAACACGTCACACACACGTTGATCCGGAGCATCCCACACATGCTCAATAGGTGACATGTCTGGTGAGTATGCAGGCCATGGAAAAACTGGGACATTTTCAGCTTCCAGGAATTGTGTACAGATATTTGCGACATGGGACCATGCATTATCATGCTGAAACGAGGTGATGGCGGCGGATGAATGGCATGACAATGGGCCTCAGGATCTCGTCACAGTATCTCTGCATTGATAAAATGCAACTGTGTTCGTTGTCCGCAGTGGTGATTTTAATGTACATTTTGGTGGGGCAAAAACACAGTGGGATGCATGCCAGCAAAGCCACAATACATGAATTGCACTATAATGGTGTCCACAAACTGTTAAGGACAACATAAAGCTTTCCCAACAGTAGTCCCAACATCTTACCACTGCTACACCAGGCTATCTGCGGAGCCTTGTCTGGCAGCAAAACAGTTCATTCAGGCATTTACTGCCTTTCAAAAAAACATAGCTGATATGGCTGACTTTCTTAAACAAATGTGGATTAAGATATTGATGAGCGAGCTAGGATGGACGTAGTCAATAAAACATGGGCCGTTCTTAGTGTTCTCCATGTACACCAAGTCAGAACCGTAGAATAAAGAAGGGGGGGGGAAGCAGACAATGAAAGCTTTTACAATATTCAATGATTACATTTATTTTAAACAGGTTATAGGCTACATGTGCCCCACCAAGTCAGAAGAGTTGCCGAAATTAAGTGGTAAATAGACCAAATTAGTAGGGTGAGGCACATGGGCTACTAACAACTTACTACACAACATACACTTAGTATTACTTTCTTAGCTACAGTGGTCCTTCGTGGGCAGATTTTGTCATCAAAGTCTGGCATTCTCTGGATTTATGGTACTTTCAAAACAACTGGGAACTCAGAAAAAAACAAGGTTGAATCATGATGACGTCATTGATCTTCAGGTCGTAGCTCTAGGAAGAGGCCGGATTTACAGTTCAAAATGTATTTTCCCAGTCGGAGCTCATTTATTCCCAACTTCTCAGCTGTCTTGAACTCACTGAAGTCAAGTTTTCGCAGTTCAGAGTAAACAGTTATTTTGAGCACTGCACAAATCATGCTTCATTAACAGCATGGCCAATATTGAATGTTTATAATTTTAAACTTGGAAAAGAGCCCCTTAATCCCAGATTTGGGACCAGACAGCCACTTTCACTGATTCCTTCCAAACTACTCATTGTTGAATTTGCCATTTCCAACTTGTTGTGTAATGTTTATGGCCGATGAGCATCGATACGTTTTATCAAAAATTTCCCTTCGTTATTTCTATTCATATGACATGGATTAAAAAAGATTTGTAGATTGTCGACTTTGAAAGTACGATGTTGACATGATCAGTCCAATCAAAGTTACTGTAGATATAACGTGATTTGACATCATTTTATCTGTGGCCAATGACCTTGAGCCTTCTTGGATGGGCTCTTCTAATGTAACTCTATGGCAGCACCCAAGGGGTTCTAAATTTCTAGCGCTACCCTTAGACTTGGCGGTGACGTAGTGTCCCCATGAGTGACAGAACACTGAGCCATTTATGGGCGCACCGCTCCGTATTTTCTGTTGGCTTGTCCCACCACCACAGATTAACTCAATTATATATAATAATTTTTTTTGCCCCCTTTTCTCCCCAATTTCGTGGTATCCAATTTTTAGTAATTACTATCTTATCTCATCGCTACAACTCCAGTACGGGCTCCGGATAGACGAAGGTCGAAAGCCATGCGTACTCCGAAACACAACCCAACCAAGTGCTTCTTAACACAGCACACCTCCAACCCGGAGGAAACACTGTGCACCTGGCTACCTTGGTTAGCGCGCACTGCGCCCGGCCCGCCACAGGAGTTGCTGGTGCGCGATGAGACAATGATATCCCTACCGGCCAAACGCTCCCTAACCCGGACTACGCTAGGCCAATTGTGCATCACCCCACGGACCTCCCGGTCGCTGCCGGCTGGGCGCGAACCCAGAGTCTCTGGTGGCACAGCTAGCGCTGCGATACAGTGCCCTAGACCACTGCGCCACCCGGGAGGCCCTTTAATCAGCTTCTTGATATGCCACACCTATCAGGTGGATGGATTATCTTGGCAAAGGAGAAATGCTCACTAACAGGGATGTAAACAAATTTGTGTACACAATTTAAGATAAATAAACTCTTTGTGCGTATGCAACATTTCTAGGATATTTTATTTCAGCTCATGAAACATGGGACCAACACTTTACATGTTGCATTTATATTTTTGTTCAGTATATTTCAAAACTGTCTAACGAGCAATTTGTTTGATGAAGTTGTCAGCATCACTGTTTTGGGATAATTTTTTCATGTTTTTATAAAGTAAGTTTACAGTCATTATCCAGGTTTCCATCCAACCATTTTAATGTGTAAAGTATACTGAACAAAAATATTACTGTCAGTATGAAACAGAGACTATTATTGACTTGAAACTGAAATGTCAGTGTAATTTCAGTCAAATTGTAGACTCGCTGATACGAGAGAATTGTCATGGGAGTGAGAGACAATGGGCTGAGAGAAAAGTTACTTGGTGAGAATGAATTGACACTAGAAAGAGCAATACAAATCTGTGGAGGCTGCTGAGGGGAGGACGGCTCATGATAATTGCCGGCACGGAGTAAATAGAATGTTTATTTAATACCATTCTGCTCCAACAATTACCACGAGCCCGTCCTCCCCAATTATGGTTCCACCAACCTCCTGTGATACAAATGAGTCAAGCTAGAGAGGTGACACCGTCACATACGGTCAGTGGACAGTGATGTTCTTAGTGACACAGTGTGCAAAGTGGAGTATGTTATCAAAGAAAGAGCTACAGCTAAATGGCTAACTTCATTGGACAGCACCAACAGCAGTCAGCAATGCACTTCAGGGAGCCAGTGTTAGTGCAGCAACTGCGGAGGAAAGCACAAACATTGCCAGTGCGTATATAGAAAGTGTGATAACTGTGGCAGGAAGAACCACTTCACATTCAAATGCAAGCAGCGGAGGCAACAAAACACAGCACACTGTGTCATCAAGGACCAGGACAACAGCAGTGACAACAAGTACAGTCAGGGAGCTTTGGGTCACCTCTTTGTGGGAACAGTCGCGCTTGCAGTACCAGACGAGGACTGGACTGCTACCTACAAGACTAATGAAACTGACATTGTGTTCGAACTTGACACTGGAGCACAGGTCAACATCATTCCAGTTACAGGTAAAACCAGTGGTGAACACAAAACAAAGGAGAAGACTGAAAGCTTACAGTGGTGAAGCAATTGCCACTTCAGAGACATGCACATTGGTGCTGGAGGTAGATGATAAATCTTGCATGGTTCCATTTGTCATAGTATAGGGAGAAATAAACACCCATTATTGGGTTAAAGTCATGTAACTTACTGGGTCTAGTGAAACAGGTTTATACAGTGAATGGTGAAATTACAAATGTTAAGGATGCATATGCTGATGTTTTTCAGGGAAGAGGAAAAGTCAAGGTGCAGCACAAAATGGAGTTAGAGCAGCCAATTAGACCAGTGATCCATGCACCTAGAAAGCTCCCATTACCACTAAGAGACTAGCTAAAAGCAGAGCTACTGTCAACCAGTGATCCACACACCTAGAAAGGTCCCGTTATCACTAAGAGACTAGATAAAAGCAGAGCTACTGTCAACCAGTGATCCACACACCTAGAAAGGTCCCGTTATCACTAAGAGACTAGCTAAAAGCAGAGCTACTGTCGACCAGTGATCCACACACCTAGAAAGGTCCCGTTATCACTAAGAGACTAGCTAAAAGCAGAGCTACTGTGGACCATTTAGGATCACCACATTATTTTAAGAATGTGAAATGTCAGAATAATAGTAGAGAGAATTATTTATTTCAGCTTTTATTTCTTTCATCACATTCCCAGTGGGTCAGAAGTTTACAAACACTCAATTAGTATTGGTAGGATTGCCTATAAATTGTTTAACTTGGGTCAAACATTTCAGGTAGCCTTCCACAAGCTTCCCACACTAAGTTGGGTGAATTTTGGCCCATTCCTCTTGACAGCTGGTGTAACTGAGTCAGGTTTGTAGGCCTCCATGCTCCATGCTTTTCAGTTCTGCCCTCACATTTTCTATAGGATTGTGGTCAGGGCTTTGTGATGGCCACTGCAATACCTTGACTTTGTTGTCCTTAAGCCATTTTGCCACAACTTTGGAAGTATGCTTGGGGTCATTGTCCATTTGGAAGACCCATTTGCAACCAAGCTTTAACTTCCTGACTGATGTCTTGAGATGCTGCTTCAATATATCCACATAATTTCCCTCTCATCATGATGCCATCGATTTTGGGAAGTGCACCAGTCCTTCCTGCAGCATTGCACCCCCACAACATGATGCTGCCACGCCCGTGCTTCACGGTTGGGATAGTGTTCTTTGGCTTGTAAGCCTCCCCCTTTTTCCTCCAAACATATCCATGGTCATTATGGCCAAACAGTTCTATTTGTGTTTCATTAGACCAGAGGACATTTCTCCAAAAAGTATGATCTTTGTCCCCATGTGCAGTTGCAAACCGTAGTCTTACTTTTTTTATGACGGTTTTGGAGCAGTGGCTTCTTCCTTGCTGAGCGGCCTTTCAGGTTTTAGGACTCGTTTTACTGTGGCTATAGATAATTTTGTACCTATTTCCTCCAGCATCTTCACAGGGTCGTTTGCTGTTGTTCTGGCATTGATTTACACTTTTTGCACCAAAGTACGTTAATCTCTAGGAGACAGAACACGTCTCCTTCCTGAGAAGTATGACGGCTGTGTTGCGCCACGGTGTTTATACTTTTGTACTATTGTTTGTTCAGATGAACGTGGTACCTTCAGGTGTTTGGAAATTGCTCCCAAGGATGAACCACAATTGTGGAGGTCTACAATAGTTTTCCTGAGGTCTTGGCTGATTTCTTTTGATTTTCCCATGATGTCAAGCAAAGAGCCACTGAGATTGAAGGTAGGCCTTGAAATACATCCACAGGTACACCTTCAATTGACTCGAATGATGTCAATTAGCCTATCAGAAGCTTCTAAAGCCATGACATCATTTTCTGGAATTTCCCAAGCTGTTTAAAGGCACAGTCAACTTCTAGTGTATGTAAACTTCTGACCCACTGGAATTGTGATACAGTGAATTATAAGTGAAATAATCTGTCTATGAACAATTGTTGGAAAAATGACTTGTGTCATGCACAAAGTAGATGTCCTAACCGACTTGCCAAAACTATAGTTTGTTAACAAGAAATTTGTGGAGTGGTTGAAAAACGAGTTTTAATGACTCCAACCTAAGTGTATGTAAACTTCCAACTTAAATTGTATTTGAGAGTGTGCCAGGCGTAAAATTGTACATAGGTGTGCTAATATGGGGTCAGACTCTCGAAGAGCAGAACACAAGGTTGAAAGCAGCACTTGATCTAATGGGCTAAATTTAAACGCAGACAAATGTGAATTCATAAAAACACCAATAACCTTATTGGGTGAAAAACCAAAATCTCAGCAAATGCCTCAAAAGCAGGTTATGGGGCAATGTTGTTATACCCGTATGGCACGAGATGTCGCCCAGTCGCATATTCCTCCAGGGCTCTGGCAACTTCTGGGAATAACTATGCACAGATTGAGAAAGGCACTGTCGTATACATTTGAGAAATTCCATGTGTTTAGCAACAGATCATAAACCTTTGGTTACTATTGCGAAGAATGGTCTAACATACTGTCATGAGAATTTTCAATCCCAATGATAATAACTAACAATCAATAGCTCTGACCAATCCCCAAGGTTTGTAAGACCATGGGTTTAATAATAATTAGTCAAAGACTCAGCTTATGCAAAAGGTTAGTACAGTTTATTCAGAGAACGTTCTAAAGTCAAGAATACAAAGACATCCATTTTATAGCTGCGCACATACTTCCACACAAACAGTAGATATCCTACACACATACATACACGCACAAACATTAGGTATCCTACGCACATACTGTCTCACTACCCAGCCGACAGAGATTAGGGAGACCTTTGGACCTTGAGACGTACTCCCTGTCCTCTCCCAATCTCTAGTCAGGTCGGCACCGAATTTTGCTCAGACAGTCTGTGTTTAAGATACTATAAACAATATATTGTACAGATGTATTGTTTTACCCTAATTCTGACTAAAAACTACACTCATGGATATGTAATTCTACTGACTAAAACCACACACATCATTAGAATAATCTCATGATTCTAATCAATTTCATGCAATCAGGGTGGAATATTCTAGTCATTAATTTAAACATATAAATCCCATTGACACATACACACCACCAAGGGTACAGAGACTGTTTCTAAAACTTCTGAAATATGACTTGCAACTTGAGTACAGGCCAGGGAAAGAATTGTTAGTGCCAAACACATTGTCCAGAGCTTTTGACAGCTCAGAACCAAACCAGATATATGAGCAGGACGAGACCATACATGTAAACCTTATCAGAAAGAGTTGCCCAGTATCAGATGAAATGTGGACAGTTACTTCACGTGCTACTATAGAAGATGAGTGTTTGCGAAAGCTGATTCAAGCCATAACATGTGAGTGGTCTGTACAAACTATGCCATACCCTTATGGTTAATACAGTGATGAGCCACCTGTACTTGATGGAGTTCTGTTTAACGGTTCAAGAATTGTGATACCAAGTGTGTTACAGAAAAACATGCTGATCAAAATACACAAGGGCCATCTAGGGATGGAAAAGTCATAACGACGTGCAAAAGCCGTGTTACTCTGGCCTAAGATGATTGCTGATATAGAGCAGACAGTCCGAGCCTGTGAAACATGACAAAAATACAGGTCAAAACAGAGCAAATAGCCAATGTGGGTTGAGGAAAAGAAGTGTTGAGACCAACTATGTTCTACGGATGGACTATTACTCTCATTACCCAGAAGGACACTACTGCTAGTCAGGTGTTAACTCATATTAAGTCATTATTTGCTCGCCATGGGGTCGCAGAGTTAGTCCGTACGGACAAGGCCTCACAGTTCAGCTTTCAGTGATTTAGCTAAACTGTACAGGTTCAAGCATGTCACATCCAGCCCACTGTACCCACAGTCTCATGGGTTAGTCGAGAACGGTGTCAAAACAGTGAAACTACTGCTTAAGAAAGGTCTCGACTGAAAGACAGATCCGTATCTAGCTTTTTTAAACTACAGAGACTGTCTCCTGCAGAGATGTTGTTCAACAGAAAGCTCAAAACTAGGTTGCCAGTACTCCTAGAAAAGAGAAGGATGACAAGGTCATTCTTAACAAACGGAGAGAAAAGAGTATACAGAAAAGGTACTATGACAAAGGCTCCAAGGTGCTCAGTGCACTCAGTCCAAAAAAATAGGGTGAAAATGCAAGAGGGTTAAATATGGAGCATTGAGGCCCATGTAGTGAAAACAGTGGCAACCACTTCATATGATGTAATGACACCTGAGGGAGTTACATACAGGAGAAAAGGAGGCACTTGTTACATGTACCTGAGTATGAACAAACAGACAGGCAAGAGAGTGAGATTACAGGTCAGACAACATCAAGCCCAGACCAGAGCAGCTTGTTGGAATGAGAGGCTGATTGAGGAAGTATACGTATACATTTTTAAAAAGTAACACAATAACGAGGCTATATATAGGGAGTACCAGTGCGCGGGAATACAAGTTAGAGGTAATTTGAACATGTTGGTAGGGGTTAAGTGACTATGCATAGAAAATAAACGGTGAGTAGCAGCAGTGTACAAAACAAATGGGTTTGGGGGTCAATGTAGTAGTCCGGTGACCATTTGATTAGTTGTTCAGCAGTCTTATGGCTTGGGCGTAGAAGCTGTTAAGGAGCCTTTTGGCCCTAGACTTGGCGATCCGGTACTGCTTGCCCGTACGGTAGCAGAGAAACCGTCTGTGACTGGGGTGACTGGAGTCTCTGACAATTTTATGGGCTTTCCTCTATTATATATATATATATATACAGTGCCTTGCGAAAGTATTCGGCCCCCTTGAACTTTGCGACCTTTTGCCACATTTCAGGCTTCAAACATAAAGATATAAAACTGTATTTTTTTGTGAAGAATCAACAACAAGTGGGACACAATCATGAAGTGGAATGACATTTATTGGATATTTCAAACTTTTTTAACAAATCAAAAACTGAAAAATTGGGCGTGCAAAATTATTCAGCCCCCTTAAGTTAATACTTTGTAGTGCCACCTTTTGCTGCGATTACAGCTGCTAACCAGTCAGTGTGGTGGCCTAAAATCTCACTGGAGATACTCACAGTGGTGCAAATGTGTGCATTTTGCATACACAAAAAAGAGCCATTTGTGTCTAGTGAGCTGTGAGTACAAAAAGCAAAACTACCTAGTAGTGTCAGACTACTACTCTAGATTCCTAGAAATCCTCCACCTTCCAACCATGACCAGTAGCCAGGTCATAGCCAAAGCAACCTTTGCTAGGTTCGGAGTCCCTGAGATCCTGGCTAGCGATAATGGCCCCCACTTGGCAAGTACAGAACTAAAAGTATATCAGAACTCAGGACAAGACCCAGATGCAGACAGCTAGAATCACAGATGTTTATTGACCCAAACAGGGGGCAGGCAAAAGACAGGTCAAGGGCAGGCAGAGGTCCGTAATCCAGGGCAGAGTCAATAAGGTACAGAACAACAGGCAGGCTCGGGGTCAGGGCAGGCAGACGTTCGGAATCGGGTCAGAGTCAGGCAGGTATAGGACGGCAGGCAGGCTCGGGGAACGCTGAATGGTCAGAACCGGGGAAACTAAGAAACAGAAACTTGAGAAAGCAGGAAGACAGGAAAGCATGCTGGTAAGCCCTGGCAAGACAAACTGGTAATCAACAAACAGAGAACACAGGTATAAATACACGGGGGATAATGGGGAAGATATGCGACACCTGGAGGGGGTGGAGACAAGCACAAAAACAGGTGAAACCAATCAGGGTGTGACACAGTAAGGAGTTTGACTTCATACATGTGACAAGCAGCCCTCACTTCCCACAGATTAATGGATATGTGGAGAGGGCTGTATAGACAGTCAAGTGGATTCTCAAGCAGACAGACCCTCTCTCTGCTCACTCTGCTGACATACACTCCCTCAACATCCACAGGTATCAGCTAATGTCACACTGTCACGACTTCCGCCGAAGTTTGTCCCTCTCCTTGTCCGGGCGGCGATCGACGTCACAGGCTTTCTAGTCACCACCGATCAATGTTTCCTTTTCGTTTTGTTTTGTCTTCATTATACTCACCTGGTTTCCATTCCATAATCAGTGTTCTTTATTTAACTCTCTTGCTTCCCCTGTTGATTTTTGCTTGATTGTTTTTGTCAAGTGGTTCCGTGTACGTGATCTGTATTGTTTATGTTTATCCTTGTTGGATATTTGTTGAATTTGAGTAAATATCATGGCTTTACTCATACCTGTGTCCTGCGCCTGACTCTGCCTTATTCCACACACCTAGAACATTGACAGAATCACGCACCTGAAGAATGGAGTCAAGCAGGTGCACCCAGCCATCCTCTACCTGTGGAGGAGTGCGTCCAGCAGCACGCAACTATGTTGCAGAGTCTCGGTACTGCCATGGATTGCGTGCTGAAAACTATGGAGAGATGGGAGAGAGGGGTTTTTCTGGCAACCCCCATCATCATCACCCCAGCTCCCATAACAACCTCCCTCAATGTCCACCCCTCCTTTACCAGCATCCAGTGGCGTTCGGCTATCGCTCCCGGGGGTATATGACGTAACGGCTGCCGGGTGCCAGGGGTTCCTTCTCCAGCTGGAGCTCTACCTGGCAACCGTTCGGCCGGCTCCTTCAGGACGCGAGAGTGTGAACGCCCTCATCTCCTGTCTGACTGGTAAAGCACTTGAATGGGCCAACACCATCTGGGGAAGGGAAGAACCGGCGTTGGACAATTTACTCCGCTACACGCGCTGAGCATGTGTCCCTGGTACGCAGGTTACTTGGTCGACTGATGGAGCATGACCTGTACGTCAAGGCTGAGAAAGGTCTGTTCTTCCAACAGTCCGTCTCCTTCCTAGGGTACCACCTTTCCACGTCAGGGGTGGAGATGGAAAATGACCGCATTTCAGTCGTGCGTAATTTGCCGACTCCAACCACGGTTAAGGAGGTGCAGCGGTTCTTAGGGTTTGCCAACTACTACCGGAGGTTTATCCGGGGCTTTGGTCAGGTAGAGGCTCCCATTACCTCCTTGCTGAAGGGGGGACCGGTGCGTTTGCAGTGGTCGGCTGAGGCTGACAGGGCCTTTGGTCACCTGAGGGCTCTGTCTACCTCGGCTCCCGTGCTGGCCCATCCGGATCCCTCTTTGGTGTTCACAGTGGAGGTGGACGCATCCGAGGCTGGGATTGGAGCTGTACTCTCTCAGTGCTTGGGTACGCCACCGAAGCTCCGCCCCTGTGCCTTCTTCTCGAAGAAGCTCAGTCCGGGAGAGCGAAACTATGACGTGGGGGACCGGGAGCTGTTGGCTGTCGTCAAGGCTCTGAAGGCGTAGAGACATTGGCTTGAGGGGGCTAAACACCCTTTTCTCATCTGGACTGACCACTGCAATCTGGAGTACATCCGGGCAGCGAGGAGACGGAACCCTCGCCAGGCAAGGTGGGCCATGTTTTTCACTCGTTTTGTTTTTTCCCTTTCCTACAGACCAGGTTCCCAAAACGTGATAGCAGACGCACTATCCCGACTGTATGATACAGATGAGCGACCCATGGATCCCACTCCCATACTCCCGGCATCCTGCCTGGTGGCGCCGACAGTGTGGGAGCTGGACGCGGATATTGAGCAGGCGTTACGTGCAGAGCCCACTCCCCTCCAGTGTCCCGTTGGGTGTCTGTACGTTCCGTCTGCTGTCCTTGACCGGTTGATCTATTGGGCCCACATGTCACCCTCTTCTGGTCATCCTGGGATCGGTCGGACGTGCACTGTTTGGTTGGGAAGCACTGGTGGCCTACCTTGGCCAAGGACGTGAGGGTTTATGTTTCCTCCTACTCGGTGTGCGCCCAGTGTAAGGCTCCTAGGCACCTGCCCAGAGGGAAGCTACACCCCTTACCCGTTCCACAGCGGCCTTGGTCACACCTGTCGGTGGATTTTCTTACCGACCTTCCCCCCTCACAGGGAAACACCACAATCCTGGTCGTTGTGGATCGGTTCTCTAAGTCCTGCCATCTCCTTCCTCTGCCCGGTCTCCCTACGGCCCTACAGACTGCAGAGGCCTTATTTACACACGTCTTCCGGCACTACGGGGTGCCTGAGGATATAGTGTCTGATTGAGGTCCCCAGTTCACTTCGAGGGTCTGGAAGGCGTTCATGGAACGTCTGGGGGTCTCGATCAGCCTTACCTCAGGGTTTTATCCCGAGAGTAATGGCCAGGTGGAGAGAGTGAACCAGGATGTGGACAGGTTTCTGCGGTCGTATTGCCAGGATCGGCCGGGGGAGTGAGCAGCGTTCGTGCCCTGGGCCGAGATGGCTCAGAACTCGCTTCGCCACTCCTCCACTAACCTCTCCCCCTTCCAGTGCATACTGGGGTACCAGCCGGTTCTGGCGCCTTGGCATCAGAGTCAGATCGAGGCTCCTGCAGTGGACGACTGGTTCAAGCGCACGGAGGAGACATGGAACGCTGCCCATGTTCACCTCCAGCGGGCCATGCTGCGCCAGAAAACCAGCACAGACCATCACCGCAGTGAGGCCCCGGTGTTTGAACCGGGGCACCGGCTCTGGCTCTCGACCTGTCCCTCTGCCTTCCCTGCCAGAAGCTGTGTCTGCGGTTTATGGGGCCATTTAAAGTCCTGAGGAGAGTGAGCAAAGTTTGTTATAGGTTACAACTTACCCCTGATTATCGTCCCATGTGTCTCTCCTCAGGCCGGTGGTGGTTGGCCCGCTCCACGAGTCTGAGGTGCGGAAGGTTCCTCCGCCCCCTCTATCCTGGATTCGAGGCGTTGGGCGAGGGTCCTTCATTACCTCGTGGAGTGTGAGGGGTACGGTCCGGAGGAGAGGTGCTGGGTTCTGGTGGAGGATGTGTTGGACCCTTCAATGCTGTGGGAATTCCAACGTCTCCTTCCGGATCGCCCTGCGCCTCGCCCTCCAGGTCGTCCCCGAGGCCGGCGTCGGTGTGCTGCTGGGGCCGCACGTCAATGGGGGGCACTGTCATGACTTCCGCCGCCGGCGGTCGGCGTCGCCGGTCTTCTAGCCATCATTGATCAACTTTTCATTTTCCTTGTGTTTTGTCTTGTTTTTCCTCACACCTGGTTTCAATTCCCTCAATAATTTGTTGTGTATTTAACCCTCTGTTCCCTGCATCTCTTTGTCTAGGATTGTTTATTGTAAGTGCTTGTGCACGTGTTGTTTGGTGCGCAACGGGTTTTGTACCCAACTTATTCTTGTTGTTTTTATGCCGTGGGTTTTGCTATTAAACTGCTCCGGCTAATACCAAGTTCTGCTCTCCTGCGTCTGACTTCCCTGCCACCGATTACGCAACCCCTTACACTAGGCCACAGGAACATTCAATGTCGTCTTGGTAAGCAACTCCAGTGTATATTTGGCCTTGTGTTTTACTGCTGTTTTCGTTCTGCTGAAAGGTGAATTTGTCTCCCAGGGTTGTGTTTCGGAGGACACACGGCTCTCGACCTTCGCCTCTCCCGAGTCCGTACAGGAATTGCAGTGATGAGACAAAAATGTAACTACCAATTAGATATGGAATTAACAAAAAATGTTAAATAAAAAAATAAAAAATTAACTCTGTTTTAAAAACTTGCCATAACAAAAGGGTTAAATACATTTTGACTCAAGACATTTCAGCTTTTCATTTTTAATTAACTTGTAAACATTTCTAAAAAATATAATTCCACTTTGACATGATGGAGTATTGTGTGCAGATCAGTGACATAAAATCTCAATTTAATCCATTTTAAATTCAGGCTGTAACACAACAAAATGTGGAAAAAGTCAAGGGGTCTGAGTACTTTCCGATTGCACATATCCCAACCAGAAGCCATGGATTACAGGTAACATCTACACTGAGCTAAAGGCTAGAGCTGCCACTTTCAAGGAACGGGACACTAATCCCGACGCTTACAAGAAATCCTGCTTTGCCCTCCGACGAACCATCAAACAGACAAAGCGTCAGTACAGGACTAATCCTACTACACCAGCTCTGACGCTCGTCGGATGTGGCAGCGCTTGCAAATTATTGCGGATTACAAAGGGAAACCTAGCCGCGAACTGCCTAGTGATGCGAGCCTGCCAGGCGAGCTAAATGCCTTCTATGCTCGCTTCGAGGCAAGCAAACTAAACCATACATTAGACCACCAGCTGTTCCGGACGATCTCCGTAGCTGATGTGATAAAGACCTTTAAACAGATTAACATTCATAAGGCTGCAGGCGCAGACCGATTACCAGAATGCTTACTCAGAGCATGCGCTAACCAGCTGGCAAGTGACTTCACTGACATGTTCAATCTCTCCCTGAACCAGTCTGTAATACCTACATGTTTCAAGCAGACCACCATAGTCCCTGTACCCAAGAACGACAAGGTAACCAGTCTAAATGACTATCACCGTGTAGCACTCACATCTGTAGCCATGAAATGCTTTGAAAGGCTGGTCATTACTCACATCAACACCATCATCCCAAAGCATACCACCCCAACAGATCCACAGGAGATGCAATTTATATTGCATGCCACACTGCCCTTTCCCACCTGGACAAAAGGAACACCTACTTGAGAATGCTGTTCATTGACTACAGCTCAGCGTTCCATGGGACTGAACACATCCCTCTGCAACTGGATCCTGTACATCCTGACGGGCCGCCCCCAGGTGGTGAGGGTAGGCAACAACACTTCCGCTACGCTGACCCTCAACACGGGGCCCCTCAGGGGTGCGTGCTTAGTCCCCTCCTGTACTTCCTGTTCACCATCAACTGCATGGCCGTGCACGACCCCAACACCATTATTAAGTTTGCCGACGACATGACGGTAGAAGTCCTGATCACCAACGACAACAACAGCCTATAGGGAGGAGTTTAGAGACCTGGTAATGTGGTGCCAGGACAACAAAGTATCCTTCAACGGAAACAAGACAAAGGAGCTGATTGTGTACTACAGGAGGGTCAAGCATGCCCCCATTCACATCGACAGAGCTGGAGTGGAGCGGGTCGTGAGCTTCAAGTTCCTCAGTGTCCACATCACTAAGGACATGTCATGGTCCTAACACACCAACACAGTCATGAAGAGGGTACGACAATGCCTCTTCCCCCTAAGGAGGCTAAAGATATTGGTCATGGGCCCTCAGATCCTCAAAGTTCTACAGCTGCAACATTGAAAGCATCTTGACTGGCTCCATCACCTTGTGGTATAGCAACTACTTGGCATCCGACCGTAAGACGTTACAGAGGGTAGTTTTTTTTCACTGGCTCTCTTGCACTTGCTCTATGCACACTCACTGGACACTACCCACACACCCACACATACTACACTGACACTCCAATACGCTCACACACACAAAACAATTTCACACTTTCATACTCTTCACATACGCTGCTGCTACTCTGTTTATTATCTATCCTGATTGCCTAGTCACTTTTACCCTTACCTACATGTACATGCAGTATTACCTCCAATTACCTCAACTACCTCATACCCCTGCACATTGACTCCATACCGGGACTCCTTTTATATAGCCTTGTTATTGTTATTGTATTGTGTTACTATTTCCTTTTTTTATTTAGCTAATTGTTCATAGTTTTTAACTCTGCATTGTTGGGAAAGGGCTCTACACCTGTTGTATTCGGCACAATTGACAAATACAATTTTATTGATTGATTGAAAAAGGATGATTCCAAATTATTTTATAAATGCCGACAGATAATTTGTTCTTTTGACATAGTGGGATCTTTCTGTCTGTAAAATTAATTATGCGATAAATGCCTGTGGAAACACTTTTATGCAGCAAATATTGATATAATGACCATCATGTTGAAGTAAATCTGGAGTCACGCGATGATATTGTTTGTGGTCCTCCATAAATTAAACACACCACTGGTGGGAAAATTTGCACCTTTTCTTTATGAAGAGTTTAGAATATTCGCATGAAAATCTGTCGCCAATTGGATGGAAACCTAGCTACAGTTTGTATGTACCCAACCCACACTGTATCTGCCAGCTGTTGGCTAGAGCAAGACCATAGAAGGCACATTCGCTCCTACTGCATATAACGCAAAACATTATTATTATTATTTTTTATTTAGTACATGGGAATATAACCTCTAAAGTTATTTGTATGTATGAAATTCCCACAGTTTTAAGCCTATTTTACTTGACATCTGTCTGTAGATTCTGGAGGCTCTTTTTTTCAAGGTTAAATCATTTATTGGTCGTAGCTTGATCATATCTTTGCAAATTATGCCTGAAAACTTGTTGGTAACTGTCTACCATGAATGAGGTCACATAGAGTACCAGTCAAAAGTTTGGACACAGCTACTCATTCAAGGGTTTTTCTTTATTTTCACTATTTTCTACATTGTAAAATAATAGTGAAGAGATCAAAACACATACAGAAACTATTATTTTTACTATTGTGTACATTGTAGAATGATGGTGAAAACAAATAACACAACGGAATCATGTAGTAACCAAAAAAGTGTTAAACAAATTAAAATATATTTTCAATTTTAGATTCTTCGAAGTAGCCACCCTTTGCCTTGATGACAGCTTTGCACACTCTTGACATTCCAGCTTCACCTGAAATGCTTTTCCAACAGTCTTGAAGGAGTTCCCACATATGCTGAGCACTTGTTGGCTACTTTTCCTTCACTCTGCGGTCCAACTCATCCCAAACCATCTCAATTGCATTGAGGTTGGGTGATTGTGGATGCCAGGTCATCTGATGCAGCACTCCATCACTCTCCTTCTTGGTCAAATAGCTCTTACACAGCCTGGAGGTGTGTTTGGTCATTTTCCTGTTGAAAAACAAATGATCGTCCCACTAAGTGCAAACCAGATGGGATGGCGTATTGCTGCAGAATGCTGTGGTAGCCATGCAGGTTAAGATTGTGATTTATTTAGAATTCAAGGCAGACAGTGTTACCAGCAAAACACCCCCACACCATCACACCTCCTCCTCCATGCTTCATTCATACATACTCCACGTCTCACAAAGACAGCGGTTGGAACCAAAAATCTCAAATTTTGACTCATCAGACCAAAGGACAGATTTCCACCAGTCTAATGTCCATTGCTCATGTTAAGAAGCAAGTATCTTCTTATTATTGGTGTCCTTTATGTAGGGGTTTCTTTGCAGCAATTCGACCATGAAGGCCTGATTCACGCAGTCTCCTCTGAACAGTTGATGTTGAGATGTGTCTGTTGCTTGAACTCTGTGAAGCATTTATTTGGGCTGCAATTTCTGAGTCTGGTATCTCTAATGAACTTTTCCTCTGCCCCAGAGGTAACTCTGGGTCTTCCTGTCCTGTGGCGATCCTCATGAGAGCCAGTTTCATCATAGCGCTTGATGGTTTTTGCGACTGCACTTGAAGAAACTTTAAAAGTTCTTGAAATGTTCCTTCATGTCTTAAAGTAATGATGGGCTGTTGTTTCTCTTTGATTTTTTGAGTTGTTCTTGCCATAATATGGACTTGATCTTTTACCAAGTAGGGCTACCTTCTGTATAGCACCCCTACCTTGTCACAACCCAACTGATTAGCTCAAGCGCATTAAGAAGGATGAAATTCCACCAATTAACCTTTAACAAGGCCTACCTGTTAATTAAAAATGCATTCCAGGGACTACCTCATTTGTATTTAAAAAAATGTTATGTGACCTTTTTTAACTAGGCAAGTCAATTAAGAACAAATTCTTATTTACAATGACGGCCTACCAAACGGCAAAAGGCCTCCTGCAGGGACGGGGGCTGGAATTAAAAATAAAATAAAACCATAGGACAAAACACACATCACGACAAGAGAGACAACACTACATAAAGAGAGACCTGAGACAACAACATGGCATGGCTGCAACACATGACAACAGCATAGTAGCAACACAATATGGCAGCAGCACAACATGGTACAAACATTATTTGGCACAGACAACAGCACAAAGGGCAAGAAGGTAGAGACAACAACACATCATGCAAATCAGCCACAACTGTCAGTAAGAGTGTCCATGATTGAGTCTTTGAATGAAGAGATTTAGATAAAACTGAAGCTGGTTGAGAGAAAGCCAGGAGTGTGCAAAGCTGTCATCAAGGCAAAGGGTGGCTACTTTGAAGAATCTAAAAAGATATAATTTGATTTGTTTAACACTTTTTTGGTTACTACATGTTTCTTTGTGTTATTTCATAGTCTTGATGTCTTCAATATTATTCTATAATGTATTTCAATTCTACAATGTAGAATAATAGTAAAAAAATAAAGAAAACCCCTTGAATGAGTAGGTGTGTCCAAACTTTTGACTGGCGCTGTATCCACCTGTCATCGGACCCGCTTTCGCAAACTTGTGTTATTACATTTCGCATTTGCTGAATTCGGCTGTGCAGTCTGTCTACTTCGCTTTCATTACCGCTAGATGGGGCAATTTATTAAGCAACAAAAGTAGAGCTTTTTCAATCTTTAACATAAAGCCAACCTGGCCTGGCTGACGCGACCCTCGGGTGAGCTGTGACCACACAGGTCTGGACACACAGGACTCCGGTTGATGCAATATTCGCTCAGAAGTTGAGTGACGGGTTTCATTCTTCTCTCTTTTTTTGGGGGTGAACTTGAAAATGTGTTTGAAATAGAAAATTCAACTGTTTTAATGGAAGGGGGCGGCCTCGGGGGCTGTGCATGTGGGTGTTTGAGTGAGAAACACAGCCCTCTTCAGTATTATTATTGACACATTGTGCCAACAACATCAAAGAGCCATTCCAGACTCTGAAGTCAGAATGAAAACCAGAATAAAGCCAACCCTCTTCTAAAACTTATATTGAATACCTCCTAGCCCCTTGGGGGCGCTATTACCTATTTGCAGCTTGGGTGTTTGCCGGGGGGAGGGAGGGAGGGAGGAGGACAAAATTGATGCACTTGATTTTATTTTCCTGGATATGTGTGGCTGCGCTGACCGGCGTATGCAGTCCTATCAGTGTCGGGCAGTAGTTGTCCTCCAAAAAACTAAGGCCGATATCATCTCTATTCATTCTAGCAAATTTGATTTGATTTGGATGTATATTCATTCTAGCAAAATATGAAGGAAATTCTGAGTAGGCACTAGGCATGCGTGTGAGATGAGCGAGGTGTCAGTTGTAAATCGAGCGCACCCAGCTCCAACATCAATAGGGAGGAGTCAGTGGTCAGCGATCGCCACCACATTCTTATATCGCCACACACCCGGTCTGAGTGAGGAAAGTCCCGAGCGGAATATTTTACGAGAGAGGATTTCTTCAATGTTCGCTAAAATAAGTAGTCAAAAATACAAACATCTCGGACTTGTTCTTCGTGGCATCCCAGTCGTGCACAGCTAAGTCACAAAAGCAGTGGTAACCTCCAGTTTAGCCCTGCCCAGCCTCACACACCCCACCGGCCTGGCTCAAGGAGGGAGGGAAAATCATAAGATTGTTGATATTGTGGGTTCAATAGTTGTTGCTTTACACGTGTCACGTCTTCTGGTTATTGTTTTCAGTGCAGACAGCTTTTGAAAGACTGCCCAGAATTGGTTTAGAATTTGGTAGATCGTTAAACTGCAAGTTTGTATCCGTAGCCTAAAGAGGCACGAGTGCTCACAAGCTAGTAACGTTAGCGACAATACAGCAGACGAGTTCCATCCCTCCAGACGTAACTTCAAGAGGCCATTCAGTGTGCCTACATGGGACTAATTCCGATCATGCAACAGCCTGTCATATTTTACCGATCAGCATTCTCGCATTGAGCAACATAACACACATTTGTAACGGGGAACCGTATAATATTTACTTAGTAAGCTAGCCATCTTGCTAGACAGGCCAGCTTCCTTGTATCAAATAGCAAACGGTCTAGTACTAGTAGCTAACGTTAATGGTGGCTGGACTGCGTTGTCAGAACTATGGAAATGAGAACGTTAGTTTGTTTTAAAGTGCCTTTTTTTTTTTTTTTTTTTTAGATTATTAGCAAACCGTATATAATTTTAATGAGACATTGACTCCAAACACGGAAGCTAATAATCGTATTTACATTTTTTTGTTGTAATTATCACATTTATGTTGGATTTAAGTCGCTGAGAGCCAACAAAAGACTCAATTTTGGATATCAATTGACGAGACGAATAATTTCTGTGTCCCTGGTTTTAACTGGATTTGGCCTCCCCCTTTTGGTTCGACGCGGGAGCAGCGGGATTTCGACGTCCCACTCATCTGTCACGTCGATATTTGTATACATTTTCCTATCCCTCCCACAACCTTTCCCCGTTTCTCTCTCCGATGCGGAGTGCTGAGTAACGCCGGCAACCAAATCGATAACGGCGGCCGGACATGCTGAAGTGTATCCCTTTGTGGCGTTGTAACCGCCACGTCGAGTCGGTGGACAAGCGACATTGTAATTTGCAAAATGTCCCCGATGAGATATTTCGCTACAGCCGCAGTCTGGAGGAGCTTCTCCTCGACGCTAACCAACTCCGAGAACTACCCAAGGTAAGCAACCAGTGATTTTCATTAGCACATTGTGGCCTATCCTGGCTATCCAAACCATTATGCATGGTCAAATCAAGGCTAGCGGAATGATCTCCACTCTATCAATGCATGCAACCGCGAGCAACCCCCATGGAACAGGTGGCTGATGTTTTGATTTACTTTGCCTGCTATAAACATCTGGCAACATCAGTATAATTAACTGAGCATATTAACTAACTAATCCCGTCACGCAGGAACAACATACTGTTTATTTAGAAAGGGGTTTAAATGCCTTCAAATTCCAAACACCATATTGGGTGAGTGTTGTGGCTACTTTCATATTCTGGGGGCTAAGACTGTATACGCGGGAAGGTATGATGCTACCTTTATGTCCTCTTATTCTTGTCAATGGTTACTCCCCATGCATGTGTCATCAAAGTAGCTGAGAGAGGAGGTGTGTACCATCAGGCTGGCTGCTCAGAGCAGCTGACAGCACATTGTCAGCTAACAGCACATTGATAGGAGCAGAGAATAGGAATCAGGAGAAACAGGTCTCTGCCTTCCTTGGATGCTTGCTGTGTGGAGTCAAGCAGAGGAGACTCCTGCTTCAGAGTGGAGTGGGCATATGCTGCATGATATCAAATGTGCAGACGGACTCAGCGGATGAAAGGAGTCCGCTGGCCTGCACTACGTTGCCCGCAGTAACGGCACAGGCCGGTGGGATTGGAAACCCATTCACACCTCTCCTACATGACAAATGACATAAGCTCTGCTGGCATGCCCCTCGTGTTTATTTTTAGGGGAGCAGGATGGTTAACTGGCTGTGCATTATGTTCCCCTCCAGCTTCCAACACTCATTTACACCAGAGCACTGGGACGTAAGAGTGACTTGACTTTCGCCTCATTATGCCGCTGTGTTCATTGTTCTGCTATGGGATAAGGGAATGGCTGTGCAAGATAATGGACATCAAGTTCATCAAAGATGTGTTGCTGCTCAGAAATGCTGAGACAGGCTCTCAGACATGGCTAGGTGGTGGTGGGGAGAGTGGCACAGTCACCAGTAGTTCTTCTGTCATGTCGACAAACCCAAGGTCATAAGAAGCTACGCTAAGATGGCAAAGTCTACTGAAGTGTGCAGGTCCACAAGAATCTCTAGAGAGTTTGAATACCTGTGTAAGTAGTCACTTCTAGGCCTAAGTATTCTGCTTAGGCTGTTGACAGTCTACCACTTGAGTCATGCCCTGAGTCCCAGGCCATTATATTAAGATATGCAAGCGCCAGTACGTAAGGTAATGAATCACAAATTGCATTTATTACTTAAGTTAGCAGAGAGAATGCAATTGTTCACAATCTAATCCAGTGAAAAACACAATCTGAATTGTCAACCAAGACCTCAGTTGCACTCGCTCTTAAAATGTCACTCACCTTTTGTCTGAGTTTTGTACATGGACATAACAGGGATGAGAGGGACCGTGTGTGTGGCTGTTTGTGCCGACTTGACCAAAAAGCTCTGTTTATGACTAAGCTGAGCGGGCTGAGACTTGGCTCAGGCCCCTATGTTCACTGGAGGAAGGACACAGACAAATAAAGGGAGAGGAGGGTGTTGGGGAGCAGCTCAGTGTTGCTCTAGGACTCACAAAAGCACACGCAGACATCCAGTTGTTTAATATTCAACCCGGCTGCTAGTTCGGCCAGATGCTGACTGGGGTTTCCTGACACAGATCAAGGCTGAGGTGGGGGGCTTTATCAAATCAAATTTATTTATATAGCCCTTCGTACATCAGCTGATATCTCAAAGTGCTGTACAGAAACCCAGCCTAAAACCCCAAACAGCAAGCAATGCAGGTGTAGAAGCACGGTGGCTAGGAAAAACTCCCTAGAAAGGCCAAAACCTAGGAAGAAACCTAGAGAGGAACCAGGCTATGTGGGGTGGCCAGTCCTCTTCTGGCTGTGCCGGGTGGAGATTATAACAGAACATGGCCAAGATGTTCAAATGTTCATAAATGACCAGCATGGTCGAATAATAATAAGGCAGAACAGTTGAAACTGGAGCAGCAGCACAGTCAGGTGGAAGTTGAAACTGGAGCAGCAGCATGGCCAGGTGGACTGGGGACAGCAAGGAGTCATCATGTCAGGTGGTCCTGGGGCATGGTCCTAGGGCTCAGGTCAGTTGAAACTGGAACAGCAGCATGGCCAGGTGGACTGGGGACAGCAAGGAGTCATCATGTCAGGTAGTCCTGGAGCTCAGGTCCTAGGGCTCAGGTCCTCCGAGAGAGAGAGAGAAAGAAAGAGAGAAGGAGAGAATTAGAGAACGCACACTTAGATTCACACAGGACACCGAATAGGACAGGAGAAGTACTCCAGATATAACAAACTGACCCCAGCCCCCCGACACATAAACTACTGCAGCATAAATACTGGAGGCTGAGACAGGAGGGGTCAGGAGACACTGTGGCCCCATCCGAGGTCACCCCCGGACAGGGCCAAACAGGAAGGATATAACCCCACCCACTTTGCCAAAGCACAGCCCCCACACCACTAGAGGGATATCTTCAACCACCAACTTACCATCCTGAGACAAGGCTGGGTATAGCCCACAAAGATCTCCGCCACGGCACAACCCAAGGGGGGCGCCAACCCAGACAGGATGACCACAACAGTGAATCAACCCACTCAGGTGACGCACCCCCTCCAGGGACGGCATGAGAGAGCCCCAGTAAGCCAGTGACCCAGCCCCTGTAATAGGGTTAGAGGCAGAGAATCCCAGTGGAAAGAGGGGAACCGGCCAGGCAGAGACAGCAAGGGCGGTTCGTTGCTCCAGAGCCTTTCCGTTCACCTTCCCACTCCTGGGCCAGACTACACTCAATCATATGACCCACTGAAGAGATGAGTCTTCAGTAAAGACTTAAAGGTTGAGACCGAGTTTGCGTCTCTGACATGGGTAGGCAGACCGTTCCATAAAAATGGAGCTCTATAGGTGAAAGCCCTGCCTCCAGCTGTTTGCTTAGAAATTCTAGGGACAATTAGGAGGCCTGCGTCTTGTGACCGTAGCGTACGTGTAGGTATGTACGGCAGGACCAAATCAGAGAGATAGGTAGGAGCAAGCCCATGTAATGCTTTGTAGGTTAGCAGTAAAACCTTGAAATCAGCCCTTGCTTTGACAGGAAGCCAGTGTAGAGAGGCTAGCACTGGAGTAATATGATAAAATTTTTTGGTTCTAGTCAGGATTCTAGCAGCCGTATTTAGCACTAACTGAAGTTTATTTAGTGCTTTATCCGGGTAGCCGGAAAATAGAGCATTGCAGTAGTCTAACCTAGAAGTGACAAAAGCATGGATTCATTTTTCTGCATCATTTTTGGACAGAAAGTTTCTGATTTTTGCAATGTTACTTAGATGGTAAAATGCTGTCCTCGAAATGGTCTTGATATGTTCTTCAAAAGAGAGATCAGGGTCCAGAGTAACGCCGAGGTCCTTCACAGTTTTATTTGAGACGACTGTACAACCATTAAGATTAATTGTCAGATTCAACAGAAGATCTCTTTGTTTCTTGGGACCTAGAACAAGCATCTCTGTTTTGTCCGAGTTTAGTAGTAGAAAGTTTGCAGCCATCCACTTCCTTATGTCTGAAACACATGCTTCTAGCGAGGGCAATTTTGGGGCTTCACCATGTTTCATTGAAATGTACAGCTGTGTGTCATCCGCATAGCAGTGAAAGTTTACATTATGTTTTCGAATAACATCCCCAAGAGGTAAAATATTTAGTGAAAACAATAGTGGTCCTAAAACGGAACCTTGAGGAACACCGAAATTTACAGTTGATTTGTCAGAGGACAAACCATTCACAGAGACAAACTGATATCTTTCCGACAGATAAGATCTAAACCAGGCCAGAACATGTCCGTGTAGACCAATTTGGGTTTCCAATCTCTCCAAAAGAATGTGGTGATCGATGGTATCAAAAGCAGCACTAAGGTCTAGGAGCACGAGGACAGATGCAGAGCCTCGGTCCGATGCCATTAAAATGTCATTTACCACCTTCACAAGTGCCGTCTCAGTGCTATGATGAAGTCTAAAAACAAGATTAAAGCATTTCGTATACATTGTTTGTCTTCAGGAAGGCAGTGAGTTGCTGAGCAACAGCCTTCTCTAAAATAATTGAGAGGAATGGAAGATTCGATATAGGCCGATAGTTTTTTATATTTTCTGGGTCAAGGTTTGGCTTTTTCAAGAGAGGCTTTATTACTGCCACTTTTAGTGAGTTTGGTACACATCCGGTGGATAGAGAGCCGTTTATTATGTTCAACATAGGAGGGCCAAGCACAGGAAGCAGCTCTTTCAGTAGTTTAGTTGGAATAGGGTCCAGTATGCAGCTTGAAGGTTTAGAGGCCATGATTATTTTCATCATTGTGTCAAGAGATATAGTACTAAAACACTTGAGCGTCTCTCTTGATCCTAGGTCCTGGCAGAGTTGTGCAGACTCAGGACAACTGAGGTTTGGAGGAATACGCAGGTTTAAAGAGGAGTCCGTAATTTGCTTTCTAATTAATCATAATCTTTTCCTCAAAGAAGTTCATGAATTTATCACTGCTAAAGTGAAAGTCATCCTCTCTTGGGGAATGCTGCTTTTTAGTTAGCTTTGCGACAGTATCAAAAAGGAATTTCGGATTGTTCTTATTTTCCTCAATTAAGTTCGAAAAATAGGATGATCGAGCAGCAGTAAGGGCTCTTCGGTACTGCACGGTACCGTCCTTCCAAGCTAGTCGAAAGACTTCCAGTTTGGTGTGGCGCCATTTCCGTTCCAATTTTCTGGAAGCTTGCTTCAGAGCTCGGGTATTTTCTGTGTACCAGGGAGCTAGTTTCTTATGAGAATTTTTTTAGTTTTTAGGGTGCAACCGCATCTAGGGTATTGCGCAAGGTTAAATTGAGATCCTCAGTTAGGTGGTTAACTGATTTTTGTCCTCTGGCGTCCTTGGGTAGGCAGAGGGAGTCTGGAAGGGCATCAAGGAATCTTTGTGTTGTCTGTGAATTTATAGCACGACTTTTGATGTTCCTTGGTTGGGGTCTGAGCAGATTATTTGTTGCAATTGCAAACGTAATAAAATGGTGGTCCGATAGGTGCATCGCCTGGTCTGCTTGACTCAGCATGTCTGGGCCCAGTCACTGAAGGGAGGGCCTGGCGGTGCAGGGGACCGTGAGGCTGGCAGAAGGCATACACTCAGGACCACTAACACGGAACTGTATTTAGCCGAGAGACACAAATGTGGTGTGACAGAGCAGGTGGCCGTGTTGCGTGCAGACACAAAGTATATGGTCCCCTTGCCTGCATTTACATAAAGGCTTCGGAGAGAGAGGGGGCCATCAGAGGTCAGACCCATAATAGGCCGTGTGGAGATAACATGGCAATAATGGTGAATGCTCAAACCATAATAGAATCGTGAGCTCTCATTCATCTCATTTGGTATCTCCTTGTCATGCTATGATGGCTATTCATGGCATCTCTAGCTCTCTACAGTTATCATAAATGTTTTTAACACACAATTTAATTTAGAATTGTTGCGCAATGATTGGCATATAAAAGCACGTTTCATTCCAGCAGCAACAGAAGCTGAAGGAGCAGCACTCGCTTTGTCTGACACATTTTCGCTTCAACTAGGCTCTATCTGTATGCTCGGCTATTACCAGCTAAAGGAAACCCTGGTCTGAAGGGATAGAATTCATGGAATGGACCTGTTTGAAATAATGCCCCCCCCTGTGTTCAAGAGCAGGTTGCGTCTCAACTGAGGCCTGGCACAGCACAAAAACCCCAAATCATGTGAAGTAAGGGTCTAAAATGCAGCATGTGAATATGGATATTATTTTTTAGAATTGATGTGTTTTTAGATCATTAATGTGAAAGACATGCTCCAGAACTTTGGTGATTACTATGTTTAAAAAAGCTTATTCCGCATT
The DNA here is from genome assembly GCF_018296145.1 of Oncorhynchus tshawytscha. NCBI lineage: Eukaryota > Metazoa > Chordata > Actinopteri > Salmoniformes > Salmonidae > Oncorhynchus > Oncorhynchus tshawytscha. Next base: position 42,458,429 of record NC_056444.1, read on the forward strand.
GGGCAGGATGTATCAATATGTAATTCATAAATGCATAATCTATGAGCAGAATTACTGTTTTACCTCAATTAGCCACTAAATCCCTAGTTTGAAAGCGACTTTTCTGAAAACTGTGCTGCGCCATTTTCTCCCATGTGGGCCAGCCCCCTAGCAAATAGAGTTCACCCAATGAGCCCTTCGCCATATGAGTGACAGCTAGCAAGAGGCACACACAGCAGAGCGAGAGAGAGCGAGCAATGACATGGTGCACATATCTGCACATACTGCATGTGACGTAGTACACAATTTCTGGGAACCACTTTTTGTTCATGAACACTACTTTCAGAACGACTGGCTAAAAAGTATACAAAAGTGCAGAAGAATCTCTTTAAAGGTAAAAAAAATGTCATTCTTTATTTTTTATTTTTTTTGTTTGACCACGTTGTTTGTAAGCTTTTAAATGATATCAAACTCAACTGTTTATCTTTTCCAGCGTGGGGTATGCAAAATGGGTCAACCTTGAGCACCTTTATCTCCTCAAAGTTTTGACATTCAGGTCCAAAAAGTCACTTTCTGACCTCCTCTTTGGGCAAGCATGCATGGAAAGTAATGTTTGAATCCTAAGGGATGCTGTCAAAAAGCGATTGAATTCAAATGGATTTACCCCAAAGAAAAGCATCTTTTCAATTATGATTTCAATTGCCTTTACTTTTTCAACTACTACAGACACCTCTCCTGGTAACAGCCTACGGTGGTGACCGAATGGAGAGATTGTGGGTGTTATTGCACCGCCAAGTGTTCCAGCTCTCATTGACAATAATTGGCACACTCCACCTTCACAAAAGTCACTGTGGAGATTGGCCACTCTGCAGCAAGCCTATACCCAGTGCTCCATACACAGACCCGATGTGTGTACCCAAAGCTGTCAGCTTGAGTTTTTCCAAGTCTGCTTGAGCAATGCTCAATGACATTTGGCACACACAACCCATGAGGCATTAATATTCTCTGTACAGTCAGAAGGAAAATTGGATGTACTATGCAATGAGACAAATTAGTACTATAATGGGGATTGTGCTGTGGAGTTTAGAGGGGTAGATTTTCTGTATAGGTTTTGGAAGGGGGTTTAACTGTGTGAACAGATGGAGATTCAGATGCCCTGACAGGGTCTTAGACTCACTGTGTGTTTCTTGAGCCCCACCTGGCAACCCTAGCTTATGTGTGCTGTAGTATTGCCTTTTTCAGTTAAGCATTGCATGGGAAAAATATATGTTTTATCAAATGGTTCCAGGTTGTTTTTCCTGATAAGGTTTTTTCTTTAGAAATATTATTCAGCATTGTATTACACTGGAAGAACAAAATTACATGTTGGATCAAGTTGTTCAAACAGAAAGCGCTACACACAGGCTGTCTTGGCACAAAATGAGGCTTGCCTCCATAGACCTCTCTTCTGGGGTGTATTCATTACGGAAATGTTTACCGTTGAAGAACCAAACAGAAGGAAGCGAAACGGGGAGGAACATACCTGAATTTGTCCAATAGAAACTCTCTTGAATTTCATATTTGGAATAAACTGTTTTGGATGCAAAACTATTGCAACCATGGCATAAAATGTACTTTTTGGTCCATCAGCCACAGAGGCAGCCCCAATTTTTTTTTTTGCAAAAATTACACCAAATGGATTAGCATGCTTTGTATTGTTTCTAAAACATATGTATTACTAGTAAAATGTATTACTTTGTTCCTGTGAGGTTGAGTCTGATTAGTAAGAAGCTTCTCTTCACTAGCAATTGAAACTCAGACAGAAAAACAACTTAGCCTAGTGAACAAAACAATGTAAATAGCCAAGAAACAAGGACAAAGTATCACTTTGTTTCAAGTAAATTAGATGAACTTTTATGCCTGTGCACAGCGCTTCTAAAAATGTATTTTTCACTCAGCTCTTCACGTGCGCACAGCCCCCAGCCAGACAGTATATAGGATTCGTAGTTCTTTGATTTTTGTGTAATTAATTGACCAGCTAGGAAACTAAACTGTGGAAATACTTTGAAAACAGCTACTGCAGCATTTGTTACTATTAATGTGAACATACTTGACTATTTTTATTCACAAACTGGAGCCCTGACCACCCGCCAACGTGGCTGGTGAAATAGACCCACCAATGCAGGTGGCGGGTGTTAATTCTAGGCATAATGATTACCCCTTTACTATACAGAACCCAGAAGGACCCTTGGAGAGCGCAGTCAGGAATTCCAACTCACGCCCATGTGTTCTGGGCCCTTAACATCAAGCCCCAGCTCTGTTTTCTCATTACGCAACGCTTAATCCTCACTATTCCTTAATGCGTCTTTTGTGTTGCTGCTAAGTAGGGCTCCTCAGTGGTTTTACCAAATAACACTGCCTCCTAATGCGAATGAAAAAAAAAAACACTGAATGGAATTAGTCAGTTTCAGCACTCCTCTATCTCCAGTGTGTCTCTGAGAAGCAGAGTGTCATTAGACCTTCTCATGGGCAATCATCTCTGTCAATGATTGAAGATGAACCGGTCATGTAAAGCGGATCGCTCATCCCCCAAGCTTTTGGACAGCTTTACCTGCTCTTCCTTTTCATGCTAGCAAGGACAAGGCACTTTGCTGCAAAGACTAAGTGGGACAGTGCGCGAAGCGGGGCAGTTTGAGTAGGCTGCTGATATTTCGGGGTGGGGCAGTGCATCAAGTCGGGGCAGTTTGAGTAGGCTACTGATATTTCCTTGGGTTGTTTGGCATGTAAAATGACTTGTAGATCAATGACTGACAACACATGCTTAGTTCGACATTGAAGCAGAAGCGTCAGTTGTCACAAAATATTATGTATTTTCTAAAGGTAGAAAGTAACATGAGCAAAAGGTTAGTGAATTGCGATTTGTAACTTTCGAATCGATTTCTGACTGATGCATGCTATACTTGGATCCGTTTGGGATCTGCGGACCAATAGTCAAATCTTAAACATTTTGAATCGAGACCGCTGCGAATCGGTGAATCGTTACATCCCTAACAGCGAAACATTGACAAACAATTCACACCATGAAAACAATGCACCCGGATGGACTTTGGGTCCACTTGGCTCCGCTACTACTGAATGCCATGTAACCGTTTCCATTGTTTTTCTTTTACCGATATGAGTCATTTGTCTGAGCGAAGAGCAGTCAGTCTTTCACACATCAGCATTGTGTTTTGTTTGCAGATGTGAGATCCGAACAACCACATATCCATTCATCCCATCTCCCACCCTTTAACCTAATGGAGGTGTATATCTTCCCTTTAATATTTCAGGAGGGACATGCCTTCAAAATGAAACCACTTCCAACCTAGCCCTCTCCCAGAAAGTATCATCTTTACTGACCCACAGGGGCTCCACTTAAAACTACACAGAACCCCCCCCAATGTCTGGCCAGGCATAAGAAGTGGATCTCTGCCAGAATCTCTAGACCTAGCCTAGGCCTACACTGTGCAGATCCTGATTCCATAAAGTGCTGTACAGATTTGTATTTTCCCCTCTATTCCAGCCTCTGTGACTCTGTTAGCTGAACTAGGCCATGACTGGTGATAAATCACACCTGCCACTGGTCCTCCCTGCGGTAAACCCACATTAGTTCCCCCCCTTCCCCTGGCTCCGTCTGTCTCTCAAGGCAGTAAGTTTCCCAGAAGCATGGGAAAGTACACCAAAGGACTCTTCCTTTTTAGTCTGCATTTCTTTTGATGTAGTTTGGTTTTATGGATCTCTCAAGGCTGACATTGAGACTGCTGCTGAGAGAAGTCTGCACTGGCCAATCCTTAAGTCAAATCAAAGTCGAACGTCCTCATTGTGTGTGTGTGCACAATCCGAAAGCTGTGTCCCACTTCTGAGAAGAGCCAAGTATGTGAAAGGTAACCAGAAGTGAGGAGCCAGTGGATAAGCATTGTGAAAGAGGTAGAGGTCCCTCTAATGCAATAGCACATTCAACAGGTTCCTTTGTCTGAGATGATGACCAGCTGGTCCCACATCATGCCCCGCCCTTCCATTTGGAGATGTTTTTTATTTATTCCGGAGATGGATTAACCCCCCCCACCCCAGACCACAGAGCAGCCAGACAGGCTGAGTGATGGTGTCAGGTGGAGAACATCCAGCCAGGGAGGCTGTCTTGGTGCGAAGAGCCCTGCAAGCCCTAGGGAGATACTGCTGCAGGCGTTCTGTGTGGCACGTGTGCGCAGACTAACCCTCCCGTAGAAGTCGTACCTTTTTTCCCCCGGTAAACAGATGACACCGAAACCAGCCTGATAGTAATGCTCATTAATCCTATCAGGGCAGTGTCAACCATAGACGGGCACTTGTATACATCTGTTGTAAATCTCACGACTTTCCTCCTGCACTCTACCCCTCAGTCACCACCACCAAGGTAAACAATGGGCCATGGCGGTGGTGACGGGAAGCTGGTGTTAACGTCTGAGAGCATCTGTGTGCACGGATGGTGCGTACCGATAGGAATGATGTGCCATAGGACCACTAACTAACTACACAGAGACAGGGATTGGGGGACATGGACTCATGGTGGCCTCGCAATGTGACACCATTCTCTCACGCTCTTTGTTTCTCTGTGCGTCGGTTTGGGTATTTAAAGTCGGTCTTAGGCCTCATTGGTCAAGTGCAGTGACCTGCCTGACACTGACCGGTCTCAGGTGGATGTGAGTCGTGCCCTAACGAAATGCTTGGTCTGACAAAATATCTTTGCTCGCCGGGCCTTATAGGTGTGCAGCATTAAGGATTCCACACCAGTCACTAACCAAATTTCACCCACCCATAAATCCTGTACCATTGAGCCCCCCCCAAAAAGCATATATTTTCATCCTTCAATGTAGCAAGAACACTGCAATGAAAGTGTTTTGCTCTGAGCACTGAACCCTTTTGCATAATGTCGTTGTCCCGCTACGTCAGTTGTTCACTCTGGTTCTTGGAAATCTGTTCAAAATGGTTTGAAAAGGGCAGCTAGAGTTATTCCTGAAAAGTGTTGACAGGGTGTACAGCATTGTTTTTAATCCAACACATTTTGTTGTAGTACTATAGTGAGAGTTAACTTTTGCAAACAACTATTATTCTCTCCTAGTTTTCTGTTTGAGAGGTGGCTTAAGCCAGGCTTGTGAGTGACTAAGTACTGTATTGTATCTTTCTGAGTAGGAGTGTGTATACTGTGAGTAATTAACCCAGCATGGCCCTCTGAGCTCTGTAGTACATGATGCCAGCAAGAGGAAATGCAGGAATGACTGGAATCTGAAGCAATCTGCCTGCCCTGCCGTCTGTGCGCCTGAACTCTCCCTCAACCACACTGATCCTAGTTAGTCTACATTCTTGGCTGAACGGGCCACACACACCGAGACCTTTACGCCTGCTACTAAGCCACGCGCACGCACACCGTTTTACGAGGTGCACACTAGAGACAATCACACATCGACAAACACAGAGAAGCTAGATACAAATGCGCATGTTCCTGAGAACTTCCAACAGAGGCACATTTTTCTTCAACTAATCAAACTTCACTATTTTGGCAGTATTAAAATGAAGGCGCTCTAATTCTCATTATACTTTAATTAAGCCGGCCTCCTTACTCCAGGGCGTTTCACACAACCGGAGCCTGGGTAAGGAGCAAAGCTGGCAGAATGTAGGAGACATTTAGACTAGAGGTCGACCGAATAATCTGAATGGCAGATTCATTAGGGCCGATTTCATGTTTTCATAACAATCGGAAATCGGTATTTTTGGACACCGATTTGACCTTAATCTTTATTTAACTAGGCAAGTCAGTTAAGAACACATTCTTATTTTCAATGACCTAGGAACGGTGGGTTAACTGCCTCGTTCATGGGCAGAACGACAGATTTTCACCTTGTCAGCTTGGGGATTCAATCTTGCAACCTTAGTTAACTAGTCCAACGCTCTATCCACCTGCCTCTCATTGCACTCCACGAGGAGACTGCCTGTTACTCGAATGCAGTAAGCCAAGGTAAGTTGCTAGCTAGCATTTAAACTTATCTTACAAAAAACAATCAAATCATAATCACTCGTTAACTACACATGGTTGATGATATTACTAGTTTATCTAGCGTGACCTGCGTTGCATATAATCGATGCGGTGCGCATCGTTGCTCCAATGTGTACCTAATCATAAACATCAATGCCTTTTCTTAAAATCAATACACAGAAGTATATATTTTTAAACCTGCATTTTTATCTAAAAGAAATCCAGGTTAGCAGGCAATATTAACCAGGTGAAATTGTGTCACTTCTCTTGCGTTCATTGCACGCAGAGTCAGTGTATATGCAACAGTTTGGGCCGCCTAATTTGCCAGAATGTTACGTAGTTATGACATAACATTGAAGGTTGTGCAATGTAACAGGAATATTTAGACTTATGGATGCCACCCGTTAGATAAAATACGGAACGGTTCCGTATCTCACTGAAAGAATAAACGTCTTGTTTTTGAGATGATAGTTTCTGGATTTGACCATATTAATGACCTAAGGCTCGTATTTCTGTGTGTTATTATGTTATAACTAAGTCTATGATTTGATAGAGCAGTCTGACTGAGCGATGGTAGGCACCAGCAGGTTCGTAAATATTCATTCAAACAGCACTTTCGTGCGTTTGCCAGCAGCTGTTTATGACTTCAAGCCTTATCAACTCCCGAGATTAGGCTGGTGTAACCGATGTGAATGGCTAGCTAGTTAGCGGGGTGCGCGCTAATAGCGTTTCAAACGTCACTCACTCTGAGACTTGTAGTAGTTATTCCCCTTGCTCTGCATGGGTAATGCTGCTTCAAGGGTGGCTGTTGTTGTGTTCCTGGTTCGAGCCCAGGTAGGAGCGAGGAGAGGGACGGAAGCTATAGTGTTACACTGGCAATACTAAAGTGTCTATAAGAACATCCAATAGTCAAATGGTATAAATGGTATGGAGAGAAATATTCCTAATAATAACTACAACCTAAAACCTCTTACCTGGGAATATTGAAGACTCATGTTGAAAGGAACCACCAGCTTTTATATGTTCTCATGTTCTGAGCAAGGAACTTAAACGTTAGCTTTCTTACATGGCACATATTGCACTTTTACTTTCTTCTTCAACACTTTGTTTTTGCATTATTTAAACCAAATTGAACACGTTTCATTATTTAGTTGAGGCTGAATTGATTTTATTGATGTATTATATTAAGTTAAAATAAGTGTTCATTCAGTATTGTTGTAATTTTCATTATTTCAGCAAAAAAAAATTCTAAAAAAGAATCGGCCTGATTTAATTGGCATCGGCCTTTTTTGGGGGTCCTCCAATAATCGGTATCGGCGTTGAAAAATCATAATCGGTCAACCTCTAATTTAGATATAGCTATTCAAAGAGTTGCATGGTTTAATCAGCCATGTTTTGTAATAGGATGGTTAATCCTGCCCAACAGGACCCAGGAAGACCACTCAGCCTACACTATGCTTTGAAAATTATACAGGAAGGCTGTCAATACTCAACTAGACAGCATAATGTTTGAGGGGTTAGTGCATGTTTGCAGATGTAACACTTTTATGATAATGTGGATACCATTGGTCAACAGTAAGGATTCTTCAATAGTCTTTGTCATTCAATGAAAGGACTGGTTTTCGTGGTTTTTCATTGAGAAATACTGCACCAAACATCTTAGTTAGGTGTAAAATTCCACGACTAACCTCTCCTCTGCAAAAATGTCAAAATTAATGACAGATTTCTTGAGTGTTTTTTTAAGCGATGGAATTTTAAGGGTCTCCTCCCTCCCAGCCTCTCTTGCTCCTTGTCCTCTGTTAGTCCCATCCTGTTAGTCCTGGACAGTGCAGCTGCTGGAGGGCCCTGACATGGAGCTTAGAAGTTCTGGCAGCCACTGCACTAAAGTGCATACGTTAACCTGCTGTACTGAGGCAAGCCTTGACTGTGCTGAGGCCCTGTTTGACCCCCCAGCTAGCACCTTACCTCCCATCTCTTTGTTGTCAGCACTTACACCATAAATGGATGATGATAATGTCAAAGTATGTTCACCGTTGGGGCATTTTCATTTACGCACAGACTGACGCCCTCTAGTTCCTCATAATCCTTCTCACCACTTATATCAGAGGCCGGCTGGTCGGTATAGGGTGACGTTTTCCCTAGATGCTGATCTTGGGTCAGTATTTTCCCCCGCTAATGGTTATGGTTAGGATTTGGGAGTGAAGCTGATCCTAGATCTGTGCCTAGGAGAAAAATCAACCCGGAGATAGTCTGGTCTGCAGGCAGGCAGTGTCATGGCCGATGGTTAGATGGGATCGTGATGAGTGATTCTCAGAGCAGAGTGTGAGAAACAGAGTTGTGTGTCACAGCTGAACTGGTGTGTTGGGCTTGAGGGGTCAAGGACAGGGCAGCGTTTCTTGTGTGGGCACGAAGACAGACTATGCCTGGAGGCTAGGGTACGACCGCTCATTAGTGAGATCCACTCTTGAAGAGAATAAATACACACACTGGTTTTTCACATGTACTTCATGGAGTTCCTATCTGTGGGCTTTATTGGAGTGTTTCAGTGCACAAACCAGGTAGAAAGAACATGTTCTGGACTGAAAACAGCACTAATTTAAACACATGTAGATGGAAGATCGTGTACTTGTCTGTGGGACATCACACACTCACACACTGGGGAAGTGGGCTTCCTGGCCGTGATCCTCTTCTGAGTCGTTCTGGATGGATGTGTGGAGTCACTACTGTAATTATACTGGCTTCATAATAGCAATTCATGGAGTTTCACTGGGAGCCTGATTTTTAGTGCCATGATCTTGTTCAACTGTACCACATCAGTGTTACTCAATGGCATTACATCGCTTCACGAACTGTATTGCTCTGGCCTCGCCTATCTACAAAAGGCTCGATTCACAATCATATAAACACACAAATGAGGGTCAATGCAGTCAAAGCTTTAATGCCAGATTATAGCATATCTGCATAGACTAGCTAGTAGTGGTTTTCTAACAGTTTCCACTGATACTCAATACAGGAAGCTGCATGTTATCTTCTGCCCCAGATAAGCTTGGTCATACTGAAGGAAAGAATAATCAATACTTAGTCATTCAGTCACTCAGTCCTCCAGCTCAAGCCATAGTGTCAGTCTAATCATGGATGTTGCTGGCTGCATCTTTTCCTTCCCTCCAATCCAAGCGCTGGTTTCCAGGGAGATGGTTCATTAATTGGGACCTTCCTGGGGATTCAATTGAGCTGGGAATTCTGTTTACCCAGCGTATCTAGGAGACACCAACCCTTCACACCACACCCTCTATTCAAGAGCATAGCATGTTGTGCCTCAAACAATGGTGGGCACTACACAAAAACCTCAGATGTAAAATGGGGTCTAAGCTATAACATATGCAAATATGAAAAAAATCTTGAGTTTACGTGTTTTTAGATCATTTACGTTTAGGGTTAAATTATTGTTTTTTTATAAACAAAAAAATAAAGTATAAAATAGTTTTGACAACCCTGTTTGTAAGCTTTTTAAATCGAGTGGTCACCAACATTTTGAGTCAAGATCACTGAGTCAAATTGGACAATGAGATCCACCGCTCAGATATGACTTAAAAACATAAGCCTATGCAGCATTAACCAATTAAAAGCTGTTCTGTAGCAATGAGGTTTGTGCAGTAGGCTATAGGCCCAATACATTATCACTGCATATTGGCTACGCTTGTATTGCCCTGCCAATGTTCTTCTCAGAACATTTTGAAATGGTTATTAAAACATTTTAGGTATATGATCACACTGGGAATAGATCATTTGTTCTATTACTTGTGAGCCACAGCTGAGTAAGTATAATAATTAGTTCATTTTTCTACTAGACTGTTGGCCTGCATCAGATGGTCAGTCTGAGGGGAGGGAGGGAGCAGTGTTGAGACTGCCTCTCACCGACTCACCGTCCCTCCTCTTCCAGCTAATGGTGAAACTTAAGTCGCACTGCATTACTTCTGCCTCATGCTTAAATTCATGTTGCTCGTATGACCAGAGAGAGATGTAATATTCCTTGATATTAAAAAGACAAAAGCTGCAAATAATGATAACGCAAGCTTATCGAAATGCCCATTTTATGTTTTATAAGTGTTGACAGTGCTGAATAATAAACTTAAACATGAAATTACTCAAATAGCAGCTCTTTGCTGTATTTGTTGAGTCTCTCTCTAGTCTTTGTTTTGAAATCTGACATCAACTTTGTTGTGCGTTCAAGGCTTCTTTTTACAGTCTTTGGCGTGAGGAAACTGTACAGACAGAAACTGATTGGCCAGCAGTAGGCCTATAGGTGCTCTTGATTTGCTCTCTGGGCTTATCAGGTAGGTGGAGTTCTACCCTAAGACACATGAAATGGTTCAAAAAGGGAACACTTTGCCCTCCTGGCGCTAGGGCTGTTGAATCAAGTGCACCTACTGTCAACCGTGTGAAACGAATAAAATAAAAAAAATAGGAACGAAAGGCATTATCGTTAGTTTTTTTACAGAAATGTTTGGTGATCGACTAGAAATAGCTTGTAGATAGACCTTGATCGACTGGTTGGTGATTGTTTTTTTAAATATCAATTTTAACTGTTGACCTTTTCGTATTGTGGGGTATGCAAAATAGGTCAACTTTTATCTTTTAAATGTTTTGGTATTCAGTTCCAAAAAGTTACTTTCTGGGCACTGCTACAGTGGGCAAATATGTATTTTTGTTTTCGTTCAAATCAAAAGGGATGCTGTCAATAGGGATGGGCATTTGAACTTTTTTGATTTGAGTACTCGCATGAAAATAAAGAAGCTATTTTTAGAACAAGGGCCGCACTGGAAAATGTGCGCATTTATCTATATGCCAACAGTGTGCAACAATACCTACATTATCATAACCATTGCATATTATGAATCCTAATTGCAAAATTGCCTCAGATAGGTGTGTGTGTGTATAAACTCAGCAAAAAAAAAAACTTCTCCTTTTCAGGACCCTGTCTATAATACAGGAAAACCCAAATAACTTCACAGATCTTCATTGTAAAGGGGTTAAACACTGTTCCCCATGCTTGTTCAATGAACCATAAAAAAAATGAACACGCACCTGTGGAATGGTCATTAAGACACTAACAGCTTGCAGACGGTAGGCAATTAAGGTCACAGTTATGGAAATTTAGGACACTAAAGAGGCCTTTCTACTGACTGAAGAACACCAAAAGAAAGATGCCCAGGGTCCCCACTCATCTGCGTGAACGTGCCTTAGGCATGCTGCAAGGAGGTATAAGGACTGCAGATTGTCTACAGGGAGACAGGACGGACAGCTGATTGTCCTCGCAGTGGCAGACCAGATGTAACAACACCTGCACAGGATCAGTACAGCCTAACATCACACCTGCGGGACAGGTACAGGATGGCAACAACAACTGCCCGAGTTACACCAGGAACGCACAATCCCTCAATCAGTGCTCAGACTGTCCGCAATAGGCTGAGAGAGGCTGGACTGAGGGCTTGTAGGCCTGTTGTAAGGCAAGTCCTCACCAGATATCACAGACAACAGCGTCGCCTATGGGCTGGACCAGACTTTTTGCCAGACAGGACTTGCAAAAAGTGCTCTTCATTGACGAGTCGCGTTTTTGTCTCAACAAGGGTGATCGTCGTCGTCGGAATGAGCGTTACACTGAGGCCTGTACTCTGGAGCGGGATCGATTTGGAGGTGGAGGGTCCGTCTGGGGCGGTGTGTTACAGCATCGTCGGACTAAGCTTGTTGTCATTGCAGGCAATCTCAACGCTCAAATCAAATCAAATCAAATTTTATTTGTCACATACACATGGTTAGCAGATGTTAATGCGAGTGTAGCGAAATGCTTGTGCTTCTAGTTCCGACAATGCAGTAATAACGAGCAAGTAATCTAACTAACAATTCCAAAAAAAACTACTGTCATACACAGTGTAAGGGGATAAAGAATATGTACATAAGGATATATGAATGAGTGATGGTACAGAGCAGCATAGGCAAGATACAGTAGATGATATCGAGTACAGTATATACATATGAGATAAGTATGTAAACCAAGTGGCATAGTTAAAGTGGCTAGTGATACATGTATTACATAAGGATGCAGTCGATGATATAGAGTACAGTATCAACGTATGCATATGAGATGAACAATGTAGGGTAAGTAACATTATATAAGGTAGCATTGTTTAAAGTGGCTAGTGATATATTTACATCATTTCCCATCGATTCCCATGATGAAAGTGGCTGGAGTAGAGTCAGTGTCATTGACAGTGTGTTGGCAGTAGCCACTCAATGTTAGTGGTGGCTGTTTAACAGTCTGATGGCCTTGAGATAGAAGCTGTTTTTCAGTCTCTCGGTCCCAGCTTTGATGCACCTGTACTGACCTCGCCTTCTGGATGGCAGCGGGGTGAACAGGCAGTGGCTCGGGTGGTTGATGTCCTTGATGATCTTTATGGCCTTCCTGTAGCATCGGGTGGTGTAGGTGTCCTGGAGGGCAGGTAGTTTGCCCCCGGTGATGCGTTGTGCAGACCTCACTACCCTCTGGAGAGCCTTACGGTTGAGGGCGGTGCAGTTGCCATACCAGGCGGTGATACAGCCCGCCAGGATGCTCTCGATTGTGCATCTGTAGAAGTTTGTGAGTGCTTTTGGTGACAAGCCGAATTTCTTCAGCCTCCTGAGGTTGAAGAGGCGCTGCTGCGCCTTCCTCACGATGCTGTCTGTGTGAGTGGACCAATTCAGTTTGTCTGTGATGTGTATGCCGAGGAACTTAAAACTTGCTACCCTCTCCACTACTGTTCCATCGATGTGGATGGGGGGTGTTCCCTCTGCTGTTTCCTGAAGTCCACAATCATCTCCTTAGTTTTGTTGACGTTGAGTGTGAGGTTATTTTCCTGACACCACACTCCGAGGGCCCTCACCTCCTCCCTGTAGGCCGTCTCGTCGTTGTTGGTGATCAAGCCTACCACTGTTGTGTCGTCCGCAAACTTGATGATTGAGTTGGAGGCGTGCATGGCCACGCAGTCGTGGGTGAACAAGGGAGTACAGGAGAGGGCTCAGAACGCACCCTTGTGGGGCCCCAGTGTTGAGGATCAGCGGGGAGGAGATGTTGTTGCCTACCCTCACCACCTGGGGGCGGCCCGTCAGGAAGTCCAGTACCCAGTTGCACAGGGCGGGGTCGAGACCCAGGGTCTCGAGCTTGATGACGAGCTTGGAGGGTACTATGGTGTTGAATGCCGAGCTGTAGTCGATGAACAGCATTCTCACATAGGTATTCCTCTTGTCCAGATGGGTTAGGGCAGTGTGCAGTGTGGTTGAGATTGCATCGTCTGTGGACCTATTTGGGCGGTAAGCAAATTGGAGTGGGTCAAGGGTGTCAGGTAGGGTGGAGGTGATATGGTCCTTGACTAGTCTCTCAAAGCACTTCATGATGACGGATGTGAGTGCTACGGGCGGTAGTCGTTTAGCTCAGTTACCTTAGCTTTCTTGGGAACAGGAACAATGGTGGCCCTCTTGAAGCATGTGGGAACAGCAGACTGGTATAGGGATTGATTGAATATGTCCGTAAACACACCGGCCAGCTGGTCTGCGCATGCTCTGAGGGCGCGGCTGGGGATGCCGCCTGGGCCTGCAGCCTTGCGAGGGTTAACACGTTTAAATGTCTTACTCACTTCGGCTGCAGTGAAGGAGAGACCGCATGTTTCCGTTGCAGGCCGTGTCAGTGGCACTGTATTGTCCTCAAAGCGGGCAAAAAGTTATTTAGTCTGCCTGGGAGCAAGACATCCTGGTCCGTGACTGGGCTGGGTTTCTTCCTGTAGTCCGTGATTGACTGTAGACCCTGCCACATACCTCTTGTGTCTGAGCCGTTGAATTGAGATTCTACTTTGTCTCTGTACTGGCGCTTAGCTTGTTTGATAGCCTTGAGGAGGGAATAGCTGCACTGTTTGTATTCAGTCATGTTACCAGACACCTTGCCCTGATTAAAAGCAGTGGTTCGTGCCTTCAGTTTCACACGAATGCTGCCATCAATCCACGGTTTCTGGTTAGGGAATGTTTTAATCGTTGCTATGGGAACGACATCTTCAACGCACGTTCTAATGAACTCGCACACCGTATCAGCGTATTCGTCAATGTTGTTGTCTGACGCAATACGAAACATCTCCCAGTCCACGTGATGGAAGCAGTCTTGGAGTGTGGAGTCAGCTTGGTCGGACCAGCGTTGGACAGACCTCAGCGTGGGAGCTTCTTGTTTTAGTTTCTGTCTGTAGGCAGGGATCAACAAAATGGAGTCGTGGTCAGCTTTTCCGAAAGGGGGCGGGGCAGGGCCTTATATGCGTCGCGGAAGTTAGAGTAACAATGATCCAGGGTCTTTCCACCCCTGGTTGCGCAATCGATATGCTGATAAAATTTAGGGAGTCTTGTTTTCAGATTAGCCTTGTTAAAATCCCCAGCTACAATGAATGCAGCCTCCGGATAAATCGTTTCCAGTTTGCAGAGAGTTAAATAAAGTTTGTTCAGAGCCATCGATGTGTCTGCTTGGGGGGGATATATACGGCTGTGATTATAATCGAAGAGAATTCTCTTGGTAGATAATGCGGTCTACATTTGATTGTGAGGAATTCTAAATCAGGTGAACAGAAGGATTTGAGTTCCTGTATGTTTCTTTCATCACACCATGTCACGTTGGCCATAAGACATACGCCCCCGCCCGTCTTCTTACCAGAAAGATGTTTGTTTCTGTCGGCGCGATGCGTGGAGAAACCCGCTGGCTGCACCGCTTCGGATTGCGTCTCTCCAGTGAGCCATGTTTCCGTGAAGCAAAGAACGTTACAGTCTCTGATGTCCCTCTGGAATGCTACCCTTGCTCGGATTTCATCAACCTTGTTGTCAAGAGACTGGACATTGGCAAGAAGAATGCTAGGGAGTGGTGCACGATGTGCCCGTCTCCGGAGTCTGACCAGAAGACCGCTTCGTTTCCCTCTTTTTCTGAGTCGTTTTTTTTTTTTGGTCGCTGCATGTGATCCACTCGGTTACACTGGTTGTAAGGCAGAACACAGGATCCGCGTCGCGAAAAACATATTCTTGGTCGTACTGATGGTGAGTTGACGCTGATCTTATATTCAGTAGTTCTTCTCGGCTGTATGTAAAGAAACCTAAGATGACCTGGGGTACTAGTGTAAGAAATAACACGTAAAAAAACACGTAAAAAACAAAAAACTGCATAGTTTCCTAGGAACGCGAAGCGAGGCGGCCATCTCTGTCGGCGCCGGAAGTACAGATGTTACTGTTACTTTCTAAATGTAATCCACTACAAGTTACCTGTCAAATTGTCATCACTAATGTAACTTTTGGCTTACCCAAACTCGGTAACGTAATCTGATTACTTTCTGTTAATTTTAGATTACTTTCCCTTTAAGAGGCATTAGAAGAAGACAAACGTATGTTACCAATTGAACAACATCTATTGCAGGAAAAATCTATGTTAAAGTTTACATAGCTGGCCATATATGGATGTTTAAATTTTACTTTATGGGTTGGTTATGTAGGCTTCTTCTAACCGATCGCTTTCTACTACATATAATAATACGATTTAATTATATCTTTACGTTAACCAAAGTCTAACAGAATTCCAGTCATTCCAATAAATGTTATGCACCTTAATCTTCAAGAATATGACTTGGAAATATGGAAGTATTAGTGAAGCACCAATATGACATTTTTGACCGATACCGATATCCAATATTTTCCTTGACAAAAAAAACGATAAAAATATATATTTTTAATTGCGGCCGTTTTAAGCATTCTAGTACAGCTAAATAGTTAACACACATACATGGACACAGCGGTCTAATGCACTGCATATCAGTGCAAGAGGCATCACTACAGTCCCTGGTTCGAATCCAGGCTGTATCACATCTGGCCGTGATTGGGAGTCCCATAGGGCTGTGCACAATTGGCCCAGCGTCGTCCGGGTTTTGCTGGGGTAGGCCGCAAGGGTCTTTGCATGTCAAGATACGTGTCAAATAACAGTATTTGACCATCCAAGACTTGATTTTGACTGCACGTCACATAATAATTTAACACGTTCATACATTCTTTATGTAGTTATTACCCATTGATTACACTTTCATATGTCACAACGATTCATCGATACGTATGCTATGATTCTGGTAAAGTTGTCTCGTGCTCCTACAGTGCTGGTCATAAAGAAAAAGCTAGCTAGCTCATGGATGCAAACAATGTTCTTCCCCAGAAACATGGGATAACGACATCTGTTTCTGTAGCTATATAGTTAGCTAGCTAGGTGTCATCTAAAATAACCCTAATTTACAAGACAGTTCTTATTTGATTAATGGTGGTCGGACCCATCTATGTGAAGCTAGCCACAATAAGGATTAGCCACAATAGTGGACTTTGCGGTTAGCCTTCAAAATAAAAGTATGTCATTGACAGTGATGCAAATGAATACAAATAGTAGAATTATGCCATAATTGAATAGATCATGCTAAATGCGGTTGGAATGTTATACAAAATCAACAAAAGACAATAATTTGTTAATTTGACATCTGAAATCACACTGGATGTATTATACTTAAGATATGCATTGGGGGCATACTTATTTCACTGTACAGTCTTACCTATGGATTGTGGATCAATGACAGTCTACTCAGTGACATTAGCGTCGTAGCTCTTCAAAATCAAATCAAATTTTATTGGTCACATACACATGGTTAGCAGATGTTAATGCGAGTGTAGCGAAATGCTTGTGCTTCTAGTTCCGACCGTGCAGTAATATCTAACAAATAATCTAAACAATTTCACAACTACCTTATACACACAAGTGTAAAGGAATGAATAAGAACATCTACATATAAATATGGATGAGTGATGGTCAAAGGGCATAGGCAAGATGCAGTAGATGGTATAGAGTACAGTATATACAAATGAGATGAGTAATGTAGGGTATGTTAACATTATCTAAAGTGTCATTGTTTAAAGTAACTAGTGATACAAGTGGCTAGATATTTGAGTCAGTATGTTGGCAGCAGCCACTCAATGTTAGTGATGGCTGTTTAAGTCTGATGGCCTTGAGATTGAAAAACAGCTTCTGTCTCTCGTTTTTCAGTCTTGGCCTGCGCTGTTGCGCCTTCTTCACCATGCTGTCTGTGTGGGTGGACCATTTCAGTTTGTCCGTGATGTGTACCCCGAGGAACTTAACTTACTACCCTCTCCACTACTGTCCTGTGGATGGGGGGGTGCTCCCTCTGCTGTTTTCTGAAGTCCACGATCATCTCCTTTTGTTGACGTCGAGTGTGAGGTTATTTTCCTGACACCACACTCCGAGGGCCCTCACCACCTCCCTGTAGGCCGTCTCGTCGTTGTTGGTAATCAAGCCTACCACTATTGTCGTCTGCAAACTTGATGATTGCGTTGGAGGCCTGCATGGCCAAGCATTCATGGGTGAACAGGGAATACAGGAGAGGGCTGAGAACGCACCCTTGTGGGGCCCCAGTGTTGAGGATCAGCAGGGTGAAGATGTTGTTTCCTACCCTCACCACCTGGGGGCGTCCCGTCAGAAAGTCCAGGACCCAGTTGCACAGGGTGGGGTCGAGACCCTCACTTACGTCATGATGATGTAAGTGTGTGCTACGGGGCGATAGTCGTTTAGCTCAGTTACCTTAGCTTTCTTGGGAACAGGAACAATGGGGGCCCTCTTGAAGCATGTGGGAACAGCAGACTGGGATTGGGATTGATTGAATATGTCCGTAAACACACCAGCCAGCTGGTCAGCGCATGCTCTGAGGAAGCGTCTAGGGATGCCGTCTGGGCCGGCAGCCTTGCGAGGGTTAACACGTTTTAAATGTTTTACTCATGTTGACTGCGGTGAAGGAGAGCCTGCAGGTTTTGGTAGCGGGCCGTGTCGGAGGCACTGTATTGTCCTCAAAGCGAGCAAAGATGTTTAGTTTGTCTGGAAGCAAGACATCGGGGTCCGCGACGGGGCTGGTTTTCTTTTTGTAGTCTGTGATTGACTGTAGACCCTTGCCACATACCTTTCGTGTCTGAGTCATTGAATTGCGACTCTACTTTGTCTCTATACGCTTAGCTTGTTTGATTGCCTTGTGGAGGGAATAGCTACACTGTTTTGAATTCGGTCATGTTTTCGGTCACCTTGCCCTGATTAAAAGCAGTGGTTCGCACTTTCAGTTTTGCGCGAATGCTGCCATCGATCCACGGTTTCTGGTTGGGGAAGGTTTTAATAGTCGCCGTGGGTACAACATTACCGATGCACTTGTTTCTGGTTGGGGAAGGTTTTAATAGTCACCGTGGGTACAACATCACCGATGCACTTGCAAATAAATTTGCTCACTGAATCATTATATACATCAATGTTGTTCGACGCTATCCGGAACATATCCTTGCCCACGTGATCGCAGCAATCTTAAAGCATGGAATCAGATTGGTCGGATCAGCGTTTGACAGATCTGAGCACGGAAGTTTCCTCTTTTAGTTTCCGTCTATAGGCTAGGAGCAACAAAATGGAGTTGTGGTCAGATTTGCCGAAAGGAGGGCTTTGTATGCGTTGCGGAAGATAGAGTAACAATGATCCAGGAATTTGACAGCCTGGGTCATGCATTCGATATGCTGATAAAATTCAGGGAGCCTTGTTTTCAGATTAGCCTTGTTAAATTCCCGTTGCTACAATTAATGCAGCCTCGGGATATGTGGTTTTCAGTTTACATGGAGTCCAATGAAGTTCTTTCAGGGCCGTCGAAGAGTCTGCTTGGGGGAGGATATACACGACTGTGATTATAATCAAAGAGAATTCTCTTGGTAGATAATGTGGTCGGCATTTGATTGTCAGGATTTTAAGGTCAGGTGAACAAAAGGACTTGAGTTCCTTTATGTTGTTATGATCACACCACGACTCGTTAATCATAAGGCATATATCCCAGCCCTTCTGCTTACCAGAGAGATGTTTGTTTCTGTCGGTGCGATTGCGTGAAGAAACCAGGTGGCTGTACCTACTTTGATAACGTATCCCGAGTGAGCCACATTTCCGTGAAGCAGAGAATGTTGCAATCTCTGATGTCTCTCTGGAAGGCAACCCTTGCTCGGATTTCGTCTAACTTGTTGTCAAGAGACTGGACATTGGCAAGTAGTATACTCGGGAGTGGTGGACGATGTGCCCATCTACGGAGTCTGACCAGAAGACCGCGCCTTCTGCGGCGCCATTGTTTTGGAGGAAAGAATGAATGGGGCCATGTATCGTGAGATTTTGAGTGAAAACCTCCTTCCATCAGCAAGGGCATTGAAGATGAAACGCGGCTAGGTCTTTCAGCATGACAATGATCCCAAACACACCGCCTGGGCAACGAAGGAGTTGCTTCGTAAGAAGCATTAAGGAGGTTCCACACTGAAAATATGCAAAAAATATTCGCTTAATAAGGACAAGAGCGTGTTTTCATCAGAATCAATAAGCCTAGGCCTGCTGCTGTTTTCATGCCGTTTTATATGGTAGCTAAATGTTTTATTTCTACTACATGTCTTGGTTAGTCACAGTATTTAACAAACTTCAAAGTACATTTTCAGGAGAGGCATGCAGGGTGCCAGCAGCAGTTTGAAAATATTTAGTTGACAGTTCTGGTTGCCTAGTTTTAATTAAACAACGGGTGGGTCTAATCCTGAATTCTGATTGGTTAAAACTGCATTCCACCCGGTGTCTATTCCACAAGTTACCACCGGCTATATCTATGACGTTAAAATGCTTATTTACTCTGTTCCATCTGACTGCGCAATCCACTGACTCATTAGCCCAGCCAAGCAATTTATAGACTTGCTCGCCACTATAAAAAGCATCTAGATATTATCTCGCATTTCTTTTGGACTAACATTTAATTTTCAACAGCGGAGATTATTTATAAACCTTGCTGTATTTAGGTCTCTGTCATTTGCAACATTGATTCAATATTCAAATTCTATCTCCAGCTGTCCCATAGTAATGAACGTGTCGGGACGAGACAGACAGGCAGGCAGCGTTTCTCAGCCAGTCGAAATCATGAATCAGCTGGCATCATTTTTATGGATATACAGTGGGGAGAACAAGTATTTGATACACTGCCGATTTTGCAGGTTTTCCTACTTTCCTGCAAAGCATGTAGAGGTCTGTAATTTTTATCATAGGTACACTTCAACTGTGAGAGACGGAATCTAAAACAAAAATCCAGAAAATCACGTATGATTTTTAAGTAATTCATTTGCATTTTATTGCATGACATAAGTATTTGATCACCTACCAACCAGTAAGAATTCCGGCTCTCACAGACCTGTTAGTTTTTCTTTAAGAATCTGTCCTGTTCTCCACTCATTACCTGTGTTAACTGCACCTGTTTGAACTTGTTACCTGTATAAAAGACATCTGTCCACACACTCAATCAAACAGACTCCAACCTCTCCACAATGGCCAAGACCAGAGAGCTGTGTAAGGACATCAGGGGTAAAATTGTAGACCTGCACAAGGCTGGGATGGGCTACAGGACAATAGGCAAGCAGCTTGGTGAGAAGGCAACAACTGTTGGAGCAATTATTAGAAAATGGAAGAAGTTCAAGATGACGGTCGATCACCCTCGGTCTGGGGCTCCATGCAAGATCTCACCCCGTGGGGCATCAATGATCATGAGGAAGGTGAGGGATCAGCCCAGAACTACACGGCAGGACCTGGTCAATGACCTGAAGAGAGTCTCAAAGAAAACCATTAGTAAAACACTACGCTGCTCAAGCCAGCGCATGTCCAGGCCCGTCTGAAGTTTGCCAATGACCATCTGGATGATCCAGAGGAGGAATGGGAGAAGGTCATGTGGTCTGATGAGACAAAAATAGAGCTTTTTGGTCCAAACTCCACTCGCCGTGTTTGGAGGAAGGAGAAGGATGAGTACAACCCCATGAACACCAACCCTGCCGTGAAGCATGGAGGTGGAAACATCATTCTTTGGGGGTGCTTTTCTGCAAAGGGGACAGAACGACTGCACCGTATTGAGGGGAGGATGGATGGGGCCATGTATCGCGAGATCTTGGCCAACAACCTCCTTCCCTCAGTAAGAGCATTGAAGATGGGTCGTCGTGGCTGGGTCTTCCAGCATGACAACGACCTGAAACACACAGCCAGGGCAACTAAGGAGTGGCTCCGTAAAACAATCATCTCAAGGTCCTGGAGTGGCCTAGCCAGTCTCCAGACCTGAACCCAATAGAAGATCTTTGGAGGGAGCTGAAAGTCCGTATTGCCCAGCGACAGCCCCGAAACCTGAAGGATCTGGAGAAGGTCTGTATGGAGGAGTGGGCCAGAATCCCTGCTGCAGTGTGCAAACCTGGTCAAGAACTACAGGAAACATATGATCTCTGTAATTGCAAACAAAGGTTTCTGTACCAAATATTAAGTTCTGCTTTTCTGTCCTGACAAGTAAGCACATTTTCTATGCCAGGCGAAATCACGCCTCATTAGCTCATTGTTATGGACGTATCCAAATAAATGTCACTAGAAAACAGTTTATGCAAATGCAGCTACTTTGAAATTAAATCAGTGTATTGTAGACCTTACAGTAAAATGCTCACTTACACGCTCTAACCAACAGTGCAAAAATGGTATTAGGTGAACAATGGGTAAGTAAAGAAATAAAAATATACGTTGCTGTTATTCTGGCTGCACTTTTTGAAGTGATTAAGTTAGCTGCAGTTGGTTAGCTAGCAAGTAAGGGATAGCGTTGTGGGTCCATTAGGACGACTGAGTCCATTAGGGCTTGGTGGTATGACGTATTTTACTATATACCGGTATTTATACACGGACCGGTTTGGGGTTTTACTTTACCGTCTATAACGGTATTTAAATGTTTGGTTTGGTTAACGTGATAGGCGTGTGTAACGTCCCTCTTTATAGTTTACCTCGCTACTTGAGTCATCCCTCTCTGATCTCTCTCCATGCTGTTTTCCACACAGACCTTGTCCCCACAGGACATGCAACAATGTTGATGACAACGATGTTGTTTACACTTTGATCTTAATATAAATCCACAAGCTTCTATAATTACAATATTTGTTTAGCTGTTTGCAGACGTAAGAAACACAGTTTGTATTTTCTTCAAGTGAAGCTAAATCGTGTTAGCCACTAATGCTAATAGCTAGTTAAAATGTTACAAATGGTAAAAAAATAAAATAAATCATAACAGTAAAATGGCATTACCAATAGAAAATACTATCAGAGATCTGTAGGCTATATATATAACGAGATGTGTAACGACCCTGGGTTTTATAAACGCCGATATCGACTCTGCCGCTTGTTCATGCTTTTGGGGCACAGTCGATAGCGCGCTGGACTTCGGACTATAAGGTCAAGGGTTCGAGACCTGCTCCCTGCTTGTTTCATTACAGTATGTTTCCGCCCTAACAATGGGAGTGGTCCCAATGCGGAAGACAGGCGACAAGTTTAAAAATAAGCCCATAGAAATGCATTGGATTTATTTTGGACAGATTTTGGCTTCGCCTCTTCTTCTCTGATACTATGCATGCATACAAGGACCGGACATGGTTTCATTAAGAGCATGGAAACATGCAACAATAGCAAGCCTATCGTCTTACAGTCAAAAGGCTATAGCCTATTATTGAACATACAACTCCTGTAATGAAGCAGCTAATAAAATGTATCTCTCAAACGTTTGCCCATAAGTAATTCGCGGAAAATAGTTATAAACTGCGCACCCAATGCGAGCAGTTCCATATCTGACAGAGATGAACATCTCCGTTAGAAACTTAGAAATATGGGCAATCTAATGGCAGCTACTACGATGAGTTGCTAATATGACTAGGATTGTGCCTTTGATTTATGGACAACGAAAGTTAATATGAAAACCAATAGAACAGGAGAGAAATGCTGGTTATTGGCATGAGGAAGTCATTATAAAATATTTCCGTCCGTTTCTATGTATGGATTTTCACGAGGCTACTTTGAAGCAAGGCATGACATGCCTCATTTGAAGTAAAGTGAAACGTTAAGGCCTCAAGCGCACATTGCAATGTGGTGGGTAACGCGCTGATAGTCAACGGTAAACAGGCCTATGGATCCGAATGGGAGGCGCGCTTTACGAGTTGAGATTGAGAACTAAAAATAGCTCCTTTTTAATCGTGGCCACAATTTATTTTTATTTTTAAAACGCGATTGCATTTAGAATTGATATTTGATGCTCAAAAACTGAGCATACAAAAGCAGGTTTCACTACAGTAGCCTACAGTCTTTTGATGAGCTATTCTCGTGCTGTCTGACGGGTGGTAGGCTATGCCGCTCCTCAAAACACGCACCAATGTAATTCCAGATTAACCTATAGACCGATAAGCATGACCGGTCAAATGTATTTTCAGCAGCTACCCGATTCGTTAACAAACCTAGTTTCCCGTTGGCATTAACAAAAAAAACGCATTACTGTAGCCTACCCTGACAGACAAACAAACATGCCGTGTCCAAGTCGTTTTCAAAGGGCCACTCCATAATGTTTGAAAAGCATAATCTATACAGGCTACTGTTATTTCATGTGGAAAAAACGAAGAGTATGCTACCCAGTGCTCGCAAGACTGCCTCCACGACATTAGTGCCATTAATAGGCTAGGATATGTGTCATGCAACAGACTTATGACTGAACACACACTTGCATCATTAGCAAAGAGACAGAGCAGGCAGGCCAGAGGGACAGAGAGAGAGGCAGAAGCATGCTCATATGTTTTGGAAATCTCCTATCTTGCATGCTTTGCAAATTCACCAAGAAGACTAGTTTGCCTCTTCCTCTGGTTTTATTCGATTTACACAACTTCCCCAAGCCTTTTATAGCCTATGCTATAACACGGAAAATCAGGGGTGCAACTTTCGTTTTAGAAGTGGGGGGTGACATAACCTGGCAGGGGGTCCTGCCTCAGATTTCTTGGGGGCGTCTGAAACTAATTTCCTACATTTCTACTAGGACTGTCCCCAACAAAAAATCTTGGTCCACCAAGAGAGGTCTTTTCTTTTGACCAATCGATTAAACCGTGTATTTTCCCATATAGACAGACACACCCTTTGTGTGTTTAATAAAATCAAGTGCATTCGGAAAGTGGTCAGATCCCCTTTCCACATTTTGTTACGTTCTGGCCTTCTAAAATCTACACACAATATCCCATAATGACAAAGCAAGAACAGGTTTTGTAGGAATGTTTGCAAATTTATAAAAAAACAGATGCCTTATTTACATAAGTATTCACACTTTGGTATGAGATATAAAATTGAGCTCCAGTGCATCCTGTTTCCATTGATCATCGTTGCAATGTTTCTACAACTTGAATGGAGTCCTCTTGTGGTGAATTCAATTGATTGGACATGATTTGGAAAGGCACACACCTGTCTATATAAGGTCCCACAGTTGACAGTGCATGTCAGAGCAAAAACCAAGCCATGAGGTCGAAGGAATTGTCCCTAGAGTTCCAAGACCGGATTGTGTCGAGGCACAGATCTGGGGAAGGGTACCAAAACATTTCTGCAGCATTGAAGGTCCCCAAGAACACAATGGCCTCCATTTTTTATTCTTAAATGGAAACGTTTGAAAGCTCAAACTCTTCCTGGAGCTGGCCGCCTGGCCAAACTGAACATTCGGGGGAGAAGGGCCTTGGTCAGGGAGGTGTTCAAGAACGGTCACACTGACAGAGCTCCAGAGTTCCTCTGTTGAGATTGGAGAACCTTCCAGAAGGACCACTATCACTGCAGCACTCCACCAATCAGGCCTTTATGGTAGGGTGGACAGACAGAAGCCATTCCTCAGTAAAAGGCACATGCCAGCCCGCTTGGAGTGTGCCAAAAGGCACCTAAACAACTCGGACCATGAGAAACGATGGTCTGATGATACCAAGATTGAACTCTTTTTGACCTGGATGCCAAGTGTCACATCTAGAGGAACCTTGGCACCATCCCTACAATGAAGCATGGTGGTGGCAACATGCTGGGGAGGATGTTTTTCAGCGGCAGGGACTGGGAGCCTAGTCAGGATTGAGGGAAAGATGAATGTAGCAAAGTACAGCGAGATCCTTGATGAAAATCTGCTCCAGAGCGCTCAGGTCCTCAGACTGGGGCTAAGGTTCAATGACCCTAAGCACACAGACAATGCAGTGTCTTCGCGACAAGTCTCAATGTCCTTGAGTGGCCCAGCCAGAGCCTGGACTTGAACATCTCTGGAGTTACCTGAAAATTGCTGTGCAGCAACGCTCCACATCCAACCTGACAGAGCTTGAGAGAATCTGTAGAGAAGAATGGGAGAAACTTCACAAATACAGTTGAAGTCGGAAGTTTATATACACCTTAGCCAAATACATATAAACTCAGTTTTTCACAATTCCTAACATTTAATCCAAGTAAAAATTCCCTGTTTTAGGTCAGTTAGGATCACCACTTTATTTTAAGAATGTGAAATGTCAGAATAATTGTAGAGTTATTTATTTCAGCTTTTATTTATTTCATCACAGTGGGACAAACATACACTCACTTAGTATTTGGTAGCATTGCCTTTAAATTGTTTAACTTGGCTCAAATGTTTCTGGTAGCCTTCCACAAGCTTCCCACAATAGGTTGGGTGAATTTTGGCCCATTCCTCCTGACAGAGCTGGCGTAACTGAGTCAGGTTTGTATGCCTCCTTGCTCGCACACACTTTTTCAGTTCTGCCCACAAATTTTCTATGGGATTGCCACAACTTTGGAAGTATGCTTGGGGTCATTGTCCATTTGGAAGACTCATTTGCGATCAAGCGTGTAACTGATGTCTTGAGATGTTGCTTCAATATATCCACATAATTTTCCTTCCTCACAAAGCCATCTGTTTTGTGAAGTGCACCAGACCCTCCTGCAGCAATGCACCCCCACAACATGATACTGCCATCCCCTTGCTTCACGGTTGGGATGATGTTCTTCGGCTTGCAAGCATCCCTCTTTTTCCTCTAAACATAACGATGGTCATTATGGCCAAACAGTTCTATTTGTGTTTCATCAGACCAGAGGACATTTCTCCAAAAAGTACGATGGCGGTTTTGGAGCAGTGGCTTCTTCCTTGCTGAGCGGCCTTTCAGGTTATGTCGATATAGGACTCGTTTTTACTGTGGATATAGATACTTTTGTATCTATTTCCTACAGCATCTTCACAACGTCCTTTGCTGCTGTTCTTGGATTGATTTGCACTTTTCACATCAAAGTACGTTCATCTCTAGGAGACAGAAAGCGTCTCCTTGCTGAGCGGTATGTCTGCTGCGTGGTCCCATGTGGTTTGTACAGATGAACATGGTACCTTCAAGTCTTTTGAAATTGGATGAACCAGACTTGTGGAGGTCTCCAATTTTTTTTCTGAGGTCTTGACTGATTTCTTTTGATTTTCCCATGATGTCAAGCAAAGAGGCACTGAGTTTGAAGGTAGGCCTTGAAATACATCCACAGGTACACCTCCAGTTGACTCAAATGTTGTCGATTAGCCTATCATAAACGTCTAAAGCCATGACATAATTTTCTGTAATTTTCCAAGCTGTTTAAAGGCACAGTCAACTTAGTGTATGTAAATGTCTCACCCACTGGAATTGTGATACAGTGAATTAGAAGTGAAATAATCTGTCAGGAAACAATTGTTGTAAAAATTACTTGTGTCATGCACAAAGTAGATGTCCTAACCGACTTGCCAAAACTATAGTTTGTAAATTAACAATACATTCGTGGAGTGGTTGAAGAATGAGTTTTAATGACTCCAACCTAAGTATATGTAAACTTCCGACTTCAACTGTACATACGTAGTTTTTCGGTTAGGGCTTTTTCTTAACGTGAAGAATCCCGTCTTCGTTTAAAGGCACAGAGGTATCCTAGCCACAGTGAGTCTGATGCTGAATCATAGAGATGGATTGAAGATATTGACTACTTTTTAAAATGGAAATGGCTCATGAAGACCATGTTGTCTCAGAAGAGGCCTTTGTTGATAAAGGGGCTGCATTCCAAACACTTAAACACACCCTCTCCCCTCAGCCCTCAAATTTAAGTGGACACTTCTGATGAAGTATCATGACGCTTGACGAGTTAACACTTGCAGGGCAAGGTGCGAGGGAGGAATATATGAATTTTAAATGGACCGCCCTTGCCTGGATGTTTGTCACTCGTTTGTCCCGCGATGGTTTTCAGCCACCAGTAGCTTCTGAGTGCTTTATATCCGCTACAGTCTACAGTACTTACATTAACTGTATAATTATTAATACACACCTACTGTATGATAGCTAGCAATTTAATTAGTTAACTAACGTTAGCCTGCCTAGTTGGAACTTCTGAAGAAGGAAAATGTTTTATTTCTACAATTTCCAAAAGATAACCAAACAAAAACATAATTACTTTTTCTGCCGTCATGTGCATTAGTAGCATGATTTCTAACTTATTTACATTTTTTTTAACTTACACTCATATGTTGACTTCTCCATTATAACGATGAGGTTTTAAATTTTGGCTGACTTTTTAAACATTTGTACAATCATCACAAATTTAATTATGGGGCGTTTCGGCCCCGAAGTGAACATAATTGTACACTCGCAAACTCAATCAAAAACAAGGGCTGAGGGGCTTACACTGCGAACTTTCCCTTGTTTGGCTAATCGTTTGGACTGACGTCCAAGATAGCGACCGGGGATTCCCCCAAGGGCATAAGGCGAGGGTAGGTGGACGAGGCTGTGTCTTCTATGAGTTTGAAACTCAGCCGGGCTCTCTAGTCTCTCTATGGTCTGAATCTCCAAGACATACCATTCACCCAGTCCATAGGAGCTGTCCTAGGGAGCTCAGCCAGCCCGACCTGTGTCTCTGCAAGTCAGAGTTTGTCCTTGGCCTCCAACAAAGTTACAAACAAGCACATCTAAATATGGAGCAGTTTTTTTTATGGCTACAGGCAGTGTTTCTAATATCTGTGGACTACGTGATGGGGATAAACTAGAACAAAATAAAGTTGACGCTGGATTTTTGCCTTCCTCTTGATCTGAGTTTATGCCCTTGTGTGCTGTTTTGATAAAAAAATATCTATATCTATATATCTATATATAATCAGAGTGTTACATGCCAACATGCATCTTAGGTCATGGTATTAAGGAAAAATCGTATCCACCACATTTTCATTTTCTGCAGCGCCATAACATTGTCTACATATGTGATAACGTTGTACTTTTGAGCAAGAAAATACTCTCCCCCTGGCTAGAAACTAGTTGCAGGTTTTAAAAATCCCTTTTGAATGAAGAAAATGTTCCCCTGTGACGTCACAGAGAATCATTTTTTTTAAGGACGTTTATCATTTTAACCACAGATCAGAGAAATATATGTGGACACTGGTATGGTGCTGAATGAATGAGTTTGGAAAGTGGCTGCATTTTTGAACCCACTTTTTGTGAGTCGGCAGTGAGGTAATGTGATGAGCACTATTAGGGGGTTAGAATCTGGGACTACTTGGTGTAGGCAGGGTGCATTCCTCCATGCAGGCCTGAGTCTGTCTGGGCTATGTGTAGCCTGCTGCGGGAGACTGCAGGGAGCCTGGGAATGTGGATGCTGCCTTCGAGCCACTGACACTCAGGCACATGATCCTGTGAGGCGGCCACTGCAACCTGGACACACAATGAGGCTTTGTTCCTGTCCGAGGCCAGGATGGCACGTACACACACACACACCTTTAACTCTGAACATCAGCACTGGAATATCAGCTCGAGTCACACGCAATCACTACATGTCTCCATCAAGGCCATTGAGAATGTTCTTATTGGTTACAGTCATGAGTTGACCTAGTTCTGTGGGATTCTGGGATGTCCGTAATGAGCAGCAGAGCTCTGCTACTCGAACCAAGTCCTGTGGGCCCCAACATTATACATCGGGTTAGGGCCGGGTAGGGCATCTATTAAAAAAATGAATTTAAAAAATGTACTTTTCCCCCCTCATTTAAAAAAAAATATTATTATCAATAACTGGGGCTCGGGTGTCACTAAATTGATCATTAACTTTTTGAAGCTGAACGTTTCATCGTGCTCTGCTGTGCAGTACATGTCATGGTATCAGAAGTGCTTCAACGTCATCAAACATAAGACCAGAACATTGTCTGAGTCCACAGGAGAGATTATTTTACCATAAATAATAATGTTCCTTGAGTTTAGTTGGAGTTTAGAGTGACAAAGTAGACAGAGAGTAGTTAGCTGTAAACTGTCTCCTCATTGAGCAGAACAGCAAGCAGAGGCATTGCTATGGAAACTCACACAAGCAGTACACATGCAGCGCAGGGGGCGTGGGACAGTCAGACGAGCAGCTAATGGATACTAATGGAGGAAGCTATTTCTGATTTTAGGTTTGGGCAGGGCCTTAAATTTGGCAGAGGCAATCAAGCCTGGGTAGGGTAGGGCCTGAACGTCGCGGACATTGGTAGGGCTTAAAATGCATGCCCTTGCGGAATTCTAGTGCACTAGTGAGGCATCTTAAAGTGCAACAGTAACGTGAGGAGCTGATGACAATTATCACCTTACAACTCTACCACCACAGCCAGTCTCACAAACCTTTTCTCTATTTGGCTACATATCTATGTGCATCTAATGGCTGTAATCTCTTCATTTAGCTGCCTATCAGATTTCTCTGGGATGATAAGCCTCTGGTTATGTCCCAAATGGCACCCTATTCCTTATATAGTGCACTACCTTTTACTGGGGACTTAGGGAATAAGGTACCATTTGGGAAACATGCATACTGTGTATTCAGCGCTGGCTCAGCCGTAACTCTTAGGGTCTTTTGATCAGGGCACGAGTTGACAGCGGGCTGCCCGGACAGGAAGAGCCCCTGTGTTAAACAATGCCCGGGCAGGCAGCGCCAGGGTGACCGAGAGGGATCACACACACACTGCTGCCTGTCTGTAGTGGCAGTCTGTCCGACTGACTAACGCAAACCGGATCTGGCCCGTCCAGGAATGAGCCAAACATCCTCAGCAGGCCAATAAACAATAGGGACGGGTGGCTTTGTGTCACGTCTGTGGGAACAACAGAGAGGGGAGGGGAGGGGGGGGGGCTGTTGTCTTCTGTCCTGTCCACCTACTCCCTGACCTCCCTGTGTACACTTATTTATTCCTCTTGTGTGAGTGCGCAGTTGGCAGGTTTTGGTACTGGCGTTAAGCTCTCCAGAAGGCATAGTGAGAATGGACACATCCAGTCAGTTTGACAATGTTGTGCTTTTTAATATTTGTCCCATTGTGATCTGGGTTTAGTAAGGTTATTATAATAATGAGTGGTCTAAAGCAGACTAGGTCTATAGGTGATGGCTAATTTGCAACAGCAGCAAGTGCTAGTGATGATGGTGGAAAATGTTACATATGGCAATATTATTATGGAAGTTAAAATATATATATATATTATACAGTGCCTTGCGAAAGTATTCGGCCCCCTTGAACTTTGCCACATTTCAGGCTTCAAACATAAAGATATAAAACTATTTTTTTGTCAAGAATCAACAACAAGTGGGACACAATCATGAAGTGGAACGACATTTATTGGATATTTCAAACTTTTTTAACAAATCAAAAACTGAAAAATTGGGCGTGCAAAATTATTAATTTATTATATACATACACTGGTCAGTTTATTAGTTACACCCATCTAATACAGTGTTAGACCCCCCCCTTTGCCTTAGAACAAGCAATTTTTTTCTGGGCATTGAAACATTTCGACCTAACGTGGGCCCTGAAAACATACCACCGCCACCAGCCTGCACAGTTTAAATCAGGCAGGATGGGGCCATGGACTCATGCTGCTTACGCCAAATCCTGACTCAACAACAGATTCTGTGCATCCAACTTTGTCTCAACAGTTTGGGGAAGGCCCTTTCCTGTTTCAGCATGACAATGCCCCAGTGCACAAAGCGATGGCCATACAGAAATGGTTTGTCGAGATCGTTGTGGAAGAACTTGACTGGTCTGCGCAGAGCCCTGATATAGGCTGTTACGGTGACCGTGTTACCGCCACACGAGTCATGACCGCAGTCAAATTTCATGTGACCGTTTAGTCACTGTAATTATGGGCTCCCTAGTGGCGCAGCGTTCTATGGCACTGCATCTCAGTGCTTGAGGCGTCACTAAAGACACATCCTGGAATCCAACGAGGGTATCACAACCGGCCGTGATTGGGAGTCCCATAGGGCGGTGCACAATTGGCCCAGCTTCGTTCGGGTTTGGCCGGTGTAGGCCGTCATGGTAAATAAGAATTTGTTCTTAACTGACTTGCCTAGTTAAATAAAGGTTACACACACCACACTGACCAAAAAGTTATTTTGTTGGCATTTTACATATGTCCCCATTACCAGTAAAACATAATCAAAACCTATTTCTTTCACTTATAGCCAACATATTCATGCTTCGCATATTCCTCTTTGATTTAGAAGACACTGTTGCACAAACAACATGCTGATTTTAACTTCTTGTGACTAGCGGAACCCTCAACAACATTCCGCTGAAAAGGCAGTGCGCGAAATTCTAAAATATTTTTTTGAAATATGTAACTTTCACACATTAACAAGTCCAATACATCAAATGAAAGAAACTTCTAGTTAATCTACCCATCATGTCCGATTTCAAAAAGGCTTTACAGCGAAAGCACAACATATGATTTATGTTAGGTCAGAGCCAAGTCACAAAAACACACACAGACATTTTTCCAGCCAAAGATAGGAGTCACAAAAAGCAGAAATATAGATTAATTGAATCACTAACCTTTGATCTTCATCAGATGACACTCATAGGACATCATGTTGCACAATACATGTATGTTTTGTTCAATAATGTGCATATTTATATCTAAAAATCTGTTTACATTGGCGCGTTACGTGCAGTAATGTTTTGCTTCCAAAACATCCGGTGATTTTGCAGATAGCCACATCAAATCCCAGAAATACTCATAATAAGCATTGATAAAAGATACAAGTGTTATTCACAAAATTAAAGATAGACTTCTCCTTAATGCAACCGCTGTGTCAGATTTTAAAAAAACTACGGAAAAAGCATAATCTGAGTACGGCGCTCAGAGCCCAATCCAGCCAAAGAAATATCCGCCATGTTGGAGTCAACAGAAGTCAGAAATAACATTATAAATATTCACTTACCTTTTGATCTTCATCAGAATGCACTCCCAGGAATCCCAGTTCAACAATAAATGTTTGATTGGTCCATAAAGTCCATCATTTATGTCCAAATAGCCACTTGTTGTTAGCGCATTCAGCCCAGTAATCCATCTTCATGAGGAGCGAGCACTAGGTCCAGACAAAGTCGAAAAGTTCCGTTACAGTTCGTAGAAACATGTCAAACGATGTATGGAATCAATCTTTAGGATGTTTTTAACATAACTTCAATAATGTTCCAACCGGAGAATTCCATTGTCTGTAGAAAAGCAATGGAACGAGAGCTAACTCTGTCGTGACCGCGCGTCACGTGCCTGAGACATTCTGCCAGACCACTGACTCATAGAGCCCTTATGATGCTTTTCATCCAAAAGTGAAAATTCTGCCCCCTATCCCAAACAGGTTTAAGCCTCCACCAGTACTGGTATCAGGCTATATTAGCTAGCTACGTTTGTGCTGACTCTGTACTTTTATTAGCTAGTTAGCTAGCCAGCTAACTAGGGATTAGCAGTAGCAGTAGTGGTTAACACGATTTAGCATAACTTGTCAACAAAATACAAATTAGCTGTTGGCAGTTGTAAGAAACACAACTAATATTGTAATTATAGAATCTTGTGGATTTATATTTAGATCAAAGTGGAAACAACATCGTTGTCATCAACATTGTTGCATGTGCTGCATTGACCATGCAGACTGAACAAAAGTGTCTTGTGGTCAAGCAACAACAAATGCTCCTCTGACTAGGCAAGTCAGTTAAGAACAAATTCTCATTTTCAATCACGGCCTAGGAACAGTGGGTTAACTTCCTTGTTCAAGGGCAGAACGACAGATTTTTTACCTTGTCAGCTCGGGGATTCGATCTTGCGACCTTTCGGTTACTAGTCCAACGCGCTAACCACTAGGCTACCTGCCGCCCAATAGGGTGTCATTTGTGACGCAACTGAAGTGCTTTACACCACTGTCTATTTGTATTCCGAGTCAGCATTTAGTCTAGGCTACATTATTGTTTATTGTCTAATCATTTTGAAGCATTAAAACTTAACAAGTGTGAAGATCTAGGTGACATTTTGTGGCAGATTTTTAGGCCTATATCTTTATCCGAAACCAATCCCAATTCTGGAGCTGACTGAGGGTCATTTCCATTTAAAAGGACCCATGAGCACCCACGTGAAGTTCATAAGACCATGTCAAATGAAAGCGGAGACTATCTTTTTTTAAATTAAGGCATATAACTGAACACATATAAACGCAACAAGTATAGTGTTTGTTTCATGAGCTGAATTAAAACATCTCCGAAATTGTCCGTACAAAAAAGCTTATTTCTCTCAAATTGTGTACACATTTGATTATATCCCTGTTAGTGAGCATTTCTCCTTTTGCCAAGATAATCCATCCACCTGACAAGTGTGGCACATCAAGAAGCTGATTAAACAGCATGATCAGCACACAGGTACACCTTGTGCTGGGGACAATAAAACACAAATTTAAAATGTGCTGCACCCCTGCTCAGTCATGTGAAATCCATAGATTAGGGCCTAATTTATTTATTTCAATTGACTGATTTCCTTATACGGACGGTAACTCAGGAAAATCTTTTAAATTGTTGCATGTTGCGTTTATTTTTGTTCGGTGTAAGATAAATATTACTAAACTAGAAAAGGTACATTGACTGAAAAAAAAAAGTGGGCTTGTGGCAGCTGAATAAAAATATTTGTAACCCACCAATTCCATTTAGTCTTTGATATACTGAATCAGCAAATAATTAAAAAAGGCTAAACCTATTTGGTTGTAATGTTATAGGCTACGTCAAGGTTGGTCAACCATCCTCCAGGAGAGCTAATGGGTGTGCAGGCTTTTATTCCAGTCCCCCTCGAACAATCCATATTTTAGAAATGAGCTGCTCAACTCGACCTTGTGTGTTTTGAGCAGGGCTTGATCAAAGCTTTGCACACCCAGTAACTCTCAAGACTGAGGGTCGACCACGTGTTTTGTATAGTTGCCTAACATGTACTTCTTTGAGGGGTGTTAGGTGCCTTGCATAACAACAGGAGATGGTACATGGGATCAGAGAGCAGCCTCCCAGTGTCCATACCACATTACACACACTTTTTTTTTATACGTTCATAGAGACGCCAGGGATTGTTGGTCATGGAAATTTGGTTAAAAGTAATGGAGAAGTCTTGAAATTCCATCTGTCAAAATGTGTATGAACCCTGGCCTTGGTATAGACTCTGAGATGAAATAGTCTGATGTATCACACCTATTGCAAAGCAATAGTCTACCCAACCCATACTGTCAAACATTTAAAATGACTTTTGAGCATGGATAAATGGTAGCCTGATATTTGTTGTGTGGAGTGAATAAACCAGTCATGTCATGCAATATGATTATGGCCTGTATAATAAAAGTGAAAGAAATATATTGGGCGACATGCGGTATTTGGATATCCTTACCAACGGCAAATGCATCCGCTTTATCATTAGGCCAACGTTTTGTTTTTATTAGCCTACCATTATTAGAGTTCCTGTGAATCAAACACCTCCATTTCCCCCCAAATAACAATATTAGCTTGCAGTACAGTTGATCAACCACTAACTTGTGGATACACATGGTCTGACATTTGCGTGGAGATACGCACACTATTCCGTCATGTTCAAAATTATTCCGTCATGTTCAAAATGGATAAATGCCAACCTTTGCAGGAAAATTATCGCACGCAAGGTTGTCTTTGTTTTGTACCCAGGCACCATTAATAAATGAGGACACTGCCCTGCAAAGCCTACTTGTTTTATTAAAGATCAACACACACAGAGAAGGACAAAACGTGCTGTTCTGTTCTCAGAGGGCCAGGGGCCTGCCTTAATACTAGCAGGGAAAAAACTAGATTGCATCCCAAATGGCACCCCATTTCGTATATAGTGCACTACTTTTGACCAGAGCCCTATGCAGGCTCAGTGAACGAGTAACACAATAGGCTCATCATGACTATGCAATTAATGGTACAGCATGTTCTGTGAAATCAGCTCACTCCGAGTCTGAACAATGAGAGCCCCTATGAAAACATCATCAGACCAGTGGTGGCGACTCTCGCTCTTATCAGTGTTTCGCACTCAACATCGGTACTATAAAGGCACTACAGTATGGCTTATGGGCCCTGGTCAAAAGTAGTGCGCTATAAAGGGGATATTGCCATTTGGAACGCAGCCATCGTTGTAGGTGCAGCAGTGTTTGTAGTGCTTGAAAGAGGAGTGGATAGTGAGGGAGAGGAAGAATGCATTGTCAGCATTGAGCACACGTTGACACGGGTGTGGGAGTATGGTTTATGTAGCTAGCAGCCTGTAGCCACCAACACACAGGTCTATGGGGCTTTGGCTGGCTCTCTGTACTCCTCTGATCCAGTATTCTAGTCAGAGACTAGGGTCGTATTCACTAGGAGCAAAAAGGAAGCAATCCGACCTGAAATGGGGAGGAACTACCTGAACTTGTCCATTAAAATAATACTTTTTTGTTTTCTGTTCCAAAGCGTTTTGCTACGGTGTGTACTAATGAATAGGATCCCCCCTCAGCACCTAACAAGTGGGATGGTTCTCTAGAATAGCACAGCACATTGAGCATTACAGACAGGTTTGCCCTGTTAGCTCTGCTCTGGCCAGCCAATAACCGTCCCTCTGTCTACCTATAGAGCCACTGTAGTTTGGGCTGAACATGTTTGTTTACCCGACCTGACATATGGTGTTTGAAAGCATGTTTCTAAAGAGAACAATTACAACAATGTCAAAAGTGCACTGGTTTCTTTTTCTCAGGAATGCCAATGAGTTACCTTTTCAGCTAAATTCGCCGTTTTGAATCCAAAATTAGGTAACCTACGTGATTCGTGTAGATCCGATGAGAAAAGTTTGGGTGTGGGGGCTTTGGTTCACTACTGGCTGTAAGCGAAAGAGTGATGCGCATTTGGAGCAATACTGGCTGTATCCAAGTCTCAGCCAATCGTTCACATAACAGAATGCAGCACCCGACTGAAGAGTGAAAAGACAACCAACTTGCTAGTTACAGCATCAGAGCGCGCTCTGGAAAGACAGCGGAGAGTGGAAAGGCAGTTTGCCAGTTACAGTTGCGTGTCCCCTGAACGATAACAAAGAGGTAGAGGAGAAGCTCCACCACAGAGACGGGGGTGAGAAGGTGATGAAACATACTAAATGAGCAGTAACAACAACAAAAATGGCATTTGATACGTTTGAGGTGAGGGAGCAAGTGTGGTGGAACAAAAATTGTTAGCATTGTTAAGTACAGTTGAAGTTTCCATGCATCTTAGCCAAATACATTTAAACTCAGTTTGTCACAATACCTGACATTTAGTTCTAGTAAAAATTCCCTGTCTTTGGTCAGTTAGGATGTATGGTCAAACAGTTCTATTTGTGTTTCATCAGACCAGAGGACATTTCTCAAAAAGTATGATCTTTGGCCCCCTGCGCAGTTGCAAACCGTAGTCTGGCTTTTTATGGTGGTTTTGGAGCAGTGGCTTCTTCCTTGCCGAGTGGCCTTTCAAGTTATGTCGATATAGGACTCGTTTTACTGTAAATATAGATACTTTTGTACCCATTTCCTCCATTATCTTCACAAGGTCCTTTGCTGCTGTTCTTGGATTGATTTGCACTTTTCACACCAAAGTACGTTAATCTCTAGGAGACAGAACTCGTCTCCTTCCTGAGTGGTATTTTTTTTATTTATTTTACCTTTATTTAACTAGGCAAGTCGGTTAAGAACAAATTCTTATTTTCAATGACGGCCTAGGAACAGTGGGTTAACTGCCTGTTCAGGGGCAGAACGACAGATTTGTACCTTGTCAGCTCGGGGGTTTGAACTTGCC
Source organism: Oncorhynchus tshawytscha (assembly GCF_018296145.1). Taxonomy (NCBI): domain Eukaryota; kingdom Metazoa; phylum Chordata; class Actinopteri; order Salmoniformes; family Salmonidae; genus Oncorhynchus; species Oncorhynchus tshawytscha. The sequence continues at coordinate 42,495,494 of NC_056444.1, forward strand.
ACCTTCCAGTTACTAGTCCAACGCTCTAACAACTAGGCTTCCCTATATGATGGTATCATAGTGTTTATTCTTGCGTACTATTGTTTGTACAGATGAACGTGGCACTTTCAGGCGTTTGGAAATAGCTCCCAAGGATGAACCAGATTCTTTTTCTGAGATCTTGGCTGATTTCTTTTGATTTCCCATGATGTCAAGCAAAGAGGCACTGAGTTTGAAGGTAGGCCTTGAAATACATCCACAGGTACACCTCCAATTGACTCAAATTACGTCAATTAGCCTATCAGAATCTTCTAAAGCCATGACATCATTTTCTGGAATTTTCCAAGCTGTTTAAAGGCACAGTCAACTTCTAGTGTATGTAAACTTCTGACCCACTGGAATTGTGATAGTGATTATAAGTGAAATCTGTAAACAATTGTTGGAAAGATTACTTGTGTCATGCACAAAGTAGATGTCCTAACCGACTTGCTAAAACTATAGTTTGTTAACGAGAATTTTGTGGAGTGGTCTAAAAACGAGTTTTAATGACTCCAATCTAACTGTATGTAGACTTCAACTGCATCTTGCTACTGTTAGTTGGATTGAGTTCTCTGTTAACCAGCCAGAGAAATGTTGAGCAACATTAGCCAACTTAGTGATCAAATGACTGACTTTAAGGTGTGAAAATTAGCTTGCTAATAGTCAGACAGCTAGCGACCGTTAAAACATCAGATGAGCTAATGTTAGTAACCTAACCAATTTGCTATAGTATTAACTGGTATACGACTCCTATAACATGACTGTTATTGCCAGGGTCCAGTAAGCAACTATGTGTGAAATGTTAACTAATCTATGAGCTAATGTTTTGACTCTACAGTAGGTGGTTAATTTTCAGAAGGAGAGAATTAGGTGAAAATGAGGCGTTGCTTCAGGGATCTAGTGTAGCTGGGCCTGGCTTAAGCTGGATGCCACTACAGAGGTCAAAGGAACACGACACACTTTCCCTCTTTCTCACTTTTTCAATACGTCAGTGGATCAAGGTGGTATGCCAGGTGTACTTTCTGCCTGAAAGAGAGAAATGATGTCAGCAAAGGGTCTAATGCTGTGCTGGCACATTGTAGAACAGATGTCCACAGGCAGAAAGTGTACAATGTAAAAGTGTGCAGTTTAGCCCAAAGACATTGCTTTTGTTGTGTTGAACCTGACAGTAACACTTGTGTGTGAGTGAGGGGGGATTACTTAATTTTTTACTCAGTGAATGTTATTTTTGCACTCAATGTCTACTATAGTGGTCACTATAATAGAGCAAAAATATAATGCCTGTATGTTTCATTCTATTTCTAATTTAAGATTTTTTTTCCCCAAGTGCAATATTTAGATTTGTGTGTGGTAACAAGCGTTCTGTCATGGCTAACTGCAATATTCGTGTTTTTTTCTCAAGACATTTTATTTTTAATTTGACCTTTATTTAACAAGGCAAGTCAGTTAAGTCATTTTCAATGACGGCCTAGGAACAGTGGGTTAACTGCCCTGTTCAGGGGCAGAACGACAGCGCAGGGATCGATCTTGCAACCTTTCGGTTACTAGTCCAACGCTCTAACCACTACCAACGCTCTAGGCTACCTGCCGCCCCAAATGAGTGTCATTTGCAGTAAAGTCTAGGCAACAAATAACATTTGATTGATTTCCTTACCATTTTTAGCTGTGTGGTCAAATTCTTTGTTGTTTACTTAGTTAACCAGCATTTCCCACTAGCAGGGATTTTTTGCATGTTTCAGTGCAAAAAAAAAACAAGTGTCCAGTTTGCATCCCTTCTTTCTCCACCGCCATCAGAACGGAGTATCCGTCTGTAGTATCCGTCTGTAGTAGTATGTCCCCTGCAGGTAGTGCAAGTGCTCCTGACTTTTGTACTTGGCTCTGTGTTGTGTTGAATTATGACTGGGTGACTTGGTAGAGATCAAAGGGACTTACCAGACAGGTGCTAGCCAGAGGGCAGTTGCAGCTGTAACCACAATCACCCAGGCAGCTCTCGGTGTGGTCCAGCTAGCTAACCACTGCAGGTGGCCTGAAATAAGTGCTTAGGAGTTCTGTGTACAATGCCTGCTACTTACCTGTGCTACCCCTTTCCCTTCCAAGACGATTTTACACATCTAGATACATGGGCTTCAATACGATACAGGAACGATAGTTTGAAACGATTCTGTTTGACTAGAGGAACGAATCGATGCTGTACGATGCACTAACAATTTTGTATAAACACATTCATTTTCCACTCCAAATTTAAATCCGCTGCTGATAGAGCTCTCAAGCTGTGTATGTGTGTGTAAATCGTGTATATGTAGTCACCTGAACTGAGCCATAAGGGAAACTGGGCATTTACCACCGCACTATAAGGGGGCCAATGTTTGCTTTTTGTCCCCCTACTTTTGATCTGAAATCACCACCACCTGCTAATTTGTCATTTTTGCAGATTCAAAATGTTTGAGCTAGTAGTGTATGAATATTGACCTTCAAATGAGCTATTACATAGCCAATGAATATATGTCAGAACTTTGGAGTTCGTCGAATGGTTGAGACCGTTTGTAAGTTGTTATGGAGCGAACGTTTCTTCTCCTCCCGCTTTGAAGGTGCATTGTGGGTAGCAAAAGCGATTGCTGGCCTTGTTATGAAATCATCAAGGGTACCCTGTGTTCCTAAAAATGACCATATACACGGATGCTTTAACGCAAAGCTACCAAAACTATTGCTAATAAAAATGTAATCTAACCTATGCAATGTAACGATCAGTAGGTAGGCTATGGCCAGACGAGTTGTCTCGGGCTGTAGCTTAGGCTACTTTGTTCTGATAAAACACAATTTAACAGCGCATTTGATAACAATCTAGCAACTTAAATTAGTCACTCCACTAACTACCCATTTGACAAACATTTGAATGCAGTTAGGCTAGGCTACTGGTATTTCATGGATTGTTCGGCATGCAGAATTACTTATAGATGAATGACTGTCAACAGTTACAATGCTTAGTTCGACACTGAAGGAGAGGACGCATCAGTTGTCACAAAATATGAGGTATTTTGTTACTTTTAATCGATTTTCTGACCGATTCATGCTATATTTGGATCGGTTTGGGGTCCCGCATACCGACATACTCATCTTAAACATTTGAACCGGGGACCGATGTGACTCGTTACATCCTTAGTACAGACTGTGTGTGTACTGATTGGCCTGATTGCCCTCTGTGGCCACGTTCAGTTTGTGTAGCCCGAGGATCGCGTGCCGAGATGTGCACGATGACATGGCTAATCTGATTTAAGATACGCTGTTTTAAATTAAATGCACATGCCATATTGTGTTAACAAATAGAACAGGTTTGTTTGTGGACCATGTGTACAGTAGATTATATACACACACACACACTTGCATTTATTGACACACAGGGAGTGTGTGTGGGGGAGGTTGGTTGAGGTTTGAGGCAGAGGAACGGTTCGGTTAATAGAGGTGATGCCACTAGTAGGCCAGAGTAAACCACTGCACACTGTCAACATGGGAGGGATTTAGCCCTGGGCTGAACCACTTAGCACAGACCAAGAGGGGCGACCTCATGGAGCACTGACGTGTTACCTTTTTTCCCAGTAAAATACTTTTTCCCTGACCACAACCTGATCAGACTGGGGCCCGAATCCATAAAGCTTCTCAGAGTAGGAGTGTTCATCTAGGATCAGTTTAGCCTTTTAGATCATAATGAATAAGATTATTCATCAGCTGTCCTACTCTGAGATACTTTTTAAATACGCTAGAGTTCAGTTTTCCCTGAGCAGATTGTGTTGTGGTAAGGAAAAAACATGTAGGCATATCTTGTGTTTAGTCATGGCTTAGGGTTCAAAACAAACGCTAAGCAGCATGACCAGAGAGCAACTCCCCTGTGGGAACCCCATTGTTTACCTTCCCCTCTTCATTAATAATCCACCATTCCTCTCTTGCCCTCTCTCCTCTCTATCCCTCTCCTCTTCTTAGTCATTCTTTCCTTTTTGTCCTCCTAGCTGTCTTTCAAGCCCCCCCCATCCCTCCACTTCCAGACCATTCTTCTCTCCTCCTCTTGCCCTCTCTGAACAATGGAGGAATCCCCCAGCTCAACCGGTGGGAGGGAAGAGAGAGTGGGCCACCCTGTGACGGACTGCTCTGTATGGGGCTGTCCGCTCACCCTTTGTCCCTAAAGCCCAAGTAAAATTGAGAGTGAGGTGGAGGAGCTAGGCCAGGGAGTGAGAGGAGGAGGAGGAGGGGTGGTGGATGGGTAAGGGGCTTCATTGATGTGTTGCTGGGGCTTTTGGTTTCATTCCCTGTGGAGTGAGGGGAGGGGCGCACAACGAGACCCTGTTGTAACAGCACAGCAGTGGAACTATTTAACCCCCCGTTACTCCACTATCACGCTACAGACCGGCATTGGCAATGCCTCTTCTATTATAGCATTCTTGTTGATTATGGATCATGTATCAACTTAATTTAAGTCAAGCACATGATTGAGATATTGGACTAAAGAGAGAGGACACATGGTGAGCGTCCAAAGGCAACCCTATTCCCTTTATAGTACACTTCTTTTGACCACGGCCCATAGTGCTCTGGTAAAAAGTTGTGCACTATGTAAGGAATATGGTATGCCGTTTGGGACACACCCATGCGTTCACATGAGTTTCAGACACCTGTTGAGTTTCTTTCAGAGACAGTGTTCCTCTTTGTTATTTCCCAGTTAGCACCATTCTAGTAGAGCTGGGTCCTCACGATCCGTTATAATCACGATACTTAGGTGCCGAAATGCTATGTATTGCGATTCTCACAATTCTGTATGTATTGTTCACCATATATCTGCTGAAGAGGGACAAGAGAGAGCCACGAGAACGAGTTTTGATCAGTCATAGAAATTAGGCAGAATCTACCGCACACCCAAAGCTGTTTTGTGTAGGTTCCCGAGGCAAAAGGCAAAACAGGACAAACAGGAAAAAGTCTCACAGAAATAAAATGGCTGAAAACTGGCTCCGTATTTAAAAAGATGGGAGAACAAGCTATGAAGGAAAAATACTACTGCAGTTACAAACTATCGCTGTGGTCACCAACCGGTCGACTGGTCCATCTCCAAGGCAATTCCAAGTCCATCGCCAAACATTTCTGTAAAAAAAACAACGATAAAGCCTTGTATTAATATCATTTTTTGGGGGTCTTGGGCTGTCGGCTAGGTCGAACTGTTGCCATTTTGAACAATTGCATGTGTCTGAAGGTACAAACTCTACCTTCCTGGCAGGCCCAGAGAGCAAATCAAATGGACTATAGGCCTACCGCTGGCCAATCGCATAACTCGGATTACTGCGTCTGCTGTGACGTAACAGACATAAAAGAAAGCTACAGTAAAGTTGATACTATGATATTTCAAAATGTTTAAAACCATGACTAGAGACACTGTCAACGAATACAGCAAAGAGCTGCTGTTTTGACGGAGTTCATGTTTAAGGTCCTACTCAGCACTGTCAACACTTTGTATTCAACACTTTTATAAGCCATAAAATGCATGTTCTTCCTATTTCCACTCAGCGCTACAACAAGCACTGCAGCAGTAATGAACGAGTAGGAAAGTGTATCTATAGGCTTGCGTTGTTATTTAGCGGCTTGAGTCTTTTTTAATATCAAGGAATATTTCACTTTCTCTGTTCATAGGAATTACAATATGAATTTGTGCTTGAGGCACGACTCAATTTTCGCCATCAGCTGGAAGACCGTGTCCCTTTTTGTGTCATTGGAGGAAAGGGAGAGCGGATGTTGAGGCGGACGCTCAGTCTGCTGCACTCTCCCTCCGCTGAGACTGAACATCAGATTCAAAAACCATCAGCCTAGTAAATTAAAAAAAAAATTTTTTTTTAAATGTATGCTCACTTAATTTTAACTGTGCCTCACAAGTAATACAACAATGGATCTATTGCTGGTGTGATCATATAGCCTAACTCAAATATTTAAAAAATGTCACTGCATTGGCAGGGCGATTCAAACAAAGCCAATATGCGGGATAACGTATTGGGCCTATAGCTTACTGCACAAACCTCATTGCTACAGGACTGTTTTAAATTTCTTACACTTTTTAAGTAATGTTTAAAATAAAATTGAGCGGTAGATCTCTGCTTGCATTTTAACTCGGTGATCTAGACTCAGGAAAGGTTGGTGACAACTGTTCTAGAGTTTTCCCTGTTAACACTATCAATGTTTCCCTTCACTGTGGTAATTGGGATCGAAGCAACGCAATATTAGAGATTTTATTCTAGGCAGAACACATCGGAGTAGGATTCTATTGCATTGGAACACACTACTCAGCTCGTGCTGTACACAGACCTGTGCTGCATAAACAATCAGAGCTGCAGTAGGTCTATATGCAAATAGACCATTGCCATATATGGATCTGTGCCATTTACTTTGAACAGGACTGTGTTTACAGCATGAGCGGTCGTGAGTAGATGCGCTTGTTTTGAGATCATAGCGAGAGCTGCGTGTAAGCACGTGTTCATATCTTTTGCTAGTTAGTGCGTTATTAGACCAGTTACAGATCATTTGTAGTACGCAATAGGGGAGTGATTGCATCCTACAAGAGCACAAAGCTTGTACATTTCCAGTTGTCTTTTATTTTTCTTTAAAGGGCTAGTGTTGTATTTTGAGACCGGCTTATTTAAGCTAAGTGGCAGAGGGTAGCATAATTTGTCAGATTCTCTATTGGAATGATATTGAAATGATTATTGGAATGATGCATTCTATTTTGTAAAGTGGTTTCTTGAATCAAACAACACAACATTTTTAGTCTCCTCGTCTGAAGGTTAACAGGTCAAGCCCTACGTTGAACACCACACATTGGCTGCTGCTGTATGCTGAATGATACAACAGCTATTTCCATGTTAAAATGTTATGGGATGTTTTTGATGGTATGCCACTCTGGTAAGCCTACATTGTTAGACACAGTAGCCTTCTTGGCCACTGTTAAAACTGTAACTTAAAGAGGGTACAGCCTCAGTGTTCACAGTAAACGCGCGCTGGAAGTTTCACCGAATTTTCACAACATTCAACTTTGCGCACAGCAGACATGAAGTTTGCTTTGTGTCGAAAATGTTTTTGAGGGAACATCGAGTGCTGTCATGACATGGGGCCTCCTATTCAAGTGACTGGCCAAGTTACTCACTCAACCAAATCCTCCCAGAGCTGCTTTTCTATTTTCTCTCCCATCCAGCCAGGGTCCTGAAAGAAGAGGCCATCACAAAAGCATTTGTTCCCCTGCCTCCCTTCCTCTGCCACCCACCCCATTTTTATGCCCCTCACCCCAGGTGTGTGTGTGTGTGTGTGTGTGTGGGGGGGATCAGTAGTAGTGGAGCAGTGTTTGGCACTGGATTAACCAGGAGATGGAGCAGAGTGAATAGGCCACCATCTAGTGTGCAGTCCACTCCCTGATGAAAAAGAGGAACAGAGAGAGAAGACTGAGGGATAATATTAATGCTATGTAATTCTCAACTTGAAAAGGTGTCCTTTCTTTGAATTGTGCCCCACTTGATCTCCTAGTTAATCCATAGAGATGAATCTATAGTCAGCACAAAAAAAAGTCCCTTTTTCAGGAACCTGTCTTTCAAAGATAATTCGTAAAAATCCAAATAACTTCAAATCAAATCAAATCAAATCAAATTTATTTATATAGCCCTTCGTACATCAGCTGATATCTCAAAGTGCTGTACAGAAACCCAGCCTAAAACCCCAAACAGCAAGCAATGCAGGTGTAGAAGCACGGTGGCTAGGAAAAACTCCCTAGAAAGGCCAAAACCTAGGAAGAAACCTAGAGAGGAACCAGGCTATGTGGGGTGGCCAGTCCTCTTCTGGCTGTGCCGGGTGGAGATTATAACAGAACATGGCCAAGATGTTCAAATGTTCATAAATGACCAGCATGGTCGAATAATAATAAGGCAGAACAGTTGAAACTGGAGCAGCAGCACAGTCAGGTGGAAGTTGAAACTGGAGCAGCAGCATGGCCAGGTGGACTGGGGACAGCAAGGAGTCATCATGTCAGGTAGTCCTGGGGCATGGTCCTAGGGCTCAGGTCAGTTGAAACTGGAACAGCAGCATGGCCAGGTGGACTGGGGACAGCAAGGAGTCATCATGTCAGGTAGTCCTGGAGCTCAGGTCCTAGGGCTCAGGTCCTCCGAGAGAGAGAAAGAAAGAGAGAAGGAGAGAATTAGAGAACGCACACTTAGATTCACACAGGACACCGAATAGGACAGGAGAAGTACTCCAGATATAACAAACTGACCCCAGCCCCCGACACATAAACTACTGCAGCATAAATACTGGAGGCTGAGACAGGAGGGGTCAGGAGACACTGTGGCCCCATCCGAGGTCACCCCGGACAGGGCCAAACAGGAAGGATATAACCCCACCCACTTTGCCAAAGCACAGCCCCCACACCACTAGAGGGATATCTTCAACCACCAACTTACCATCCTGAGACAAGGCTGAGTATAGCCCACAAAGATCTCCGCCACGGCACAACCCAAGGGGGGCGCCAACCCAGACAGGATGACCACAACAGTGAATCAACCCACTCAGGTGACGCACCCCCTCCAGGGACGGCATGAGAGAGCCCCAGTAAGCCAGTGACCCAGCCCCTGTAATAGGGTTAGAGGCAGAGAATCCCAGTGGAAAGAGGGGAACCGGCCAGGCAGAGACAGCAAGGGCGGTTCGTTGCTCCAGAGCCTTTCCGTTCACCTTCCCACTCCTGGGCCAGACTACACTCAATCATATGACCCACTGAAGAGATGAGTCTTCAGTAAAGACTTAAAGGTTGAGACCGAGTTTGCGTCTCTGACATGGGTAGGCAGACCGTTCCATAAAAATGGAGCTCTATAGGTGAAAGCCCTGCCTCCAGCTGTTTGCTTAGAAATTCTAGGGACAATTAGGAGGCCTGCGTCTTGTGACCGTAGCGTACGTGTAGGTATGTACGGCAGGACCAAATCAGAGAGATAGGTAGGAGCAAGCCCATGTAATGCTTTGTAGGTTAGCAGTAAAACCTTGAAATCAGCCCTTGCTTTGACAGGAAGCCAGTGTAGAGAGGCTAGCACTGGAGTAATATGATCAAATTTTTTGGTTCTAGTCAGGATTCTAGCAGCCGTATTTAGCACTAACTGAAGTTTATTTAGTGCTTTATCCGGGTAGCCGGAAAATAGAGCATTGCAGTAGTCTAACCTAGAAGTGACAAAAGCATGGATTAATTTTTCTGCATCATTTTTGGACAGAAAGTTTCTGATTTTTGCAATGTTACGTAGATGGAAAAAAGATGTCCTTGAAATGGTCTTGATATGTTCTTCAAAAGAGAGATCAGGGTCCAGAGTAACGCCGAGGTCCTTCACAGTTTTATTTGAGACGACTGTACAACCATTAAGATTAATTGTCAGATTCAACAGAAGATCTCTTTGTTTCTTGGGACCTAGAACAAGCATCTCTGTTTTGTCCGAGTTTAATAGTAGAAAGTTTGCAGCCATCCACTTCCTTATGTCTGAAACACATGCTTCTAGCGAGGGCAATTTTGGGGCTTCACCATGTTTCATTGAAATGTACAGCTGTGTGTCATCCGCATAGCAGTGAAAGTTTACATTATGTTTTCGAATAACATCCCCAAGAGGTAAAATATATAGTGAGAACAATAGTGGTCCTAAAACGGAACCTTGAGGAACACCGAAATTTACAGTTGATTTGTCAGAGGACAAACCATTCACAGAGACAAACTGATATCTTTCCGACAGATAAGATCTAAACTTCAGATCTTCATTGTAAAGGGTTTAAACACGGTTTCCCATGCTTGTTCAATGAACCATAAACAATTAATGAACATGCACCTGTGGAATGGTCGTCAAGACACTTAACAGCTTAGACGGTAGGCAATTTTGTCACAGTTATGAAAACATAGGACACTAAAGAGGCCTTTCTACTGATTCTGAAAAACACAGAAAGAAAGATGCCCAGGGTCCCTGCTCATCTGCGTGAATGTGCCTTGGCATGCTGCAAGGAGGCTTGAGGACTGCAGATGTGGCCAGGGCAATAAATTGCAATGTCCGTACTGTGAGACAGTGCTACAGGGAGACAGGACGGACAGCTGATCGTCCTCGCAGTGGCAGACCACGTGTTTATTGATTTTATTTTATTTCACCTTTATTTAACCAGGTAGGCAAGTTGAGATCAGAGACTCACCAGCAGCAAGAGCGATGTCATTGATGTATACAGAGAAGAGAGTCGGTTCAAGAATTGAACCCTGTGGCACCCCCATAGAGACTGCCAGAGGCCTGGACAACAGGTCCTCCGATTTGACACACTGAACTCTATCAGAGAAGTAGTTGGTGAACCAGGCGAGGCAATCATTTGAGAAACCAAGGCTATCAAGTCTGCCGATGAGGATGTGGTGATTGACAGAGTCGAAAGCCTTGGCCAAGTCAATGAATACAGCTGCACAGTATTGTTTCTTATCGATGGCGGTTAGGATATCGTTTAGGACCTTGAGCGTGGCTGAGGTGCACCCATGACCAGCTCTGAAACCAGATTGCATAGCGGAGAAGGTATGGTGGGATTCGAAATGGTCGGTAATCTGTTTGTTGACTTGGCTTTCGAAGACCTTAGAAAGGCAGGGTAGGATAGATATAGGTCTGTAGCAGTTTGGGTCAAGAGGGGGATGACCGCAGCTGCTTTCCAATTTTTGGGAATCTCAGACGACACGAAAGAGAGGTTGAACAGGCTAGTAATAGGGGTTGCAACAATTTCGGCAGATCATTTTTAGAAAGAAAGGGTCCACATTTTCTAGCCCGGCTGATTTGTAGGGGTCCAGATTTTGCAGCTCTTTCAGAACATCAGCTGACTGGATTTGGGATAAGGAGAAATGAGGAAGGCTTGGGCGAGTTGCTGTGGGGGGGTGCAGTGCTGTTGACCGGGGTAGGGGTAGCCAGGTGGAAAGCATGGCCAGCCGTAGAAAAATTCTTATTGAAATTCTTAATTATAGTGGATTTATCGGTGGTGACGGTGTTTCCTGTCCTCAGTGCAGTGGGCAGCTGGGAGGAGGTGTTCTTATTCTCCATGGACTTTACAGTGTCCCAGAACAACACCTGCACAGGATTAGTACATCCGAACATCACACCTGTGGGCATTGTACAGGATGGCAACAACTGCCCAAATTATACAGGAACGCACAATCCCTCCATCAGTGCTCAGACTGTCCACAATAGGCTGAGAGAGGCTGGACTGAGGAATTGTAGGCCTGTTGTAAGACATATCCTCACCAGACATCACCGGCAACAACATCACCTATGTTCACAAACCCACAGTCGCATGATCAGACAGGACTGGCAAAAAGTGCTCTTCACTGACGAGTCGTGGTTTTGTTTCACCAGCGGTGATGGTCGGATTTGCTTTTATCGTCGAAGGAATGAGCGTTACACCGAGACCTCTACTCTGGAGCGGGATCAATTTGGAGGTGGAGGGTCCGTCATGGTCTGGGGCGGTGTGTCACAGCATCATTGGACTGAGCTTGTTGTCATTGCAGGCAATATCAATGCTGTGCGTTGCAGGAAGACATCCTCCTCCCTCATGTGGTACCCTTCCTGCAGGCTCATCCTGACATGACCCTCCAGCATGACAATGCCAGCAGCCACACTGCTCGTTCTGTGTGTGATTTCCTGCAAGACAGGAATGTCAGTGTTCTGCCATGGCCAGCGAAGAGGCCAGATCTCAATCCCATTGAGCACGTCTGGGACCTGTTGGATTGGATGGTGAGGGCTAGGGCCATTCTCCCCAGAAATGTCCGGGAACTTGCAGGTGCCTTGGTGGAATAGTGAGGTAACATCTCACAGCAAGACCTGGCAAATCTGGTGTAGTGCATGAGGAGGAGATGCACTGCAGATTTAGCTGGTGGCCATACCAGATACTGACTGTTACTTTTGATTTTGACCCCCCCCCCTTGTTCAGGGACACATTATTCAATTTCTATTAGTCACATGTCTGTGGAACTTGTTCAGTTTGTCTCAGTTGTTGAATTTTGTTATGTTCTTACAAATGTTAAGTTTGCCGAAAATTAACACAGTGAGAGGACGTTTCTTTTTTTGTTGAATTTATCTCTCTCTCTGTTTTTTCCACTCAAAATGATGTTGATTGCAAATCTGGGCTCAACAGTGTGTTTGGGTTTCTCTAGATTCATAACTTTGGGGCAACAATCCATACATTTAGGGCAACCACAGCATGCTGCAGACCTGTCTGGGTTTTTCATTGGTCTCTTGTACATTACAGGCCACCGGACCACTGTGTGTAAGGGTTTGATTGGACAGCAGCCGGAGGATAAATTAAGTCACTTGACTGGAACACTGACGCCTCTGTCCATGGAGCTTCAGCTCAGCATCGCACCTTTACTCAACATACATACCCTACTCTGTCGCTCCATCTCTCACTGCATATCTCTCTAACTCTCTTTACCCTGTTACTTGTGGTTGACTTTTGTTTAGGGTTGTGAAAGGCAGTCTGGGGTATACCCCGTGTGTCTGGGGCCTGATCACTAGGAACCAAATGGACCAAAATGGGGAGGGACTGACTGAATTTGTCCAATAGGACACTCTTGTTTTTCTGTTTTCTGTTGCAAAACTGTTTTAATACTGGTTGCACTAATGAATCCACCCCAGGTGAGGGGTATCTTCTAACAGGCTGCTCCCAAGTCACCCCACAGCTAATTTGTGCTTGGAAACGACTGTGATAGTCAACATACTGACATAGACACAAGCGCATGTCCTCTGTGCAACACAGTTGTCTTTGGGGTAGTGGCTGCTCCCCGACTTCCTCATTAGGCTATGGGCCTTGCTTTCACAGGACACAAACACACACGCACACACACACACACACACTAATTTCTACCCGTGGGTTTACAGCTTTGTTCCAGCACACATAAACACACACTAAACCAAGTCTTAAACACAAACATTCACATTAACAGTTCTCCACTCAGTGCCTCACCTATAGTAGCTACTAGCTAGCCTAACCGCCCTCAGTGATAAGCTTCTGTAAACAGTACAAGCTGTGTGTGTACGGACGGATAAATAATTGCTCATGCAGTTCTGAACGTTTTATGTCCATCTGCAGTAGGAAAACACAGGCTAAATACACACATGCTCAAATGAAATCAGCTGTGTTCTATGGCTACCCTCAAGGAATTAGTCTCTGAGGGCAAGGAAACACACACACACACACAGTGCCCCTGAGAGGGGTGTCAGTAAGCCAAACGGGACACAGACTCTAGCTGTGTTTCTGGGTGAAGTGCAGATAGGACCCTCCCAGAGCCCGCTGTTCTCATGTCATTCCTCAAACACTCACTGTAGTGCTGCATGTCTGTCACGTAGCCACACGCACAGGCACACACACACACACACACACACTGGTCCCATGGGGCGCTCTCCCTCACAGACAAGCGCTTCTGTCACCGGCCTCTCATAGGTGGCCAGGTGTCACTGACTGAATGACCGACTACACAGTAAACACACTAACTGTAGTTCAGTGGTTCTCTCCTGCTCTACAGAGGCTATTTCACACACTGTCTGTATTTATCACGTACTCAACTGCAGCATAACGGGTCATTATCCCACAGCTGCTCCTGCAGTAATCTAGCAACATGTTTGGCCTGGTACCGTCAGTGGCGTTTCAACATCAGTGGCATCAGCTTTTTTGTTGGACTGACTTCATGAGACTCATCTAGGCCTACCTCTCCTGGCAAAGTGAGGATGTGAATCCGGCCTGGTTTAAAACTAGGGTGAAATTGCCCCTAGACCCTGTTCGTGGGTCAGTTTAGCATTATCCCTACCGAGAGTTAAGATTAGGTTTGAGGTGAAGCTGAGCCTAGATTTGTACCAAGGGAATTCAGGGGAGCTTTACCCCAGGAGTGGACTGTTGTGCCACAGTGCCCTCTGCTGCATCAGAGCACATCTAGGGCAGGGAATATCAAGGTACCTCAGGATACGATATCACGATACTTAGGTGCCGATATGGTATGTATTAAGATTCTCACGGTTCTGTATGTATTTCGATACTGTGGTTTTATTGCAAGACTATGTTCCTGGCATATTACTCACCATACCTGGTGCAGAGGGAGCCATGAGAAAACAAGTTTATCAGTCATGTAAATGAAAGTTCTGGAAACATGGTGGCTCACTATTTTATAAAGAAGATTAAGAACAAGCTATAGGATGGAAAAAGTTTTGGCACAGGTATAGCCGACTAGAGCTAGCTAATGCTACCTAGCAAAAATGTATCAATAAATAAAACATATTAGTACCCAATATATATCGATATTTCTTTCCCAATGACTAAGCACATCCTCTCTCTCTCCCCTCCCAGTTCTACCCACCCTTCACTCCCTTCCACCCTCACTCCCTTTTGTGAGCAAAACACATCACTCACGAGGGTGTGGGTAAAAGAAGGCCCCACTCGCCAAGGAAATGTAGCTCGCTGGTTCTCACTGATGAGCCGGCTTGTCCTACTGATGGAGTTAGGGTACCACACACGTACAGAGTTGTATTTGATTTACGTAAAGAGGTGTGTGTGTGTGTGTGTGTGTGTGTGTGTGACTGCAGGGGACGGAGGAGGGATGTTTTGGGGTGTCCCTTTTTCATGGACCTGTTGTCCTGACATTGGCACACTAATATGGCTAAATGAGAGCCACAGAACACAAAACATGTGTTTAGGTAGTAGATTAAGATTAGGTAGTAGACCAGGTTAACCTCCACTAGAAAACACTTTTTCCCGTTTCATGTTCTCTGACTTGACTCAGGGTTGGGAGTTTTATGTGCGAGCTGGCCGCTAGGTTCAGCCGATATTATGATAGTATCGTCTATCGAAGACTATTGACAGACATTGAGACGTAACAGACGATAGTTTAGCCTTGGGAAGCGCATGGCAAGGCAGCATTCCCAGTAATCTGCCTATTCATATGTGCTATAGCCTATTTCAATAAATAGCATACAGTGGGGCAAAAAAGTATTTAGTCAGCCACCAATTGGAATCCAGAAAAAAATCCAGAAAATCACATTGTAGGATTTTTTATGAATTTATTTGCAAATTAATAAGTATTTGGTCACCTACAAACAAGCAAGATTTCTGGCTCTCACAGACCTGTAACTTCTTATTTAAGAGGCTCCTCTGTCCTCCACTCATTGCCTGTATTAATGGCACCTGTTTGAACTTGTTATCAGTATAAAAGACACCTGTCCACAACCTCAAACAGTCACACTCCAAACTCTACTATGGCCAAGACCAAAGAGCTGTCAAAGGACACCAGAAACAAAATTGTAGACCTGCACCAGGCTGGGAAGACTGAATCTGCAATAGGTAAGCAGCTTGGTTTGAAGAAATCAACTGTGGGAGCAATTATTAGGAAATGGAAGACATACAAGACCACTGATAATCTCCCTCGATCTGGGGCTCCACGCAAGATCTCACCCTGTGGGGTCAAAATGATCACAAGAACAGTGAGCAAAAATCCCAGAACCACACAGGGGGACCTAGTGAATGACCTGCAGAGAGCTGGGACCAAAGTAACAAAGCCTACCATCAGTAACACACTACCCCACCAGGGACTCAAATCCTGCAGTGCCAGACGTGTCCCCTTGCTTAAGCCAGTACATGTCCAGGCCCGTCTGAAGTTTGCTAGGGAGCATTTGGATGATCCAGAAGAAGATTGGGAGAATGTCATATGGTCAGATGAAACCAAAATATAACTTTTTGGTAAAAACTCAACTCGTCGTGTTTGCAGGACAAAGAATGCTGAGTTGCATCCAAAGAACACCATATCTACTGTGAAGCATGGGGGTGGAAACATCATGCTTTGGGGCTGTTTTTCTGCAAAGGGACCAGGACGACTGATCCGTGTAAAGGAAAGAATGAATGGGGCCATGTATCGTGAGATTTTGAGTGAAAACCTCCTTCCATCAGCAAGGGCAATGAAGATGAAATGTGGCTGGGTCTTTCAGCACGACAATGATCCCAAACACACCGCCCGGGCAACGAAGGAGTGGCTTCGTAAGAAGCATTTCAAGATCCTGGAGTGGCCTAGCCAGTCTCCGGATCTCAACCCCATATAACAAAGTATTGAGAAACTTTTGTTATTGACCAAATACTTATTTTCCACCATAATTTGCAAATAAATTCATTAAAAGTCCTACAATGATTCCTCTGTGAAGATGACGTCATTGAATGTTTCGCCAGCTTTGATCCATGCCTGGGCCTGCAGGACGTGCTTATTAAAGGAGCAATAAAACTGGCTTTCTTTAGACTAGTTGAGTATCTGGAGCATCAGCATTTGTGGGTTCGATTACAGGATCAAAATGGCCAGAAATAAAGTACTTTCTTCTGAAACTCATCAGTCTATTCTTGTTCTGAAAAATGAAGGCTATTCCATGCGAGAAATTGCCAAGAAACTGAAGATCTCGTACAACACTATGTACCACTCCCTTCACAGAACAGCGCAAACTGGCCCTAACCAGAATAAAAGGACGAGTAAGAGGGCCCGGTGCACAATTGAGCAAGAGGACAAGTATATTAGTGTCTAGTTTGAGAAACAGATGCCTCACATGTCCTTAACTGGCAGCTTCATGAAATAGTACAAGCAAAACACCAGTCTCAACATCAACAGTGAAGAGGTGACTCTGGGATGCTGGCCTTCTAGGCTGTGCTATCATAATTGCAAAAGGGTTTTCTAAAATGATAAACTTGGATTAGCTAACACAACGTGCCAGTGGAACACAGGAGTGACGGTTGCTGATAATGGGCCTCTGTATTCCTATGTAGATATTCCATATAGAATCTGCCGTTTCCAGCTACAATAGTCATTTACAATATTAACAATGTCTTCACTGTATTTCTGATCAATTTTATGTATGCATGTACAGTTGAAGTCAGAAATGTACATACACTTAGGTTGGAGTCATTAAAACTAGTTTTTCAACCACTCCACAAATTTCTTGTTAACAAACTATAGTTTTGGCAAGTTGGTTAGGACATCTACTTTGTGCATGACACAAGTAATTCTTCCAACAATTGTTCATAGACAGATTATTTAACTTATAATTCACTGTATCACAATTCCAGTGGGCCAGAAGTTTACATACACTAAGTTGACTGTGCCTTTAAACAGCTTGGAAAATTCCAGAAAATTATGTCATGGCTTCAGAAGCTTCTGATAGGCTAATTGACATAATTTGAGTTAATTGGAGGGTGTGCCTGTGGATGTATTTCAAGGCCTACCTTCAAACTCGGTGTCCCTTTTCTTGACATCATGGGAAAATCAAAAGAAATCAGCCAAGACCTCAGAAAAACAATTGCAGACCTTCACAAGTCTGGTTCATCATTGGGAGCAATTTCCAAACGCCTGAACATACCACGTTCACCTGTACAAACAATAGTACGCAAGTATTAACAGCATGAGACCACGCAGCCGTCATACCGCTCAGGAAGGTGACGCGTTCTGTCTCCTAGAGATTAATGTACTTTGGTGCGAAAAGTGCAAATCAATCCCAGAACAACAGCAAAGGACCTTGTGAAGATGCTGTAAACAATTGTTGGAAATATTTCTTGTCATGCACAACGTGGATGTCCTAACCGACTTGCCAAAACTATACTTTGTTAACAAGAAATGTGTGGAGTGGTTGAAAAAACGTGTTTTACTGACTCCAACCTATGTCAACTTCCGACTTCAACTGTAAGTAACGTGCCATAGAATTCTGCCGCAGCCCGCAAGCTGTGCCGCAGTACGACGCAACTTTAAAGGAAGAACCACGGTATAGTCCAATAGCCTAAGAAGGTACGGTTGTCCTAGGCATAGGCTAATCTCAATCACAGCTTTATGAAAGATAGAACAAACAATGGCTTATTATGAGCGGAGGATGAGGCAGATAAAGCAATTATTATCCACTTCTGAGGAAGGTGAACTTTGTTTCTATCGAGCCCGTGATTTATAGCCTAACTCACAACTGTATGAGAGCCCGTTCCTCATCGGTTCAGTGTCACTTTGCTCCATCATGTGCGCGAGACACACACACCTTTTCCATCCTGAAGCTCAACCAAAAAGGAATATTCAAAAAGATTTGCCTGCACTTTAGCCTCTGCCCAGGCTTTCAACAACATTATCTTTTGTCATGATTCTTCCAGTCGTAGCATGCGATTTGGCGCAATAGCCCAATGGTGCTTTAACAGAATTTATTTGTTTACGTTTTGCCAATAGGGTGTGATACCATCGTTTATGAGTACATAATCAACATAGCACAGAAGTTGACATGGTCAATCCCGACTAGCCACTCTGCAGCAGACTGAATGGCCGTCTTTGTCAGTGGGGCAAAATCGTCCATTCAGAGGACTGATTGTGTTACATGGCCTGCTATCGCTGAGCTCTGCAGACACTGGGTTGTGTCCCAAATTGCACCCCTAAGTCCGTATGTAGTACACTATTTTTGACCAGAGCCACATTGGCTCGGGTCAAAATAAATGCTCTTAATGGAGTAAGGTGCCATTTTGGACAAACCCTCTGAGAGAAGGGAAGGGGAATATATTGAGGCTTTAATCTAAATTGGTATGGTCTCACATGGAGACGTTCCCACCCCCCTTCTCTCTGTTTTGGGGTCTCCTGTTGTTTTCCTGACTCAAGTGGTTGGTATGGGAATGCTTAAGCAAATGTCTCTGTCTCTGCCCATGAACTTACTTGACTCCTGTTGAATGTCTGTCTGTCTGGTTGGCAGAAAACAACCCTGAACTTGAAGACCTCTCTGTCTGTGTGTGTGTGTGTGGGTCAAATCAAATATTATTTGTCATATGCGCCGAATATAACAGGTGTAGACCTTACCATGAAATCCTTACTTGCAGGCCCTTAACCAACAATGCATTTCAATAAATAGTTAAAATATTCACTAAATAAACTGAAGTAAAAAATAAAAAGTAACACAATGTAACAATACAGGGGTACGATACAGAGTCAATGTCGAGGGCTACAGGTTAGGTGTGTGTGCACACCTGTGTTTTGTGTGTGTACGGGTGCGTAAATGTGTGTGTGTGTGGAGGTCCTCCTGCTCTAGGGTAAACGCTTGTGCCAGTGGTGTGCGGCTGCTTTCTTTGGGCCCGGGGCAGGTCACAGACAGTGAATCCCAAACAACCCCCTCGCCCTGACCAACTTGCTATCAACTTCAAGACATGCAAATTCATGTTCCACTTTTAAATAATAAAACAAACGTAAACTCAAATAATGCTGTGCCCTATGGGATTCCACTTTGCTCTGAAGCCAGAGTGGCTATTGGAGGGTCTAATTAGCCCCGACACCCTCCATTTTCACTCCCTCAGCTTCGGGCGATAATCCGTATTGCTATAGCAATTCATAGAACGACAAGTTTCTAACAGTGTGCACCACTGTAATTAAAAAAAAAAAAATCCTTTAAACTACTACTAGTTTGATAGTTGTAGCCATCAATTGGCCCATTAACAATCATTTATCTAGTAGAGGCTACTTATCATAATGAACGATATCAGCAAAAGGCCTGCGATAAGTGTTCGGTGTTGACCATTTTCGGTTTATTGTTCCAGCTCAAGGGGCGAGGGGAAGGGGCTGATTTGGGTTTCATCCAGTCCCCTGGCTCCTATTTTCTCTTCCCGATACCAGTCACCTGACAGAGCCACCGTACGTCACCACAACATCTCTCTCTCTGCCACACATTACCATACACACACTCTCACACGCACAAACACTCCTAGGGGAGAGAGTGCAGCTCACCACCCGACCCCAGCCAGATACAGAGGAAGCGTGTGTCAGTGAAGAGCAGAGCTGCAGCATCGTTCGTCCGTCTGGCAGTGTAATTGTAGAGCTGTCTCCTAGCATGTCATATTGGTTGTGTCCCAACTGTCACCCCATTCCCCTATATAGTGCTCCACTTTTCACCAGAGCCCAATGGCGCCTGGTCAAAATTAGTGCACTGTATACGGAATAGGGTGCCAGTTGGGACACAAACATTGTCTTTTCCACTGCTGCCTGTCGGACAGGAACATTACAGCACGCTGGACAAAGGAAGTCCTTGATTTACTCGATACGCCTCAGAACGTTTATGCAACTTCCCCATAGAGACAGGAATATTGCAGTGGAATTGCAAAACATCTTGATTGGTGGGAACCAGTTAGGAATTTACGGGATTTTCACATTAAGCAAGTCAAACTGTTGGGTTTCGTGACACGCAAAGATCTGCCTTTCACTCAAGGGCATCCAAGATGACACTAAGTTGAGTCTGTCTAGGTTGACTTTGGGTTCAGGCTTCATGTCCTCTGACTGCTCGGAATGCGCTCTGATTCTGAATCATGGATTCCTGTTTAAGAATCGGAGTTCGCTCACTTTGTCCTCATTGCCCCGCTACCATAGATGGCTGGGATGTTTACCTGCAAAACCGATGTGCGTGCTCCCGAGAGGCCGGAAACAGACAGGGTTGATTTACAATTATAGGATTATGTCAACTATATTTTGCCTCAATGTTTATTGAAAACACATACATTCACACAATAAGGTACTTGTTGTCTCTCAAAGACATTGTTACTGTTGTTGGTTAGCTAGCTAGTGGATTTGAGCCATATTAGCATAGATGTGACATGAGTCAACACACCTCAAAACAAGGCATGGTATCAAGAACAAGATACAAGTCGCTGAGACAAGCCGCCTATGATTCCCCACACGGCATCTTCTTGTCATTGTTGCTCTCTGACCCTTCAGAATCATAGCACAGCCTTTTGCCTATGCAATGTGCGCACATCATTGTCGTTACGTTGTCAGGCAACCCGTCTGAGTGTGTTATTACTATGATTCCCTCATTGCCCTGGCGGACCAGATTAGGACGCTGGCCCTCTGTGGCTGCAGTGGGAGGCTTGAAGAGTTAATGGCTGCGTAGTTTGGGACCCGTTCCCTGTGCCAGCCTTCCAGGCTGTGTAGCTAGCAGCGGAGGACACACCGTCAGCCCGTCTAGCCGCCCGGTCTTGCCTGCTGGAGGTGTGTTCTGAATCCAACAACCAGCCTCTTGTGAGTAAAGTACTTGTTAGGAGAGCTCTGCTCAGGCTGTGCTATCCAAAGCCACTTTTGGGGGGGCTGCCGTTGCCATGGTGATACAAGGAGGGGTTTAGGGATGTGTTGATGGAATTGAAGTAAATATTTTTGAAAGATGTAGGCCTGCCCTGGTAAACCTACAGGGATATGTGTGTAGTTCTGTGTGTGCAACCCGTAGCGTGCTGATGTCTGCCGCGTGTTTTGATGGAGTGGAGGGAATTGAGATGCGCTGATTGTTTATCTAAATTGCACCATGTGAGCATGCACTGCATCAAAAGTTCAACACTAACTTTTCTGGTAAACAGCACGACATAGTTGATTTATCCCAACCTTTTTGCGTTCACATGCACCCTCGATCAACTCTTTGATCTCATTGACAAATGTTGAGTCTAATGTTTGGTTACAGCATAGGCTATGTGTTGCAGATGGGAAGTGTCCTAACCCAGTCAAGTTTAAATATGCCAACGCTACGAAATGGCTTGGTGATGTCATTTTTCAATGCTGTTATTTATTAAAAAGCTGACGTGTTTCTTTGTCAAAGCTGTGTTGTCCTAACCCAGTGTTCCTCTGTCTCTTTAGCCTTTCTTCAGACTTCTGAACCTGCGGAAACTGGGTCTGAGTGACAATGAGATCCAGAGGCTCCCTCCTGAGGTGGCCAACTTCATGCAGCTGGTGGAGCTCGACATCTCCAGAAACGGTACGTGCGCTTGAACACACACACACACACACAGGGGTCTGGCGGTCTGCGGCCCCTCTGCTGGGGTCAAAACCAGGTTCAAAACCAGCATACAGCAGACGTGCGTGCAAATTACCACCATAAACAGACACCAATTTTAACCACCCGGTAATAAATGTCAAATTCTGAATAACATCCCTTACAGAGAACCAACAAAGTAAGACCTAGAGCAAAAACCTGCATTCATGGGCAGGCGAGCTTAACAAAATACAAGCAAGCAGGCAAAAGTCTAAATAGACCAATAGAAACTAGGGCTGTCCCCGGCAAAATAAAATCTTAGTCGATCGAGAGTCATCTGTTCTTTCCAATCGATTGGTTGAAATGTAAAACGTGTTTTTTCCATATATAAACACCTGTGTTCTAATAAAAACATTGCAGGTAGAAAATATCCTGATATACATAAATATCTTATGAAACACATTTGCTACGCATGGGGGTTTGTTCATGTTCTTCAATCGCTCTGGCTGTCTGCAACAAACGTGAAACATTTTATCAACTATAATCTGGGTAGGCTACGGCCCGGCAGCTCGCGCTAGCTGCACCATTGAGCTCCGGACAGACACAGCTGTACATTCGGGAAGTATTCAGACCCCTTCATCCTTTCCACATTTTTTTTTTTTTTTTTTACAGTAAAGCCTTATTCTAAAATGGATTCAAATGTTTTATTTCTTCAATCAGCAATATAGACACAGTACACCATAATGACAAAGCGAAAACTGTTTTTTTAGAAATGTTTGTATATGTATAAAAAAAACTACTGAAATAC
Organism: Oncorhynchus tshawytscha; assembly: GCF_018296145.1. Classification (NCBI taxonomy): domain Eukaryota; kingdom Metazoa; phylum Chordata; class Actinopteri; order Salmoniformes; family Salmonidae; genus Oncorhynchus; species Oncorhynchus tshawytscha. The sequence goes on from NC_056444.1 coordinate 42,518,114, forward strand.
TACATTTACATAAGTATTCAGACCCTTTACTCAGTACTTTGTTGAAGCACCTTTGGCAGCGATTACAGCCTCGAATCTCCTTCGGTATGATGCTACAAGCTTGGCACACCTGGATTTGGGGAGTTTCTCCCATTCTTCTCTGCAGATCCTCTAAAGCTCTGTCAGGTTGGATGGGTCGCGTTGCTGCACAGTTATTTTCAGGTCTATCCAGAGATGTTTGATCGGGTTCTGGCTGGGCCACTCAAGGACAATCCACTCCTGCGTTGTCTTGCCTGTGTGCTTAGGGTCGTTGTCCGGTTGTAAGGTGAACCTTCCGAGTCTCATAGCAAAGGGTCTCAATACTTACAGTACCAGTCAAAAGTTTGGACACACCTACTCATTCAAGGGTTTTTATTTTTTACTATTTTATACATTGTAGAATAAAAGTGAAGACATCAAAACTATGAAATAACACACATAGAATCGTGTAGTAACCAAAATTATTTTAATCATCAAAATATATTTTATATTTGAGATTCTTCAAAGTAGCCAACCTTTGCCTTGATGACAGCTTTGCACACTCTTGGCATTCTCTCAACCAGCTTCACCGGGAATGCTTTTTAACAGTCTGGAAGGAGTTCCCACATATGCTGAGCACTTCTTAGGTGCATTTCTTTCACTCTGCGGTCCAACTCATCCCAAACCTTGCCAATTGGGTTGAGGTCGGGTGATTGTGGGGGACTGATGCAGCACTCCATCACTCTCCTTCTTGGTCAAATAGCCCTTACACACTGGAGGTGTGTTGGGTCATTGTCCTGTTGAAAAACAAATGATAGTGGGGACTAAGCGCAAACCATATGTGACCGTTGCTGCAGAATGTTGTGGTAGCCGTGCTGGTTAAGTGTACCTTGAATTCTAAATAAATCAGTGTCACCAGCAAAGCACCATCACACCACCTCCTCCATGCTTAACGGTGGGAACCACACATGTGGAGATAATCCGTTCACCTACTCTGCGTCTCACAAAGACACGGCGGTTGGAACCAAAAATCTCAAATTTGGACTCATCAGACCAAAGGACACATTTCTACCAGTCTAATGTCCATTGCTTGTGTTTCTTGGCCCAAGCAAGTCTCTTCTTATTGGTGTCCTTTAGTAGTGGTTTCTTTGCAGCAAATCGACCATGAATGCCTGATTCACGCAGTCTCCTCTGAACAGTTGAGATGTCTGTTACTTGAACTCTGTGAAGCATTTATTTGGGCTGCAATTTCTGAGGCTGTTAACTCTAATGAGCTTATCCTCTGCAGCAGAGGTAACTCTGGGTCTTCATTTCCTGTGGCGGTCCTCATGAAAGCCAGTAACATAATAGCGTTTGATGGTTTTTGCGACTGCACCTGAAGAAATGTTCAAAGTTCTTGAAATGTTCCAGATTGACTGACCTTCATGTCTTAAAGTAATGATGAGCTGTTGATTCTCTTTTCTTATTTGAGCTGTTCTTGCCATAATATAGACTTGTTTTTTTTTTACCAAATAGGGCTATCTTCTGTATACCCACCCCTATCTTGTCACAACACAACTGATTGCCTCAAACGCGTTAAGAAGCAAATAAATTAAACAAATAAACCTTTAACTAGGCACAGCTGTTAATTAAAATGCATTCCAGGTGACCTCATGAATCTGGTTGAGAGAATGCCAAGAGTGTGCAAAGCTGTCATTAAGGTAAACATGCTGACCACACTGCTCACGTCTCACGTCCGTGCAAAATAAATGTACACGTTATTCAATCATTGCACTCACACTGCGCTAAAATAGAGGTTAGGTTATAGGTTATATTTGTGATGCTCAACACGCTGCTCAACACGCTGCAAGTCCGGCCTCTCCCATCTCCTCATTGGTGTTTAGGAGCATATACACACGTGGGTGATTGAAAGATGAACTGACGTCCACATTCCAGTCGGTTGTAGTAATGCACCGTAAAGTTGGCTGCCAACCTCCATATAACGTCCAAAGACGTAAAAAAGAAGCCAGAGTAAGGAGGAGAGATGACGAGGAATTCGGTTTACCGATTTATCTGAGGATTAATTTTCGGAGTAGAGGACCTTGTGAATTTCAGGTAAAATGACAACCCAATATTTATGTCCCTGGAAAAATAGCTAGCAACAGCAAGCTGCCTTAAATGTTGAATGCTTTTCGACCTGTACCCAAATTTAATATACCGTAATTTCCGGACTATAAACTGCTACTTTTTTCCCACGCTTTGAACCTCGCGGTTTATACAATGACGCAGCTAATTTATGGATTTTTCCCGCATTCACAAGATTCATGCCGCCAAAAAACTACGCACTGTCACATAGTGTGACGTAAATCGAGCGCGCTCAAACTTCCCATCATTCTGATTACGGTAGTAATTTTGTCACCCTCATCATGGCAAAGACACGGAGAAATGCATATGATGCAGCTTTCAAGTTGAAGGCGATCGATCTGGCTGTTGGGAAAGGAAATAGAGCTGCTGACAGCGTGGAGCATTGTCAAAAAATCCACAATCATCAACGGGTTTCGAAAGGCTGGACTGCTGCGTGTTGAAGAGGGCAGCGATCCAACATCGGATAAAGCAATTCTGAGGCTATTCAACTCCGACACCGAAGGAGATGACTTAAGTGGTTTCAGTGCACAGGAGGAGGAAGATGGTGACCAATGACTTTCTTGGTAGGCTACTGTTTACTGCTATTTTTTTTAAACATTTTTGTAACAAGCCGTGTTTCGTTAAAGCCTATTTATTTTTGTTACAAGCCGTGTTTAGTTTAAAAGCCTATTTATTTTTGTTACAAGCAGTGTTTCGTTTAAAGGCTGTGTAAAGTTCATTTGTTTCAATGTACCGGTAGGCACCTGCGGCTTATAGACGTGCAGCTTATTTATGTACAAAATACATATTTTTTTTATTTATTCAGTGGGTGCGGTTTATATTCAGGTGCGCTTAATAGTCCAGAAATTACGCTAATTGTTTCTGACTTTGTTTTGATATTTCAACATGTGTGTCCTAATCGTGTCTGGTATGGGGGTACAAAATCAACAGCGCGATGGCGCAGGTGCACGTCCGGTTTGGTCAGCATGAAAGTGTGGCTACTTTGAAGAATCTCATATAAAATATATTGTGATTTGTTTAACACTTTTTTTGGGGGTTACTACATGATTCCATATGTGTTATTTAATATTTTTTTGTCTTCACTATTATTCTACAATGTAGAAAATAGTAAAAATAAAGAAAAACCCTTGAATGAGTAGGTGTGTCGATATGTAAGGAAGTCTCGAGCTGAGTGTAGTGGTACCTGAGTGTGGTCTCCAGCTTATCATGAGATACTTCTTCCTAGAGTTTTCATATGTATTTTTCGTAGCTGTTTACATACCACCACAGTCAGAGGCTGGCACTAAGACAACATTGAATGAGCTGTATTCCGCCATAAGCAAACAAGAGAACGTTCACCCAGAGGCGGCGCTCCTAGTAGCCAGGGACTTTAATGCAGGGAAACCTAAATCCATTTGACCAACTTTCTATCAGCATGTTAATGTGCAACCAGAGGAAAAAGAACTCTGGACCACCTTTACTCCACACACAGAGACCCGTACAAAGCTCTCCCTTGCCCTCCATTTGGCAAATCTGACCATAATTCTATCCTCCTGATCCCTGCTTACAAGCAGAAATTAAAGCAGGAAGCACCAGTGACTAGATCAATAAAAAAAGTGGTCAGATGAAGCAGATGCTAAACTACAGGACTGTTTTGCTAGCACAGACTGGAATATGTTCCGGCATTCCTCCGATGGCATTGAGGAGTACACCATATCAGTCATTGGCTTCATCAATAAGTGCATCGATGACTTGTCCCCACTGTGACCGTACGTACATACTAGAGGTCGACCGCTTAATCGGAATGGCCGATTTAATTAGGGCGATTTCATGTTTTCATAACAATCGGAAATCGGTATTTTTGGGTGCCGATTTGCCGTTTTAAAATAATAATAAAAAATTACATTTATTGTTTTTTATTTAATTTATTTAACTAGGCAAGTCAGTCAGTCAAGAACAGTCAGTCTTATTTTCAGTGACGGCCTAGGAATGGTGGGTTAACTGCCTCGTTCAGGGGCAGGATGACAATTTCACCTTGTCAGCTCGAGGGATCCAATCTTGCAACCTTACAGTTAACTAGTCCAATGCAATAACGACCTGCCTCTCTCTCGTTGCACTCCACAAGGAGACTGCCTGTTACGCGAATGCAGTAAGCCAAGGTAAGTTGCTAGCTAGCATTAAACTTATCTTTATAAAAACAATCCATCATAATCACTAGTTAACTACACATGGTTGATGATATTACTAGATATTATCTAGCGTGTCCTGCGTTGCATATAATCTGACTAAGCATACAAGTATCTGACTGAGTGGTGGTAGGCAGAAGCAGGTGCGTAAACATTCATTCAAACAGCACTTTCGTGCGTTTTGCCAGCAGCTCTTCGTTGTGCGTCAAGCATTGCGCTGTTTATGACTTCAAGCCTATCAACTCCCAAGATGAGGCTGGTGTAACCGAAGTGAAATGGCTAGCTAGTTAGCGCGCGCTAATAGCTTTCTGAGCCTTGGGGTGGTTGTTTCCCTTGCTCTGCATGGGTAACGCTGCTTCGATGGTGGCTGTTGTCGTTGTGTTGCTGGTTCGAGCGAGGAGAGCGACGGAAGCTATACTGTTACACTGGCAATACTGAAGTGCCTATAAGAACGTCTATTAGTCAAAGGTTAATGAAATACAAATGGTATATAGGGAAATAGTCCTATAATTCCTATAATAACTACAACCTAAAACTTCTTACCTGGGAATATTGAAGACTCATGTTAAAAGGAACCACCAGCTTTCATATGTCCTCATGTTCTGTTGTGGACGTCAGTTTATCTTTCAATCACCCTTACATAGCACATATTGCACTTTTACTTTCTTCTCCAAGACTTTGTCTTTGCATTATTTAAACCAAATTGAACATGTTTCATCATTTACTTGAGGTTAAATTGATTTTATTGAGGTATTATATTAAGTTAAAATAAGTGTTCATTCAGTAATGTTGTAATTGTCATTATTTCAAATAAAAAATGTAAAAAATTGGCTTTTTTGGTCCTCCAATAATCTGTATCGGCGTTGAAATTCATAATTGGTCGACCTCTAGTACATACCCCAACCAGAAGCCATGGATTACAGGCAACATCTGCACTGAGCTCAAGGCTAGAGCTGCCGCTTTCAAGGAGCGGGACTATAACCCGGAAGCTTATATGAAATCCTGCTCTGCCCTCCGATGCACCATCAAACAGGCAAAGTGTCAAAACAGGACTAAGATCGAATCGTGGCAGGGCTTGCAAACCATTACAGACTACAAAGGGAAGCACAGCCGAGAGCTGACCAGTGAACCGAGCCTACCAGATGAGCTAAACTACTTCTATTCTTGCTTTGAGGAAAATAACACTGAAACATGCATGAGATCACCAGCTGTTCCGGAAGACTGTGTGATCACGCTCTCCGCAACAGGTCAACGTTCACAAGGCCGAGGGGCCAGACGGACTGCAAGGGCCTGTACTGTGAGCATGGACAAAAGGAATGCCTATGTGAGAATGCTATTCATTGACTACAGCTCAGTGTTCAACACCATAGTGCCCCCGAAGCTCATCAATAAGCTAAGAACTGACGGGCCGCCCCCAGGTGGTAAGGTTAGGGAACAACACATCCACCGCGTTGATCCTCAACACAGGGGCCCCTCAGGGGTGCGTGCTCAGTTCCCTCCCTCCCTGTTCACTCATGACTGCAATGCCAGGCACGACTCCAACACCATCATTAAGTTTGACGATGACACAACAGCGGTAGGCCTGATCACCGACAACGAAGAGACAGCCTTTAGGGAGGTCAGAGACCTGGCCGGGTGGTGCCAGGACATCAACCTCTCCCTCAACGTGATCAAGACAAAGGAGATAATCATGGACTACAGGAAAAAGAGGACCGAGCATGCCCCTATTCTCATTGACGGGGCTGCCTTGGAGCAGGTTGAGAGCTTCAAGTTCCTTGGTGTCCACATCACCAACAAACTAACATGGTCCAAGCACACCAAGACGGTGTAGAGGGCACGACAAAACCTATTCCCCCTCAGGAGACTGAAAAGATTTGGCATGGGTCCTCAGATACACAAAAGGTTCTACAGCTGCACCATCGAGAGCATGACCTGACTGGTTGCATCACTGCCAGGTGTGGCAACTGCTCGGTCTCCGACCGCAAGGCACTACAGAGGGTAGTGCGTATTGCCCCTGGCATCACTGAGGCCAAGCTTCCTGTCATCCAGGACCTCTATACCAGGCGGTGTCAGAGGAAGGCCCTAAAAATTGTCAAAGACTCAAGCCACCCTAGTCATAGATTGTTCTCTCTGCTACCGCACGGCAAGTGGTACCGGAGCGCCAAGTCTAGATCCAAGAGGCTATTAAACAGCTTCCACCCCAAGCCATAAGACTCCTGAACATCTAATCAAATAGCTACCCAGACTACTGCATTTCCCCCCTCCCCCTTTTACACCGCTGCTACTCTCTGTTGTTATCATCTATGCATAGTCATTTTAATAACCCTACCTACATGTACGTATTACTTCAACTAACCGGTGCCCCCACACATTGACTCTATATACAGCGGGGGTACCGGTACAGTCTCGATATTGTTATTTTACTGCTGCTCTTGAATTACTTGTTACTTTTATCTCTTATTTTCATCCGTATTCTTTTCAACTGCATTGTTGGTTAGGTGCTCATAAGTAAGGTCTACACCTAGGTCTACACCTGCAAGGTCTACAAGGTCTACACCTGCATTCGGCGCATGTGACGATTAACATTTGATTTGTAGCGTAACACAATGTGGAAAAGTGAAGCTGTCTGAATACTTTCCGAATGCACTGTAACCCCCCTCATTACAAATCAATGGCAGAAGTCAATTCCGCCCTTGATTGTTTACGTCAAACCGATCTCAAATGGTTTCTCATTTTGCAACTTCGCACGAGCACACACAATGGAAATAGTATTTTCTCTCTCGTGTCCTTGGTGTACATATCATATAGCAGGTGACAGGAAAAGCAGTATACAGTATTGTTATATCTGACTGTGCTCCCCCTCTCTAATCTCTGTCTCTGTCCACAGACATTCCTGAGATCCCCGAGAGCATTAAGTTCTGCAAGGCATTGGAGATTGCAGACTTCAGTGGAAACCCCCTCTCCAAGTTAGTGGATCAGTCCAGTGCCACCTCTCTCTCTCTGCTGTTGCCATTGTGTTTTTGCCTTTGAGATATATGGGGGAGGTCACTGTCATACTTGTGCTTTGTGTCATGTTGTGATTATTTCCTTTCCATAATGGCCTGAAGATAAACAGTTCAAGACAATGAAACAAATGTGCAACGAACTGTGCAGGTAGTTGTTGCCCAGATGTGTCAAAGGCTCAGAGCAGGCCCTTTCTCAGTATTAGATTATGTACAGTACATGAGCAAGACACCTGGAGGAGAACAAGGCTTTGTGAGGCTACAGTATGCTGTTCTCTGACCTTGAAACTACATTAAAGGCCCAGTACAGTCAAAAGCGTGATTTCCTGTGTCCATATTTCCACACTGCGATTGGAATAATACTGTGATATAGTGAAAGTGATGATAATGCCCTTTTAGTCTAAGAACTGTTTGAAAAGACTGCCTGACAGTTCAGCCTGTTTTGGCCTGCATGGTTACGCCACGGTTAATTAGTTAATAGACCAATAAGAAAGCGTTCCAAGCCTCTCTGCTAATATAAGCTAGTTTTCAGTTGTCCCCTCCCCACTCAGACATCTCCCAGACAGTCCTAGCAAAATGATTGCTTGAGAAATGATAATATATTGAGGAAAAAACGGCTGTATTGCACATTTTAACATGGCGTTTAAGTATACAGTAGAAGTGTAATGCTTTTGGCGAGGCAAACCATCTCCCTGCTTTTACTTCTATAGAATAAGAAAGGAACTGTTGGCAGGAGTGGTGATGGTGAGTGCTTTGACAGATGGATCTGGCCACTTACGCTGCGTCCCTAATGGCACCCTTTTCCTATATAGTGCACCACTAAAAAAGTGCATATATGACAGGAATAGGGTGCTATTTGGGATGCTGCCATAGGCAGATGAAGCAGCTGTTCCAAGTGCTTCAAGGGCTGGTGTTAAAGGGCCATTTTTTTTCTCTGTGTTTCTCTCCATCTGTTTTCCCCTCTCCCTTTCTGTCCTCGTCACCAGGTTGCCTGATGGTTTCACTCAGCTCAGAGGGCTCGCCCACCTGGCACTTAACGATGTTTCATTGCAGACACTGCCCAACGACATAGGAAAGTAAGTGCACACACACACACGCACCAACAAAATATGCAGACCAACCACCTTGCATGCATGGGTGTTTGTAACCAACTCCTACACAGGTTTCCTTCTTACTCTAAACATTCAGCCTCCTCGTTCTGTAAAATGACAGACCTTGGTAAAGGCGTAATTACATGACACAATGGGTTCTCAGATAGCCTGACTGCGTGACCGGTTGGACGAGACCAAACGCCATGCAAAGTTAACCAGGGCCTTCAGACTTAACTCCTCCTCCTCTTCTCTCGTCCTCTCTTCCCTCTCTCCTGCAGCCTGGCCAACCTGGTGACGCTGGAGCTCAGGGAGAACCTGCTCAAGTCCCTGCCCACGTAAGTGCCCTCTTCAGTCTGGCATAGTCCCAGCCACCCTCCATGCTAGGGAAGGTGGTTATTTCCTAGAAAGGAGACCTTGATGATATGACTGGTGATTTGAAGCACAAAGTCCTCTCTAGTATATCTGTTCACTAGCAACCAACATTATTTGCTCTCTTCACTATGGATACAGTTGTTGTGAGAGGAACAGACTGTAAATGTGTGATTTGCTGAATGACCAGCTTGTCATGTGTGTGACTGTGTGGGAATGTGTCAATGATTGGGCGTGATGGTTTAGTCTGACAATCAGTTAGTCTGTCTGGTCCAGACTGTAACAGTCCAGAAGTCGCCTTCAAATACATCACAGTGTGCTTTTGGAAAGTATTCAGACCCCTTTTGGGGCGGCAGTGGTTAGTGTTGGACTAGTAACCGAAAGGTTGCTGGATCGAATCCCCGAGCTGACAAGGTAAAAATCTGTCGTACTAACCCAGAACAAGGCTGTTCCCCAGTAGGCTGTCATTGTAAATAAGAATTTGTTCTTAACTGACTTGCCTAGTTAAATAAAGGTTAAATGTAAAATAAAAATTACTCAGTACTTTGTTGAAACACCTTTGGCAGTGATTACAGCCTCAAGCTTGGCACATCTGTATTTGTGGCGTTTCCCCCATTTTTCTCTGCAGATCCTCTCAAGCTCTGTCAGGATGGATGGGGAGCTTTGCTGCACAGCTATTTTCAGGTCTCTCCAGATATGTTCAATCGGGTTCAAGTCCGGGCTCTGGCTGGGCCACTCAAGGACATTTAGAGACTTGTCTCGAAGCCACTCCTGAGTTGTCTTGGATGTGTGCTTAGGATCGTTGTCCTGGTGGAAGGTGAACCTTCACCCCAGTCTGAAAACCTTCTCCAGAGCACGTGGGACTTCATCAAGGATCTCTCTGTACTTTGCTTTGTTCATCTTTCCCTCAATCCTCTGTCTCCCAGTCCCTACCGCTGAAAAACATCCCCGCAGCATGATGCTGCCTCCACTATGATTCACCGTAGGGATGGTGCCAGGTTTCCTCCAGATGTGACACTAGGCATTCAGGCCAAAGAGTTCAATCTTGGTTTCATCAGAACAGAGGATCTTGTTTCTCATGGTCTGAGCGTCCACAAAGGCCCTTTTCCCCCGATTGCTCAGTTTGGCCGGGTGACCAGCTCTAGGAAGAGTCTACGTGGTTCCAAACTTCTTCCATTTGAGAATGATGGAGGCCATTGTGTTCTTGGGGACCTTCAAAGCTGCAGAAATGTTATGGAACCCTTCCCAGATCTGTGTAATTCCTTCGACCTCATGGCTTGGTTTTTGCTGTGACATGCACTTTCAACTGTGGGACCTTATATAGACAGGCGTGTGCCTTTCCAAATCATGTCCAATCAATTGAATTTACCACAGATGGACTCCAAGTTGTAAAAACATCTCAAGGATGATCAATGGAAACAGGATGCACCTGAGCTCAATTTTGAGTCTCATAGCAAAGTGTCTGAATACTTATGTAAATCAGGTTTTTCTGTTAATTAAAAAAAAACTCATTTGCAAAAATTTCTAAACCTGTTTTCGCTTCGGCATTATGCAGTATTGTGTGTTGGTTGATTATGAAAAAATGTAATACATTTTAGAATAAGGCTGTAACGTAACAGTGTGGAAAAAGGGGTGTGAGTACTTTCCGAAGGCACTGTATATTCACAACGCTGAGTGAGTTTCAATGAGACCGTGTCGTCTGAGTGTGCAGTAGTCCCCATTACATCAGTGTTTTCTATGATTTATTTGTGTTTCTCTCGCTTATCCAGGTCACTCTCTTTCCTGGTGAAACTGGAGCATCTGGACCTGGGCAGCAATGAACTGGATTTGTTGGTAAGAACAAGCTCTAAATAGCACTCTGTTCCCTATATTGTGCACTACTTTTGACCAGCGCCCAAGGGCCCTAGTACAAAGTGGTTAACTACATAGGGAATAGGGTGCCATTTTCTACGGAGACACTATGTAAAGGATGTGTGATATACAGCATGACAACAACTCACATTCTCAACATACATGGGGGGGGCCATAGAAATATACGCACCCTTGACCCTGGTTTATGTTGTGCCACAAAAACATGTCTTGCATACAAGCTGGTTAGATTTACAGCTCACAGGACATGCCACACAGGATCGTACTCCCTGGATGTCCAGCAGGGTTGGGGGTACAGATTTTTATAAACCCAGAGACCCAACATTCCGGGAACGCTTGTGAAGTAGACTTTGCACACCAGACCGGGGTGTCACACTGACACTTTTACATTTTTGTCAATAACAACTTTATCGAAAGAGTGCTTTTTAATTTGACGGCCTGTACATGTGGAGTTTAGAGCGAGATGACCGTTGGACCCGATTACGTGTTTCTGCGAATGAGCTGTGATATCGCCTACAACCGTGATCAGGGATTTCTATTGGACAACCTTTTCTACTTATCTTTGTACTAAACCATCTTTGGTTGGTCAATTTGAATTGAAGTCGGTCATTTCAAGAAGTGATTTGATTTTAAAATCCAGAAAAACTTGACATAGCTTCTCCTTTTCTCTTTATTGAGAAGAGAATTGAATATAGATGTACATTATTTATTCATGGGAATTCAAGTTTACTTCCTGAATTGAATGCCTTCAATTTGAGTTGACCCCAACCCTGATGTCCAGCATGTGCGGGCGTGCGCGATCACTCACACACACACACACACACCCTACCCAAACACCCTTCTTACATTTCCCCACCACAAGCACCCAATCTTACCCACATATCTAGCCCACAAACAAACACAATGGCTTGGAACTGGTCTGTTGGACATTAGGGCCCCTGTGTGCTATGAATGCATCCCACGTTGCACCCTATTCCCTATATTGTGCATTACTATGGTCCCTGGCCAAAAGTAGTGTACTATGTAGGGAAAAGGGATGGGGTCCTGGTCAAATGTTGTGCGCTCCATAGGTAATATGTTGCCCTTTGAGTCCTGCTTCTTTTAGCATGGGAACGCCTGCCTGGCTAGTCATCTCAATGTACAGGGTAAATAATGCCTGTTGAGCCGACGGGCGGAGGCTGAGCAAACAACCAGACGTCATGTTGCCACCTGGCTGCCTGCCTGTCATACTGCACATTGCTCATCCCTCCCAGGCATGCTAGTCTTTTAATGTAATGCGTCACTCAAATACAATCTGGGGTCATTTTACAGGAATTGTTTTCTGGGATTGATTCCCAATGGCTTTTTTGGAGCCCAAATTAATTGCGCCTCGTTTTTAAAAATTGAATTTGGTGCAGGACACAGGCTAGGGCAAGCATCTTGTTTTGGATAAAAACATGCTTTTTCCCCCCCTGTGTGGTTTGTGGGCATAGCGAAGAGGCACAGTGTGTGGGTGTGTGTATATGATTGATTGTCTGGTCAGGTGAATCTTGCCCCTTCCCACAGCCATTTGGGGACTCCACCAGCGCGGTGGTATTTGGGGCGTATGATGTGTGTTTATGTAGACGCCCCCTCTCCCCTTCCCAAATGATGCATATTTAAGTACAGTGGAGGATGCATGTTTGTTCCTACTTGCTCTAGAAGCAGAGCAAAGACAACTTTGGGCCCTTTGTTTACCTTTCTTTTCTCTTTTTGCCCTCCCTCTGTCTCTAACAGCCGGACACACTTGGTGCTCTCCCTAACCTACGGGAGCTGTGGTTGGACCGCAACCAGCTCTCCTCTTTGCCACTAGTGAGTACGGTCCTGGCTTGGCATCCATGCCCTTATTCGCTTAGAACCAGAACATTGCTCAGTATGATATAGGCTTGGGCGGTATACCTTATACTGGGATATTTGGAAGTAGCCACGAGATGGTTTTTCGTTACCGTTGAAACAATTTCTTTGGTGTTTTATTTGTATACATTTGAATATATACGTTTTGAAGTAAATACCTGCATTCAACTTGTGCAATACGTTAGGAGATAAAGAAGATTGTGTCATTCATTTTCCCGGAAGTCCCCAGTCATGGGATTTTTGTTTACAAGCACACAAATAAGAGACCAGAGCCTTGTGAGTCACTCACTGTTGTGCAGCACGCGCCAGGGGATCTAGTTACAGTATGGAACTCACAACTCAGTGTTTGCCAGCTAGATACTGTATCCAGATACTGTATCTTATACCTATTAAGTAAACTGTGCTAAATGCTCTGCAGTTGAGCATTTGGTATGCTATTTTAGTAGCTAGTTAGCTTACTAGCTCAGTGGTTAGCTTCTTCCAAAATCAAGCTTTGTTTGGAAACAGCAGAGTCCCCTCCTGGATCAAGAGCCTTGCTGTCTAGTGTTGGTTTTGTGCATGCAGCAAACTGTTATTAGTATTGAGTTACTTGTGTAACTTTATAAGCCGGGACATCTGTCCTGTAAATACTTTAGGTCAGAGACTGAATAAAATGTTTGCAATGTGCTTGTTAGCATTTAGTTCGCATTATCTAAAGGACTGTACTTGTTGGCAGTGGGGTTTGAAAATAGCGCCCCTTGTGTCCAGTTATGAGTATCTCCGTATGGCACAAGGTCGGTATGAAGGTATGGTAATCTGGATACTGCCGAAGCCTAGTATGAAACCTACCACATACATTTCAGTGGGAGTATTCACACTAAAAACGACATTGCTTTGTGTGTGTGTGTGTGTGTGTGTGTGTGTGTGTGTGTGTGTGTGTGTGTCTGTAGGAGCTGGGGAACCTGCAGAGACTCGTGTGTCTAGATGTGTCAGAGAACCGACTGGAGGAGTTGCCCTCAGAGCTCAGCGGCCTGCTGGCCCTCACTGACCTGCTGCTCTCACACAACCTCCTGGAGGTGGTCCCCGACAGCATAGGTGAGGGAGAGAGCGGGGGAAGGAGGTAGATGGGGAGAGAGAGGGAGGAAAGGTTGCCTGATGGCATTCGCTGTTCCGTTGTACGGTGGCTTATTCACCTGAACTGGTTTACACTGATTTACACAGTAGCTTCATTGTCAGAGTTTTTCAAAGTACTTTGTCAATGTGTGTGCTTTTTACCAAGTACTGTTGAATTAGACCCATGGACATTGGGCATTTTCATTGCTTGGATGTAATCGAAGGTAATGCACTGAAAACCATACTGCCCCCTACTGGGGAAATGATGCATATAAACTGACTCAAAGGCTTGTGACGGTAATTGACCTGGGTCGTGTTCATTAGGCTCTCTGAAGCAGCTGTCCATCCTGAAAGTGGACCAGAACCGACTGACCCACCTGAGTGACTCCATAGGAGAGTGTGAGAACCTGACGGAACTCGTACTGACCGAGAACCTCTTACAGGTACATTTTTAGAACCACAGTTCGCTGGCTCAGAACAAATGTACAGAACAATATGTGCCTTGTCCCGAGACTCCCGGCCTTGTCCTTTCAACATCCCCCTTGAGATGCATAGCTTTAAACATCCATTCAATTTTTTGCGTTTTTATTCAATAGACTCTGCCTCGCTCGCTGGGCAAGTTGAAGAAGCTGACCAACTTGAATGTGGACCGCAACCGGCTGGGCGACGTGCCTGATGAGCTGGGTGGTTGCGCCAGCCTCAACGTGCTCTCCCTCAGAGACAATCGCGTGGCCAAATTGCCCGCTGAGCTGGCTGACGCCACTGAGCTTCATGTTCTGGATGTGGCAGGGAACAGGTAACCCTTCTACACCCCATATAGGTCCCGTAAATCACTGGTGTTGGTAGACTTCTCTCCTTTAATAACATATCTAGTGACTCCACTTCTGAAGTAGTCCGAGCTTCTCTTAACCCTTAATCAAGTCTTTTAGTCTAATAATGATATAATACAAATATTAATAATGACATTTTTTTTCCCTCAAAGTGACTTAAAGTAGTGCATGCATATATTTTTATATGGGTGGCCCCAGCAGGAATGGAACCCACAATCCTTATGTTGCAAACGCAATGTTCTTCCAACTGAGCAACACCAGACTATTCTTCAGAATAAAACGTTCCATATGATTTGTCCATGTTGTGTGGTGTCCCCAGGTTACAGAACCTGCCATTTGCCCTGGCCAACCTCAACCTGAAGGCCATGTGGCTGGCAGAGAACCAGTCCCAGCCCATGCTCAAGTTCCAGACGGAGGACGACGAGAGCACCGGGGAGAAGGTGCTCACCTGCTACCTGTTGCCCCAGCAGCCCTCCCCCAGCCTGGGTGAGTTAGCCCTACACCTACCTCCTGGTGGACATCATCTTCCTCCTCCTCTCTCACATCTCTATCACGCACTGTTCTCCATCTCAACTTTTTCCTGGGCTATTCACTATTTACCAACTGAACTGAAGTCCTCCTTCAAAGCATATCCTCTTGCCTTTCCTTCCTCTAACATAGGAGCTACACTGGGGTGTTGCAAAATCAGTCTGTTTTTTGTTGTTGTTTTTTTACCCGTGACGCTGGAAACTTTTGGCCAGCGCGAGCAGGTCGCAAGCTACCTTATCAAGTGTGAGCTGCGTATTGAAATCTTGAAAATAGAACCCGAGTGCAATTTTACACCGAGCAGCACATTCCTCTCCCAGAGTCCTTCTTGCTCTCCCGTCACTCTCAACCCAAATGTTCTTAAAGATGTTCCCATAACACCACAACTCCCATGTACCACAACGATGACCGTTTCAATCCAGGAAAAGGGATTATCCTGTAAGCTGTTTTTGTAACCCAGGTCCCTCTCTCCATCCTGTCTCCATACAGAGAACCTGCTGCAGAACAGTGTGGACGACAGCTGGATAGACAGCAACCTGAACCGGGTATCCGTTATCCAGTTCCAGGAGGAGACCACCAAGCAGGATGAGGACGATGAGGCGGCTGCAGAGCGCAGGGTAAAACTACTAATACACTTATACATGTAAACGCAGCAAAAAATGAAACGTCCTCTCACTGTCAACTGCGTTTATTTTCAGCAAACTTAACATGTGCAAATATTTGTATGAACATAAGATTCAACAACTGAGACATACACTGAACAGGTTCCACAGACATGTGACCATCAGAAGTGGAATAATGTGTCCCTGAACAAAGGGGGAGGGGGGTCAAAAGTAACAGTCAGTATCTGGTGTGGCCACCAGCTGCATTAAGTACTGCAGTGCATCTCCTCCTCATGGACTGCACCAGATTTGCCAGTTCTTGCTGTGAGATGTTACACCACTCTTCCACCAAGGCACCTGCAAGTTCCCAGACATTTCTGGGGGGGAATGGCCCTAGCCCTCACCCTCTGATCCAACAGGCCCCAGACGTGCTCAATGGGATTGAGATCCGGGCCCATCGCTGGCCATGGCAGAACACTGACATTCCTACCTTGCAGGAAATCACGCACAGAGCGAGCAGTATGGCTGGTGGCATTGTCATGCTGGAGGGTCATGTCAGGATGAGCCTGCAGGAAGGGTACCACATGAGGGAGGAGGATGTCTTCCCTGTAACGCACAGCGTTGAGATTGCCTGCAATGGCAACAAGCTCAGTCCGATGATGCTGTGACACACCGCCCCAGACCATGACGGACCCCCCCCTCCAAATCGATTCCGCTCCAGAGTACAGGCCTCGGTGTAACGCTCATTCCTTCGATGATAAACGCGAATCCGACTATCACCCCTGGTGAGACAAAACCGTGACTCGTCAGTAAAGAGCGCTTTTTGCCAGTCCTATCTGGTCCAGCGACGGTGGGTTTGTGCACATAGGTGACGTTGTTGCTGGTGATGTCTGGTAAGGACTTGCCTTACAACAGGCCTACAAGCCCACAGTCCAGCCTCTCTCAGCCTATTGCGGACAGTCTGAGCACCGACGGAGGGATTGTGCGTTCCTGGTGTTACTCGGCCAGTTGTTGCCATCCTGTACTTGTCCCGCAGGTGTGATGTTCGGCTGTACCGATCCTGTGCAGGTGTTACACGTGGTCTGCCACTGCGAGCACAATCTGCTGTCCATCCTGTCTCCCTGTAGCTCTGTCTTAGGCGTCTCACTGTACGGACATTGCAATTTATTTCCCTGGCCACATCTACAGTACTCATGCCTCTTTGCAGCACACCTAAGGCACGTTCACGCAGATGAGCAGGGTCCCTGGGCATGTTTCTTTTGGTGTTTTTCAGTAGAAAGGCCTCTTTAGTGTCCTAAGTTTTCATAACTGTGACCTTAATTGCCTACCGTCTGTAAGCTGTTAGTGTCGACCTTACCACAGGTGCAGGTTCATTAATTATTTATGGTTCATCAAGCATGGTGAACAGTTAAACCCTTTACTATGAAGATATTTGGATTTTTAGGAATTATCTTTGAAAGACAGGTTCCCGAAAAAGGGACGTTTCTTTTTTGCTGAGTATACAATACATAAACAGTGCTTTATGAGGAGCTTCATTCATGTGACTCGTGCACTGCACCAACCAACACGTTTTAAAATGAAGCGCTCTATGGTTGGTTCAGAACTTAGCTTCCTTTCATTGTCCTTTCTTTCCTTTCCATTCTGACAGGGTAAAGTAGTATGGTGGAGAGATATCCAGTCAGGGAAATCAGTAGCAGACTCCATTCCAGTCATAGTTTCGGCATCTCGGTCTTTGAGTTTCCTTGAGTCAGTTTGTTGTTCTTTTCTTGTGTCTAATTTACAGTTTGCAAAATACTTTTTGAGGCGGTCTCCTCCTTGTGTGTCTGTAGATGAACTGTCAGTCTGGGGAATTGACAGATTCTCGTCCGCGTGTGTCTGTTCAGGGTCTCCAGCGCCGGGCGACGCCCCACCCCAGTGAGCTGAAGGTCATGAAGAAGGTGATTGAGGAGAAGAGGAATGAGGCCTACATATCCTGTCCTGATGGAGAGCCAGAGTCTCCTGGTACTGAGGTACAACACACCACTGTACATCCTACATACTTGAGATCCGTGAGTGAAGCTTTTTAACATTTTAAATGCATACATTCTGTAAAAACCATCAGTGCTGTGGGTGTGGTCCATACAGATCATAGGTAAAGGTGTACTGTTGAAACAGAATCTAAGTGTGTACCTGTTGGCCACTTATCCAGCACATTGTTCTAAGGATTCTGACGTGTGATTGGTGGTTGCAGGAGAAACGACTGAGCAATCTGTCCAATCAGAGCCACGACTCTGCGGCGTCCAACAGTACAGCCTCTGCCAACTCTCACGAGGAGAGACGGTGCGTGATTACCACAGCGAGGGAGAGCCTAGTGGGTGGGCGTGTGGAACAGGAGGAGGAGGAGCTAGACGAGATGGAGGTGGAGTATGTGGAGGTGAATTTCATTACTACGACGGTCTCTGTTTCAATCACCTCCTAATACGGGTGCTGTAATTTTAAGACCTGGCGTTTCGTGGCTAGGAAAACTCTGTACCCTAGTTCTACACTTTTTCCTGGTCAGGTAAACTAAATAACCATGACCAGTGAGACGGATCCTTGTCTTCAATACGATCGGTTCCCCCCTGCTCTTTCTTTCTCTCCCGTCACTCACACCATCCTTTCCCTTCTTCCGCCAGCCCACGGTGCACTTTGCAGAGGAGCCCATATACCAGGGTGGGAATGAGTACTGTGAGGACGAGGAGGGTGGGGACGGGGTCCCATGCAGCGACCTAGAGGAACAGAGGCCCCAGTTCCCTACGGAGAAGCAGCGTCTGATCAGGAAGGACACGCCGCACTACAAGAAGCACTTCAAGATTACCAAGCTGCCAAAACCCGAGGCGGTGGCCGCGTTACTGCAGGGCTTCAGCCCCGACGCACACCTGGCCCAACACCCCACCTCGCACCACCCTGACCCCGAGAAGGAGGAAGAGGAAGAGGAGGAGTGTATGGTTACTCCACAGCGCCACAACAGAATAGAAGAGCCAAAGCAGGAGGAGAGGAGTCTGCTTCATGTCAACTCTTCCCTGCAGTCGGTCAAGGTAAACTGGGCTCGGGGGGAGGGGGGTCAGGGGACGGTGGGTAGGAAACACAATTACTGTACAGGCTACATAGTTCATAGTGAGTAGGGCTGTAGTACAAAACTAAAACGTACACCAGACCTGCCAACCTGCACAAATTCTGCATACTATGCACGCAATTCTATGCGCGCGATTGTATTTTCCAAATTGTATGTGTTAATCAATCACATTAGGCGTCATTACGGTGAAGGTATGTAGTCAAGGTAGTTCAGTGCACGTCGCTGTGTTGATGGAAACAAACATGGCAGAGCGAACTCTTCCGCTAAAACCGTCCTTCACAGAAAGCTATGTTGGACTTAAAGGTTAAAAGACCTTTGTTCATGAATCAGTTGTTGATTGGTCCTCTTGATATAGCTGTGTGTCACCAGCAGGCTGTTGAGATAATAGTCAGGTCACCAACGACAACCAGGCATGTTGCTGAATGGCCTAGTAGTCAGACCTAACTGGATGGATGAGGTCAGGGGTGGAGATCTGGAACAAGCTCTTGTAGGCCTAGTTCAGTTTCATATTCCATGTAGCCTACAGTAAGCTAGACTACTACGTTGCATCCAGTGATTGAGTAATTCCCAATTTTCTTCCCAAACAAAATGAAGAAGCCCGTTTTACATTTTCACTAGACTATTCACACAAAGACACCTGTTAATTACAATAATCAATTACCCCTAAATTGTGCAAGTGGTCATTGAGACCATTTCAATTTTATTTAGGATCAAAGACGAGACTTTGTATTGGTTACATTGTTTGATCATTTAAGACTAGGGTTCAGGACATGGCAGTTACAGGTTTTTTGAATAATGCAAAATGCTCCTACTTCCTGAGGGGGAAGTTGACTGACCCCCTCCGGACCTCCACCCTACCCAACCTTAGTCATACATCAGCACCACCTCGTCAGAAAATCCTAGGGAGAGCCTTGATTGTACCTTGATTGTACCTTCTAGTTAGCAGCTAATTACCAAGTCTATTGCGTACCGTTCCTACTGAGGCAGTCTTCTGCCAACATCATTATTAGGCTAAAAAAAGGTGCATTTACCTGTGATTTGAGCAGTTTGGGTGTTGCGAGCGCGTGGTGAGGTCCGCAGGTCCGGGGGTCCTGCCGCCGTGCTGAAGTGGTACTCATAAAAATGATTCAAGGTCGGCAGGTCTGTACACACTCACTATCATGTTATTATGTAGTTGTCGTGTTTAGAGCCCCAAGTTTTTTACTTCTTCTGATAAGTTGACTACACTAACTGGGGCCACCTGGTCACAAAAAACTTGGCGCCCCTAACCATGTATCCCAATTTCAAATTAGCCAGGACTACCATGGGCTCGTTTTCCTTTAGTGTTTTTTGCCCTAATGACGCTGACAGACAGTTGAATAAAGCTTTTGCACACCAGTTCTATTCATCCTGACATGTCAGTGGCCTGTTCGCCTCGATGCACACCCAAGACACGCAAATGCGTAGAAGCCCCCAGTCTTGTCACCCTGCAACCTGCATTCTGTCTGGACTGCTGGCACTGGATTGGATTGAGAAGGAGATTACATTGCATGTCATGTTGCCCTGCGTAGGAAAAACGATTTGTTTACAGGAATGTTTGCCGGGAGTCTTATAGTTTGCACTCGGGTGCTTTTACGTTGCTCTCTGTGTCCCACACAAGCAGGATTCTCTCAGACATTCACAGGATGGCGCTAGTCGGTAACCTGTTGAAAGACATATAATAACTAACGAGTGGACTTTCTCATTAACAACATTTGACAAATGTTTGTAAATGTCATCAAACAGACTGACAGTTTACAAATGGACAACCAGCACAAACCAAATCCAGTGTGAGTTGTTTAAATGCTTAAAACGTGGACACATTTCACCCCTTTAGTCCTATTTGTGTACCAAATGGCACCTTTATTCTGTTTATAGTGCACTCCTTATGACCAGAGACCAATGGGTCTTGGTCAAAAGTCGTACACTACAAAGGAAATAGGGTGCCATTTTGGATGTACTCATGTGTTTACCCACACACTTCCCAGTCATCTCAGAGTGGAGCTCCCTCTTGTTGCTGCTCTGAGCTCTCGCGTCAAGTTTGCCGGCTCTCTTGGACCAGTTGTCAATAATGCCAATGATAAAATCTTTTAATACAAAGTGATTGTCTATCAAATGACAAATCCCCACCCCATCAGCTGTGCACCAGACGCCCTCTGCTGGCCCCCTGCCATAAAGTCCCCTGCATCAAGCCTCTGTCTGCCCACCTCAGTACTATGCTTCTCACCATATCATTTGCTGTCTCCTGTTCTGTTTTTAATTGATTAATGACTTCTCCCTGACCTGCCTTCCTATATTTGTGTAAAAGTGTACACCAGGGCTCCTGAAATGTATGATTTTAAGGCAATTTTTTTCAAATTGATTATTAATCGTAATCACCACTAGAGCTGCTACCTAATATGCAGAGAATGAGTGCGGTGTGTGTGTGTGTGTGATATAGTGTATGTGCGAGTCTATGCCTGTTAATCTGCAGACCATCCGGAATTTGTCTTGGCAGAGGTGGAAATGTTGAGACCCATACAAACTGATTTCATTCATGAAGTATTGTTGGAGTGCGGTATGCACCTACATAACAACCTATTTTCGAACAATTCTGCAGCAGATTTCAATCTTAAAAGATAACAACGCATCAATGGCTTAGAGCAATTTGCATTTTACACATCTAGCCACTATTTTTATAAGGCTGTCTAGATCTGGAATTGATTTGTTATTGCTTAATGGCTGATTTAGAATTTTTATATAATCTGTTTTTTTGGGGGTTGTTGAATGATTGACAAGTGCAACTAAATCTGAGAAAGACTACTGCACATTAGAACATGTATTACACAGGTCAAAGGGTTTACTGTGGTGTCTGTCTATAGGCTGGAGGGAACGTTGCTTTGGGGAGCCACTGCTTTCTTTCCCCCATTTCTCTTTCTGCACACAAGCTGCCGTCCCTGTGTGGCCTGTAGCTCGCCTTATTCTGGGTCTCGAGTTTCCACCCCTGCCTGCATCTGCCTCTGGTGGCTGGGGAGTGAGTGATGTGTGTGACTGGTGTTGCCATTGTTCAAAGGACCTCCACTGGAAATCAAATTGGCCATAATAAATGTCCTTACTTAACACACTATACAATAGTGTATATGACCTTTTGGGGTTTATCCCAGTGGCTGAATGAATGCGTGGTGTGTGTGTGTTATTTTGAAGTGTGCATTTTTCTTCTGTTTTTGAATGGATTTGGTTAGAGTATGCTTGTGTGCATATTAGTTACTTTGGCCTCACTAATCCGCATGCCTCTCGCTGGTTCCTGTCCTAACAGGGGGTGTCATTTGATCAAGTCAATAATCTCCTGATTGAGCCTGCTCGAATTGAGGAGGAAGAGGTCTGTACCTACTCTCTTTCACTCCATCCACTCTCGTTCTCTCTCCTTCTCCCACTCACCCATTCACCCACCCGCTGGCTCTCAGTTGGGGGGAAAAACAAACAATAACTCACATAAATCAATGATTAATCCAAGCCAATCGCCCAGAGAAATGCCCACCACAACTCTCCATCGGATCGCCAGTGTAGTAGAACTTGAAGGGGAGGATGCAGGAGTAACACTTTATATGGTCAAAGGGTTATAGGATTTAAGTCATATCCAGTACATTGGGAATGTTTTCAGACCTATTCACTTTTTCCAAATTTTGGTGTTATTCTCAAAGATATTTAACAAAAATAAGTCATCAATCTACACACAATACCCCGTAATGACAAAGTGAAAACAGGTTTTTATAAATGTATGTATGTACAGTGGGGCAAAAAAGTATTTAGTCAGCCACCAATTGTGCAAGTTCTCCCACTTAAAAAGATGAGAGGCCTGTAATTTTCATCATAGGTACACTTCAACTATGACAGACAAAATGAGAAGAAAAAAAATCCAGAAAATCACATTGTAGGATTTTTAATGAATTTATTTGCAAATGATGGTGGAAAATAAGTATTAGGACTATTTCCCTACCATTTGTATTTCATTAACCTTTGACTATTGGATGTTCTTATAGGCACTTTAGTATTGCCAGTGTAAGAGTATAGCTTCCGCTCCTCCCTGGGCTCGAACCAGCAACACAACCTCAACAGCCACCACATCGAAGCAGCGTTACCCATGCAGAGCAAGGGAAACAACCACCCCAAGGCTCAGAGCGAGTGAAGTTTGAAACGCTATTAGCGCGCGCTAACTAGCCAGCCATTTCACTTCGGTCACACCAGCCTCATCTCGGGAGTTGATAGGTTTGAAGTCATAAACAGCGCAATGCTTGACGCACAACGAAGAGCTGCTGGCAAAACGCACGAAAGTGCTGTTTGAATGAATGTTTACACGCCTGCTTCTGCCTACCACCGCTAAATCAGATACTTAGATACTTGTATGCTCAGTCAGATTATATGCAACACAGGACACACTAGATAATATCTAGTAATATCATCAACTCTGTGTAGTTAACTAGTGATTATGATTGATTGTTTTTTATAAGATAAGTTTAATGCTAGCTAGCAATTTACCTTGGCTTCTACTGCATTCGCGTAACAGGCAGTCTCCTTGTGGAGTGCAAAAACGAGAGGCAGCTAGTTAGAGCGTTGGACTAGTTAACTGTAAGGTTGCAAGATTGGATCCCCCGAGCTGACAATGTGAAAATCTGTCTTTCTGCCCCTGAACGAGGCAGTTAACCCACCGTTCCTAGGCCGTCATTGAAAGAATAAGAATGTGTTCTTAACTGACTTGCCTAGTTAAATAAAGGTGTAAAAAAAAAGAAAGAAAAAAAATTGGCAAATCGGCACCCAAAAATACTGATTTCCGATTGTTATGAAAACTTGAAATCGGCACTAATTAAATGGCCATTCCGATTATTCGGTTGACCTCTAAGATGTCTAAATTATATATATTAAATAAAACGGATACTTTATTTACATAAGTATTCAGACCCTTTGCTATGAGACTTGAAATTGAGCTCAGGGGCATCCTGTTTCCATTGATCATCCTTGAGATGTTTCTACAACTTGATTGGAGTCTCTCTGTTTTAAATTCATTTGATTGTACATGATTTGGAAAGGAAAGGCACACTCTTGTATAGGTCCCAAATATAAGGTCCCAAAGTTGACAGTGCATGTCAGAGCAAAAACCAAGCCATGAGGTCAAAAGGAATTGTCTGTAGAGCTCAGAGACCGGATTGTGTTGAGGCACAGATCTAGGGAAGGGTACCAAAAAAAATTGTCTGCAGCATTGAAGGTCCCCAAGAACACAGCGGCTTCCATCATTCTTAAATGGAACAAGTTTGGAACCACCAATCGGGGGAGAAGGGCCTTGGTCAGGGAGGTGACCAAGGACCCGATGGTCACTCTGACAGAGCTCCAGAGTTCCTCTGTGGAGATGGGGGAACCTTCCAGAAGGACAACCATCTCTGCAGCACTCTACCAATCAGGCCTTTATGGTAGAGTGGTCAGACTGAAGCCACTCCTCAGTAAGGCACATGTCATCCCGCTTGGATTTTGCCAAAAGCATCACGTCTGGAGGAAACCTGGAACCATCCCTACAGTGAAGCATGGTGGTGGCAGCATCATGCTGTGGGAATGTTTTTCAGCAGCAGGGACTGGGAGACTAGTCAGGATGAGGGAAAGATGAACGGAGCTAAGTATAGAGATCCTTGATGAAAACCTGCTCCAGAGTGCTCAGGATCTCAGACTGGGGTGAAAGTTCTCTTTCCAACAGGACAATGACCCTAAGCACACAGCCAAGACAATGCTGGAGTGGATTTGGGACAAGTCTTTGGATGTCCTTGAGAGAATAATGGGAGAAACTCCCCAAATACAGGTGTCTGAATACTGAAAAGGTCTGAATACTTAAGTAATTATGATATTTCAGTATATTTTTTTAATACATTTGCTAAAATTTCTAAAAACCTGTTTTTGCTTTGTCATTATGGGGCATTGTGTGTAGATTGAGGGGGAACTATTTAATACATTTTAGAATGAGGCTGTAATGTAACAAAATGTAGAAAAATTCATGGGGTCTGAATACTTTCCGAATATAAAACAATATGGTTATACAATTGTAATGAAGAAGTTCTATGTAATTGGTAAACAAGTGTTTACCCATCAATGACGCCCTACCCCATTCTCAAGTTCTACCACGCTGCTGCTCGTCCTTCTCCCGTTCTTCATCATCCTGTTCAGGCTGTGTGGCCCTTGAGTGAGTGAATGAGGTTGCTGGTGCTGCTGTCTGTGATGGAGGAGGTCCATCTTCTTTCAGCACCGTCTTTCAGGTTTTACATTTACTCAACCGGTGTGTCCAGCAGGATCTGGCACACACATTGCAACTTCTAACCCGGAGAAATGTGTTTTGTTAAAGGTATCTAAGCCATCTAAAGTAGTTGAAGGATTTCTTTGTGAGAACATGTATGTGCATTATCAAAAAATAAAATGCTGTTCTTTCTCATCATGGTACCACGCCCTACATCTATCATGATATGACAAAGGAACACGCTGGCTCTTTCCAGACATTTTAGTCCAGAGGGTAAGCACTTTGCTAAACGGTTTGCACTGCTGAATAGCTTAAGAACCACAAAGCAACTTATCAAGAACTTAAAGGCCCAGTGCAGTCAAAAACATGATTTCCTGTGTTTTTATATAGATTTCCACACTAAGGTTGGGATAATATTGTGAAAATTACCACCTGAAATGTCACCTTTTTTGTTGTTGTGGGAAGAAGTTTTAGTCTGCCTGGTGACATCACCAGGTAGTAAATTAGTTAATAGACCAGGGGTTCCCAAACTTCTTTTGGCCAGCGATCCCTATTTTGAAAACCAAATGTTTTCGGGACTCTACCACGTAAAACAAAGTTCTGAAATAAACAGTCAGTGTTTACTATTTTAATTTGGGCTATGACAGTTGCACCAACAAGAACATACACCATAATCTTTGAGGTGTACCACTAGTTGAGCTCTCCAGGAACCTGGTTATGCCTAACATTTTTAGAAGCATTAGACCAGAACCTTGATGCTGTTTGATGTCTAAGTTTGAACATTAGTCAAAGTATTTTTGACAGTATTTCAATCTGAAGACGGTATGGTTTGAAGTGACTGAAATGCATCAGAAAGTTATTGCGAAGTTCAGAAAGTCATCAGGTAATGATGCTGTATGATATTCTGTGTAGGAAAGAACATCATTGACGTTATTTCCCCACCAGTCTGATTTAGTGCCTGGTCTTGTCCACTACTTTCTAATGGCTTGTGGGCATAGTAGATGCAAACAGTACGCCAGTGATGGGGTCATAATATGTTGTAGATTAAAGCATTCAAAAGATGAAGCCACATTTGTAGGAAGAAAACCACGTTGTTTATTACAGCTGCTACTGGAGGTTACTAACGTAACCCTGGTCCTATGAACCAAGCACACCTTTTCTCACGTGAACCCATTTTAAAATTAAGCTTTAAGATGACACACTAAGATTTGTGAACGCCTGACACACAACTACTGGCACTACTGTGTAATTTATCGTGGGGAGCACTTCAACGAATTGTGGTTGAATTTAATTGACATTTTAGTCATTTTTCATTTCCACTTATCCAGACTGACTTACAATTAGTGCCTTCATCTTGAGATATCTGGGTGAGACAACCACATATCACAGTTGACGCAAGTACATTTTCCCTCAATAAAATAGTTATCAGCAAAGTCGGTGCTTGTAGGAAAATGTATACTGAACAAAAATATAAACACAACATGCAAAAATGTCAATGATTTTACTGAGTTACATACAGTTCATATAAGGAAATCAATAAATTGAAATAAATTCATTAGACCCTAATCTATGGATTTCACATGACGGGCGTGGACGTAGCCATGGGTGATCCTGGGAAGGCATAGGCCCACCCACTTGGGAGCCAGGCCCAGCCAATCAGAATGAGTTTTTCCCCACAAAAGGGCTTTATTACAAACAGAAATACATCAGTTGTCCAAGTTGCTGGTCTCAGACAATCCCGCAGGTGAACTTGAGACATCTGTGGCATTGTGTTATGACACAACTTCACATTTGAATGGCCTTTTATTGTGTCCAGCACAAGGTGCACCTGTGTAATGATCATGCTGTTTAATTAACTTCTTGATATGCCACACCTGTCAGGTGGTTGAAATAAAATGCTCACCAGGGATGTAACCGAATGTTTGCACAACATTTGAGAGAAATACGCTTGTTGCGTTTACATTTTTGTTCAGTGTGTGTGTATATATACATATTTATTTTTAGGGTGGATATTCTTTGGAGAGGTTGGGTTTCAGACGTTTTCAGGAGATGGGGAGGGACTCTGCTGTCCTAGCGTCGCGGAAACTGGTTATCCAATTGGTCTTCCAGGGCAGAGAAGAGCTTTGACTGGGTTGAGTGGGAGCTGACCCAAGGTGTGGGAGGGCCAAGAGACCAGATGTGGCGGAACGGACTGCTCGGGTTGGGGTGTAGGGTTTGAGCATAGCCTGAAGATAGGGAGGGGCAGTTCCCTTTGCTTCGACTGGAAGCCAGTAGAGGGACGGAGTCACATGGATGAACTTGGAAGGCTGCGGTGTGCTGGATCAATTGCAGTGGTTTGATGCCACAAGCAGGGAGCTCAGCCAACAGGATTGCAGTAGTCTAGATGGGAGATGATGACGCCTGGATTTTGATTCATTTTGTACAATATTTTTATACATATCTACTATTTAAATGTGTATTACTTTGAAAGGATTGAATAGTGTCATTGGGTGGTAGCACATACTTAACTAACAAGATAAGATACAACCTACTGATTATTTTATGTTGGTGGCTTTGGTTATGGAGGAGTGATAGTTGGCCTTGGTGACTGGGTCTGCATTTCTGGTGAGGATGCCTATGGAATGGTTGGTACGTGCATATTGTGCATCTACGCTGCCCGTTGTTGCATGAGCGTTCTGCAACGGTGACAACGAGTTTGTGAGAACGGAGCCTTTTGATGACGACACACTGGAATGAACCTCCACTCCCTTCTCCCCCCCCCAACCCCAGAACACAGCACTCTTTCACTTCACTATTTCTTTCCTCTTCTTTCTCTCCCACTTATATTTCACCCTCATCCCCCACTTACTCCCACTCTGCACGGCTTGCGCGGACAGCATTCACACATCCAGTTCAGACCCACACACGACCTTTGATGTGACTGTTCCATGACCGAGTATTGTGTCTCACTTCAGTGTCTGAAACTAGCCTTCATGTTTTATGTTGTTTTATGTCAAAAGGATTACGTGTGTGTCGAGTTGTTTCACTGTGCGTCTTTGGGCTAATGTCAATGCCTTGTGATATGATGGGTAATTTGTTTAGTACTACCGTTAATGATATTTCTACTCCAAAATGGCCACCTTTTTAATAAGTCACTGTAGCTACTCTCTGTACGGAGAGATGGAAGGCAAGACTCATGCCTTTTCTCATTCGACATACACTTGAGTTGAGTTTAGCCCTGAGACCAGAGTAGCCCCTGTCCATCTCGTCTGTCTGTCCCTAGTCTATCCATGCCGCACTCCCCAGATCGGCACCACATTTTGAGTGGAGAGGGGGTTCACCCACTCCACATGACTTCATTTAAATAAATAGTCAATTAAATGAATTTGCTGTCCAATCAACATTACACGTAATCACTATCAGTTGGTTCACCACAATATGCAGCAACCTTCAAATTGACATTTGACCCAAAAGTATCATCTTGTTAAAAACAATTGTGTCAAGTGGAGTGTGGTGAGCCCTCCTCCTTCCTGTCCTGTCTGAGGATAGGGCTGTTGTATGGGGCGACTCCGCTCAGTGCGCTGACCCCTCTCCTCCGTTTCCAGCACACCCTGACCATTTTACGTCAAACTGGGGGCCTGGGCATCAGCATAGCCGGAGGACAGGGATCCACACCCTACAAGGGGGATGATGAGGTGAGGGCCGAGGACAGCTGTGGAGACTCCTAAATGTACAGATGGATTGTGTCCCAAATTCTCTATAGGGAACCAGTGCCCTGGTCAAAATAGTGCACTGCATAGGAAAACTGTATTATTTTGGACACATGCTGGGGACTGATTGAGACTTGTGACTGTGTACTTGTCTTGTCTGTCCCTCAAGGGAATTTTCATCTCCAGGGTGTCTGAAGAGGGCCCTGCAGCGCAGGCTGGGGTCAAAGTGGGAGACAAACTCCTAGAGGTAAAGTGTGTGCATGTGCGTGCTTGATAAGCGTATGGGTGCCCATTCTTATGCCTGTTTGCAGCCATGGTGCATTCATGGTCAAGGTCCATGAACAGGCCTTTTGACTGTAGAGAGAACCATGATCTCCGCTCCCTCCCGCCCTCTCTCTCAGGTGAACGGTGTGGTTCTCCAGGGGGCAGAGCACCACACGGCGGTAGAGGCGCTGCGCAGCTCGGGCGCCGCCGTCTCCATGAGCGTCCTCCGGGAGCACATGGTGGAGCCGGAGAACGCCATCACCACCACACCGCTAAGGCCCGAGGACGACTACTTCCCCCGGGAGAGACGGGCCAGTGGCCTTCCCTTCTGCATTGAGGCAGGCTCCCCCGCAGGCTTCCGACACAGGCTGTCTGCCTGCCTGGTCCGCAATGACAAGGGTCTGGGCTTCAGCATTGCCGGGGGCAAAGGCTCCACAGCCTACCGCACGGGGGACATGGTAAGCTGAACACACACACATCCCTAGTGTGTACAGTAGACACAGATTCACACACACATCCCTCAATGTACAACAGAGTGGTGTAGGAATATTGGGCGTTGTTCAGACCTGATTAATATTTCATCTTCCAGTTCTTAGTAGTGAAACCCCTTGTGTATGTATCTGGTGTCAGGTTGTCCCACTTCTCAAGTCAACGACACGATACCTCTAACTGCGCTAGCTACAGCATTAGAGGGAGAGTTTAAGAGTCAGGATTCGTGGATTTCCTACATTTCTGTATTATGCCGAGTCATGGTCTCCCCCACAACCCCTCTAAGGTTTTCTCATTCTGACAACTCCTTTTCCGGTTCCAGCGTTTACAGCCATCACCAAGGAGACCGAGATGTGAATAGCGAGCCTTGACACCTGATAGGTCCTGTGTAACTGGGACGGGAGGGGCCAGGGGGTATTTTTGGGCCACTGCATTGGCTACATGTCCTGTGCAAACACCGCTCTCAAACACAACACACACACACACACACACACACACACACACACAGCTCGGGGAGCCCTTGGAGAGAAACCGAGATGCACACTTATCGCTGGAGTCTGTAAGTCTGCCTTTTTCTAGAATGGATGGTATCTCTGTTGAGATGGGTTAGGAGTAGGCCTGCACTTTGTCTGCCCCTGTGCATGATAGTTTAGAATTTAGGAGCTGAACCATAAGTACAACAGTGGAGGCTGCTGAGGGGAGGGTGGCTCATAGTAATGTCTGGAACAGAGTAAATGGAATGGCATCAAACCCATGGAAACCATGCGTTTGCTGTATTTCGTATCATTCCACCTCAGCCATTACCATGGGCCTGCCCTCCTCAATTAAGGTGTCACCAACCTCCTGTGAAGTCCATGTACTTAAGTTATTCTTGTGCTGAGATCCTGCCGCATAAATACTACTTAACGAGCCCAAACAAACAATTGAGGGTAGCGGTAGACTAGTGACTGAATAAGACCGCTAGACTATATTAAGTCCTGGCTGGGTGAGGTCATCATTATTGGACATCCCCTGGTAAGCCCTCTCCCAGAGTAGACTGACTGATTTAACTAGCAGGGGGCATTGCAGACCTGTTGCACCAGACTAAGTCGATAGCTAAAGTCTACGCTTCTTTGTCTGTGACTGGTCAACAGTTGGGATTATTCAATAAAGTCTTTGAAGTCATTCAACGAGAGACGATTCGTTTTCGTGCACATTTTTGTTGTTGAGAATGTCTCTGTCTGGTCATGGTTTTAAAATGTATGAAATCTCATGTAGTATCATAATTTGCTGTGGGAGCTGTGTAGCCACAGTGATTTGAGCTATCTGATTGGCCAGCGCAGTAGGCACACTTGAATTAGCCACAGCTCTCCTGGTGCGCCGGGAAGGAATTACAGCTGTCAGTCTTTCTGGGTAAGTCTCCAAGATCTTTCCACACATGGATTGTACAATTTTTGGCCATTATTCTTTTCAAAATTCTTCAAGATCAGTCAAAATTGTTGTTGATCATTGCTAGACAATCATTTTCATGTCTTGCCATATATTTTCCAGTAGATTTAAGTCAAAACTGTAACTCGGAACATTAACTGTCTTCTTGGTAAGCAACTCCAATGTAGATTTGGCCTTGTGTTTTAGGTTATTGTCCTGCTGAAGTGTGAATTTGTCTCCCAGTGTCTGTTGTAAAGCCAGGTTTTCCTCTAGGATTTTGCCTGTGCTTAGCACCATTCCGTTTCTTTTTTATCCTGAAAAACTCCCCAGTCCTTAACGATTACAAGCATACCCATAACATGATGCAGCCACCACTATGCTTGAAAATATGGAGAGTAGTACTCACTAATGTGTTGCATTGGATTTGTCCCAAACATAACACTTCTTATTCAGGACAAAAAGTGAATTGCTTTGACACATTTTTAGCAGTATTACTTTAGTGCCTTTAGTTGCAAACAGGATGCATGTTTTGGAGTATTTGTGTTCCTTCTCACACTGTCAATTAGGTTATTATTGTGGAGTAACTACAATGTTGATCCATCCTCAGTTTTTGCCTATTACAGCCATCAAACTCTAACTGTTTTAAAGTCACTATTTGCATCATGGTGAAATCCCTGAGCGGTTTCCTTCCTCTCCAGCAATTGTAGTAGTGACTGGGTGTATTGATACACCATCCAAAGTGTAATTAATAACTTCACTATGCTCAAAGGGATATTCAATGTCTGCTTTTGAGAAAAAAAAATGCTTGGCCATCTACCAATACAGTGCCTTGCGAAAGTATTCAGCCCCCTTGAACTTTGCGACCTTTTGCCACATTTCAGGCTTCAAACATAAAGATATAAAACTGTATTTTTTTGTGAAGAATCAGCAACAAGTGGGACACAATCATGAAGTGGAACGACATTTATTGGATATTTCAAACTTTTTTAACAAATCAAAAACTGAATAATTGGGCGTGCAAAATTATTCAGCCCCCTTAAGTTAATACTTTGTAGCGCCACCTTTTGCTGCGATTACAGCTGTAAGTCGCTTGGGGTATGTCTCTATCAGTTTTGCACATCGAGAGACTGAAATTTTTTCCCATTCCTCCTTGCAAAACAGCTCGAGCTCAGTGAGGTTGGATGGAGAGCATTTGTGAACAGCAGTTTTCAGTTCTTTCCACAGATTCTGGATTGGATTCAGGTCTGGACTTTGACTTGGCCATTCTAACACCTGGATATGTTTATTTTTTAACCATTCCATTGTAGATTTTGCTTTATGTTTTGGATCATTGTCTTGTTGGAAGACAAATCTCCGTCCCAGTCTCAGGTCTTTTGCAGACTCCATCAGGTTTTCTTCCAGAATGGTCCTGTATTTGGCTCCATCCATCTTCCCATCAATTTTAACCCTCTTCCCTGTCCCTGCTGAAGAAAAGCAGGCCCAAACCATGATGCTGCCACCACCATGTTTGACAGTGGGGGTGGTGTGTTCAGGGTGATGAGCTGTGTTGCTTTTACGCCAAACATAACGTTTTGCATTGTTGCCAAAAAGTTCAATTTTGGTTTCATCTGACCAGAGCACCTTCTTCCACATGTTTGGTGTGTCTCCCAGGTCCTTGTTCTTCATGATGCTCTCTGCGCTTTTAACGGACCTCTGAGACTATCACAGTGCAGGTGCATTTATACGGAGACTTGATTACACACAGGTGGATTGTATTTATCATCATTAGTCATTTAGGTCAACATTGGATCATTCAGAGATCCTCACTGAACTTCTGGAGAGAGTTTGCTGCACTGAAAGTAAAAGGGGCTGAATAATTTTGCACGCCCAATTTTTCAGTTTTTGATTTGTTAATAAAGTTTGAAATATCCAATAAATGTCGTTCCACTTCATGATTGTGTCCCACTTGTTGTTGATTCTTCACACAAAAAATACAGTTTTATATCTTTATGTTTGAAGCCTGAAATGTGGCAAAAGGTCGCAAAGTTCAAGGGGGCCGAATACTTTCGCAAGGCACTGTAGGTGCACTTCTTTGCGAGACATTGGAAAACCTCCCTGGTCTTTGGGGTTGAATCTGTGTTTGAAATGTACTGCCCGACTGAGGGACATTACAGATCATTGTATGTGTGGGGTACAGAGATGATGTAGTCATTCAGAAATCATGTTAAACACTCAGTGAGTCCATGCAACGTATTATGTGACAAGCACATTTGTACTCCTGAACTTATTTAGGCTTTCCATAATAAAGGGGTTAAAAATCAAATCAATCTAATGTATTTATAAAGCTGTTCTTACATCAGCTGATGTCCCAAAGTGCTGTACAGAAACCCAGCCTAAAACCCCAAACAGCAAGCAATGCAGGTGTAGAAGCACGGTGGCCTTACTTCTTGACTCAAGACATTTCAGCTTTTCATTTTTTATTAATTTTGTAAAATTTCAAAATAAGTAATTCCACATTGACATTATTGGGTATTGTGTTTAGACCAGTGACAAAACAATTGAAATTTAATATATTTTAAATTCAGGCTTTAACACCACAAAATGTGAAAAAGTAAAGGGGTGTGAATAATTTCTGATCTCAATCTCATTTTCATGCACTCATATTAGACACTCATTAGAACCAAGGTGATGTGCACAGACATGGGCTTGCATCCCCAATGCCACCCTATTCCCTACATAGTGCACTACTTTTTTTTTTACCGGAGCCGTATAGTGCACTATATAGGGAATAGGCTGCCATTTAGGACATAGACAGGATGACATTATGAACTGACTCTTGTGCCACGTGTCCGTCTCTGCAGGGGATCTACATCTCGCGGATCGCAGAGGGAGGGGCGGCCCACAGAGACTGCACACTCCGAGTAGGGGACAGGGTCATCACCGTGAGTACCCCTCTGTTTAAGCCCCAGAGAGGCACCCTATCCCTTTTTGACCAGTGCACTATATAGGGCATTAGGGTGCTAATTGAGACACCACCCATGTTCTTCTCTCGCTCTCTGGACCAGAGCTCGGTCTGTGTGAACTTCATGCCAAACACACCAACCAAGCACACACACGTTAGATGACGTGGTGAGTGATCTCATCAGTCTCACAATATGGTTCCCACCCATTGACTACTCCCAAATCTAACACAACTTCACCCATCTAGTACCGGGTCAGACCCCCTTTGCCTCCAGAACAGCCTGGATTCTTCGGGGCATTCTACAAAGTGTCGGGAACGTTCCACAGGGATGTTGGTCCATGCTGACGCGATGCCATTACGCAGTTTCTGCAGATTGTACGGCGGTACATTCAAGTTGCTAACAGCCCATTCCATCTCATCCCAAAGATGCTCTTTTGGGTTGAAGTCTGGGGACTGTGCAGGCCACTCAAGTAAACTGAAATCGCTGTCATGTTCCAGGGAGTGTTTTTCCACTTCTTCCTGTTTTTAGCTGATAGGAGTGGAACCTAGTGTTGTCGTCTGGTGCAACAGCCCATCCATGACTACGGATCGACGAGTTGTGTATTCCGAGATGCCGTTCTCTTCTCAGCCCGCCTGTTAGTTTACACAATTCTTGCCATTATCCTTCGACGTCTCATCAACGAGCTGTTTCCACCCACAGGGAGTGTTGCTGACTGGATGGTTTTTGTTTGTCACACCATTCTCAGTAAACCTTAGACCAGGGTTCCCCAACTGCCCGAATTTGGCGTGCGGGTGGTTTGATTTGGCTACGTTTTCTGAGCAATTAAAATATATATTTTATTATTTTTTTGTATTAATTTTGGAAATCTGTTTTCAAGTATTCCCAAGCGTTAAGAGGGAGTTTGTATACAAATATAAGCAAGGTTTCAAATGATTGATTTAGTTGCTTGGCTCATTGCACTCTAGCGACTCTTTTGGTGGTCCGGCCGCCTGCAGGCTGACCTTGGTCGTCAGGTGAACAGTGTTTCCTCCTGACAAATTACTGTGGCTGGCTTCCGTGTTAAGCTGGTGGGTGTTAAGAAGCACGGTTTGGGGGGGGTCATGTTTCGGTGGACGCATGACTCAACCTTCGGCCTCCCGAGTCCGTTGGGGAGTTGCAGCGATGAGACGAGATCGAAATTGGGGAGAAAAAGGGGGTAACATATATTTTTTTAATGAGTGCACTATGCAGGGAATAGGGTGCCATTTGGGACGCAACCCTAGACTAGCATGACCTTAGCTGACGTGTGTGACTGACTGCTGGGGCCAAGGTTCCTGCACGGTTCTGCACTGTGCCTCTCTTTACTGTGGTTATCATAGTGTTTTTATTATACAATGGCTTGGCCTCACCTGCTGACAGAGTGCTGATTCAGAGTGGGACCTCATGCTCATATCCTTGACCATGGCTACAAAGGTAGGGCCTTGATGTGATCGCTCAATAGGCTTTTTTTACCAATCCAGTGATTCATTCTATCTTGAGACATTCGCTAACCCCTTAGTTACATTTGTGTACCATGTGAAATAGTTTCCTCTTGTGTGTCTCTACAACTACTACTGTCTTGTTCTCTCATTCTCTGAGTCATAATCGTTTCTCTCTCCCCTGCCTCTTCCCCCTCCTATGTGAGGGAAATCATAAAATGGCTTCCTGAATGATTCTGTTCCTGTCTGGTCTCTCGGCTTCTCTCTTGCGCTTTCGTTCTCTCTCCGCTCTCTCTCTCACTCTCCCTTTCCCTGCATGGCAACTAATGCTCAATGTGTCTCCTTGCCTGCTCGGTGGTGGTGGGTGTTTTGTTGGGTGTGTGGGCGGAGCCTCTGTGGTAACCACATGTATTACCATAGCAGCAGCCGCAGTACGCTTTTCAGCCAACGGTAAGAGCTCTATGGTCAGTGCTGGCTTCTGTTTGTCTCTCGGACAAGAGGACCAATCACACAGCCTGCTTTTTTGTCCCTCACCCCTCAGAGGTATCAGGACCTCGTTCTACATTTTAGGAAAGTTTACAGACTGCAGTCCATCCTCAAATCGCCTCTGTAAAGCAATAGAATAGTTTAAAATGTGTAAAGGACAATAGCTAGGTCTAGGAGCAGTACTGAGGCTGGAGCTGTAGAAAAGTATTGATAACTCTGTTTGCTGACTCAAGATCAGCCCATTCTTTGGCAGTCCATCATATGACGTTGCTCTCTGTATTTTCAGTGAGCAATCGCAAATGGATGGCATAAGCATAAGTCAGATTGGCCAACGTCCAAAATACTGTATAGTTTATTGCATTGGCAGGACTTATAGGACTACTTTCAAGACTTTGGACATTGGAGAAAGGCTTAACATGCAGAAGTTCCTGAAGAAGCTCCTTGCTAGCTTGCCCTCTGCTCCTCCCTTCTCCTCCCTTCTCCTCCCGCCTCCCTTCTTCTCCCGCCTCCCTTCTTCTGTATGGGTATTGTCTCCTGGTCTCTTCAGATATCACTCACTCTGGCTTACTTTGTTGCTGTACGTCTCAATGTACTATATTGAGCAATGATTGAGTTACTTTATTATAGTACTAATATACAGCTTTATGGCAACGTGATGTGCTTCTAAACAATAAGGATATGAGTCTAAACCAGGGGTTGGAACCCAAATTATTTTCCAATCGTTTTGTTCTAAACAGAACCATTATTTATTTCATTCCGTTCCACTATTTCGAACAGCAAAATAAAGTTATGAAGCGGTTCTAACCAAAAATAAGTAATGGTTTATATTGTTTCTTTCTGTTCCTTTTTAAGCCTCTGAAAGTTTATTTTTATTTAGCTTAAATTTGTTGACAAATGGAATAGAGCAGCTTGTTATGGTGCCGTTAAGCCATGTACATGCATTTGACAGACAAGTGTAGTGGAGGGTGCGACTTGCAACTGAAATTGAGAGTGAGGAGAGCGCTGGGCATCTTGTTGTTATGACATGCATTATCTATGTTAGGCCCACATAATTATACCCAGTGGTAAGTTACCATGATGGAGCATTCAAGCTTCAGATTAACTCACTCACTGAGCGACTTCTATGAAGGAACTTTGAATGTCTTTGAACTTCAGTGTTTGCTTAACTAACGTTGGACCAGAGCTTGCTCTAGATCATGACTCTCAGTTCCATGACATTACACGTAATACTGCCGAGAGCTAGACCAGAGCTAGTCAACAAGCTAGCAACACCAAAATGAAAACACTTCTTACCTTTTTTGTAATTAATAAGTCCAATGTGAAACTTGATAACTATACTGTCCTTAACTAGCATAGAAAAAGTGAATCCATTGTTCTCGACGCCTGCCCTCATTGGTTGTGCCGTTCGATCCAGATCAATGGCGTAGACATGACCGAGGCCAGGCATGACCAGGCAGTAGCGCTGCTTACCGGCACCTCTCCCACCATTGCTCTCCTGGTGGAGCGTGACCAGGCTGAGCCGGGCACCCCAGGGGGCTCCCCGGGCCTGTCCCGTGCCCGCGCCCACTCCCCCCCACCTCCAGAGCCCTCTGACTCACCCGACCAGGAAGAGGGCAACGACGACTCGAGCCTCTTGCCCCATGGGAACCACCTGAGCCAGCCGCTGGAGGACGAATACCCCATCGAGGTGAGACGAAGGGAGCGAAGGAAGCGGGTGGCAAAATGGTATAGTACTATGTTATGGGTTAGTGGTAAGTTACCATGATGGAGCATTCAAGCTTCAGATTAACTTTAGTTTTAAAAGCCAAATGTAAAGGTATTATCTCGAATGCTCTACAGCTCAAGAAAAGATGGTGCAAGGTACGAATGCTTAGTCCTGACATAGCATAATAAAACTAGGATGGTGTAGTGGGGCCCAGTGAAATGCAGCAAGACCTGGAGTCTGTTCCATTGACTTAGAGCCTAGGCCTATGTCTTATCTCATACCTGTCTTCAAGTAGATATAGTAGATCCATGGATAGTTTGTGTTCCTTGTCTAGTAGAAGTTATTGACTTAAAGATTGAGTGTATTTGGTATTTGCCGGTTGTGACACTGATGTTTTCCCGAATTCCTCATGTCTCCTGATACTGTATTTGTAGAGCCCATATCGTAGAACCTTGTCCCTCAAATGAAACAACACTGTAGCTTAATTTCCTCTCCTGACAGGAAGTGGCGTTGGTGAAAGCGGGCGGCCCCCTGGGACTGAGCATCGTGGGAGGCAGTGATCACGCCAGTCACCCGTTCGGCATCAACGAGCCTGGCGTCTTCATCTCTAAGGTTTCTCTCTTGCTCCCTCTCTCTCTCAATTCAAAAGGCTTCATCTCTCTGTCGCTCTCTGTCTCTCTCGGTCGCGCTCACTCCCTCTATCTCATTTTCCCGGGTTTGTGTATTTCACCCTCGCCTGCCTGTGCTAGGTGATCCCCCATGGCTTGGCGTGTCAGAGTGGGCTGCGGGTGGGGGACAGGATACTGGAGGTGAACACCATCGACCTGCGCCACGCCACCCACCAGGAGGCTGTTAAAGCCCTGCTCTCCAACAAGCAGGAGATCCGCATGCTGGTGCGCAGGGACCCCTCGCCTCCCGGGATGGAGGTGACGTCTCTTAAACCCACATGTGTTCACGGAAATAGGCCTACACAGTAGACGCACACACAGCTTCTGTCCCTTCTCTCACGCGCGCACACACACACACACACACACACACACACACACACACACACACACACACCCCAACCAGTCCCATCTCCTGATCTATGTGTCCCAATACAGGAGATAGTGATCCAGAAGCAGCCTGGAGAAAAGCTGGGCATCAGCATCCGCGGCGGTGCCAAGGGCCACGCTGGCAACCCCTTCGACGCCACCGATGAGGGCATTTTCATATCCAAGGTACCTGAAACCCACCTTGTCATTCTATTCCCCTTGGAATACGGCAAATGAATGACCTCCTTTGATATATTGACTCCTCTTAACCACCCCATCCCTGCATCACCCCCTGTAGGTGAGCTCCAGCGGTGCGGCGGCCAGGGATGGCCGTCTGCTTGTGGGCATGCGGATCTTGGAGGTGAGTAACCACAGCCTGCTGGGCATGACCCACACGGAGGCTGTACGCGTGCTCCGCGCCGTGGGAGACACCCTGGTCATGCTGGTGTGTGACGGCTTCGACCCTGGCAACGCTGCCTCTGTAGAGGTGAGGGAAACGGATTAACATCCATAACATCCATTCCTGGTTGAAATGATCTCTAGATACAGAGTCAGACCCAAATCGGATGCCATGTTAATAGCGCGTCTTTGTTTAATCTCAGGCGTCACCGGGCATCATTGCCAACCCGTTTGCCGCAGGCATCGTGCGTAAGAACAGCATGGAGAGCATCTCCTCTATAGACCGAGACCTGAGTCCCGAGGAGATGGACATCCTACAGAAGGTGAGAATAATATGACAACCAGCCAGTGGGAGGGTCTGCACTCAGGCTTCAGTGGATGGTGTCCGGTGCGTGGGATAAAAACCTGTGTGTAGAATTACGTTGGTAACCAATGAGGCCGAGATGCTAAAATATACTTAATTTAATCCATGCTCGAAAGAATAACAAAAGCTGTTAGTGCAAAGTGAAAAAACAACAAAAAAAGCATATGTTTCACTACACACACAAGACTCACTCACACACACAAGACTCACTCACACACACAAGACTCACTCACACACACAAGACTCACTCACACACACAAGACTCACTCACACACACAAGACTCACTCACACACACAAGACTCACTCACACACACAAGACTCACTCACACACACAAGACTCACTCACACACACAAGACTCACTCACACACACAAGACTCACTCACACACACAAGACTCACTCACACACACAAGACTCACTCACACACACACAAGACTCACACACACACACACACAAGACTCACTCACACACACACACAAGACTCACTCACACACACACACAAGACTCACTCACACACACACACAAGACTCACTCACACACACACACAAGACTCACTCACACACACACACGACTCACTCACACACACACACGACTCACACACACACACACACACGACTCACTCACACACACACGACTCACTCACACACACACACACGACTCACTCACACACACACACACGACTCACTCACACACACACACACGACTCACTCACACACACACACACGACTCACTCACACACACACACACGACTCACTCACACACACACACACGACTCACTCACACACACACACACGACTCACTCACACACACACACGACTCACTCACACACACACACGACTCACTCACACACACACGACTCACACACACTCACACTCACGACTCACTCACACACACACACAAGACTCACTCACACACACACAAGACTCACTCACACACACACATACTAAACACAGGGGAAAACAGAGAAGATCACTTTTAATATGAAACATTTTTACCTAAAATCTATTTCCTAGGAGGTGGAGATGGTGCGAGAGACATCCCAGTGGGAGAGAGAAGAGATGGAGAAGGTGGTGAGTGAGACTATGTAGCCAAGTCCTACCTCGCATGCTTTTTCTGCTACTGTGGCAAATAAACAGAGCCCTTTTCTAATGTGTGTGGGTTCTATCCTTTCTCCCCCCTACTCTCTTTTCTTCAACTCTTTCTCTGCCTCCCCCCACCCTCCTCCCTCCCCTCATAATGTCTGGGTCGTCCATACACCACTCCCATCTCCACTCACCCCACCTCCACTTAATTCCTCCATCTCGTTTGTCTTTTATCCCATTTCACCTGCATTCATGTCATCCCCTGTTTTCCATTATCTGTGTGGCTGGGTGTCCTCCCCTCCCCCGTCCTCTCTGTGAAGGAGCGCATGCGCTTGGAGCGTGAGGAGGATACTCGCCTGCTAGAAGAGGAGACCGAGGTGAGACCGGTACCCCCTGGGCCTCAGAGTCCTCAGCTCAACCAACTGCCTACCTGTCAGAGAGGTGGACAGCTCCAGAGGATTTTACTATAGCCTCTGAGATGTTTTGCAACCTGTTGCGCTTCAATGCATATTTATGTAATGATGAAGTTTACTTCCTTACAGAGTGACACATGAGAGGGAAAGTAGTTTTCCCCCACTATGTCTGACACTCCACCCTCTTCCCCTTTCCCTCAGAACCTGGGCACTGGGCCTCTGAAACTGGACTACCGGACGCTGGCCGCACTGCCCACCACCGCTCTCCAGAAGGTCAACAGGGTAAGTAAGAAATATATAGGAATTAGTTTACTTGAAAGATAACTCTTATAGTAGACCTCTTATAAGACCTGTGAACCTTGACTAAGGCTGTGAAATGCCTGGAATTGTCTGCTGACTATCTTGGAAATGGTCCCTTTGGGCCCAGAATAGACCTCCCTGTGGAATCCACCCTGTTTATCTCCCGGGAAACCCTCTATGGCCAGAGGCCAAGCAGGTGCCTCTGGAGGCTAGGGGGAGAATGTGACCCCCCCCCATGCCCTCCCGATGTTCACAACCCTGACTCCTGCCTTCCTCACCAACGCCTTGGGCCCAAAGAATCGATTGCCTCTACAATGGAATGGAACCATTCCATTCACTTCTGTGATATGATGAGATGCTACATTCCAAAACAAGATCCATTTGTTTCATCATGCACGCCATGTCAATGGATCCGTCTACCTTGGCTTGAAGACACCGTTTAAAGAACAAACTGAGATGAATCGAAGGGTGAGAATACAAAGAAAAACTGAAGGCTGCCTTTCACATCATTAGCTGGATGGAGGGAAATAGAAGAGAAGAGAAATGATGCAGCCAAAATGGTTGGTACCTGTTTCAGTAAAAAGCACCGAAGTCGCTGGACTGATTGGAGGAGGTGGGTAAGGGGGGACAGCTGGCTGTTATTTTAAACTTTGGATAGGAGGGGAGTGGGAGGGGTGCAGGCGAGAGGGAGAGAGTGTCCCAATGTGTGGGCTCTATCAGTCAGTCAGTCAGTGTCCCTGGAAGAGTTTGGAGCTACTGCACCCCTGGTCCCAACAGCCTACAGTGAGTATAGGGACAGCGCCAGGCGGGGCAACTGGGCTGGGCACTTCTGTCTTTCTTGCACGTTTCCTTCCTTCATTTATGTATTAATTAATTCTACCGTCATTGTGTCAATTCTATATTCTAGCTACATGTGTGAACAGCAGCCATTTTTGCTAAAGTTGTAAATTACCAAGGATTTATGAGCTGACATGAAGACAATAGGCCACTCTCATACCTGTCACCGTTTTAGGGTCTTGCATAGATACATGTACATGAGAGGCTACAATTTGTGTCAATATTGTAGTTTTTTTCCCAAGCTTAGTTTGTATTAGGGGTCTTTATTGTATTTTGAGTTATTTGTGTTCTGTTAGCTATTTATTTTATCTTAATGCAACAGTGGTTAGACCTATAAGCTCTAGTACTAGGCCATGGGGCTTTTCTGGGAGTGCTTAACCTATATATTGCCTGCAGCTGTTCTTGCATTATGGCTGTGCATTAGAGTTAGAATGAGGACTCCTGGGTTCCATGACCTGTGTACCCAGGATGATTACCAGTGGTTCTTGTCATGAATCATGACTTGTCATGATTTTTCCTGTTGAAATATGTTGGATTTTCATTTTTTGCCCTGTCTATTTTAATCCCTGTCTATAGTTTATTTTTATCATGATGTTTATCTGCGAAATTCTGACAGCTGAAGTCTGGTCATGTTATGGTATGTAATCATAGTATCTAAGGTATGTAGCAAGTCATATGAAGAAACATGCTTCTTGGCATGAGAAGGGAGCGGTAAGCAAGGGTGTGTCGTGATGAACCACACTTGGCTCCACCCTTCACCCAGGCCTTCTGGGTAAAGTTAAAAGTCTCACCTTGTTGGCATGTTGATCGTCTTTCTTGCACCTCCTCCCTCAGTCCTCCAGCCGTAGCCCAGCTGTCCTCGACAGTCTTCTGAGCCTGTGCCAAAAGGGTACTGGTTCACATACCACCCCACCAGGGTTTCCGTTAGCCAGTAATTGACAGATAAAAATGAAATAATGAAAAGCCAATAAAAAAAATTGCCGGCCAAATTGACTTCAAAATAATGCTTTTTATTAATTGATGGAAATATCAGTTGATGGAAATGCATTTGACAGTCATGCTTATCAGCCTGTGTATTTTTGTTATTTATCGCGCACGCCTATTTTGAGGGGAATATCACTTGTCAGACAACACTAGAGTTGCTGCTGCAGCTTCTCAGCTCGTTGCTGCTGGAGAGAAATGTGCCGATGCCCAGTCATTGCGCAACAAATGTAACCACAATTACATGTTAAAAACAGAGCTTCTCTATATTTTTCTTTTCTCAACTGGTAATTGAAGCGCGCCTCCCTTTCACCCGACAGGTTTATAGGCAACGATAAGCAGGTCACCCACCACTTTACAATGTGAGCTGGAGGCAGGATGCATTTTGAAAACATTTACTTAATTTGTTTGAAACCTGGTCGTTTTACTTCATATATTATGAGGCATGCCTTGGGCGGCAGGTAGCCTAGTGGTTAGAGCGTTGGACTAGTAACCGAGAGGTTGCAAAATCGAATCCCCGAGCTGACAAGGTAAAAATCTGTCATTCTGCCCCTGAACAAGGCAGTTAACCCACTGTTCCTAGACCGTCATTGAAAATAAGAATAGTTAAATAAAGGTCAAATAAAATAAATAAAAATGACCTTGCTTCAAAGTA
Source organism: Oncorhynchus tshawytscha (assembly GCF_018296145.1). Lineage (NCBI taxonomy): Eukaryota > Metazoa > Chordata > Actinopteri > Salmoniformes > Salmonidae > Oncorhynchus > Oncorhynchus tshawytscha. Next base: position 42,561,518 of record NC_056444.1, read on the forward strand.
GCCTAGGCAAAATCCCACCATAGAAATGTGGAGGCAATTTATTTTATGAAGACTTCCTCATATGCCATTGAAACAAGCATTTCTCTCCTGTTCTGTTGGTTTTCAACTTTCTTTCGTTGTCCAGAAGCCAAAGGCACAATCCTAGTCATATTAGCAGCCCATCCTAGTTGTTGCATCTTTAGATTCCCCCTCTTTCTAAGTTTCTAACAGATTTTCATCTCTGTCACTTAAGAAAACCGCTTGCGAATTGCATTTTGGAAAATGTTTGAAAATTAGGTTTTATTAGCTGCTTCATTACAGGAGTTGCATGTTCTGTTAAGATGAATTACCATAATCTTAACTCAGCAAAAAAAGAAACGTCCCTTTTTCAGGAACCTGTCTTTCAAAGATAATTCGTAAATGTCCAAATAACTTCACAGATCTTCATTGTAAAGGGTTTAAACACTGTTTCCATGCTTGTTCAATGAACCATAAACAATTAATGAACATGCACCTGTGGAACGGTGGTTAAGACACTAACAGCTTACAGACGGTTTGCAATTAAGGTCACAGTTATGAAAACGTAAGACACTAAAGAGGCCTTTCTACGGACTCTGAAAAACATCAAAAGAAAGATGCCCAGGGACCCTGCTCATCTGTGTGAATGTGTCTTAGGCATGCTGGAAGGAGGCATGAGGACTGTAGATGTGGCCAGGGAAATAAATTGCAATGTCTGTACTGTGAGAAGCCTAAGACAGTGCTACAGGATGGACAGCTGATCGTCCTCGCAGAGGCAGACCACGTGTGACAACATCTGCACAGGATTGGTACATCCGAACATCACACCTGCGGGACAGGTACAGGATGGCAACAACAACTGCCCGAGTTACACCAGGAATGCAAAATCCATCAATCAGTGCTCAGACTGTCCGCAATAGGCTGAGAGAGACTGGACTGAGGGCTTGCAGGCCTGTTGTAAAGGCAGGGTCTCACCAGACATTACCAGCAACAACGTCGCCTATGGGCACAAACCCACCGTCGCTGGACCAGACAGGACTGGCAAAAAGTGCTCTTCACTGACGAGTCGTGGTTTTGTTTCACCAGGGGTTTATGGTTGGATTCGCGTTTATCGTCAAAGGAATGAGCATTACACTGAGGCCTGTACTCTGGAGAGGGATCGATTTGGAGGTGGAGGGTCCATCATGGTCTGGGGCGGTGTGTCACAGCATCATCTGACTGAGCTTGTTGTCATTGCAGGCAATATCAATGCTGTGCGTTGCAGGAAGACATCCTCCTCCCTCATGTGGTACCCTTCCTGCAGGCTCATCCTGACATGACCCTCCAGCATGACAATGCCACCAGCTATACTGCTCGTTCTGTGTGTGATTTCCTGCAAGGTAGGAATGTCAGTGTCCTGCCATGGCCAGCGAAGAGCCCGGATCTCAATCCCATTGAGCACGTCTGAGACCTGTTGGATCGGAGGGTGTGGGCTAGGGCCATTCCGCCCAGAAATGCCTGAGAACTTGCAGGTGCCTTGGTGGAAGAGTGGGGTAACATCTCACTGCAAGAACTGGCAAATCTGGTGCAATCCATGAGGAGATGAACTGCAGTACTTAATGCATATTGTGTCCAAACCAGATACTGACTGTTACTTTTGATTTTGACCCTCCCTTTGTTCAGGGACACATTGTTAGTCACATGTCTGTGGAACTTGTTCAGTTTGTCTCAGTTGTTGTATCTTATGTTCACACAAATATTTACACATGTTAAGTTTGCTGAAAATAAACGCAGTTGACAGTGAGAGGACGTTTCTTTTATTTTGGTGAGTTTAAAAGTGATTTCTGCCATTCTGAGCACCTAGGGTGGAAGCCTTAATGGGTTATTCACCCAATGCGTATGGGTCTGGTAAATTTAAATCTTCCTGGTCATGTTGTCAGGCGACACATTTTCCTAATGGAAACCCTACGACCCACTGACCTGTACTATAGGCCACATTTAACCGCCATGTCCGACACCAACACTACGATGTGTCACAGTTCACAACTGCATGTATTCCTAGTGACACTATTTGGATTGTCACGACATGTCAAGGCCTTGTCTTGGAATGTACGGTCAGTGTAGAACAATGTAGTTCTGAAGACACTAAGCCTCGTCCCACTTTAAGCCCTAGCATTTTTGGCACATTTGAGTTCAAATCCAACCTGGTCGCAGTGGAACGGCTCTCTGGGACTCAATCTTCTGCTGTGTCACTTGGTTGAAGAATATTTGTTTTACTGCATCAAGTTAGTTTCTTATCCAAGGGCCTTATCCGGGGTTTTGTGGGGTATTGTGTCTTGTCATGTTGTGCTTCTTTAATGAACTCTCTCCTATCTCATATGTGAAGTGTATTGAGGCCTGATTCGTAAGTGTAAGGAGTGGACTGAAGCCTAAGAGTCTAGTGCTGTCTAACTGTACTGATAGTGTGAGTTATTTAATGCTGGGGCCCAGGCAGGATAGGCTGCTGTTCTGGTTATGTGAGCATAACTAGAGGGATAGACCACCATTTAATACTTCTGGTATGATGACTTGTCTATCTGCCAAGCTCCTCCTTCACAGATTAAAGGAACTGTCACGTGGGCTCCGCTCCTCCGTTACCCACTCAAATCCCTTCAACATTAGAGAAGTTTTGCGTACAAACTGGACGGTAGGCATTTGAGATGTGTGTAGGGTTGAAACATTTCGATAACTTTCCCAAAATTCCCTGGTTTCCCAGAAATTCCGAATCAGGAGGAGGGAATAAGCAGGAAACCGAGGGAATCCTCCAACTGGAATTTCTGGAATACCTGGAGATTTTGGGAAAGTTTTGCAACTCTCGTGGTGACAGTACTTTGGGTTTTGTGTGTGATTTGCTCTGATCTGGCCAGCCATCGTCTATTTTAGCTCTTCTCCACACAGCTCCCTATTTCTCTCTTATGTTTTTATCTGTCTCCATCCTCATGTCCTCCAGTAATGTCTCCCATTTCTTAACATGTAGCGATCTGTCTCCATCCTCATGTCCTCCAGTAATGTCTCCCATTTCTTAACATGTAGCGATCTGTCTCCATCCTCATGTCCTCCAGTATGTCTCCCATTTCTTAACATGTAGCGATCTGTCTCCATCCTCATGTCCTCCAGTAATGTCTCCCATTTCTTAACATGTAGCGATCTGTCTCCATCCTCATGTCCTCCGGTATGTCTCCCATTTCTTAACATGTAGCGATCTGTCTCCATCCTCATGTCCTCCAGTATGTCTCCCATTTCTTAACATGTAGCGATCTGTCTCCATCCTCATGTCCTCCGGTATGTCTCCCATTTCTTAACATGTAGCGATCTGTCTCCATCCTCATGTCCTCCAGTGTGTCTCCCATTTCTTAACATGTAGCGATCTGTCTCCATCTCTTTTAATGTAGCTTGTGCTGCATTATAAATGCAACAACAAAACATTATTTATAAAAAACACTATTTTTATATATATATATAGTTTTTGAATACAGTAATTTGCTAATTAGCATGATTGCTTTACTTTTATGTTTATGGTTGACGCAGCTTGTTTGCCATTAGCCAATCACTGTTCTCAACAAGTTCAAAGCACATGAATGCACACAACTCGTTGCTCCCAATTTCTAAGTAGTTATTTCAGAGTTTCCCCTTTTTGGACATATCTGGACATCACCTACTATTCTGTTTTTTTCCCTCTCTCCCCCTGAGTTTAATCTGCATCCCTCTCCTTTCAGATTTGAGTTTTCCTTTTTCCCTCTCTTACCATTTGTCTCACTGTGCCCCCTTTTTCTCTCTCTCTCTCTCTCGCTCTCAGTTATCTCCTTCTGTCAGTGCAACTCTCCCCATGGAGGCACCCATTCAGGCCCAATGTTCTTTCACCTTAGAGCCCCTGGGTTTTGACCTGGGGCAGCACCCCACCTCCCTCTTCCCTCTTCCCCATGCTCTACCTCAGTCCGGCCCCATTATGAACACAGAGGCAGGGCCCCTCTACATGTCCCAGCACTCTCCCAGTCCCTTGATAACCGCCTCCAATCAAGGAGCAGCTAGACAAGAAGCTCTGCCTACTGGTGAAGACGAGGAGGTGGTGGTTCTGGTGGACTCCCAGCCAATCAACTTCACCGAGAACCCCTTCCTGGTGGCCAATCGCAGGGGCAAAGGGTGCCCCCCCTCTGAGCGCATCCTCTCAGGGCCTCCTGTGGGCTACGGGAGTGCGGGCAAACTGCAGCCCTGGTTATTCAGCAAGGCAAGCAGCCTGCCTGCCTGCCTGCGTGTGTGGGTTTGAGCCAGCATGGTGTGTGGCACTGTGGCCTGGTTTAGGATTAGCAGTTCCTTTTGTCTGTGTGCCAATAGAACATGTTTCAGCCAAGATGTTATAAGGTAGAATGTATGTTATGTGTTTGATTTTTCCATTGTAACAACTGTCAGGCTTACAACCTGACCTGCCTTATTTTCATTGAGTTCCTCCTTGTAGCAAAGGATACACACTTGTGCGCTTGTATGACATAATCATTGCCAATCAAACACTGCCAGCCAGGATGACTTGAATGACCAAGATGTGTGAAGTCACCTGTTTTGACAGATGTCTCCTTCACTAACCCTTTGAAAATAAATAGCCATGAGCATGTGACCGCTGGAATTGAGATGGAGAAATCTCCTGCTATGAATGAGTCCGGGGTAAATCCATTTGAATTCATTCACTTTTTGACAGCATCCCTTTTGATTTAAACAAAACTGTCCATACATGTTTTCCCATGGAAGGAGTGATCAGAATGTGACTTTTTGAGCATGAATGCCAAAACGTTCAGAAAATGAAGATGCTCAAATTGAACCCATTTTGCATATCCCACAATATCATGAGACATCCATGTCTTCCTCACTGGAAAAGATAAACGGTTGAGTTTGATATAATTTAAAAGCTTACAAACTGTTGTCAAACTATTTTATTTAGTTATCTACAATTATCTACAAACGTGTAAACTGTTATTTTTTTGTATTCTCATATGTTGTATTTTAGACCCTATTTTACATAATCCAAGGTGGTGTTTGTCCCCCCATCGGTTGAGACAACATGTTCTTGAATACAGGGTGGGTGTCATTTCAATCATAGAAATGGAATGAATAGATTGGACCTATCCCTTCATACCACTGCTATTTAGCTGGTACGCCATTGAACTGTTTATTGTATTGACAACTTCTACCACAAAGATGACTGCAGGTCCACCCATCGTCGAATGTCAACTTAAATGGTCATGTCTATTCTGTTTCTATGATTTCAACAGATATTCCCATTCAAGTCCGCATTCTCTGACATGTGAACCTCCAACCATCTTTGCGGTACCATTTGAAAGTTCAAATGTAGTCCCATTTATCAGCCAGAACATAACACCCACCCTGTATTCAAGAGCATGCTGTGTCTCAACCGATGGAGGGCACAACACCAAAACCTTAGATTATGTTAAATAATGTGAATATGAAAAAACAAGTTTACACGTTGAGATAATTGATGTACGATGTTGAAGGGCAACATTGTTTTCCATAAATTATGAAATAATTTCACCCTTTTTGTAAGCTTTTAAATGATATCAATCACAGCAGTTTATATTTTCCAGTGATGAAGACATGGATGTCTCATGCTATGGTGGTGCAAAATGGGTCAACTTTGAGCACCTTTAATTTCTGAACGTTTTGGCATTCATGTCCAAAAATGACTTTTACATGTGTACTGTTATTTGCTGCACCAGTAGGGTAGCAGAAATCTGGTAACTTTCCCAAAAGTCCCACTTTTTCCCAGAAATCCTAGTCTGAAGATTTCCAAAATAAGCAGGAAATCTGGAATTTTGCAACCTTACCAATAATAATAACATGCTTACTCCACAGAGAGTGGAGTTGGTGGACGATGGGACAGCTGCTAAATCTCTCCCCATCTCTCTTTGTCTGTCTGTGTATTTTCAGGCGCCCTCCACTGAGCCCCCCAGGACAGACAGTCCCATTAGAGACGCCCCCTACTCACCAACCACACAACCGGTATGTCCACCCCACCCCAACAACAGCCCTCCTTTCACATCCTCCTTTAAAGTCCCCTCATTCACACCCCTGCTTTCACAGCACCTATATGTGTTCTCTTTTGACATAATCCACTTCAGAGAGGGTAAATGAAGTATACCTGCTGGTTCTTCCTCCTCCTCCCTCCTTCTCCCCCTCACATCCCTCCCTCCTAGCCCAGTGCTCATTCCTCCCTTTCTAGCCCAGTGCTCATTCCTCCACCAGCTCCCTGTGTGCAGGCAAGGAGACCTGCTTCGTAAGTGGTCTGCTCTGGCCTGGCTTTGTCTGCTCAGCTTCCATAGACAACTATCAGTGGAGTCTGGCCCTTTGCTATTGTCAGCTGTTTATAATGAGTTGTACTACAGTGAAGCTATACTACAAGTGTACCTTTTTTAAACACACGCATCTGCTGAGCTTGCCATGGCCACTCATTACTGATGCTTTCTCTACTTCATGCAGTAGTAGATTCTGTTTGCATCCCAAATGGCACCCTAGTCCCCCTTCATTGTGCACTACTTTTAACCAGGGCCCATAAGGAATAGGGTGCCATTTGGGATGCACCCTCTGTTTTTGGAGATTGTTGAGGACCCAACTTGTCATTTGTGCTTTTAATTCTAGCTTTGTTGGAATTTGTAATGAACCCTGACCTTTGCATTGAGAATGATGTTGAAATGGGTTTACCAAGTATCGGAATGTGTTCTGAGTAGGGCTGACACAATTTCTGTGTAACCGACGGTTATTGATGAAGACCGTCATGAAAATGAAATAAGTCATAACCTTAAAAATAAAAAAATCTTCAATTTGCACTCATCAGATTGAAGGACAGATTTCCACTGGTCCTAATGTCCATTGCTCTAGTTTCTTGGCCCAAGCAAGTCTCTTCTTATTGGTGTCCTTTAGTAGTGGTTTCTTTGCATCAATTTGGCCATGAAGGCCTGATTCACGTAGTCTCCTCTGAACAGTTGATGTTGAGATGTCTGTTACTTGAACTCTGTGAAGCAATTATTTGGGCTTCAGTCTGAGGTGCAGTTAATTGCCGATTTCGGAGGCTGTTAACTCTAATGAACTTATCCTCTGCAGCAGAAGTAACTCTGGGTCTTAATTTCCTGTGGCAGTCCTCATGAGAGCCAGTGCTTGATGGTTTTTGCGACTGCACTTGAAGAAACTTTTAAAGTTCTTGAAATTTTCCGTATTGACTGACCTTCATGTCTTAAAGTAATGATGGACTGTCGTTTCTCATTGCTTATTTTAGCTGTTCTTGGTCTTTTACCAAATAGGGCTATCTTCTGTCACAACACAATTGATTGGCTCAAACACATTAATTAAGAAGGAAAGAAATTCCACAAATTAACTTTCAACAAAGCACACCTGTAAATTGAAATGCATTCCAGGTTACTACCTCATGAAGCTGGTTGAGAGAATGCCAAGAGTGCAAAGCTGTCAAGGCAAAGGGTGGCTACTTTGAAGAATCTCAAATATAATATATTTTGATTTAACACTTTTTTGATTATTACATGATACCATATGTGTTATTTCATAGTTCTGATGTCTTCACTATTATTCTACAATGTAGAAAATAGTAAAAAATAAATAAAATAAAAAAACCTTGAATGAGTAGGTGTGTCAACTTTTGACTCGTACTGTATATAGTAATAAAAAAAGGTGTTGTAGCAAATGATTTTCGGTAACCTAGGCAACACCCCCCACAATCCAACAGCAGCACATAGGATTATAATTAATAGAACAATCTTGCAACCGCTAACCCTGGCAATTTGACTGGTAAACTCAGAATGCCCTGTATTGTGATGAAATCATTTCCATGATAATGTAGAATTATTTTAACTGTGTCCAATGGAATGTATTTTTTGTAATGTCAGTTGAGTTGAATCAACAAATCACAGCACATATTGATGGGTACACTTCCTCCTTTGCTCCTATGGGTAGTGGCTACACAATGGCTGCCAGTCCACCAATTGCTGGCAGCATACCACCCTGCATCCCACTGCTCACTTGCTTCTGAAGCGAAGTAGGGTTGGTCCTGGTGGGGCCCTGGATGGGAGACCAGATGCTGCTGGAAGTGGTGTTAAAGGGCCAATAGGAGACACTCTTTCCTTTGGTTTAAAAATATATATATATATATACTTGTTGTAAGAGTAGGGGTGTTAACCCTGGTGTCTTGGCTGGATTCCCAATCTGGCCCTCATACTGTCATGGCCACCTAATCATCCCCAGCTTCCAATTGGCTCATTCATCCCTCCTCTCCCCTGTAACTATTCCCCGGGTTGTGATATAAATGAGAATGTGTTCTCATTCAACTTCCCTGGTAACAGAAGTATAAAATAAAATACAATTATGCCATTATTTACTCGAATGGGGATGCCCATTCTATTCATTCTATTTCTATGGCAGCACATGCAGTGAGAACGGTTATTACGGCGACAGCGGTCATTTGGCTGGCCAATTACCGTCATCCAAAAATCCATGAGGCTGTGACGGTCTGAGCTACTGCACGTTATTCAGCTTCAGAGCGTATGTGTTACAGATTTCAGAGCTAGTGTTCATTTTGCATCGTCAGGGTAGCTCAAGTCAGGGTAGTAATTGCGAAACCATTTTTATTTTGTGTGCACGTTTGTGTGAGAACCATGTTTGCGCCTGTAGAAAGCGCGCCTGTATGTTGAAAGCTCCGGGCGAAGTTTTCCTCTGGGAACAGATTTAGTATCAGTTTCCCCTCCCCAAAACTGACCCAGGAACACCATCTAGGGGTAACTTCACCCTACACCTATGTTGAAATATTAGCATCGGGGTGTGTGGCTTGTCATGCATTATTCTGTATTTCTTTTTACAGGCAAGCATTCATTTCACCCCTACTGCACTGCCTGCCAAGGAGGAACTCTCACCACTGAGTCCCTATGAGGTATTGACCTTAAATCCAGTCATAGAGAATGAATGGGGCAAGATCTGTGCTCTCATTGTCCATCATTGACAGTAAACATTCATAGTCCGTTCTCCGTGCTCAGACTGTTGTTCCATCCCAAATTGCACCCTAAGTCCCTAGAAAAAGGGAATAGGGTGCCATTTTGGACATAGCCTGCATTGAAATATATGACATTAACGTCTTTTGTTGTGGTTTTCCCTTCCAGACAAGGCCAGGTGCCATCCAGCCCCTCTCCCGTGGTGGCGGGCAGCCGATCACCTCGCCAGCCACTCCGGACGGGCACAGCAGCCCCAATCCCTTCCAGCATGGCCCCTTCCCCATCAACTCTCAGACCTTTGTAAGACCCCTCACCACCACGTAGGGTGAGGGTGAGACCCCCCCCGAACATGGGTGCAGTGTCATTGATGTTCATCGCAACTATTTCCTACTATTTGTAGAAGCTACTTACCAAGGAGTTTGATCTGGGTCCCTGTCCATGCATTCAATCACGCACAGGGACTCGCTGTAGAAGCACTGTTGTTGAAGACAAGCGCCGTAAAAGTGGACTTGCATTCTCAGCAAGCTTTATCTAAGTCGCTACCACTGTAGCCAGAGCCAACCAATGGCTCACAGGGGAGTTCTGAAATGTTTCATTCCATCTGGTGATTGGGCTAACCCTACTTCATCATCCAACTGCTATAAAGCAGCTATGGGTTGAATCTCAGCAATCTCAACAATCTCCCATGTTCCTGTATATAATGCCACCGCCGCCGAGTTGCGCACACATTATCTGAGTGCCATATCTTCAACAAGGCATGCACAGCCTCATTCGCCCACCCCTACTGTCTTATTCTTGCACATCCTCCTTCGCATCATCGTTTCTCCACCTTGTTCTCACGCTGTCTTCTTCAGCTTTTCAGTTTTTTTCTCATAGTCTGCCCCTCTCCTTGTTCCTCTCTTCCCTTTGGCTCGTCCCACTTCATGCCCCCCAGCTGCAGCCTCGTGTGCCCCCTCCCCCGACACGATCGATGAGTTCTCCCTGAACCCCAAGCAGGCATACAAGGCATTCGCCGCCGTGCCTCACTGACTGGCCGTGCTGGAGCCTCCCCCGCAGATAGGCAGGTCGCCCCACCCAGGCACCCCGTGGGCCCCAGCCAGCATGCTGTGATGGTCGTCGTCACTGTTTTAGTCGCTCCGGCCCCCCTTCACGACTGACGCAGGCCCCCCACCCTCAAAGCCTGTTTCCCCCACCCCCCACCCCTTCTGGGCCTGTAACCGTGCTCCGTCTGGGCCTTGTAACCATGCTCCTCAATTTCCATTCTGAAAGCGATCATTGATCATCAGCCGTCTGTGTCTGTGCTGAGAAGTCCCATCTCAACCATTCGCATCACCTTGCCTGCTTTGTGTCCATAGAAATAGATTCCATCTCTGATTCTATTCCTATGTTTGTGCCTCTCCACAGTCTGTCTTTCTGTCTGTTCCAATGGCTGCCTCCTGTTTCCCTCTCACACGTTCTCTTCTGTGTCTTATTGACAGGATCTGTTTGGCGAGAGGAACAACGTCCACCACATTCAGCCTTCTCCAGAGGTTAGCGTTTGTACCACCAGTGGCAATACAAATTAATGGCCATACGTGTGGTTTTTGTTGTCTGTGTGATATCGAATGAGTTTGAATGGCAACGCAGGTCAGTGTGTGTTAATGTTAATTAGAAGACGTTGAAAAAGTGCCGATAAAACCTGCTTAAAGTGACATTGGCGGTTGGTCATGTCCCATTTGGCTGACACTTCGGTGACGAGACCACTTCTGTACATGTGGTTCTTTCAGCCTGAGCTGAACAACGAGGTGTTTGAGGATGAGGTAGAGGGGGACGGTGGTATGGGTCAGGCAGCCCCCGTCTCTCCCCGACCCTCCCTCTCCTCTGACTGTCTGGACTATATGAGTCTGGCAGCAGTGCCACGCCTCTACAGAGCCTCCATGGACATGGTTGTAAAGGTACCCCCCCCTGCCCCACCATGGGTGCCCTCAATCGAGCTCAGATCGGGCTGTGGTCTCCTTTACTTTGGTGGTGATTGCAGTGTCTATATCACTGTTACTTACAGTGAGAAGGGGCGGTGGTGCTACATTTGGTGTCAGAGGTGGGATCCTGTCAATAAATCATCCTCAGAATCAATCGTAGCTAGTGGTGTTGGGTTGTGATTCGACTGCCTAATTTATGTTTTTCCCACCTGCTTAACAATCAATGAATACTGTGCTGAGTATACAGTAAAACTTTCAGAACTCTGTGATGATTCTCAATTGAAATGGTCAAATCAAAGTATTTCAGTTTATTAAAAAACAATCCTCATATTTTTATGGACTTTGTTGTGGGATCTGGCTTATGTCTGTGTCCATTGAACATTTGATTGGGCAGATCGAAACCAACCTCTGTCCCCATGGCCCTGTTTCTCTTCCACCATCCTAACCACTCTATCCCCATGGTCCCCTCCCCCACAGACTCCATCACCTGGTGGCAGAGACGACCTGGCGCAGCGCTCCTTCAGGGACAGACAGAAGTACTTTGAAATCGACATGAAGCAGCAGACGCCCGACACCAAGCCCAAAGGCCGCGTGTCCCTGGTTGGAGCAGACGACCTGAAGAAGATGAGGGAGGAGGAAGGTTTGTGGCCAGCCAGCTCCTTTATTTCAAGCCCAAATAATACCCTTCACCCCCTTCTAGGGTTGCACATTTCTAGGTAACTTTCCCAACATTCCCAGGTTTTGCAGAAATCCTGGTTGGAGGATTCTGAATTTGCTCCTTAATCTTCATGATTCCGGTACTACTCCAGGAATTAAGGAAAATCTTTTGGGGGGAATTTACAGGAATCTTGCAACTCTACCCCCTTCTGAAAATGGTACAACTCTCTGGTTCATTTTGGTCAGAGAGACAAATGCTGCCTTCATAACATTTCTTAAATTCTTAAGACTTGGAAATATCTACTTGAACGCCCCTCCAACCGGTAATTAGTAAGTGGGAAATGGTCTCATCTGAGCTCAAATCAAATTCTATTTGTCACATACACATGGTTAGCAGATGTTAATGCAAGTGTAGCGAAATGCTTGTGCTTCTAGTTCCGACAATGGAGTAATAACCAACGAGTAACCTAACAATTCCACAACTACTAGCTTATACACACAAGTGTAAAGGGATAAAGAATATGTACATGAAGATATATGAATGAGTGATAGTACAGAACGGCATAGGCAAGATGCAGTAGATGGTATCGAGTACAGAATATACATATGAGATGGGTAATGTAGGGTATGTAAACATAAAGTGGCATAGTTTAAAGTGGCTAGTGATACATGTATTACATAAAGATGCAGTAGATGATATAGAGTACAGTATATACATATGAGATGGGTAATGTAGGGTATGTAAACATTATATTAAGTGGCATTGTTTAAAGTGGTTTAAAGTGGCTAGTGATACAATTTTTACATCAATTTCCATCCATTTCCATTATTAAAGTGGCTGGAGTTGAGTCAGTATGTTGGCAGCAGCCACGGTATGTTAGTGGTGGCTTCTCCCACATGCTAAACGCTGACGTCACATACAATGGAAATGACTTCGATAACAGCATTTTTGGCAGTTAAAAGCAACAACAAAACATTATTTAAATGCAACCCAAAAACATTATTTATATATATTTTTAATCTGTTCATCTGGTTTTTGAACACTAATTTGTTTACAAGCATGGAAGCTGTACTTTTAGTGCAGGTTGACGCAGCATTCTCAACGAGTTCAAAGCATGTGAATCCTAGCAACTCATTGCTCCCAGTTTACAAGTAGTCTTTTCAGAGTTTCCCACTTGTTATGAATGGAATCCTAATGGAACTATGTTTCTACAATCCCAGAGAGGAGATTCGAGCAGCGGGCACAGGAGTACCTGATGGATGAAGATGACGAGGAGGAGGATGACCTGGTGAAGCAGATGGGAGTGTTGAAGGCCACGGGCAAAGTGGTGCTGGACGGGGTGGAGTACAAGGTTGAGCCTGTAGCCACCCCCCGCAGGCACTGTAACACGCCCCCCAGCTACAGCGCCACACTCCCTAGCTACTGTGGCAGCTCAGGGTACGGCCTTTTCTCTTGAATTTATTAGGAAATGTACTTTAAATTAAGATTGATTTGATTGCTGATCATTATCAGATGCCTTTGTTTTGAGTAATGGAAGATTATATTGTGAGGTTTTTTTATTTTAAATTCAGCGAATTAATGTTCCCTCATTTATGTTTGTCCCCATAGGCCCTCGTCAGTGGATGGTAAAGGAGACTACCAGAGGAATTCCTCAGAGGAGAGCTTCAAGCTGGAGCAGCAGAGGCCCAACTCCATGACTGGGTAAAGACAACCAAACATGTCCTAGATTTTAAATCACAAATTCATGTAAGTGTTGATTATTATAGTCTTTGCAGTGGTGACGCATCTCCCAAACTTGTGTGTGTAGTGACTTATCACCTCTTCTGTGTGTGTGACTCCCAAGTCTCCTGCAGTGTGTGTGAGGTGTTATGTGGAGTGTTAGCAGTGTGTTTTGACATTTTGTGTTCCTCCATCTCCACCCAGTCTGATCCCAGTGTACCCTGGAGAGTCGGGGGCTCCCATCCGGACAGCCAAGGCAGAACGGAGGCAACAGGAGCGGCTGAGGATGCAGAGTCCAGAGCTGGCCCCAGCTGGAGACAAGGACCTCTCCCCCTCCGAGAAACGGGCTCTGGAAGCCGAGAAGAGAGCCATGTGGAGGGCAGCAAGGTACACACTTACACACACAGAATCAGGTCACACACACAATCACAAAAGTACATTTGAATATGTGTGAACAAAATAAAGAGACATAGATCAATATGCTCTAAATAGTGAGCTAGGTAGAGAACTAAGAGATTCCTCTTTGCCTTCCCAATCTATTTTTCTGTATTTCTACTATTTTTGCTTTTGTCAGATGTCGTGTTTCTTATCTTTTCCTCGCGTTATAGTGACTATCAGAGATTCCTCTTAAAGGAACTTGGGTAGTTAAATAAAGGTTAAATACATTATAATATTTTACATTTGAGTCATTTAGCAGAGGTTCTTATCCAAAGTGACTTAGTTAGGAGTGCATACTGGTCCCCTGTGGGAATCAAACCCACAATCCTGGCATTGCAAGTGCCATGCTCTCACCCACAGACAATACACAATAATGACAAAGTAAAAACCATGTTTTTAGATATCTTAGCAAATTTATTTAAATTGAAATGCAGATATCTTATTTACGTAAGTATTCACACCCCTGAGTCGATACATGTTAGAATCATCTTTGGTAGTGATTACAGCTGGGAGGCTTTCTGGGTAAGTCTCTAAGAGCTTTCCACACCTGGATTGTACAATATTATTGCATATTATATATTTTTTTATTCTTCAAGCTCTGTCAAGTTGGTTGTTGATCATTGCTAGACAGCCATTTTCAAGTCTTGCCATAGATTTTCAAGCAGTTTTAAGTCAAAATTGTAACTGTACCACTCAGGAACATTCAATGTCGTCTTGGTAAGCAACTCCTCTGTATATTTGGCCTTGTGTTTAGGTTATTGTCCTGCTGAAGTGTGAATTTGTCTCCCAGTGTCCATTGTAAAGCCAGGTTTTCCTATAGGATTTTGCCTGTGCTTAGCTCTATTACGTTTCTTTTTAGCCTAAAAGAAATTCCTGAGTCTTTGCCGATGACTAGCATACCCATACCCATAATGCGGCCACCACTATGCTTGAAAATATGGAGAGTGGTACTCAGTAATGTGTTATGCTCGACTTGCCTCAAACATATTCAGGACATAAAGTTAATTTCTTTGCCACATCTTTTGCAGTTTTACTTTAGTGCCTTGTTGCGAACAGGATGCATGTTTTAAAATAGTTTTATTCTCTACAGGCTTTCTCCTTTTCACTAATTGAGGTTATTATTGTGGAGTAACTACAGTGTTGTTGATTCATCCTCCGTTGATCCAGCCGCCTATCCCAGCCATCAAACTCTGTAACTGTTTAAAAGTCATCATTGGCCTCATGGTGAAATCCCTCAGCAGTTTCCTTCGTATCCGGCAACTGAGTTAGGAAGGATGCCTGTATCTTCGTAGTGATTGAGTGTATTGATACACCATCCAAAGTGTAATGAATAACCTCACTACACTCAAGAGATATTCAGTTTCGTTATTATTTTACCCATCTACCAATAGGTTCCCTTTGCGAGGTATTGGATAACCTCCCTGGCCTTTGTGGTCGAATCTGTTAGAAATTCACTGCTCGGCTGAGGGACATTGCCACAGTCGACTTCGGGCTAGAAGGGTTTGAGACCTGCTCCCTGCCTGTTTCATCACTCAACAAAAATATAGGCCTAGTCCTCTGTTGCTAGCCAAGCCAGCTGGCCGTTCATTCTGTCGGTTAGGCTGCCAGAGGCGCGACCCAGTCTTTTTTTTGTTATATATGTGTGGACACGACCCAGTCGTTCATTCTAAGTGTTTGGTTGCCATGCTGGCTGGCAAGTGTTCGGTTGCCATGCTCTAATCCATTGCTTGCCAGCCAACTACCGCTAAACAGTCAGGTCAAACAGTGCAGCTAGAATAACCACAAAGTAGGTGCATGTGCATTTGTTTAAGCTGTTTTGGATTGCGCCTGGCATATAACATGTGCTCTCTCGTCAGCACACTGTTCAGAGGAGCTAGCCCAACTACACAGCTAATGTAATCACTTCAAACTGAAGCTGGTAAAACTGCCAGCTAGCTGCATTTCATGACGTTTGACCAGTTTTTCTATTGAAATTTCTTTGTTTTCGACTGGCTGAGAAAAGATGTCTGTTCATTCTATTGGTTAGGTTGCCAAAAACGTGACACAGTCGTGAAGTCTATGTTCTATATGTATGGGCGCGACCCAGTCGTTCTTTCTAAATGTGCCGTTGCCATGCTGCCTGTAAACCATGCAGCTAGAATAACAGCTGCATTTCATTTCACCTGTTTTTCGATTGACACTTCTTTCTTTTTATCCATCAAAATGTATTGTAACGACCCTGGTCCCAGGGTCGTTACAGTATATTTCGACTGGCTGAGAAAATACATTCATTTTCAAGAAGTGGAGATTAAATACACTGCTCAAAAAAAATAAAGGGAACACTTAAACAACACAATGTAACTCCAAGTCAATCACACTTCTGTGAAATCAAACTGTCCACTTAGGAAGCAACACTGATTGACAATACATTTCACATGCTGTTGTGCAAATGGAATAGACAACAGGTGGAAATTATAGGCAATTAGCAAGACACACCCAATAAAGGAGTGGTTCTGCAGGTGGTGACCACAGACCACATCTCAGTTCCTATGCTTCCTGGCTGATGTTTTGGTCACTTTTGAATGCTGGCGGTACTTTCACTCTAGTAGTAGCATGAGACGGAGTCTACAACCCACACAAGTGGCTCAGGTAGTGCAGCTCATCCAGGATGGCACATCAATGCGAGCTGTGGCAAGAAGGTTTGCTGTATCTGTCAGCGTAGTGTCCAGAGCATGGAGGCGCTACCAGGAGACAGGCCAGTACATCAGGAGACGTGGAGGAGGCCGTAGGAGGGCAACAACCCAGCAGCAGGACCACTACCTTCGCCTTTGTGCAAGGAGGAGCACTGCCAGAGCCCTGCAAAATGACCTCCAGCAGGCCACAAATGTGCATGTGTCTGCTCAAACGGTCAGAAACAGACCGACGCCCAACGTCCACAGGTGGGGGTTGTGCTTACAGCGAACACCAAGATTGGCGCCTGTGCTCTTCACAGATGAAAGCAGGTTCACACTGAGCACATGTGACAGACGTGAGAGAGTCTGGAGACGCAGAGGAGAACGTTCTGCTGCCTGCAACATCCTCCAGCATGACCGGTTTGGCGGTGGGTCAGTCATGGTGTGGGGTGGCATTTCTTTGGGGGGGCCGCACAGCCCTCCATGTGTTCGCCAGAGGTAGCCTGACTGCCATTAGGTACCGAGATGAGATCCTCAGACCCCTTGTGAGACCATATGCTGGATCGGTTGGCCCTGGGTTCCTCCTAATGCAAGACAATGCTAGACCTCATGTGGCTCGAGTGTGTCAGCAGTTCCTGCAAGAGGAAGGCATTGATGCTATGGACTGGCCCGCCCGTTCCCCAGACCTGAATCCAATTGAGCACATCTGGGACATCATGTCTCGCTCCATCCACCAACGCCACGTTGCACCACAGACTGTCCAGGAGTTGGCGGATGCTTTAGTCCAGGTCTGGGAGGAGATCCCTCAGGAGACCATCCGCCACCTCATCAGGAGCATGCCCAGGCATTGTAGGGAGGTCATACAGGCACGTGGAGGCCACACACACTACTGAGCCTCATTTTGACTTGTTTTAAGGACATTACATCAAAGTTGGATCAGCCTGTAGTGTGGTTTTCCACTTTAATTTTGAGTGTGACTCCAAATCCAGACCTGTAACGAAAAAAGTATTTAATAAGAATATTTCATTCATTCAGAGCTAGGATGTGTTATTTTAGTGTTCCCTTTATTTTTTTGAGCAGTGTATATACTGAACAAAAATATAAAAGCAACAATTTCAAAGATTTTACTGAGTTACAGTTCATGTAAGGAAATCAGTCAATTGGAATAAATTCATTAGGCCCTAATCTATGGATTCCACATGACTGGGCAGGGGTGCAGCCGTGGCTGGGCCTGGGGGAGCATAGGCCCACCACTTGGCAGCCAGGCCCACCCACTGGGTTGCCAGGACCAGCCAATCAAAATGTTTTTTTTTCCCACAGAAGGGAAAAACCCACATTACAGACAGAAATACCTCCTCAGCATTTATATTTTTGTTCAGTGTAATACTGAAACTATGTTGCAAATGTCTAGAGACAGACAGCAACGTTGTTTCAACTAAATGTTAGGCTAGAAGCAGGGAAATAATGACTAAATCCCTTTACAGTGGAGATCAAGTTAATGAATTGGCTGGCTGTGCTGATGGGACAGTGGATGAGCATGATTTCTCAGATGGAACAGAAAACAAGATTCCCATTTTTGTGTCATAGGCTTACCGGTGCGAAATGTTTTTTTTTGTATGGCTAAAAACGCATCTCTCGACCAATCACAATGCTTGTTTTTACCAACCCGTTGTAAGAAAATCATGTTAAACACTGTTATTGCACACAGAGTGAGTCCATGCAACTTGTGAGACTTAGTGCCTTCGGAAAGTATTAAGACCCCTTCCCTTTTTCTACATTTTGTTACGTTACAGCCTTATACTTTAGACTTTTTATTTTTTAAATAAATCTTATCTACACACACTACCCCATAAAGACAAAGCGAAAACAGGTTTTTGTACATGTTTACAAATGTATAAAACAACATACTTTATTTGCATTAGTGTTCAGGCCCTTTGCTTTGAGACACTCAAACTGTGTCTCAAATTGCTCAGGTACTTCATGTTTCCATTGATCAACCTTGAGGATGTTTCGACAACTTGTTTGGAGTCGACCTGTGGTAAATTCAATTGATTGGACATGATTTAGAAAGGCACACACCTTTTAAGAGTAGGTCACACAGTTGACAGTGCATGTCAGAGCAAAAACCAATCCTTGAGGTCAATGGAATTGTCCATAGAGATCAGAGACAGGATTGTGTCGAGGCACAGATCTGGGGAAGGGTGCCAAAAAGTTTCTGCTGCATTGAAGGTCCCCAAGAACACAGTGGCCTCCATCATTCTTAAATGGAAGAAGTTTGAAACCACCAAGACTCTTCCTAGAGCTGGCCGCCTGGCCAAACTGCGCAATTGTGGGAGAAGGGACTTGGAGGTGACCACGGTCCCGGTGGTCACTCTGACAGAGCTCCAGAGTTCATCTGTGGAGATGGGAGAACCTTCCAGAAGGACAACCATCTGCAGCACTCCACCAATCAGGTCTTTATGGTAGAGTGCCCAGATGGAAGCCAATCCTCGTAAAAGGTACATGACAGCCCACTTGGAGTTTGCCAAAAGGCACTTTAAGGATTCTGACGATGAGAAACAAGATTCACTGGTCTGATGAAACCAAGATTGAACTCTTTGGCCTGAATGCCAAGCGTCACATCTGGAGGAGACCTGGCACCTCTAAGGTGAAGCATGGTGGTGGCATCATCATGCTGTGGGGATGTTTTTCAGCGGCAGGGACTGGGAGACTAGTCAGGATCGAGGGAAAGATGAACGGAGCAAGGTACAGAGCGATCCTTGATGAAAACCTGCTCCAGAGCGCTCAGGATCTCAGACTGGGGCAAAGGTTCACCTTTCAACAGTACAATGACCTTAAGCACACAGTACAAGATAACGCAGGGGTGGCATAGGGACAAGTCTCTGAATGTCCTTGAGTGGCCCAGCAAGAGCCCGGACTTGAACCTGATCGAACATCTCTGGAGAGACTTGAAAATAGCTGTGCAGCGACGCTCCTCATCCAACCTGACAGAACTTGAGAGGATCTGCAGGGAAGAATGGGAGAAACTCAGGGTTTGAATTCTTATGGAAATGTGATATTTCATTTAAAAATAATAATAATAATTCCGACACTTCTAAAAACCTGTTTTTGCTTTTTCAATTTGGGGTATTGTGTGTAGCTAGATGAGGGGAAAAAAATATTTAATCCATTTTAGAATAATGTTGTAACGTAACACAATGTGGAAAAGTCAAGGGGTCTAAATACTTTCCCAATGCACTGTGGGACTTATTAAGCACATTTTTACTCCTGATCTTAGCCTTGCCGTAACAAACGGGTTGAACACTTATTGACTCAACACATTTCAGCTTTTCCTTTTTTATTAAATGGTAGACAATTCTGAAAGCATAATTCAACTTTGACATTATGGGATATTTTATGTGGTCCAGTGACCATCTAAATTTGATCCATTTTCAATTCGGGCTGTAACACAACAAAACGCTGGTCTTGTACTTTTATTTTCTGCTACTCAATCCTGTCCTAACTGTTTTTTCCACTCTTTCTGTCTCTCTCCTCTCTGGTCCATCTCTCTATCTGACGGTGTTCTCTTCCCCTCTCACCAACAGGATGAAGTCTCTGGAGCAGGATGCTTTGAAGGCTCAGATGGTCATCGCTAAGTCCAGGGAGGGAAAGAAGCGTGGCACACTGGACCAGCTGGTCCTATAGTTTTAATAACAAGCATTTTCTGCATTGAGTGAACCACCGCAGGCCAGGACAAGGAGCACCCAACAGCCCGCCCATTCACGCCATCTCTCTGTCCCCATTTTTCCCCTCTGGAAGGTACATCAGTGGCTCAGATGGTCATCGCTAAGTCCAGGGAGGGAAAGAAGCGTGGCACACTGGACCAGCTCACACAGCTTAGCACCCTCTGGAAGGTACATCAGTGGCCGTCGCATACACTCTCACACAGCTTAGCACCTACATTAATTCACTCTCACTCAATGTCTGCGTCCCAAATGGCACCCTATTTATTCACTATATTTGGCACTACTTTTGACCTGTGTCCTATGGGCCCTGGTAAAAAAAAAAATACATATAGGGAATAGGTTGCCGTTTGGGATGCAGCCTCTCACTCAATACCAGACCTCAATCATCGAGTGGATTCCGACTAATAGTGTCCTAACCTTTGTCTAACAGATTTCAGTCCACAAGGAGTAACGTCACCAGGCAGACTGGTAAGAACTGAGTTCTCTACTGCGTTTGTTTGTTAAATGTCAGAGTTCATAGAGATGTCTCCACTGACCTATTGCAATCCAGGTAAATAGAGACTCAGATTGTTGCTTGGACAACCAGAGCAAATTTTTGTTGAGAATAACAATGTCACAGTCTAACTTTTGCCTTCCTTATCCTTTAAGTAGCTGTTCCGGTTAGAGATGTTCCATCATCTAAAGTGTGATTATTTGTAGATAGAAAGTTGTTTTGATGGGCTTTAAGGCGCGTTGAAATGTTTCGCCACCATTGTACACAATCACTTCAGCCTATCAAATGCCTGGATCATCACTACAGCCAATCAAATCCCTCTCTACACAAGCCACGCCGCTGAGTCATCCATCCTTCTCCCTCCCTCTTTCCCTTTACCTGTCCCTATCCTTCACTCTTCCTCTTTCCTCACCTCTTCCTCTACTCATTCCATTTTGCTGTCCTTCTAGTCCCTGTCAGAAAAGAAGTTTGACTACCGACAGTTTGCTGCCATTCCTTCTTCCAAACCCGTATACGACATCCAGGTATTGACTGCATGCTGAGCTCCCAGGCCCCCGCCCCAGTCTCCCTCTCTCCCCTCTGGTCCTTACAGCAGCGCTGGTGGTGCCACTGCTTCAACAGCTGCCGCCATTTTGGCTTTCCCCCTGATTGATTATTCACTGCTCCATTCTGGGGATTTGGCTTGTTAGTTGCTGCCTCCGATTTAGTTGATGAATGGATCTTGAAAATATAATGCTAATACACCAGTAAGCTACTGACCACGTAATCAAATCAGGTCCTGGGTCAGTTTTCTATCAGGGTGACCTCTCACCTCTGCTTAATGGCTTTATCTCCATCCCTTTTCTCCCACTCACCATCCAATCTCCTTCAGTTATTTCCAAACAACCAGCCTCAACCAGGCAACATCAACATTCACCAACCAGTGATTTGAGCCCCACTAACCAGCTTCTTGAGGAAACAGCCCAGATCCTGCATCTCTCCCTCCTTCTCAGCCATTATCACCAGCTCTCCATGGCTGGGGCTCATTGCCGTGTCTGTCCTGGTTCCTGATCACCTCTCCCTGTATCACAACAACACATATTTTGGGATCTCCTGTCCTGTCATGCTCTTGACTCCCAGTGCAAAGTATTTTCCAGTCTATCACTTAACCAACATAGGTGATGGGAACTTCCTGGGCTAAACTCAATGAGGTCTCCCTAAGCTTGGATCTCAGCCTGCGTACGGATGATTCTACAGGGGGTTCCTTGGGGGTCAGGGAGACTTATTTCTCAGTGGTTGTGGTGGTTTCTGGTCCAGTATTTTGTAGTATGTACTGCTATCAGTCTTTTTTTCCAGTCTCTGTGGGTTGTGTTTTATCAATCAGTCTTCCTCAATGAAAGGCCGCCAAGTATTCCTCCACTGCTCCCAATGTAATTTGGCCGTGGAGTTCTACATTTAACGTGCTGTTCTTAACTGCAATAGCTCCACCAGTTCGATTAATAATTTGCTGTTCTTTAAGCAAGCTTGCCTTGTCTTGAGGCCTCGTGATCTAAATTCAGTAGAACTACTGTAGAGACTAATAGGCTTCTCTGATACTGATGTGCTTCTCACGAACTCAGGAGGACACTGGAATGTGCATCATTTCTGGCATACGGTTACTGAGCTTAACAGTGTGTGTATAGACCTCAGTGTACGGTATGTGTGCAACCTTGTTCTCCACACTTCTCCCGATGTGTGCACTTGTCATGCACACTCCCTGTGATGATGCAAGTGCACACGTAGGGAGAAGTGTTGTGGAGAACTGAGAAGCAAGGTATGTGTTTGAGTGTTGAATTCACACCAAAAATGGGCTACTGTATGTGTGCTTAGTCCAGTGGGAGAGACCTGTGTAGTGGGCTGGGCTGTGCTGTGATTTTTCTCTGCCGCGTTGGTGACTGTGGTTCGGCTAAGTGTCTTGTAATGGTTCCTTGCCTGTGAACAGCTGCTCCCTGCGCTTTGCCTGTGAGATGGAACAACCCCCGGAACTGATGGACTAACACAAGCCTCCATTTAACCTCCCCCAATCCTAACGTCATCCTGACCAGACTGCAGTGGCTGTGGCCAAGTGGAACCTACCTTCTGCACCCTTTCTGCCACTGTGACCGCCTGGGAGAAAGACCCACACCTACACACTGCCAGTCCCCTAGCCCGACTTGGTGACGGTGTTCCTGGGATAATAGGTGGCCACATCCCCTAGCCGTCATCCACTCACACACACTCTCTGTGTCCTTCTCTTGCAGTCTCCTGACTTGGTCGATGACATTCAGTTCATTGACGATGGCTCCAGTAACCCAGGTGAGTGTCAGTGGGTCAGGGTCAACAAAACCTCTTGACAACCACATTAAGTAGGGTCCAGCATCTATGTTGGTAAAATAGGGTGCTTTAAGTAGAATTGGCCCTAGGGTTGCAACATTTCTGGTAACTTTACCAACATTTCCAGAAATCCTGGTTGGAGGATTCCTAGATGTTCTGCTTATTCCCTACCCATAATAATGTACAATATGTTACCCTGATCACTTTTATCCCTTTGATTCAGGTGACTTCCTGGGATAAGCAACTCCTATTGGTAGGATTCACATACTGCCGGTTTCTGTGCATTTGCGTACGTGTGTGTTCCTCTGAACTTTGGCCCGAGTGTGTGTGAACTGCTGTGTACCCCTGTTAGTCAAGTGTGGTAAACCATAGCGTAGTCGGACCATATGTTCATAGTGCTCTCGCTCTCTCTCGCTCTCTCTCGCTCTCTCTCGCTCTCTCTCGCTCTCTCTCGCTCTCTCTCGCTCTCTCTCGCTCTCTCTCGCTCTCTCAATTCAATTCAAGGGCTTTATTGGCATGGTAAACATGTGTTAACATTGCCAAAGCAAGTGAGGTAGATAATATATAAAGTGAATATATAAAGTGAAATAAACAATAAAAATTAACAGTAAACATCACACATACAGAAGTTTCAAAACAATAAAGACATTACCAAAGTCATATATATATATATATATATATATATATATATATATATATATACATATATATATATATATATATATATATATATATATATTTACACAGTGTTTTAACAATGTACAAATGGTAAAGGGCACAAGGACACATACTCTCTCTCACTCGCTCTCTCTCGCTCTCTCTCACTCGCTCTCTCTCTCGCTCTCTCTCGCTCTCTCTCGCTCTCTCTCGCTCTCTCTCGCTCTCTCTCGCTCTCTCTCGCTCTCTCTCGCTCTCTCCCGCTCTCTCCCGCTCTCTCCCGCTCTCTCCCGCTCTCAGCTTTTTAGAGTAGTCGGGCATGGTTTGGCCTGATATGTCTGTAACCTTTGTAACCGTGTCTACCGTTATGGAGGCTAAAACCATATCAGGGATGTTTTTCCAACATTGGGAGTGGGTTTGCTTTTACCATTGATAGCTTTGCCTGCTAACCATTCCTCGCGTGTCAACCAGCTACATTAGCTAACATTACCGTCAAACTTTCTATAGTGCTGTACATTAATATTTGGTGTGTTAAACAAACTGACACTACTGCAGATCCAGATCCTGCATGAACTCAAATTGACTACACCAAAGACTTAAAAGGGGAGGTTCGGGTTATTTTACAACTTAATGTTAGATGGTTCCTCACCCTGAATAGTCTATGGGCCAGGAGTTACTGTAATCCATGGTTCAGGTCGATAAACAGTCACTACAAACTTAAGCAGACTTTAGCCACGATAGCTACTTTCAGAGTAAGCATCCAAGTACTTCTAATAAATTTAATTTAATTCAATCATTTTGATATTGTAAATAAAATCACATTTTATTTGTCACATTTAAAAAATATAAAAAATATTCACTTTTATTTATCCAGGTAGGCCAGTTGAGAACAAGTTCTCATTTACAACTACGACCTGGCCAAGATGAAGCAAAGCAGTGCGACAAAAAAACAACAGAGTTACACATAGGATAAACAAAAGTACAGTCAATAACACAATAGAAAAATCTATATACAGTGTGTGCAGATGGAGTAAGGCGGTAAGGCAATAAATAGGCCATAGTAGCGAAGTAATTACAATTTAGCAAATTAACACTGAAGTGATAGATGTGCAAGTAGAAATACTGGTGTGCAAAAAAGTAAATAAAAACAATATGGTGATGAGGTAGGTAGTTGGGTAAGCTATTTACAGATGGGCTATGTACAGCTGCAGCGATCGGTATGCGGCTCAGATGGCTGATGCTTCAAGTGGGGGAGAGATGCGCCGAACACAACAGGTGTAGAACTTACAGTGAAATGCTTACTTACAAGCTCTTAACCAACAATGCAGTTCTAGAAATAGAGTTAAGAAAATATTTTTTTTAAGTAACAATAAAATAACAATAATGAGGCTATATACAGGGGGTACCAGTACTGAGTCAATGTGCGGGGGTACAGGTTAGTTGAAGTAATTTGTACATATGGGTTTATAGGGGTAAAGTTACTATGCCTAGATAATAAACAGGTCAGTGTAAATAGTCTAGATGCCATTTGATTAATTGTTCAGCAGTCTTATGGCTTGGGGGTAGAAGCTGTTAAGGAGCCTTTTGGACCTAGACTTGGTGCTCCGGTACAGCTTGCCGTACAGTAGCTTAAAGAACAGTCTATAACAAACTATCAATGGTGTGTTTGGACCATGATAGTTTGCTGGTGATGTGGACACCAAGGAACTAAACTCTCGACCTGCTCCACTACACCCCCTGTGAATGGTGTGTATGTCTATTGTTGTGACTTAGATGAAGATCAGAAAATTTTATGACCAATTTATGCAGAAATCCAGGTAATTCCAAAGGGTTCACATACTTTTCCTTGCCACTGTAGTTATTACAGACTCTGTCTGGGAGAGGGGAGAGGTTGAAAATGTAAATGAAGACACTTGCCAGTTGGTCTGCACATGCTCTGAGTAGTACACATCCTGGTAATCCGTCTGGCCCCGCAGCCTTGTGAATGTTGACCTGTTTAAAGGTCTTGCTCACATCGGCTACAGAGAGCGTGATCATACAGTCGTCTGGAACAGCTGGTGCTCTCATACATTCTTCAGTGTTGCTTGCCTCGAAGCAAGCATAAAAGGCATTTAGCTCATCTGGTAGGCTTGCGTCCCTGGGCAGCTCGCGGCTGGGTTTCCCTTTGTAGTCCGTAATAGTTTGTTAGGATAGTCTTGAACGGAGATCTAATATAACTAAGAGATCTAGTATAACTAATTTCATTTTTTAATGCCCAGAGGACCCCCCTACCGACGAACAATGAACTGAAAACTCATAATTCTACAAGCCTCTCGTTCACATGTCCTTCACCATAGGGGGCTTTATGGAGCTGAGATTTGTAAACGTGTGTTTTAAACAATGTACATTTGCTGATTGCTTGGCATACAAATAAGATTATTTTTTGATACAATTGAAACGAGGTCTAGTTGTGGCTGGAACCGGACTAGATTGACTCTTGGGCTGGAAAGCGTTGCGTGACTGCCCGCGAGGGTGATGAGCATTGGGGGAGACTTAGGGGTCACTATGAGTCACTGAAGGGGGAACCTAGATTTAAAGGTTTAGTCATTCACCAGGGTGTCATGTTAATATTGGTTTCTCTGTGCCCGCCAGTGCATGCTGCGGATCCCGGGACTGAGGTGCCCACTGCCACCTCAGCACTGGAGATGGCCCTCTACAGCAACACGCGCCAGCTGAGGCAGGGCTGCCGCAGCCTGGAGACCGCCGTGCCCACATAACACATCACACACATCTACCACAAGAGACTCGGGAGACATACATACACAGAGGAGGCACCAGGTCACTACACACACACTCACAGGTTTGGGAGATGCGTCCCATGTAACCACTGCAGAGACCATGATGCTGATAGTCAACACACACACACACAATGTCATATCTTGCCTTTACAGTCTGACGATGTGTTGGCCTGAACATGAGGCCCAACGTTCCTGAGGCCAGGGAGGAGGAGGGCTGGTGAGGGGAGCTAGCATTACGCTTCAGAAATACCATTCTCTTTTTTATTTGTGTTCTTTTTCTTCAGTTTACGTTTTAGTAGCTGAATTATATTAACAGGTGACTTATGTTTTTACTTTTGACCCTCTGATTTTTGCTGTTTTAAATGAAAAATGTGTTATGGAAGAGAAAGGAAAAAATATGAATTGTGTAGATGTAATACTAATTTTTCAGATGCTATTTTTGAGGTTTTCAATGAATATATTGTTAAATGTCAGGGTTTTTAGCGGACTTCGGGGGGCGTGTATATATTGGGAACATACTGCTACCTTCACTGCCACATTTTAAACACTACATACATATCTCAACTGCACTACCACACTACTTAGAAAACAACATGTTTATTTTTAAATAATTTATTTTGCTTGTATTTTATTACTCGATTCTAAAGCCTCTCCTGTAATACATTGTTACCCCCTGTACTTTCGAGTGCAACAGAACAATGCATATCATTTTATTTATCATAATGACATCAATGCATATCATGATATCATTTTAATTCAAATGTACATCTTATGAGGCAAGCACATGTTTAATCCATATCACCAAGATATTTTCTTTTACAATGAATACATTTGTTTTCACTCTGATGCACAGGCCTTAACCAGGTTCTGACTGGTACATTTACAAGGAATATGCTGTCACAGACTTGTAGGATACTGATCCCAGTACAGTTGTTTGATCTCGGTGGATCAGAGTAAAGGATCTCTAGCTTTCCTGGACCAGGTTTATCAAATTCTGTCCCATTCCTATTCTCGAGAATGTAACTACACTGGAGAGACCAGCAGAGACACCCACACACACATGGACAGATAAGCCACTAGTCTTTATTCAAAATGGCTGTAAATTTAGGAACATAATCTCAGCTTCATTTACATATACGGTACTTTCCCTGCCCTTTTGGTGGAAATCAATGTGAATCTCACTCCTATCTGGATGGTTTTCCAGATTTTACCGGTGAAGGTAGCAGGTGTTTGCTTCTTTTTTTATCTGCCTTTGATTAATTTAAATCTGACACCCACTGAAAATCCTTTATTGTTGTGTGAATAATGTACAAAATACTGAATGGAAAGCTAAATGTACGGTTGAAATTGAGCCAGTCTACTAAGCCACGACCAAGCAAGTGTCTGGACTGGGGAGCTCTCTCCCTACCTCTCTCTCTCTGCATGTACAATATATTGGCTTTATTGGGAGAACCTATAGAGGCAGAAGACATTTTGTTAATCCCTTTTGAAATGGATCTCATTCGACCATCATTCTCGATCTCTTTCCTCTGCTTTACCTGCTGCTGTCATGGATGTTATCTGATGACAGCTTTGTTTTTGGAGAGTCATGGTAGAAGCACTCGTGTTTAATTTAATGTACTAATCATATCTTTCTGCGTTGCTTTCGCTGACTGAAATTCAGTTAGGATGATAACATTTGCGATTGGTTGATTTTTTAAAAAGAAATTTACTTACTGTAGTGGGTAAAACTTTCCAGACAAAATGGGATTCACAACATTTTTTTATGCCAAACAACTGTTGGAACTTCCTTTTGGTTACACTCTTCTCTTGAATTATTTTGGGGGACTATTTTTCCCAAATGAGTCAGAGGGAAAGGGTAGAAGTGCTGGGGTCAAGGCTCATCCAAAACTGTAACTAGTGAATTTGTACAACCAAAGAGGTCTATTTTGTGGTTCACGAATAAAAAAAGTTTACTTTTCATTTAACAAGCTGATTCATTGCATTGTGTCTTTGTATTCTATAATCTAAACTCAGCAAAAAAAGAAACGACCTCTCACTGTCAACTGTTTATTTTCAGCAAACTTAACATGTATAAATATTTGTATGAACATAAGATTCAATAACAGAGACATAAACTGAACAAGTTCCACAGACATGTGACTAACAGAAATGGAATAATGTGTCCCTGAACAAAGGGGGGTCAACCTCAAAAGTAACAGTCAGTATCTGGTTTGGCCACAATATGCATTAAGGACTGCAGTGCATCTCCTCCTCGTGGACTGCACCAGATTTGCCAGTTCTTGCTGTGAGATGTTACCTCACTCCCCCACCAAGGCACCTGCAAGTTCCCGGACATTTCTGGGGGGAATGGCCCTAGCACTCACCCTCCGATCCAACAGGTCCCAGATGTGCTCAATGGGATTTAGATCTTGGCTCTTCGCTGGCCATGGCAAAACACTGACATTCCTGTCTTGCAGGAAATCACGCACAGAACAAGCAGTATGGCTGGTGGCATTGTCATGCTGGAGGGTCATGTCAGGATGAGCCTGCAGGAAGGGTACCACATGAGAGAGGAGGATGTCTTCCCTGTAACTCACAGCGTTGAGATTGCCTGCAATGACAACAAGCTCAGTCCGATGATGCTGTGACACACCGCCCCAGACCATGACGGATCCTCCACCTCCAAATCGATCCTGCTCCAGAGTACAGGCCTCGGTGTAACGCTCATTCCATCGATGATAAATGCGAATCTGACCATCACCCCTGGTGAGACAAAACCGCGACTTGTCAGTGAAGAGCACTTTTTGCCAATCCTGTCTGGTCCAGCGACAGTGGGTTTGTGCCCATAGGTGACATTGCTACAGATGATGTCTGGTGAGGACCTGCCTTACAACAGGCTTACAAGCCCTCAGTCCAGCCTCTCTCAGCCTATTGCAGACAGTCTGAGCACTGATTGAGGGATTGTGCATTCCTGGTTTAACTCTGGCAGTTTTTGCCATCCTGTACCTGTCTCGAAGGTGTGATGTTCGGGTTTGTACCGATCCTGTGCAGGTGTTACACGTGGTCTGGCACTGCGAGGACAATCAGCTGTCCGTCCTGTCTCCCTGTAGCGCTGTCTTAGGCGTCTCACAGCACGGGCATTGCAATTTATTGCCCTGACCACATCTGCAGTCCTCATGCCTCCTTGCAGCATGCCTAAGGCACGTTCACGCAGATGAGCAAGGACCTTGGGCATCTTTCTTTTGATGTTTTTCAGAGTCAGTAGAAAGGCCTCTTTAGTGTCTTACGTTTTCATAACTGTGACCTTAATTGCCTACCGTCTGTAAGCTGTTAGTGTCTTAATGACCATTCCACAGGTGTGTGTTCATATTTTTTTTATGGTTCATTGAACAAGCATGGGAAACAGTGTTTAAACCCTTTACAATGACGATCTGTGAAGTTATTTGTATTTTTTCAAATTATCTTTGAAAGACAGGGTCCTGAAAAAGGGACTTTTCTTTTTTTGCTGAGTTTAGATGAATGTACAGTTGTGGCCAAAAGTTTTGAATGACACAAATATAAATTTTCACAAAGTCTGCTTTAGATATTAAGTACAAGCATTTCATAAGTGTCAAAGGCTTTTATTAACAATTGCATGAAGTTGATGCAAAGAGTCTATTTGCAGTGTTGACCCTTCTTTTTCAAGACCTCTGCAATCCGCCCTGGCATGCTGTCAATTAACTTCTAGGCCACATCCTGACTGATGGCAGCCCATTCTTGCATAATCAATGCTTGGAGTTTGTCAGAATTTGTAGGGTTTTGTTTATCCACCCGCCTCTTGAGGATTGACCACAAGTTCTCAATGGGATTAAGGCCTGGGGAGTTTCCTGGCCATGGACCAAAAATATCAATGTTTTGTTCCCCGAGCCACTTAGTTATCACTTTTGCCTTATGGCAAGGGGGTTCATCATGCTGGAAAAGGCATTGTTTGTCACCAAACTGTTCCTGGATGGTTGGGAGAAGTTGCTCTCTGAGGATGTGTTGGTACCATTCTTTATTCATGGCTGTGTTCTTGGGCAAAATTGTGAGTGAGCCCACTCCCTTGCCTGAGAAGCAACCCCACACATGAATGGTCTCAGGATGCTTTACTGTTGGCATGACACAGGACTGGTGGTAGCGCTCACCTTGTCTTCTCCGGACAAGCTTTTTTCCGGATGCCCCAAACAATCGGAAAGGGGATTCATCAGAGAAAATGATTTTATCCCCACCCTCAGCAGGCCAATCTCTGTACCTTTTGCAGAATATCAGTCTGTCCCTGATGTTTTTCCTGGAGAGAAGTGGCTTCTTTGCTGCCCTTCTTGACACCAGGCCATCCTCCAAAAGTCTTCGCCTCACTGTGCGTGCAGATGCACGCCATTCTTGAGCAACCTCTGTACTGGTGGTGCCCAGATCCCTCAGCTTAATCAACTTTAGGAGACGGTCTTGGCGCTTGCTGGACTTTCATGGGAGCCCTGAAGCCTTCTTCACAACAATTGAACTGCTCTCCTTGAAGTTCTTGATGATCCGATAAATGGTTGATTTAGGTGCAATCTTACTGGCAGAAATATCCTTGCCTGTGAAGCCCTTTTTGTGCAAAGCAATGATGATGGCACAGATTTCCTTAGGTAACCGTGATTGACAGAGGAAGAACAAAGATTCCAAGCACCACCCTACTTTTAAAGCTTCCAGTCTGTTATTTGAACTCAATCAGCATGACAGAATGATCTCCAGCCTTGTCCTCGTCAACACTCACACCTGTGTTAACGAGATAATCACTGACATTATGTCAGCTGGTCCTTTTGTGGCAGGGCTGAAATGCAGTGGAAATGTTTTTGGGGATTCAGTTTTTTGCATGGCAAAGAGGGACTTCATCTGATCACTCTTCATAACATTCTGGAGTATATGCAAATTGCCATAATAGAAACTGAGGCAGCATACTTTGTGAAAATTAATATTCATGTCATTCTCAAAACTTTTGGCCACGACTGTATTCTGTCCAAACTGATGAGGAATACACACAAAAAGCTCCTTGGAACCCATTCCTTCTTGTTCTCTGGAGGTTTCCTCCTTCATTCTTGTTATGAGGCTAGCACAAATGAGATTGTTTGAATGGTTAGAATCCAGTTGTGGTTAATGTCTTCTTAGCTAAATGATTAGTGGGCAACAGTGACAGGTTAGAGTCAAATGGGGGAAAACCTTGTGGTAGGTAGGTTTGAGGGTGGTGCAGTGTGTAAAAGGTGGGCTGCGATGTGACAGATCTCTGGTTTGAGTCCCCAGCTCTCTCAAACTGTTTTCTTATTTAGTAAACTAGCTTAAACACTCACCAGTAGAAATCCACTTTTTCGAGCTGAAAGACAATGGCCAGAGCTTACCCATGATGCACAACGATTACATTACAGCCTTGTTCTACATTACAGCCTTATTCTAAAATGAATTAAATGGGGAGTTTTTTCTCATCAGTCTACACACAATACCCCATAATGACAAAGCAGAAACAGGTTTTTATAAATTGTTGCAAATTTATTACAAATTTAAAAAACTTTAACCTTATTTAAATAAGTATTCGGATCCTTTGCAATGAGACTCGAAACTGAGCTCCGGTGCATCCTGTTTCCACTGATCATCCTTGAGATGTTTCTACAACTTGATTGTAGTCCACCTGTGATAAATTCAATTGATTGGACATGCTTTGGAAAGGCACACACCTGTCTATATAAGGTCCCACAGACAGTGCATGTCAGAGCAAAAACCAAACCATGAGGTCGAAGGAATTGTCTGTAGAGCGCCGAGACAGGATTGTGTCGAGACACAGATCTAGGGTAGGGTACCAAAAAATCTCTGCAGTATTGAAGGTCCCCAAGAATACAGTTGCCTTCATCATTCTTAAAAGGAGGAAGTCAGGAAGCACCAAGACTCTTCCTAGAGCTGGCCCGACCAAACTGAGCAATCGGGCAAGAGGGCCTTGGTCAGGGATGTGACCAAGAACCCGATGGTCACTGACAGAGCTCCAGAGTTACTGTGGAGATGGGAGAACCTTCCAGAAGGACAACCATCTCTGCAGCACCCCACCAATCAGGCCTTTGTGGTAGAGTGGCCAGAATGAAGCCACTCATCAATTAAAGACATGACAGCCTGCTTGGAGTTTGCCAAAATGCACCTAAAGACTCTCAGACCATGAGAAACAAGATTCTCTGGTCTGATGAAACCAACATTGGACTCTTTGGCTTGAATGCCAAGCGTCACATCTGGAGGAAACCTGGCACCATCCCTAAGGTGAAGCATGGGGGTGGCAGCATTCATCTGTGGGGGATGTTCTTCAGGGACTGGGAGAGACAAGTCAGGATTGAGGGAAAGATGTCTTGGCTGTGTGCTTAGGTTTGCTGTCCTGTTGGAAGGTGAACCTTTGCCCCAGTCTGAAAACCTGAGTGCTTTGGAGCATGTTTTCATCAAGGATCTCTCTGTACTTTGCTCCGTTCAACGCAGGAGTGGCTTCGGCACAAGTCTCTGAATGTCCTTGAGTGAACATCTGTGGAGAGACCTGAAAATAGCTGTGCCGCAATGCTAGCCATCCAACCTGACAGAGCTTGAGAGGATCTGCAGAGAAGAACGGGAGAAACTCTCCAAATACAGGTGTGCCAAGCTTGTTGTGTCATACCCAAGAAGACTCGACTGTAATCGCTGCCAAAAGGTGGTTAACGTACTTAGTAAAGGGTCTGAATACTTTCCTAAGACATTGTACATAGACATGGAACACTGGTCACCTTAATGTTTACATACTGTTTTTACCCATTTCATATGTATATACTGTATTCTAGTCAAGTCCATCCTATTCAACTATTGCTGTACATATACTATTCTATCAACAGTCTTCAGATATACTACATTCTATACACATCCTGTCCATAATGTCTATACATCCCATCACACATATACATACAGTACATTTATATTTGTATGTATTGTGAATATTACTTCACTGTTGGAGCTAGGAACACAAGCATTTCGCTACACCTGCAATATCATCTGCTAAACGTGTATGAGACCAATAAAATGTGATTTGATTTTAGATGAGCTTGACATTGTTAAGATTGAGTGGACAAGTGACAGTGACAGCATAGAATTCAAATGAAGAGTTTGACAGGTGTTGGAGAAAGTACAAAATCTCCAGAAATTAGCAGCCCAGTGCCACCCCCAGAAGCTCTCAGACTGAGAGAAAGTATAGTCAGATGAAGAGAGAGCAGGTGGAGTAGCAGTATTCTCTGGGGTGATCCATATCTCCATCAGGGCCAAAAAGTCAAGGGCCTGAAGGGCAGCATAGGCTGATATGAACTTGGTGTTCTTGACTGCAGATTGGCAATTCCAAATGCTGCCAGAGACCAGGAATTTCACATGGGTTGTGCAATCAGGGTACACTAAATTAGAAGGGTTGCAACCAAGGTGTGGGGAGCATCTGTAAAGCAAGTGAGAGAGTGGTGTGTCGTTTTCCTCACTTTCCTTCCTTGAATAACTCCACAGAACATCATGTCAGAACCGTCTTTGTTTCTGCTACGGTCTTAGTTTTGCAACGTGACAGCCGCTGAGAAAACAGGGAGACTGAAGTACTAACACTAATTGCCTTTGAGAGCTGTAATCACAGCAGGTAGCCTTGTGGTTAGAGCGTTGGGCCAGTAACCAAAAGGTTGCTGTATTGAATCCCCGAGCTGACATGGTAAAAATCTGTCATTCTGCCCTTGAACAAGGCAGTTAACCCACTGTTCCCCGGTAGGCCGTCATTGTAAATAAGCATTTGTTCTTAATGGACTTTTTTTTAAAGCATGCCTCCCGGTACTAATTGCTGATTGCCTAGGAGAGGAGAAACCACTCCCCTTCCAATACAGCCACTGATTACCAAAACAACAGTCACAAATTGCCCTGTCCCTTAATCCTCGTTGATGTGTCAACAATCATCTGCAAATTGTCAGCAGTTCACACACCAAGTAGGTTACTGGGAAGACAGGCAGCACTTAAAGTAGATGGCCCTAACTAGGAAAAAGACAGTACTAGACAACAACAGATTAAGACAAAAATGATACTTCTCACTCCTGGAGATTTCAGTAGTCCTCTAGCTATAGAATGAAGCTGCCACGTTAATTATCCTAACTTGCTACGTTAATTCTCATAATCTCCTACATTAATTATCCTAACCTGCCTAACCAGCTTAGATCAAATGCTACAAGGAAGCAGGAAGAAGCCACGCAAAACGGTCTTGAGTGGTAACTGATCTACCCAATTATCTGTTGTTTCCATACACCCACTTATTTCACAATGGACACTCCGACACACTCCACGTATGCAGTTACCCATACTTGCCTTAATGGACAGAATATTGTCTAGAAACTTCCTCAATGGACAGAAAAGGGGCACACCACCCAATGCCCATGAGCCAAAGCTTGAATATTGCAAAAATGTGTTAACATGAAACAAAGGACTGTGGTTTAATACTCAATTACACAAATGTACTTCAGTAGTGTATCTTTACGTATTCTTTATCTACATTTCCGTTTTTAGCTGGTATGTTCTTATAGATTTCTAAATGGTGTAATATTTCTTACAAAATACTCACCTTTTGCCAAATATGAACACATAAGGCAAATCGATAAAAGGTTGTCCTTTATCTCCATTTATAAAGCCCTTTCATTGCTTTTTGTTTCTGGTGTCACTAGAACATTTAGTTAGTCTGACCTTTGCCTTCTTGGGCTTCTGTCTTTGCTCAGGTGAATCGTTTTCCATGACCTGTGGAGCGGTATGTTTTTAATGTTTAAGCCCTCTGCAATTAGGCATCTATTTTTTTATAGTTACAGATCATGTAAAGCCCTGAACCCACAAAGCTGTTAAGCACATGGTGTTCACACTGATGTTACCTGCCTCTGGAATCAATAGGACACACTATAGCTCAGCATTCAACACCATAGTACCCTCCAAGCTCATCATTAAGCTCGGGGCCCTGGGTTTGAACCCCGCCCTGTGCAACTGGGTCCTGGACTTCCTGATGGGTCGCCCCCAGGTGGTGAAGGTAGGAAACAATGCTTCCACTTTGCTGATCATCAACACAGGGGCCCCACAAGGATGCGTGCTCAGCCACCTCCGGTACTCTCTGTTCACCCATGACTGCGTGGCCACGCACGCCTCCAACTCAATCAGTTTGCAGATGACACAATAGTAGTAGGCCTGGTTACCAACAATGATTAGACAGCCAACAGGGAGTAGGTGAGGGCCCTGGGAGTGTGGTGCCAGGAAAATAACTTCTCACTCAATGTCGAAAAAACAAAGGGGCTGATCATGGACTTCAGGAAACAGCCAAGGGAGCATGCCCCTATCCACATCGACGGGACCACAGTAAAGCAGGTGGAAAGCTTCAAGTTCCTCAGCATACACATTTAAAAATATATATATTTAACATTTATTTAACCAGTTAGGCTAGTTGAGAACCAAGTTCTCATTTACAACTGCGACCTGGCCAAGGTAAAGCAAAGCAGTGCAACACAAACAACAACACAGAGTTACACATGGAATAAACAAACATACAGTCAATAATAGAATAGAAAAAGTCTATACACGGTGTGTGCAAATGAGGTAGGATAGCGGAGGTAAGGCAATAAATAGGCCATAGTGGCGAAATACTTTCAATATAGCAATTAAACACTGGAGTGATAGATGTGCAGATGAGTGTACAAGTAGAGATACTGGGGTGCAAAGATGCAAAATGAATAAAATAGATAACAGTATGGGAATGAGGTAGTTGGATGGGCTAATTACAGATTGGCTATGTACAGGTGCAGTGACGATCTGAAATGGTCCACCCACACAGACATTGTGGTGAAGAAGACGCAACAGCACCTCTTCAACCCCAGGAGGCTGAAGAAATTTGTCTTGGCACCTAAACCCCTCACAAACCTTTACAGATGCAGAATTGAGAGCATCCTGTCAGGCTGTATCACCGCCTGGTATGGCAACTGCACCGCAGGGCTCTCAAGAGGGTGGTGCGGTCTGCCCAATGCATCACCTGGAGAAAACTACCTGGCTTCCAGGACACCTAAAGCACCCGATGTCACAGGAAGGCCTAAAAGATCATCAAGGACAGCAACCACCCGAGCCACTGCATGTTCACCCCACTATCATCCAGAAGGCGAGGTAAGTACAGATGCATCAAAGCTGGTACCAAGAGACTGAAAAACAGCTTATATCCCAAGGCCATCAGACTATTAAATAGCCATCACTAGGCAGATTCCACCCAGTTACGTAAACCTGCACCTTAGAGGCTGCTGCCCTATATACATAGACATGAAATCACTGGCCACTTTCATAATGGAACACTAGTCACTTTAATAATGTTTACATATTTTTGCTTTTCTCCATTGCATGTGTATATTGTATTCTATTCTACTGTATTTAGTCTATGCCACTCCTACATTGCTCATCCTAATATTTGTATATTCCTTAATTCCATTATTTTACTTTTAGGTTTGTGTGTCTTGTTGTGAATTGTTAGATATTACTGAACTGTTGGAGCTAGAAAAACATATATTTCACTACACTTGCAATAACATCTGCTAAACATGTGTATGTGACCAATCACATTTGATTTTATTGGATGATACTGTTCACATTTAAAGCACAGTAAGTCAAGACACTTGTAAAATGATTTTAAAAAATATAATTTGATCATCACCTGACATGAACATTAGTGAACAAGGCATGTTAATAAAGTGTGCATACATCCAAACCACTTTTCTTAAAACATGTTCTTATTTATGCCACATATTTACATAAATTAGTCAATGTAAGTCAATCTGGCAATGCAACCAAGTTTTTGACTGGCGTCAAACAACAGCCTAGCCATCCTACCTGCACTATTTGCTGTAGCTGAGCATGACGATGAGTCCAAAGAAGTCGCAGAGGCCAGTGAAGGCCACATTCCACAAGACCTCCCCAATTTGGTCCGGCCACATCAGAGTACAGATAATATCATATTATGCACCTCTCTCTGTGGAAGATGAATACCAACAACAAATGTAAGGGCTCGATTCACTCTGTATCGCTGAAGCGTTATAGATTGCACGATAAGGTCATTTCCGATTCAGTCGACAAATGCAGCATTTATTGACAAATGCAGCCTTTATTGTGGATGCACTCTCCGCTAACATGGGAACATTGCCTTTAAATTCAAATACCTACAGCACTGTCTTATTTTATGTATGGGGTGACCGGCTTCACACTCCAGTACAGTAGGTGGGGGTGTAGGCAGTAGGCACCGTTCAGTTGGTTGCCATCCGCCAAACAAATTTAAGAAGAAGTCATTCTGCAAGACATTTCCTGTTTCTCGAGCACGGATCCGTAGTAATGACAGCAAAATAACTACATTTTTTTTCTCCACCCATCCATTTTCTCACCAAAATGTCTAAACTACAACAGATCAATGTGTTTCTCAACGAAACATTAACAGCAGTTCCTTTGGAGATATCCGTGGTAGTTAAAAAAACGATCGCAGAGTACCAGGAAGAAATCTACTGTTTGAAACGGGCGAATGCACGTCTACGAAGACTGCTGAATTTGGTTTTCAAGCCAGAGATAAAGTTGCGTAGATTAGCAGG
Organism: Oncorhynchus tshawytscha; assembly: GCF_018296145.1. NCBI lineage: Eukaryota > Metazoa > Chordata > Actinopteri > Salmoniformes > Salmonidae > Oncorhynchus > Oncorhynchus tshawytscha. The sequence continues at coordinate 42,599,566 of NC_056444.1, forward strand.
TATGTGACGTCTATTTGACATTCATTTTACATTGTCGCCTAATACAACCTTTTTTTTTTAAGTATTCGGCAATCATCATTTATTCGAAAAACACTGCTTCCATCATTGGCCGCAATAAAGAAAGTTCGACAAAAAAGAAAAATCCACCCCTGTCCAACGGAAACTTTTTTGTTGTTGTCGATCTTCAGAAAATGTCTCCTATATCTGTTAGTTAACAATATACCTGTCGCAATATTTTTTTGTTTGCGACATTGCTTTTTGTCGAATTACCCTGGGTCAATGGAAACCAGCCTACTGAGTACGGTTACATGTACTCAATGATGCCATTATTGTGAATAGTCCGTTTAATATAACAGTTTGATTTCAACGTTTAGGGCTACATGCTTTGCGAGAATGATGTTAACACTTTATTAATCATTCGTCCCATATTTGTTAATGTTATAGTAAGGTACTGCAGGAATGTCTACCAATGGCATGCCCATCTTTTTGTGAGACATTACACTTGTCACTCGAAAACATTTAGAAAGTATTTATGAAGTAATAATAGCACTCACTTTAGATCAGGGACTGCAACAATACTTTACTGATGATTAGTAAATGGTTTATTAATGTGGGCGTAATGATTAATACATGGTTTACACATTTAGAAATGGCATATACATGTTTTATTATAGACTCTTAAAATAAAGTGTTAGCAGAACGATTTCCCTAATATTGTTTACATGGGATTTTGATAAATCGACAAAATCAAAATAATCGTTCTACCACTTGGGAAGCCCATTTGATTGAATTTGGACATATAAAGTTTGTTTGTTTGAAAACTTGTCTAAGGTGGATACTTTTAAGTTTTTCTGAACTCACTTCACTTGCACATTTATTTTTTATTTAACCTTTTTAACTTGGCAAATCATAAGAGGGAGGCTTGCGCTGCTGGCACATGTGCAGATCAAATACACCTCTAACTCCAATTCAGCTGGTCCCAATCATTTGAAAGATTGCTCAGAAAACCAGGTGTTTTAATATGCGTATGCTTACTTCTATTATGACTTTACGCCGATTTAAGATAAGCAGAGTAAGGTGTTTACATGAGGGCAATTCCACAGTTACGGAATTGCTCTGAGTCTCAGATTTTTCACTTAAAATGTATGCCAAACACACACCATTGATTTCGAAGTTTAAGTGAAGTGCATTAACACCCGGTAAGAGAATTTCATCATTGGTCCCTGATCTATACTACACAGAAATGCATAATTATGGATACGAATGTCATATAGTAGAGTACAGTATAGTTTAGCACATTATAGTGTACTCAACTAGAGTGCTCTACTGTGTACTGTACTGAACTATACTCTACTTCTCTTCACTGTGCTCTACTGTACTGTAATGTCCAAACGTGTGAAACATAGACGTCTATGATTGATTCAGATTTGGTCCAGTCCGGACATCTATGTTTGGGCCAAATGAAGGCTAGACCAGATGTCTGTTGACACTGAAATCAGGGCTGGTCTAGATCGAACCAAACAAAAAAGATGTCTGTGGACGCTGAAACTAGGGCAGACTGACCAAATTTAGACTATTTTTCGATGCCCAGTGTCAACTGTGCTCAGTGGGTAAGGATGCTGGTTACAGTAAATGGAGAGAGAGAGGGCTCATGGGTAGGTGTCAGTAAGAGCTGTGAGAGGTGACATTAATAGGAGAGAGAGAGAGAGGCGTTATCCAGACTTTTCACAATCTTACTTTGACTTTCAAATAACAGTATGCCAGTGGAAGGGAGAACAGTAGCAGGAGACCCAACTATGATTAAAAAAAATGGACTCTTAGCTTTCATGTGACAATTTGACATGATCCTATGAACTTCACGTTCGTGCTCATGTGTCCTTTTACAGAGAAATGACCATGACTAATGCCATACTCGGCCTACTGCCATAATCAGTTTAATATTGAATTATTAGTTTGCATGTGAACATAATCAATGAGCTTGCTGCACCTTTCTACTGGCACTTTTCATCAGCAAACTGCTCTAAATCAGAGATGCATCTAATGCAACAAAAAAAAACATCTCTAGCTTAAACTGACGGATTTTGATGGGGATTTCTTTAATATGTTGAATTAGATTCAAATAGGTTCAACCGACTTCAAATACGCTGGTCTCTGTATGTGGAAATCAAGATGTGTTTGTTCATGATCTAAGGCACGTGCAAAAGACTGAAGTACATGCAAATGTACTTTTTCTGTGATAAGGTAGGGGAAACTATTATACACATGTTTTATGAGTGTGACTGTGAAGTTATTTTGGAGCGAGTTAAGGAGAAGTTTATCTAAAGTTCCATGTATAATAGTCGTATCTTTATCAATGTTTATTATGAGTATTTCTGTAATTTTGATGTGGCTCTGCAATATCACATGTTTTAGAACTACTGAACATAACTCGCCAACTCAGATTTCTTTATATAAATATGAACTTTATCAAACAAAACATACATGTATTGTGTAACATGAAGTCCAATGATTGTCATCTGATGGAGATCATCAAAGATTAGTGATTCATTTTACCTCTATTTCTGCCTTTTGTGACTCCTCTCTTTGGCTGGAAAAATTGCAGTTTTTTTCTGTGGCTTGGTGGTGACCTAACATAATCATTTGTGGTGCTTTCGCTGTAAATCCTTTTTGAAATCAGACACAGTGGCTGGATTAACGAGAATTGTATCTTTAAAATGGTGTAAAATACTTGTATGCTTGAGGAATTTTAATTATGAGAGGTTAAATATTGACATTTTTAATTTCATCAATAAGACCCATGTATTTCCAATGGATGATTGTAATATGTTATTATTCAAATGAAAACAACACTACTGAAATAGTCGTTCATTTCTTCAATCTCTTTGGTAAATGTTATATACACAAAAACAAATATTTGAAATCTGTCCCCAAATGCAATATATTTCCACTTGAAATCCAATATTTAATAAAATCCCTAGAATTAGTCAATAACAAAAAAAAACTGTATTCTTACAACTCTATCATAGATTTGTACAACTGTAACTCCTGGCCTTTATTTTGTTCATTTTAGGTACTTTAACTTTTGAAAGTCAATTCTTGTGATTTATTTTTAATGTTATTTTATGTTTCTACAGTGAATATAGACGTGTAGTGATGTCCTATGTTTGTATTGTATTTTTTTTAACCTTTATTTAACAAGGCAAGTCAGTTAAGAATGGGCTGGCATATTCTACAGACAACGAACACGATTGCATTTTATCAAGACTCAACCCTAGTTGAATAGAACTCTGCCCGTGAACCAAAGTATCTCGGTGAGCGAAGCCCAAAACTATCTGAGCGCCCCCACTCTTTCCGAATACGGGGCTCTGCAAAGACACTTTTGTGAGTCAACACATACTCGTCCGCCAAAACCGCAGTTCAGCGACATTCTTTACTTTCTGTTCGTTAATGTACATGGCAATACGATCAGGAATTGTGTCCTTAAATTGCTCTAACATGATCAGATCACACAGCCCTTGGAAAGTCACAACTGCAGAGGCGGAACACCAGCGATTAAACTGTAATGATAATCGTCGTGCAAACTCAACATGAGTCTGTTTATCATCCCTTTTTAAAGTTCTAAATCGTTGGCGGGTAAGCCTCAGGGACCAATTCATAAATCTGTAACACAGCTGTTTTAACCTTATCATAACTGGCACTGTCGTGTACACTAAGAGCTGAATATGCTTCCTGCGCTTTACCAGTCAGCACACACTGCAACATTAAAGTGTGGTCAGAATAAGGCTAACTCCTAGCGTCAGCAACACGTTCAAACAACGAAAAGAATGTCTCAGGGTCCTTTTCATTAAACTGAGGCAATAACCGTAAGTTCCCAACAATATCAAAAGTGTCTGGGGCACGACCAAAAGAGGAACGACCCCTAGGTCAATCTGGATCACCTTCCCAGAACAAACTCTCCCCTGAGATCTTTCCTTCCCTAACCAACTCTATCCATTCTTGTTGCAGCTTGATTTTAGCACGCTCCATATCTTGTTTAAATGCCAATTCACGATCATGTTCTTTTTATACTTTCATGTTCATGATCATGCTCTCTCTTCTCACGATCATGCTCCAGCTGTAACAGAAGCAGTTCTTTCTGCTGTTCAAAAAGAAGACTACTAGGACTAACCGATGGAATGGCCATTGTAACGTTATGGGGAAACGGCGAGTCTTCAGCAGAGGCTGGCCCAGTGGTAACTTCAAGAATACCACTCTCCATCAGATTGGCCTTCAATATCAACCTAATAGAATTCTTTAGACGTTTATCACTAATTTCAACCTTGTAGTGTTCAGCGACCTTCAACAGCTGTTCTTTAGTACCTAATTCTAACAATTCCTCTGATGGAAAGCAAATTAACTCATCTACATAAGACGCCATAGTCACACAAAAAAAGTCTTGCTCTTCCTGTCTGCTGAGCACACCAGTCCACAACCCGAGAAATGACAATCACCCTGAGCACCACAGAAGAGAGATGAGATACAGAGCTTCCCCAAAACCTACAAAAACTCAACCCTAGTCTTCGTGCGGATTTGCGGTGGGAATTTACGCACTGTAGCCCGCTGGCAAGGAAAAACTCCCCAGCATGCTGGCAAATTCCACCAAGCCATGGATGTGCCCCCGAGACAACTGCTCAGTCCACAGACACCACACAAAAATAACAAAGATTAACCATGCCCAACATATTCCAAAAAATGAAACACGTCGCTAAGCCTATCAGGCGAAAAAGGCTATTGCTCCGGGTACCAAGTTCCACTACCCTACCCAAATCTCCCACCGAGGTACACAGCCGATTACTCACCTCAGACTGACGTCCCAACAGAAAGTAGAACAAGAGTTTCCAGGCTAGGCAGGGCCTGGAAACTAACCATTATACTCTCTCCAAAGCTGCACACAAACCAAACAACAAAGGCAACCAATACTGGGCCTATCAAACTCAAACAAAATATGCAAACCAAACACGTACCTCCACGGTCTCCCAAACATGCAACCTATCTATATAATGAATATGAAATGGGTGGGTTGAGATTATTAAATATAAAAGCCCTAAAGCTCTCTCTAAAAGCTTCACTCATTCAGAAGTTTTATTTGAACCCTAAATGGTTCTCAAGTAGATTCATACGAAAAGCTCATCCATTGTTTAAAAATGGCCTTTTTGCCTTTCTGCAGACTAATTATGAAAATTATACTTTTTTTCAAAATTATCTGTCTTTTTCAGCATTGCAGAGCTGGCTACAATTTAAATTTCATCCCCCTGAAAAGATAGAACAAATATTACAACAAATATTACGGCTGAACTCAAATGTGCTGGTTGATAAAATACCTGCATTTATGGGAAAGATGTTTGAAAAGGGTATTTTGTTCTTAAATTATATTGTAAATTGTAATGGTAGAGTTATGTCCTTCATGGAGTTATCAGAATTGTATGGGAAGGTCTGCTCAATCCAAGAGTACAACCAATTGATTTACAACATTGCCCCAAAAAATGGAGGAGGCGGGTGGCAGCGGGAGGAGGTAGGGAACGGGTCTGTCTGCCCAATATAAAGGATCAAAACTGGAGGAGGCAGGTGGCAGCGGGAGGAGGTAGGGAACTGGTCTGTCTGCCAGATATAAAGGAGGAATAAAAATAGCATAAATAGGAAAGTACACCAGTTTTATTTGAGGACCAGGATGTTGACAACTGTGCCATACAGATTGCAAAATAGTTGGGAAGAGATTTTTGATGATTCCATGGTACAGGGTATATGAGTTGATATATAAAACGACGCAAGATTCAAGACTCCATGCTTTTCAGCTAAAATTATTATATAGAATTCTTGCCACCAACAAAATGTTGAATATTTGGGGCATAAAATCATCAAAGCTCTGCAGATTTTGTTTTGAGGATACAGAATCAATAGAGGGACAGCTATTGGGGAACTGTGGGGGGGGATCTTGGAGGGTTCGGGTTTCACAAGGTTTGTGATCATGAAAAGGAAACTATGACATATTTTATATCACTATCTTGCACACGCACCCTCACACAAGGATGGCTCTGTTGTGTAAAGACTGATACATGTTTGATAGTGTCTTGATGCTGTATTGTTTGTCCTTCATGTTCTAATACTTTAATGTTACCCCTTCCTTGTGTTTTTTGTAATAAATAATAATTTTTTTTAAAGAAGAAGAAAATATGTTGTTTCCTATTTCAGTCACTTCTTTGCAAAGCTGTTCCCTATTTCAGTCACCTCTTAGGTCACGTTAGCGTGGGTAAAATCAAAAACACCCTAAAGATTGACAAATATTGCATCCGATAAATGCATAATATAAAACACAGAAATGATCTGTATAGTATGTTCTTATAGTATATTCTTACCAGCAGTGGTCCTTACCTGTAAGTGTTCAGCTCAAGCGACTCAAGTGTGACGTGTAATCCAGCATACGAACAAAACTTGTGGGAGTTGTAGTTCACATGACAATTTTTGCAACTTTTTGTGAACTTCAAGTAATCGAACTTCAAGTAATATGCATCAGCTATAAGTAAATTAATTCACAAATCCGAATATAATTTTAGATATATCTTAAATGATGTGTTTTTAATGAATTGGATGATCCAGATTTAGAAACCCCATCGTATAGGTAGTAGTCCTATTTGTGTTTTCATTAAATGTCTTCCTTTCTCCTTCCCTCCAGACCTCCAGCAGCTCACTCTCACTGGAGAGGTTGTTAACCCTGAGCAACAGCACTATGAGCAGGAATGGAGCGCCAGTTTGGGGCCTGTGGAGTCTGATGCCGAAGAGTCTATATGGAACTCTATCAACATTACAACTGTAGAGAACCAAACAGAATTTGATGGTGAGCGCTACAGAGAGTCCGACTCAACCAGTGAATATCAGCCCCCATCTGAAGTAAATCCAGAGAGTGACAACGACGAAAGTGATCATGTAAAAGAGGATGAAGTGGAGAATAGAATACGACTGTCACGGTTAACGCCTCTTAAATCAAAGAGAGGAAGAGGACGGCCAAGGAAAGAAGCCAGGGAGTTGCCTGATCTGAACTGTGACTTGTGCGGAAAATGCTTTGCGACAGCGGGTGGTCTGAGAAGGCATCAACAAAATGTGCACGGTGAAGAGAGACCGAGAGGACGGCCAAAGAAAGGAAACCGTGAGTTGCCTGACCTGAAATGTGATGTGTGCGGAAAATGCTTGGCGACAGCACGTAGTCTGAAAAGGCATCGACAAAATCGCCATCTTGACGAGAGACCAAGAGGACGGCCAAGGAAAGAAACCAGTGAGTTGCCTAATCTGACATGTGATGTTTGCGGAAAATGCTTTGTGACAAGACGTGGCCTACAAATGCATGGGAAAAATAGGCACAGTGAAGAGAGACCATACATGTGTGACATATGTGGACAAGGTTTCGTCCTGAACTGCTACCTGATCCGCCACATGAAGACTCACACGGAGGAGGGACAACATTGCTGTACCATATGTGGCAAATGTTTCAATCACAAGAATAACCTGAAAAATCATATGGGTACTCATTCAGGGCCGGCTTTTAAATGTGATTTGTGTGGAAAATGCTTGACAACAAAAGGAAGTCTGAAACTCCATCAGCAAAATCACACTGGGGAGAAATCCTATCCGTGCAAAGAGTGTGAAAAATCCTTCAGCATAAAGGCAAGCCTGATATTGCATATGAGGACTCATACAGGGGAGAAACCATTCCGGTGCAAAGAATGTGGCAAATGCTTCAGTGACAAGGGAACCCTTACAAAGCATATGATGACTCACACAGAGGAGAAACCACATCGCTGCAATGAATGTGGCAAATGCTTCAGTCTGAAGGGAAGCCTGACTGCGCATATGAAGGTTCATACAGGGGAGGGAGTTCAATGTCATTTGTGTGGAACTCACTTGAAGTTAGCATCAAGTCTGAAAAGACATCTGCGAACTCACAGAATAAGTATTCACAATGACTAAGAACAAGAAACAATGCCCCTTGTGTAAAATGAGTTAGATGGAAGAGACTAATAAGAGGACATATACCACTCAAGTATGCTCTTGGTAAAAAGTACACTCCGCAATCTTGGAATCTGTTCAATTGTCATTTCAATTCATATAACTTACTCATTGATTGTTGAACATGTTTATTTTGGGGGGGAAATGTATTTATTTAACTGTCCTGTATTTAGGTAAATTTTCCCATTCTAAATAAACTAATATGGCAGCTTATTATGATAATTAAGTCTGCTACCAGTAGGAGTAGTAACACCAATGATGGCAACACCAAGGATACATTTTAGGTCAATGAGGAATTTCTGAAATTGAGGCCACAGATTCAAAAATCTAAGGTCATTAACCCTTTAAAAATAATACATGTGATATGGTTAATAATTTTTCCCATAATGTAATTTCCTGTAAATTAAATTGAGTAACACCAAGAGACACCAAGTGATCAATGGAATCCTCAAAATATATTGAATACTAAAAGGATGTGATTGGCTAATAATTTTGTTTAATATAGACACCTCCCCCGATAACAATGGAGGGAATGCTCAAAGTCCTAGTAATGAGTGATTTTCAAGGTGTTCACACCAATTACAAAAACCTGAGGGACACATGTTATATTGGTTAACTATATTATTATTGATCTACAGTACCTTGTGGTGGTTAATTTCTGTATTATCAAATGAGGAAAGACAGACTTATCACACAAGTCAGAGTTATACTTAAACTGAATCTTTATTAGTGAGAGCTCTGTAATAGCGGTGGCTGGTCGACGAACCACCCTCAGATGAGGGTACAAAGGCTACTGAAATATTTTATAGCAAAGATCCACCCCCTAGTCTACACCACAAACAACAGATGTGTGGAACGGGTCACAAGGTGAGACTTGATAAATGAGAATGGAGTGTCCCGCAGCAGATAGCATTTGCTAGAAATTCTGTTCCTATCGTTCAGTTTGGCCCCTAAGACGAGGCTCCCATCTCATTCCTGGGAACATTGCACAAAAACACCAACTCATTCTATGGCATAAATCAATTGTCAACTCCAGATACTCGCATCTCAAGTAAAACCTCTTCTTGACCACACGCCTGGACAAGCTCACTGAGGGGAGTGAGCATCTAGGTCATACACTATCCCAGGATAAGTGCAACATCAGAGATGACATACAATGGTTCCAGACACTACCCCACGCATCTGTTGTCTCAAACCTTATCTCCCCCAAGGCCAAAGGAGGGAATAACTGGCGCACAGACATTGTAGAGACAAGTAATTGGTTCCCCATCAATCACGCCATCCCTTCACATGATTTAAGAATAGGTAAAGACACATTCACATATGAAGACAATGTTCCCTTCCTGTCCTCTTCTCTTTCTGATGTTCTGCATAGCACCAGGGACATGTGAAAGACAAGTCTGACCTCTCCCCTCTCTGGGCCCCAGGTGACAGAGCACCAGCTGAGGGAGGAAGTGCAACTGCCATCAGGCAGAGTCCGAAGGGATACATTCTAATAACAAGCATATCATATAAGCATATTATGCAGATAAGACATCTTAATTATCTATGTTACCTAACTAATTCTGATTCTTCCGCCACAGCCTTCAGCAAGTATTCATACCCCTTGACTTTTTTTCACATTTTGTTGTGTTACAGCTTGAATTAAAAATGTATTAAATGTAACTTTTTTTGTCACACAATACCCCATAATGTAAAAGTGGATTTAAAAGCTGAAAATGTCTCGACTCATTAAGTATTCAACCTCTTTGTTAATGCAAGCCTAAATTCAGGAGTAAAAATGGAAGCTTGTACAAAACAAAAGTATTCCAAAACATGCATCTTGTTTGCAACAAGGCACTAAAGAAATACTGCAAAAAATTTGGCAAGCAATTCACTTTTTGTCCTGGATACAAATGTTTATGTCTGAGCACGTCCAATACAACACAGCACATTACTACCACGTTACTACCACTCTGCATATTTGCAAGCATAGTGGTGGATGTATGGATATAAATAAAGATATTCAGTATAAAAAATTTACTGAATGGAGCTAAGCACAGGCAAAAACGTAGAGGAAAACCTGGTCCAGTCTGCTTTCCTGACACTGGGAAATTAATTCACATTTCAGCAGGACAATAACCTAAAACACAAGGTCAAATCTAACCTGGAGTAGTTTGCCAAGAAGATAGTGAATGTTCTTGCATGGCTAAGTTCCAGTTTTGACAAATCTGCTTGAAAATCTATGGCAAGACCTGAAAATGATTGTCAAGCAATGATCCACAACCAATTTGACAGGTTTAAGAATCATTTTTGAAAGAATATTGGGCAAACAAACGTTGCACAATCCAGGTGTGGAAAGCTCTTAGAGACTTACCCAGAAAAACTGACAGCTGTAATCACTGCCAAAGGTGACTAACATGTATTGACTCAGGGGGTTGAATACTTATCGAAGGAAGATATATTAGTGTTTTATTTGTCATACTTTTTACATTAAAAAAAATGGATTTACATTTTTCTTCCACATTGACATTGTAGTATTTTGTGTAGATCTTTGACAAACAATGACAATTAAATAAATTTTAATCTCACTTTGTAACACAACAAAATGTGGAAAAAGTCAATGGGTGTGAATACTTTCTGAAGGCACTATATATAAATATATTAAATACTTTTGTTTAATTTCTAGCATTCAAAATAATAGATATCTCTAAATCCCCCAAACATGTTACTACTGAGACTAGCCAAGTTCTTTAAACGATGCATAATCCTATAGTTTTGCAGTATAAATGACTTGCATTGTGTTTTATCATTGATAAACAGTTCAATATAAACAAAAACATGTATGATGTGTGACTATTTGTCATTTTAAAATGTTTTTCATGGTTACAAAAGGTGTAGGGTGCAAATGCCCAGGAATTCATTAATGACTCAATTTATGAATGCACAACTATCTTACGCTATCATATTCCAAAATATAAGGTATTATTACTCAGTCGTATAGAAACAACAAGAATGAAAACAAGCACTGAATAGCTTCAAAATATGTTAAAAATGATCATGTGGATGTCAGTCTTTGTATCTATAGTGCTGCCTAGGTATTTGAGAGGAGCTAGCCAACATTCTTCTAGCCCCATCTCTCAGCTGTTTACTAAAACATGGAACGGGAACCACATTTAGTTGTTTTTCGAATTGCAGTCTAAAGCTTTAAGGTGGGTATTAATATATTCCTAAACCTGCTGAACCAGGTTGTGAATCAAAGTTTGTCTGGCATTTTAAGACCTATTAAGTAAGTGCAGTGTCAAGATGAAACCACATTCCGCAAACATCGGTCGTGTAGTTCCAGCTACATTTGTCCATCTCAAACGCATGGGAAAGAAAGCCCTGAATAAAACCATTACAACTTTACAGAAGAGTCTCAAAGAGCTTCAAAAGCAATGTCATCTTGATGATATGGTTTGATGACTGGCTAGGTTATTTTCTTTTCACAACCTATACAATCATGAGAATTATGACAATGGTTATGATATGATAATGACTATCTTGATGTTTAGTAATGTTATGATAATCTACAGTATGCGATGATCAATGAAAATGATGTTAAACTATGTACTGTACCTGGAACCCTGACTGAATATGAAATAATAGGGTCATTCTATATGAATTCAAAACACCTTTTTTACCACTTCCAATTTGATTTGAACAAAACTTTCCATACATGTTTGCCTATGGTGGAAGTGGTCAGAAAGCTTTTTGGACCTGAATGCCAAAACATTCAGGAGATAGTGCTCAAAGTTAACCCATTTTGACAACCCCACCCTACCATCGGTCAAGCCCTATGGCGCTATAAAGGCAGCATCACTCCTGTAAAACGTTTTTTTTTTTTTTTTCTACTCAGTGACCAGTTTATTAGGTACACCACCCCATTCACGAAAATGGTTCGCTCCTACAGACAGTGAGTCACGTGGACGTGGCTTGCTATATAAAGCAGGCAGACAGGCATCAAGGCATTCAGTTACTGTTTCGAGTGAATGCTAGAAAGGGAAAAACTAGTGACCTAAGGGACTTTGAGCGTGGTATGATTGTCGGTGCCAGGTGCGCTGGTTCCAGTATCTCAGAAACAGCTAGGCTTTTCACGTACAACAGTGCCTATGGATTACTGAAAATGGTGCGACAAACAGTTCTGTGGGTGAAAACAGCTCGTTGATGAGAGAGGTCGAAGGAGAATGGCAAGAATCGTGCAAGCTAACAGGCGGGCCACAACAGTTCATTAATGGCGCAGTACAACAGTGGTGTGCAGAAGGGCATCTCAGAACTTGTCAGTCCTTGTCACGGATTGGCTATTGCAGCAGATGACCACACCAGTTTCCACTCCTATCAGCTAATGTTATGTTTTGATTTGAATGTTGGAGGTTGAGGTTGAGCGGACAAGGCCAAAGCAAGGGTACAAGCGGAGATGGCAGAGTTATGCGCAAATGCTCGGGAAGGCTACTTTGGAGCCTTCCACTGCCAGGGCATCACCCAAGTGTGTGCTAAGTGATCAGTGGTGGTTGAGGAGTAGCTGGCTACCTACCGGCTACAGAGACCAGACTTTGCACTGTGTAACGGCTCTGGACAACAGTCATCATTGCTTCAAGACCGGACCTGTCTGACCGAGGCTCCCGAGGCTTAGCCCTGCCAATGACTGTGATTCATCCGCTCTCTGGACCTGGACATTTCCCTTACCAAAAAACTCATCTGAAATTCATATGATCTCACGTGAAGTTAATGTAATATTTTATTTAACCAGGCAAGTCAGTTAAGAACAAATTCTTATTTTCAATGACAGCCTAGGAACAGTGGGTTACCTGCCTGTTCAGGGGCAGAAAGACAGATTTGTACCTTGTCAGCTCGGGGGTTTGAACTTGCAACCTTCCGGTTACTAGTCCAACGCTCTAACCACTAGGCTACCCTGCCACCCTGTAATAACAGGACAACATGTAAAAGCAACATGTGGTAACATGAAACTACACATGTAAAAACATGATCTCATGCTAAATAAATGTGACAACATGGGATGCAAAATTACAACCATCTGAGTTCGTTTTTCACGTGGAAGTGCAAATTCGATTTTCACAGAAATTCCACACTCCACTGGGCACACCACGTCACTTAAATGTACATAATTGGGTAATAATTTGGTTAAGACGTTGATCGATGAGAGATTGCAACCTATATTCAACCACTCGAAAAGACAGCCAAAAGTTAGTTGAATTTCCAATGTGTCCACTATGCTTTCAACCATCTAAAAGCAACAACCAAATTCCAATGGAAAAACAATGTGTGATTTTTTGGTTTTATACAACAGATGAATGTATTATGACTGTGCTTCATAGCAGAACCAAATGACCTGGATTGCAGTTGAGATTGCATTAAAAGTAACCTTGAACATGCACACTTTATATAATTACATAAGAAGACATAAAAAATGTGGTCATGGATGTTGTTACTCATTTGAAGTTTGAATGTTACATCCGTTTGTAAGACAGCCTTAACTTTATGCTATTTAATGTATTACAAAAGTAATATTGAATTGTGTTTGGTTGTCAACACAACCAAATATCAACAATTAATTAAAGGAGATGTATCTTCTGCTTGGATAGATCCATCTGTGCCACTGACTTAGTCTGGCTTTAATTCCAGTTTGTCTACAAATGAATAATTGATATGTTGGATTCACGTCTCTATCTCAACCAAACATCTAAGTTAAAAGAATAGCACTACATCAAAACATCAAAGCAGGGATGTCCTTGTCCCATCGCGCTCTAGCGACTCCTGTAGTGGTCCAGGCGCAGTGCACACTGACACGGTCGCCAGTTGTACAGTGTTTACTCCGACACATTGGTGCGGCTGGCTTCCGGGTTAAGCAAGCAGTGTGTCAAGAAGCAGTCCGGCTTGGCAGGGTCGTGTTTCGGAGGATTCATTGCTCTGGACCTTCGCCTGTCCCGAGTCCGTACGGGAGTTGCAGTGATAGAACAAGACTGTAACTACCAATTGGATATCACGACATTGGGGAGAAAAAAGGGGGTAAAAAGTGCCAACAATTAAAAAGACAGCATGATCATTACACAGGTGCACCTGGTGCAGGGGACAATAAAAGGCCACTCTAAAATGTACAATTTTGTCACACAATACCACAGATGTCTCATGTTTTGAGGGAGCGTGTAATTAGCATGCTGACTGCAGGAATGTCCACCAGAACTATTGCCAGGTAATATTATGTTAATTTCTCTACCATAAACCGCCTTTGTCATTTTAGAGAATTTGTCAGCACGTCCAACCAGCCTCACAACCACAGACTGCGTGTGTGGACGAATACCCAATGGTGGCGGTGGGGTTATGGTATGGGCAGGCATAAACTACGGACAACGAACACAATTGCGTTTTATCGATGGCAATTTGAATGCACAGAGATACCGTGACGAGATCCTGAGGCCCACTTTACATGTTGCGTTTTATATTTTTGTTCAGTGTAATTTTTCCTCTGTGCAGAATAAAGTCATCATCTGCACTGTCATTTGTGATAAATGATCAAATAAATAATCATTTTTGGGGGGACATTACAAACTCAGAACTATTCCATGGGGCAGTGATTCAATTAACTGAGATTAAGTTGTGATGGCTACTTAAATGTAAGGACAAAGCCAAAATATAGAAAGTCGGCAGTGTATGCCAATGCGCTTATGCTATGTCCAATGGAACTATTGGACGTGGAAGTCACTTTCACCATCATTGATGTAAAGGGTCAAAATTGACAGCCCATTTTGAACACGCCCTCTATGGGGCATGTGACATCCCCATTGCTATAAAACTGAAAAGTGCTGTGGTCTCTCTGAATAAAGCACAAAGTGAAGATGAGAGGAATAATACTACTCAGTCTCCTGGCTGTTGTCCTGGCTCTGCCTAAACCTCAACAAACTAAACAGCGGGTAAGAAATCATTTTCTTTGAGTGAATACTAATATGGCTCATAGAACTCCTTATAGAACTTTGATTTTTTTTTTTGACTGTTTTGAATAAATTCTCATACAATAATCCTCTTAGATCATTTTGATCAAACAAACTCGGGAGTGAATGGAGTCAACACTTTTTGAACACCGAGTTCCTATGTTTAGTTGCTTCATTCATCAAGCTACTTCAGTAAAGATCATAATGGACACTGCAAAAATGGAAATGTCATAAATTATATAATTTGGGATTGGGATTATGGAGAGGATAAAGGCATAATTTCCTCTCATAGAATGTTCAATGGGTTTTGTTAGAGAACACAGCAAAGTGTATTTGGAGTTGTTTAATATTTGCTTTGTCTGGTGTCAATGGCCTTCCTGAAACAGGGTAAACACACAGTTACGGGAATTCATACTCTTATACAAATAAAAATCAGTGGTTTACGGGTGTTGGTTAACCCTAGTCAAAGGAGCTATGTTTACCACGTTGTGTTATTTAAAATACAACGACACTGATAAGTGATGAATGGGCTAATATTAATATTTATAATACATTATTTCAGTGGCCAAAAGGTTCCAGGTTTCCCCTTGAAAATGTAGATGGGTTTGGAGAACAGGAACAAGTGAGTAACTTTTTGGTGTGTGTGAGTGTAACTATGCATTGTAGATTAAAGGACTTGACATTTGTGTTTTTATATTTACGACTGTCACATATTTTACCCCAGGAGACGTCCCAGGGTTTGGTATACACAGGTACTCAGCCCATTATGGAGCCCACTCCTAGACCCTTTGCAAACACAGAGAAGACAACCCTATCAGCAGCTGTAAATGCTTTAATATCAGCAGTTGTAAACGCTATTCAGAGTTTGGGAGATTATTAAAGGACTGTGTTGCTGGTTTGAGTTGGGGCTATCATGGTGGTGTGTCCAATAAACCAGTGGCGTTCAACTTGTGGTCTGCAAATTATTACTTTTATTGTTTCTCTATTGTTTCTCTTCCAGAAATAGTATATTATAATTATTGATCCCAGTGTCCTTTAGCAGTAATTTATACTTGCATGTGAATCCTTTATCTAATTACTTTTTTACAACAAAGATGACATTTTTAGTAAAGCAATGACCCGTTGGAACCGAAACTTGGGATCGACATTTAGCCTACAAAAGGTTTAAACTTTCGGTCCAGTAAGAAGATTCGATCTGTGCAATTAGTGATAATATAATACAGTGCACTGGCTGGCTGGCTCATGTGTTTGTTAGATGTGTGTGGGTCTGGGAGGAGGGGTGTGCGTGTGGCAATGCACTGCCATTTGGGACGCACATTGTTGGCAGTGCTTGCTAGGACCTGTAGTGCAGCGCGGATTTGGCCTGCGGGCCTTGTGTTTGACACGTGAACTACACCTTCTGTCAATTCATGATAAGGGGACAATGGCTCCTGATAGGCAGGTTTGTCCCATTAGTTCTCTTATATACTGCTTACACAGCCAAGTTATATTTGCATGATTCAGCTTATTATTCATAATGAATTCATCATTAACTTTTGGTTCATGCATGTGACCGACCAATACTGGTTCATGCATGTGACAGACCAATACCTTACGAGGCTTCTCCTCTCTTAGCTGAGACCTTGGAACTGAGATATTCTTTCGTTCTTTAAACAAGGTTCTGGGTGTACTGCCAAATTGCAGATACTGATAGTGAGGATTCATTCAATCAGTCACTTGCATGAACATTGGTTATTCGAAAAGCACAAACATAGAACACAGAAATTGGTTATTCGAAAAGCACAAACATAAAATGTTTCATCACAAGATCTTTGGCAGGGGTGTCAAACTGAAAAAACACAACAAATTCACAGGCCAGACAGACTGTTTTTAGAAGAAAAAAACTTGCATACATCTGTGACCCAAATGGGCTGTTTTTATTTTGTACTTTTGTACATAGGATGCTGTATATAGCATTTTAACATATTAAAAGAAAAAAGAGATAGGGTAAATCATGTTTGTCCAGCCCTAATGCGAGCGCATCAGGCTGTCATTTCTTAAAAAAGGTGACAAATGTTGACTCATTTATATTCATTTATACTCCCTTGTGTATCCTATTGTCCTTCTGTTGTAATTTATAATGAAATCCTTTACCTTATAACTTTTTGATTTTCTGTAGGCTTCAGCAATTAGGTTGGAACCGTATGGACATCACCACTTCTACATTATAAGACAAATAATCTTATCTCAGCCACCAGGGTGGTGAAAGTGCATGGTATTGAGCTTGGAACTCCTTTCCAATAAATATTGAGGGTCTTATGCTGGTGACATGATGATCGATGCTTGGCTGCCATTTGACAAATAAAAATGATCTCGCTCTTTTGTCCATAATAATCTCATCATGTAGGCTATACCCACACGGTACCTGTAAACTGTTGGCTAGAGCACATTTGCCAATCCAGTGTGCGCATTTACTGTACAAGTCAACACTTTTAGTGTCAAAACCATCAGTAGAGTTGAAAATCAGATGGAAACCTATTTTTTATTCAGTACATGGAAATGAAATATGCAAAGGTTATATTTATGTACATTACGTCATTACGCACAGCCTTTAATCCGCAACAAGTCAACTTAATGGAAACACACCTCTGGTGGGAAAACACGCAAATAGTTTTTATGTGGATTTTAGAATATTAGCATAAAAAAAAGCATCTGTTGCCAAATGGATGGAAACCTAGCTATTGTAAGGACTTGTATTCAGCTATGAGATCAGTCTATGGCAATGTTTCCTAAACTCAGTCATCAGCACCCCAAGGGGTGCACGTTTTGGTTTTGCCCTAACACTACACAGCTAATTCAAATAATCAAATATTCATCAAGCTTTGACAATTTGAATCAGCTCTGTAGTGTTTGGGAAACTCTGGTCTATGGGGTTGATCAGAAGGTCAGCAGTCAGTCATCTTTACATCAGACCAAAAATACTTTCTACATTATAAGACACATCATTTTATCTCTGCCACCAAACTTCTGTCATTCACACCTTTGACGTCATTCACCAGCACAGCAAACGTTGCATGAACCTTCAAGGCCAGTTGGGTAGAAAAGTTAATACCTGGAAAGAGAACATTTGATTTTCATATACATATTATCAGGCGTCAGTCCAATATTTCTAGGTGTCTAAAGAGGTTGAAGACAGACAATGTAATGGTAACATTGCAATGGTAACATTTTCACTTAAATAATCTACTAAATTGTAGTGCATTAAGGGAACTCAGATTTTTTTGTAATGATCAGGTGGACATTATCAATCAGGAAGTTATATATGAGACTGGTTTATAGGGACTCACCGCGTCAGAACAGGGATGGGCGAAATGGCCAAAAAATCATATCTAGATTTTTTTCTCATTTATGGGCGATTCACGTTATACAGTCAAAAGTTTGGAGACACCTATTAATTCAAGGGTTTAACCTTATGTTTACTATATTCTACATTGTAGAATAATAGTGAAGACATCAGAATTGTGAAATTAACACATATGGAATCATGTAGTAACCAAGAAGGTGTTAAACAAATCAAAATATATGTTATATTTGAGATTCTTTAAAGTAGGCACCCTTTGCCTTGATGACAACTTTGCACACTCTTGGCATTCTCTCAACCAGCTTCACCTGGAATGCTTTTCCAAAGGTCTTGAAGGAGTTCCAAAATATGCTGAGCACTTGTTGGCTGCTTTTCCTTCACTCTGCGGTCTATCTCATCAAACCATCTCAATTGTGTTGAGGTCGGTGATTGTGGAGGCCAGGTCATCTGATGCAGCACTCCATCACTCTCCTTCTTGAACAAGTAGCCCTTACACAGCCTGGAGGTGTGTTGGGTCGTTGTCCTGTTGAAAAACATATGATGGGATGGTGTATCGCTGCAGAATGCTGTGGTAGCCATGCTGGTGAAGTGTGCCTTGAATTCTAAATAAGTCACTGACAGTGTCACTAGCAAAGCACCCACACACCATCACACTCCTCCATGCTTCACGTGGGAACCACACATGCAGAGATCATCCGTACACCTACTCTGCGTCTCACAAAGACACGTCAGTTAGAACTAAAAATCTCAAATTTGGACTCATGAGACCAAAGGACAGATTTCCACTGGTCTCTTCTTCTTATTGGTGTCCTTTAGTAGTGGTTTCTTTGCAGCAATTTGACCATGAAGGCCTGATTCATGCTGTCTTCTCTGAACAGTTGATGTTGAGATGTCTTTGTTTATTTTTTAGTATTTATTTTTACCCCCAATTTCGTGGTATCCAATTGGTAGTCTTATCTCATCGCTGCATCTCCCATACGTACTCGGGAGAGGCGAAGGTCGAGAGCCGTGCGTCCTCGGAAACACAACCCAACAAAGCCGCACTGCTTCTTTTGACACAATGCCCAATTAACCCGGAAGCCAGCTGCACCAATGTGTCGGAGGAAATACTGTACACCTGGCGACCGAGTCAGCGTGCACTGCGCCTGGACCGCCACAGGAGTCGCTAGTGTGCGATGGGACAAGGACATCCCTGCTGGCCAAGCCCTCCCCTAACCTGGACGACGCTGGGCCAATTGTGCACCGCCCCATGGGTCTCCCAGTCACGGTCGGCTGCGACAGAGCCTGGACTCGAACCCAAAATCTCTAGTGGCACAGCTAGCACTGCGATGCAGTGCCTTAAACCACTGCGCCACTCAGGAGGCCTGGGTTGCAATACCAGAGGCTGGTATCTCTAATGAACTTATCCTCTGCAGCAGAGGTAACTCCTGTGGCTGTCCTCATGAGACAGTTTCATCATAGCGCTTGATGTTTTTTTGCGACTGCACTTGAAGAAACTTTCAAAGTTCTTGAAATTGTCCCGATTGACTGACCTTCATGTCTTACAGTTTTTGACAATTGCTTCCACATGATTTCTGAAACTATGGCTCCTTTTCTCTAGACTCTACACACAAAACCCCAAAACGTCACACATCTCTTGCAAAACCAAACACTTAATTCAAAACTATTTTAGCTCTCCTCAAAATTGTGTTTTTGCATCAAAAATCTACACACGAACCAAATGATTAGCTCTTATACATGTCAACTATACACGGATGTGACAAATGTAAAACACTACTATCCTGTGTCTTTTGCATGTTCAGTGTGCAGTGGAGTCCACGGCAGCTTGTCATAGCACTCACACATACATGTATGTGCACAAATATATACAGTATGTATGCATATTCAGTATATATTTACACTATAAACATAAATGCAAAGTGGGAAAAATCTAATGCATTTCTTTCTCCTAACATTGCATTTTCATCCAGATTTCGGGAAGAACAGTAACAGACAAAACAAATACAGTAGAAGATAAACAAACAGGTTTGTTACTATAAAGAAAAACGCAATTAGGCTGCATCCTGTCACCTATTTGGGTCTGGCCACAGCACCTCATCAACATCGCAAGCGATGTTCTCTCTGGCTAAACAACAGGGGAAGTAGCGTCTGGAGTGGCGTATCCAGCCCTGTCATGCCCCATCGTCTATGTCACCACAGGCCTCCTCCTTGTCCTCGTCCCCCTCTTACTCTCTCTCCTCTAACTCTCTCTAAAATTGTTGTAAACACCAAGAAAGTCAACCTGAAGACTATTTATAGTGCTCAAGCTCTGATTTCTAGATGAAGAAATTAGCTAGAAGTGCTTTCACATGTCAGCACTGGGTGTAGGTAATCGGTAAATGAGTGTGGCATTTTGAATGGCAGTGTTTTCCAAATGAAGCACAATACCTGTTAGTTTTGAATGATGTGTCTAATGTAGAGAACTGTGTTAAGTGTTTTGAAAAAAAGTGTTTTACAATTGCAAACTGAGTGTAAAGCAGATAATGTGCTTGCAGTTTTGCAGACTTGGTCTGAAGATTAGGTACACGAGTTAATGGTTTCACTGAGTGTGACTCAACTACACCTTTTAGTGTGTAAGCGATTGTAAAAAAAAAAACTGTGAAGTAATGATGGACTGTCGTTTCTCTTTGCTTATTTGAGCTGTTCTTGTCATAATATGGACTTAGTCCTATTTGGTAATAGACCATCTTCTGTAAACCACCCCTACATTGTCACAACACAACTGATTGGCTCAAACGCATTAAGAAGGAAAGAAATTCCACAGATTAACTTTTAACAAGGCACACCTGTTAATTGAAATGCCGTCCAGGTGAAGTTGGTTGAGAGAATGCCAAGAGTGTGCAAAGCTGTCATCAAAGCAAAGGGTGGATACTTTGAACAATCTCAAAAATAAAATATATTTTGATTTGTTTAACACTTTTTTGGTTAATACATGATTCCATATGTGTTATTTCATGGTTTTGATGTCTTCACTATTATTCTACAATGTAGAAAATAGTTTAAAAATAAAGAAAACCCCTTGAATGAGTAGGTGTGTCCAAACCTTTGACTGGTACTGTATATCTACATTTAAAAAATATGTTTTCTCTAAATAAGCTTTGTTGCACAATTAAATGTCAATACACCGCATTTCAAAATTTCAGGAACATTGAAATGAATTCAGGGCTTGTAAAATTACAGTGTACAAAACATGCTCTTTCCATGACATAGAATGAACAAATGAATCCAGGTGGAAACTATGATCCCTTACTGAAATCACCTGTTAAATCCACTTCAATCAGTGTACATGAAGGGGAGGAGACAGGTTCAAGGATTTTTAAGCCTTGAGATAATTGAGACATGGATTGTGTATGTGTGCCATTCAGAGGGTGAATGAGCAAAACAGGTGCCAGGCGCACTGGTTTGAGTGTGTCAAACTGAAATGGTCCACCTACATAGACAGTGTGATGAAGAAGGCGCAACAGTGCCTCTTCAACCTCAAGAGGCTGAAGAAATTTGGCTTGTCACCTAAAACCCTCACAAACTTTTTGTTTTAGATTCCGTCTCTCACAGTTGAAGTGTACCTATGATAAAAATTACAGACCTCTACATGCTTTGTAACTAGGAAAACCTGCAAAATCGGCAGTGTATCAAATACTTGTTCTCCCCACTGTATATGTATATACTGTATTTTATACCATCTATTGCATCTTGTCTATGCCGCTCGGCCATTGCTCATCCATATATTTATATGTACATATTCCATTCCTTTACTTAGATTTGTGTGTATTAGCTGATTGTTGGATTCAACATTTTGAACATTGAGATTAAATAAATGATAGGGAAGAAGCATTGAATCAAAGGAGAAAGAGACTGGGCTTCTGTAGAAAGACAGATAGCTGTGGAATGTGTTGGGGGAAGGGAGTAGAGCAACGGTTGAGAAAGAGGGGACAGATGGACATCTGTGTACTAGGGGAAGGAACGTTTGAGTATCTGGTTACCTTCTTCCTGTTGAGCATAAGATGTAAGGATTGGAGAGAAGGGGGAGTGTCTTAAGTGGGATATAAATATCTGGATGGGATAAATGTTGGGTTGTCTGAATACTGCTGTACAGAACCTTTGGGAAAAATTAAACTTGGTTAAAGATGCTCTAGTGTCCTGTGAGTTATTTACTTGGAAAAATAAGAACCTAACACTTAGATATTGCTGTACTGTCGGAACTACACTGCTCAAAAAAATAAAGGGAACACTAAAATATCACATCCTAGATCTGAATGAATGAAATATTCTTATTAAATACTTTTTTCATTACATAGTTGAATGTGCTGACAACAAAATCACACAAAAATGATCAATGGAAATCAAATTTTTCAACCCATGGAGGTCTGGATTTGGAGTCACACTCAAAATTAAAGTGGAAAACCACACTACAGGCTGATCCAACTTTGATGTAATGTCCTTAAAACAAGTCAAAATGAGGCTCAGTAGTGTGTGTGGCCTCCACGTGCCTGTATGACCTCCCTACAACGCCTGGGCATGCTCCTGATGAGGTGGCGGATGGTCACCTGAGCGATCTCCTCCCAGACCTGGACTAAAGCATCTGCCAACTCCTGGACAGTCTGTGGTGCAACGTGGCGTTGGTGGATGGAGTGAGACATGATGTCCCAGATGTGCTCAATTGGATTCAGGTCTGGGGAACGGGCAGGCCAGTCCATAGCATCAATGCCTTCCTCTTGCAGGAACTGCTGACACACTCCAGCCACATGAGGTCTAGCATTGTCTTGCATTAGGAGGAATCCAGGGCCAACCGCACCAGCATATGGTCTTACAAGGTGTCTGAGGCTCTCATCTCATTACCTAATGGCAGTCAGGCTACCTCTGGCGAGCACATGGAGGGCTGTGCGGCCCCCCAAAGAAATGCCACCCCACACCATGACTGACCCACCGCCAAACCGGTCATGCTGGAGGATGTTGCAGGCAGCAGAACGTTCTCAATGGAGTCTCCAGACTGTCACGTCTGTCACATGTGCTCAGTGTGAACCTGCTTTCATCTGTGAAGAGCACAGGGCGCCAGTGGTGAATTTGCCAATCTTAGTGTTCTCTGGCAAATGCCAAACGTCCTGCACAGTGTTGGGCTGTAAGCACAAGCCCCACTTGTGGACGTTGGGCCCTCATTACCACCCTCATGGAGTCTGTTTCTGACCGTTTGAGCAGACACATGCACATTTGTGGCCCGCTGGAGGTCATTTTGCAGGGCTCTGGCAGTGCTCCTCCTGCTCCTCCTTGCACAAAGGCGGAGGTAGCAGTCCTGCTGCTGGATTGTTGCCCTCCTACGGCCTCCTCTACGTCTCCTGATGTACTGGCCTGTCTCCTGGTAGCGCCTCCATGCTCTGGACACTACGCTGACAGACACAGCAAACCTTCTTGCCACAGCTCGCATTGATGTGCCATCCTGGATGAGCTGCACTACCTGAGCCACTTGTGTGGGTTGTAGACTCCGTCTCATGCTACCACTAGAGTGAAAGCACCGCCAGCATTCAAAAGTGACCAAAACATCAGCCATTTCGCTACACTCTCAAAACCATCTGCTAACCATGTGTATGTGACCAATAAAATTTGATTTGATTTGAAGAACAACTGCAGTGGCCAAAACAAGAACAAGTTTGTGCTCTGGTATTGTGCCTGGTGGACCATGCACAAGCTCAACCACAATCTGGACCTTCACTTCCTGATCACACTCCACACCAAGTTTTCCGCCGACTTGTGCTTCGGTCTCATCAAGCAGCACTTCAGAAAGACCAGAGTGAACACTTTGTCTGAGATTGCTGGTGTTGTGAAGGACAGAACTGTGACAGGGGTCAACATCCCACAGCTGGTTAGACTGGAGGATGGAAAGCTATGGCTGGCAACAACACCTGACTTCATACTTCAGGCCGCTGCCACAGATCAAGCAGTACCAGTGCTTCAGGTGAAAAATGTTTTTCTTAGTATGAGGTTAATCTTATCTAAACTTGGGAGGTGAATTGATGTTGTGCAGGGTTGTAAATGTCTTCTGATTTTTTGTTATTCCCTGTTTTACATCTTCGATTCTCTGGAGCCTGGTGTGGTCGCCAAGGAGCGTTCGGACTGTCGGGAACAGGTTTCAGCTGCTGCGCAACGCTGACATCCTTCCTCCCATAGATAGTCTATCTGTAAAAGCAACACCTGAACTGGACACAGCTAGACAAACTATATTTTTGACAAGGGAGCTTTGCGACGAAGAGGCTATGGACATCACATGCCCTGCACCAAAGTCAAGGGCAGGACAGAAACAGGCTCTCTGAATATAGATTCCCTTGTTTATGCGTGGTTTGGACAGACCAGTCATCAGCACTATCTGCAGTGCCTCTATTCACATGACTCTCTCCTAACACACACGCATACGTTGCTGCTATTTTTTTTTATCCTGCTGCTCAGCCACTTTACCCCAGATTGTATGCATATAACTACCTTGTCTATCACTGATACCGTTATTGTTCTTCTTCATACTGTATATTTTATTTATATTGACACTATTTCTGATGTTGCTACTATGCAAGT
Source organism: Oncorhynchus tshawytscha (assembly GCF_018296145.1). Classification (NCBI taxonomy): domain Eukaryota; kingdom Metazoa; phylum Chordata; class Actinopteri; order Salmoniformes; family Salmonidae; genus Oncorhynchus; species Oncorhynchus tshawytscha. The sequence continues at coordinate 42,624,505 of NC_056444.1, forward strand.
AACCATTTGGCTGTACCGTATACACCTTTTGTATAGACCATCCAGCAAAATATTGATATATTAAATGAATATTGATATGTGTGGTAGTAACATGATTTTGTGACATACCATTACAATATCATGTGACCGTATCAAGTATCCACCACTTAAATATATGGTGCATGCATCTGTTTATGTACTGTACATATGCACCTCACTCAGGTTTCAACTCAGCTTGCATGGCCTTAACTTATGTATGAAATACTGTGTGATAAGTGTGTGTGTAACAGTATATAAAGTATGCTAATGTACTGTTGTGAAGGCATTTGGGCAGTGATGTAAAGTACTTAAATAAAAATACTTTAAAGTACTAATTAAGTCGCTTTTTTCTGGTATCTGTACATTACTATTTATATTTTTGACAACTTTTACTTCACTACATTCATAAAGAAAATAATGTACTTTTTCATACATTTTCCTTGACACCCAAAATTACTTTTGTCTAAAATTGTCTAATTCAAACATTTATCAAGAGAACATCACTGGTCATCCATACTGCCTCTGATCTGGCAGACTCACTAAACACAAATGCTTTATTTGTAAATTATGTCTGAGTGTTGGAGTGTGCCCCTGGCTATCCGTCAATAAGAAATACAATTGTCCCGTCTGGTTTGCTTAATATAAGGATGTTGAAATGGTTTATATTTTTATTTTTGATACTTAAGTACATTGTGCCCCTGGCAATCCGTTTAGAAAAATTTATACTAAAGTATGACAATTTACTACTTTTCCCCCCACTGGATGTGGCTGGGGGTTGTAGCAATTCTTTCACATGACCCATCAATTTAGACAAGTGTATCTGGGTAAGTGTCATCTAATATTTATAAAATATTTTTATCTGGACACTTTGTTTACCTAGAATATTTCCTTATTGTAGGCTACTACCGTGTTTAGTCTTCAGCACATGACCTCATGTGAATCCTTAAAGAGATGGGTGGGGCTGGCTTAAGAACAATGCTGAATGGGTGTAGACAAAGGAGAGCTCTCTAGTAGGTACCAAAACATTCAAAGGCCCTTTTCTCAAAAGTGAGTTTACAAGTGTATAAACTTTCCAAGTAGAATTACTTTCCCATTGGTCCTCAAAAATGCACTGTATGATATACCATTTTGTAGCTCTGAGTCTCTACATTTATCAAATAGCTACATAAGACTGAATCCAGGTGGTGAGTCACAGATTTGATTTGACATTTATAAAACACAGACTAGACAGTTAGCATACAGTGCCTTCAGAAAGTATTCATACCCCTTGACTTATTCCACATTCTGTTGTGTTACAGCATGAATTCAAAACGGATTAAATATGTTTTTTAAACTCACTGTGAATGTTAATCATGTTTAATTTGTTCATGTTTTGTAATCATTGTTTGTTCATTTAAAAGTAATTTTGAAGTTTATGTAAGTTGAACAGTAGGAGGCTAATGTTCAAGAGGGGCTGTTGGGTTCTGAAAATATTAAATATACTTATTCATGTCACTGAGGGAGAGAGGGGAATGTATAACATTTACATTCTGTCCGTATATGTTATTGTTAGCCATCAGGGATCCTATGGGAGGAGAAAAGACAGTCTGGTTCGAGTCAACATGACAGCCGTGAGTTTGGGAGGAGGGAGCACTTTGGGGCAGAGGTCAGGTCAGAGGAAGTGAGGAAGAACAGAAATCACTAAAGTTCTGTCTAACAACAGAGATGCATTGGCTGTTCAGGTGTGTAGGAGGAGACTCAGCATAGGAGAAAGCGTTAAATATCAGTGCTTGTGTGAATGTGTTTGTCTTTGTCTTATGCAGCTGTATAGACCATATGGGTGAATAAACTTGGTTGGAGCTTTCATAGTGTCTGTCAATGTCTTACTCTGATATTTAGAACCTAACACACTAGATTTTCAAGCAGATTTAAATCAAAACTCTAACTCGGCCATTCAGGGACATTCACTGTCTTCTTGGTAAGCAACTCCAGTGTAGATTTGGCCTTGAGTTTTAGGTCCTGCTGAAAGGTGAATTTGTCTACCGGTGTCTCGTGGAAAGCAGACCGAACCAGGTTTTCCTTTAGGATTTTGCCTGTGCTTACAGTAGCTCCATTCCATAAATGTTTTATCTTGAAAAACTCCCCAGTCCTTAACGATGACAAGCATAACCGGATGCAACCACTACTATGCTTGAAAATATAGAGAGTGGTACTCAGTAATGTGTTGTTAATACAACTACACTTTCCCCCAAACAAAACACTTTGTATTCAGGAGAAAAAGTTAATTGCTTTGCAACATTTTTTGCAGTATTACTTTAGTGCCTTTTGTTGCAAACATGATGCATTTTTAGGAATATGTTCTGTACAGGATTCCTTCTTTTCACTCTGTCAATTAGTATTGTAGAGTAAATGCAATGTTGTTGATCCATCGTCAGTTTTCACCAATCACAGCCGTTAAACTCTAATCATTTTAAAGTCACCATTGATTGGCCTCATGGTGAAATCCCTAAGCGGGTTCCTTCCTCTCCGGCAACTGAGTTAAGAAGGATGCCTGTATCTTTGAAGTGACTGGGTGTGTTGATACAACATCCAAAGTGTAATTAATAACTTCACCATGCTCAAAGGGATATTCAATGTCTGCTTTAAAAAAATGTAACCCATCTACCAATAGGTGCCCTTTTTTGAGAGGCATTGGAAAACCTCCCTGGTCTTTGTGGTTGAATTTGTGTTTGAAATTCACTGCTCGACTGAGCGACCGTACAGATAACTGTATGTGTGGGGTACAGAGATGAGGTAGTCATTCAAAAATCATGTTAAACACTATTATTGTACACAGAGTCCATGCAAGTTATGTGGCTTATTAAGCAAATTTTTACTCCTGAATTTATTTAGGCTTGCCATAACAAAGGCATTGAATACATATTGACTCAAGACATTTCAGCTTTTCATTTTGTATTAATTTCTAAAAACATGATTCCACTTTGACATTATTGCGTATTGTGCGTATTGCGTATCTGCTAGCGGTACAGTGACAAAAAATGACAATTGAATCCATTTAAAATTCAGGTTGTAACAACCAAATGTGGAAAAGGTCAAGGGGTGTGAATACTTTCTGAAGGCACTGTGACAATATGTGGCAAAAATTCTGCTAGCGGTACATGTTACCGCAACACAGTGCGCGACAGAAACTGAGCTGAAACTGTTCATTGATAGTCCCGTTTTAGTAGGGTCTGCTCTGTTCTACATTTTGGGATTTGAGACATAAAAAGGGTATCGTTAGAAGGGGAATAGACCGATTCTGTTGTACCGAACCTCAAATGCAAGTAGCGAGTTGAAACTGGTTGTTGTCAGAGAGGAAGAAGTGATCTTTCTTCTTTGTTGTTGTGAGTGGCAGGGGATTGGCGTCTGAGTGCCAGTGGGAAGGTGCACAGTGCACACAGCACAGAAGGAGTGAAGGAGGCGAGACTCTTGCTATACCGGAATTTGGAACATTGCACTAAAACATATGTTAGAATTAATCGAATTAATTCGATACATTGATCCAGCCCTACATCAACACAGACTTCAGTAACCTTAACAATCTTAACAGAGTAGGAATAGTTTTATGAAATTCAGAATACTAACCATCAGACTCATCTGGCTTCCACAGCAACGCAGCACGAACTCTTCTGTAAGACAATGATAAAGTTATCAGAAATTGAAAATCTACTTACTGAACTAAAATCTAAATGGTGCCTATTTTAAGGTAACACTTTTATTTATTTACTTTTTATTTCACCTTTATTTAACCAGGTAGGCTAGTTGAGAACACAACTGCGACCTGGCCAAGATAAAGCAAAGCAGTGCAACACAAACAACAGAGTTACACATAGGATAAACATACAGTCAATAACACAAGAGAAAAAGTATATATGCAGTGTGTGCAAATGAGGTAAGATAAGGGAGGTAAGGCAATAAATAGGCCATAGTGGCAAAATAATTACAATTTAGCAATTAAACACTGGAGTGATAGATGTGCAGAAGATGAATGTGCAAGTAGAGATACTGGGGTGCAAAGGAGCAAACATATATAACATGAGGATGGGCTATTTACAGATAGGCTATGTACAGGTGCAGTGATCTGTGAGCTGCTCTGACAGCTGGTGCTTAAAGTTAGTGAGGGAGATATGGGTATAAGAGCAGAGTCAACTCACCATCAGTACGACCAAGAATATGACTTTCGCGAAGCGGATCCTGTGTTCTGCCTTTTACCCAGGACAACGGAATGGATCCCAGCCAGCGACCCAAAAAACAACTTTGTAAAAGAGGGAAACGTAGCGGTCTTCTGGACGGGCTCATCGTGCACCACTCCCCAGTATACTTCTCGCCAATGTCCAGTCTCTTGACAACAAGGTTGATGAAATCCGAGCAAGGGTAGCATTCCAGAGGGACATCAGAGACTGTAACGTTCTTTGCTTCACGGAAACATGGCTCACTGGAGAGACGCTATCGGAGTCGGTGCAGCCAGCTGGTTTCTCCACGCATCGCGCCGACAGAAACAAACATCTTTCTGGTAAGAAGAGGGGCGGGGGCGTATGCCTTATGGCTAACGAGACATGGTGTGGTCACAAAAGCATACAGGAACTCAAGTCCTTCTGTTCACCTGATTTAGAATTCCTCACAATCAAATGTCGACCGCATTATCTACCAAGGGAATTCTCTTCGATTATAATCACAGCCGTATATATATTCCCCCCCAAGCAGACACATCGATGGCTCTGAACGAACTTTATTTGAATCTTTGCAAACTGGAATCCATACATCCTGAGGCTGCATTCATTGTAGCTGGGGATTTTAACAAGGCTAATCTGAAAACAAGACTCCCTAAATTGTATCAGCATATCGATTGCGCAACCAGGGCTGGCAAAACTTTGGATCACTGCTATTCTAGCTTCCGCGACGCATATAAGGCCCTGCCCCGCCCACCTTTCGGAAAAGCTGACCACGACTCCATTTTGTTGATCCCTGCCTACAGACAGAAACTCCAAGAAAACTGGGATAGAAGCTCCCTGATTCGCTGTTCATTAGGTCTGATGTCGTTCCCATAGCAATGATTAAAACATTCCAAAACCAGAAACCGTGGATTGATGGCAGCATTCATGTGAAACTGAAAGCGCGAACCACTGCTTTTAATCAGGGCAAGGTGACCGGTAATATGACCTGAATACAAACAGTGTAGCTATTCCCTCCGCAAGGCAATCAAACAAGCTAAGCGTCAGTATAGAGACAAAGTAGAATCTCAATTCAACGGCTCAGACACAAGAGGTATGTGGCAGGGTCTACAGTCAATCACGGATTACAAAATGAAAACCAGCCCCGTCACGGACCAGGATGTCTTGCTCCCAAACTTCAACCTCAGGAGGCTGAAGAAATTCGGCTTGTCACCAAAAGCACTCACAAACTTCTACAGATGCACAATCGAGAGCATCCTGGCGGGCTGTATCACCGCCTGGTACGGCAACTGCTCCGCCCACAACCGTAAGACTCTCCAGAGGGTAGTGAGGTCTGCACAACGCATCACCGGGGGCAAACTACCTGCCCTCCAGGACATCTACACCACCCGATGTTACTGGAAGGCCATAAAGATCATCAAGGACATCAACCACCCGAGCCACTGCCTGTTCACCCCGCTATCATCCAGAAGGCGAGGTCAGTACAGGTGCATCAAAGCTGGGACCGAGAGACTGAAAAACAGCTTCTATCTCACGGCCATCAGACTGTTAAACAGCCACCACTAACATTGAGTGGCTGCTGCCAACACACTGACTCAACTCCAGCCATTTTAATAATGGGAATTGATGGGAAATGATGTAAAATATATCACTAGCCACTTTAAACAATGCTACCTAATATAATGTTTACATACCCTACATTATTCATCTCATATGTATACGTATATACTGTACTCTATATCATCTACTGCATCTTTATGTAATACATGTATCACTAGCCACCTTAACTATGGCACTTTGTTTACATACTCATCTCATATGTATATACTGTACTCGATACCATCTACTGCATCTTGCCTATGCCGCTCTGTACCATCACTCATTCATATATCTTTATGTACATATTCTTTATCCCCTTACACTTGTGTGTATAAGACAGTAGTTTTGGAATTGTTAGTTAGATTACTTGTTGGTTATTACTGCATTGTCGGAACTAGAAGCACAAGCATTTCGCTACACTCGCATTAACATCTGCTAACCATGTGTATGTGACAAATAAAATTTGATTTGATTTGATTCACAATGACCATATCATTGCGTATCATTGCGTTTTTATGTGATCCTCTCACAGTCCACCCAGGTGAATAATTCTCCCTTGCTAAGAAAACGATACCCTCGCTGGATAAGGCCGCATTATAAACTGAGCTGATTGAATTCCATCGAGACATCTGTTTGTTCTGTCGTTAAAGGATCAGGCTCATCCCGTTACAGACATTCAGATACAGACGTCGCCTTTTTTTCTTTAAATTATTGTTTTATGTAGGATACTACATTTCTGGACAGTTTCAATTATAATAGGCCTAATAAAAAAAATCCTGCTGTTATAAGCCTCAGCCTACTTGAGCCAGTTAAGTTATTTTATATAGGCCTAGGCTCAGAATAAATAAGACTCCAATTAAGCCCTCATGTTATTTGTAAAGTCACATTAAAATGAAGATTATTGTTGAAATGATTTACTCGAGATACAGTTAAGTTAGGTTTTGAGTCTAATGGAATAGACCGGTTTGCTTCCTCCAAAGTATTGTCAGTTAAATTAGGTTTTCTCCATCTGTTTCTGTGCACAACACTTTCATAACAAGTTAGCTATATTTTCAGCACAATGCGCCGTTCGCCTATTGATTGCGCTGCGGTTTCAGCACCACAAAATGATCCGCTGTCTGCTTTATTAGTCTCCTGCATTCTCCTCATGAATGAAGTTAAAATGTACAGTAAGTAAGCAACGTCAAAAAAGGATGATAAAGACAAATGATCGACCTAACATCCAAAAATGTCAGCTGAACTACAGTATTATCCACTGGTAATCCACTTTCCGTTGTATTAGTTTACTGGAGAAATTGTAATCTACTTAAGGCCAACATGTTTAATTTATTCGTAACAATTAAACATTTGGCCAACTTTCCTTCAAATAGCCTACGCAATAGCACATCGGCATATGCGATAATAAGCACATCTTAGTGGAGTTTAATATAGGCGATAGGATGCGACAGGTGCATCTATCTGTTTGGGCTCAATAGGCTACTACTTGACTTTGACCTAAGTCTATATGTCAACCATTGTCTATATTAAAACCATGCAAATAAGTGTATGTTCTAACATGTATGGTGGTAGGCTGCTTGCATCATATGGCGCTGCAGCATATAGGCAATATATCCAGGTGGAGAACATGAGTCCATCTGCTTGAGCCCTACTTGTCCTTGGCAAACATCATCAAAAGTGAAAACACAGATCGTAGTACTACCATCTGCATGATAATTCATTCATGATTGTCAAGCAATATCCTAAATAGACGTAGGGCCTATGATAATGCGCCTGTATAGGGTATAGGGGGTTTAATGGCCACACATATATGGCCAAAAATATGTAGATATTTAGATGTTTGCTATGGCTCTAATGTCGATATAATTTCCTTTATTATTAAAAGCTAGAATCCTTAGTTGCTAAACTCATTTTTGGACCATTAAAATGTTGCGGGAACCAGGCAGGACCAGAAGTTATTTAATTTAAAGATGCCAATGGTGATCTAGATATTCAAAATGACAACTAACAGGTCAATAAAAAGACAATACTTTGGAGGAAGCAAACCGGTCTATTCCATTAGACTCAAGTTGGGGTAAACCAGGCTCACCTCAGGTTCTCACCATGACATAAATAGTAAATGACATGCAACAATGGCCTGTATCACATCTAACAATTAAATGGAAATGTGCTTCTTTTAACCCCAAAAGAGCAATAAAACATACAACTGTAAACAAAGGGCAGGAATTTATTTTACTTAACTAGGCAAGTCCGTTAAGAACTAATTCTTATTTTCAATGACGGCCTAGGAACAGTGGGTTAACTGCCTTGTTCGGGGCAGAACGACAGATTTTTACCTTGTCAGCTCGGGAATGCAATCTTGCAACCTTTCGGTTACTAGTCCATTGCTTTAGCCACTAGGCTACTTGCCGAATACAATGACATAAATTAAAACATAATGGACACCGCAACCCTCAGCCTCAATCTATTCCTCAATCAATATTACTGTCACTGTCATCGCCATCATCATCATAATAGTCATCATCCTCATCCACTTCCTCGATGTCCTCCACTTCAAAGTTTTTGCCACTGTCCTCAATAAAAGCCCCTCTGAAAGATTCACATTGTCCTTCTGCCTGCTGGAGCTCATCAAGATTTCCAGCAAGGACAGCTCTTGCCCCAAGACAAAATCGATCTTGCTCTGGCCTCCACAATCAGTTTCTGCGTAGAACTGAGTAGAACTTCTTGGCAGTGAAGACATCATCCTCATTGTACCGCTTCTCTTCCCACGCCCGAGGGGATGGAGCACAAAGGGCCTTTGTTTGAGGTGAAACTCCTCATCATCCTCTGCTCCTCCTGCTCTCCAGGACCAAACAGTGCTGTCCACCTGCACTGCATCCTCATACACCAGGGCCTGTGGGAGCTGTGAGGACAAACCTTGTCTCCTCAGGTTGTAGTCCTTCACATTTTTTGTGTGCTACTAACGACCGTGGCAAGCCTTTTGGACAGGCGGTTGGCAATACCTTGACCATCTATTGATAACAGATAAAATAGACACATTTAAAAAAAAAAAAAAAAACATACAAAAAATGACAAAAGCTGCTATACAATTACTCTTCTACCATCCAACAATAAATATAAATATATACAGTGCCTTGCGAAAGTATTCGGCCCCCTTGAACTTTGCAACCTTTTGCCACATTTCAGGCTTCAAACATAAAGATATAAAACGGTATTTTTTTGTGAAGAATCAACAAGTGGGACACAATCATGAAGTGGAACAACATTTATTGGATATTTCAAACTTTTTTAACAAATCAAAAACTGAAAAATTGGGTGTGCAAAATTATTCAGCCCCCTTAAGTTAATACTTTGTAGCGCCACCTTTTGCTGCGATTACAGCTGTAAGTCGCTTGGGGTATGTCTCTATCAGTTTTGCACATCGAGAGACTGACATTTTTTCCCATTCCTCCTTGCAAAACAGCTCGAGCTCAGTGAGGTTGGATGGAGAGCATTTGTGAACAGCAGTTTTCAGTTCTTTCCACAGATTCTCGATTGGATTCAGGTCTGGACTTTGACTTGGCCATTCTAACACCTGGATATGTTTATTTTTGAACCATTCCATTGTAGATTTTGCTTTATGTTTTGGATCATTGTCTTTTTGGAAGACAAATCTCCGTCCCAGTCTCAGGTCTTTTGCAGACTCCATCAGGTTTTCTTCCAGAATGGTCCTGTATTTGGCTCCATCCATCTTCCCATCAATTTGAACCATCTTCCCTGTCCCTGCTGAAGAAAAGCAGGCCCAAACCATGATGCTGCCACCACCATGTTTGACAGTGGGGATGGTGTGTTCAGGGTGATGAGCTGTGTTGGCCAGATTTGTGCAATATACGACTGATTGTTGTCCTATGGACAGAGTCTCCCACCTCAGCTGTAGATCTCTGCAGTTCATCCAGAGTGATCATGGGCCTCTTGGCTGCATCTCTGATCAGTCTTCTCCTTGTATGAGCTGAAAGTTTAGAGGGACGGCCAGGTCTTGGTAGATTTGCAATGGTCTGATACTCCTTCCATTTCAATATTATCGCTTGCACAGTGCTCCTTGGGATGTTTAAAGCTTGGGAAATCTTTTGTATCCAAATCCGGCTTTAAACTTCTTCACAACAGTATCTCGGACCTGCCTGGTGTGTTCCTTGTTCTTCATGATGCTCTCTGCGCTTTTAACGGACCTCTGAGACTATCACAGTGCAGGTGCATTTATACGGAGACTTGATTACACACAGGTGGATTGTATTTATCATCATTAGTCATTTAGGTCAACATTGGATCATTCAGAGATCCTCACTGAACTTCTGGAGAGAGTTTGCTGCACTGAAAGTAAAGGGGCTGAATAATTTTGCACGCCCAATTTTTCAGTTTTTGATTTGTTAAAAAGTTTGAAATATCCAATAAATGTCGTTCCACTTCATGATTGTGTCCCACTTGTTGTTGATTCTTCACAAAAAAATACAGTTTTATATCTTTATGTTTGAAGCCTGAAATGTGGCTCTGCGGTCTGTGGAGTGCAGTCTGGAAGCGACTGCTGGAGGGGGACCATCGATGGAGGATGCTTTTCTTCCTCTCCATCGTCTTCAGTTTTCTGTCATCAGCAAGGTTCTAAATACTTTGACCAGGGAGATCAATTATATTCATTGATCTAACAATTGCATTGTTAAACTGAGGAAGTACCTCTCCATCTGCACAAGCTGACAAACAGCTGTTTCATCTCCACTGACAATAATATCAATGATCATGTTCAAGTACCTGACATGGCAAGTCATGTCCATAAGCATGGAAAACTGGCATAACGAACTTGGTCTCATGCTTCAATTCAGGAAAGTTTCTGTAAAAAATGATGGACAAAATGTTAATGTGAATTTTTTTGGGAGAAAACTATTCAAATGTTAAAGTCAATGAGATCTTGAATAAAAAAAAGTTCATTACTTGCACATGTGGCTGCATCTTGCATGCAATGTCATACATGAAGAAGAGATTGATGTTCTTGCCTCTCATCCCCTCCATCTCTCGCAGCAGGTACACTGCATTTGACAAACTACAGGAGAGATACATAATTATTTGCAAACTAAATTAATCAAACACTGAAAATAAATACTGAAAAAGAAAAAAAACAAATTATTACTGCATCCCAACTTTCATGTTCAAGAAGTGAAGCGGGTGCTCATGCTTGCAGGAAACCCCCAACCCAAACCCCCTGTCTCGTCCAATTTCGTTGTTTTGGGTTTGGACTTGATGGCGTTGCCCGCTTGAAATCCATGGCAACCTTAAAAATATATATATAAAGTACAGTACAGGTATAACGTACTGAGCTGTTGCCTGAAGCAGATCACACAGTGGTATCAGGTTAATATTATATTCAACATACACAATACAAACATACTGTCTCCAAACATAAGACCACTGAGTCAAACAGATTGAGTGGAGGGACAACTGCATCATTTAAATATCAATTAGTGGCCAGGTTTGATATCATGATTTCAAATCATTCTAGATTTTGTTCACATTCCCTTCCAGTTGTGCATAAGGTAACAATGGAAGGTATTCTTGAAATGCAGTGCATATTACATTCAGGCATTACCCCAGTTGGTGATATGGGCTTATAAACAAATTGATCCACCTCAGCTCAGTTTGCAAAGTACTTTTCCCCATGTTTTGGTGGCTCATAACTTGATCCAGACTACTTGTTCTTGGCAAACCAAAAATGCCATCCACTGCTACCACCACTGTTACATTGTCCTGTAAAGAGATGTCAATTATAATTGGATGCAACTTTATAGTTGTTGGACCCTAGGAAGAGTCGCTTTGTAACAGATCATGGGGATCCCAATAAACATATACAATTAAAGACTAGAAGTCTATTACTTTTCATTTAACCAGGTAAGTTGACTGAGAACACATTCTCATTTACAGCAACAACCTGGGGAATAGTTACAGGGGAGATGAATGAGCCAATTGTAAGTTGGGGATGATTAGGTGATCATGATGGTTTGAGGGCCAGATTGGTAATTTTGCCAGGACATCAGGGTTAACACCCCAATATTACAATAAGTTCCATGGAATCTTTAGTGACCACAGAGAGTCAGGACACCCATTTAACATCCCAGCTGAAAGACAGCACCCTACACAGGGCAATGTCCCCAATCACTACCCTGCGGCATTGGGACATTTTTTTAAACCAGAGGAAAGAGTGCCTCCAACTGGCCCTCCAACACCACCTCCAGCAGCATCTGGTCTCCAATCTAGAGACCGACCAGGACAAACCCGAATTAGCTTCAGAAGCAAGCCAGCAGTGGGATGCAGGGTGGTATGCTGCTGTCTGTACAATTTTTTGACAAAAATGGAACAGATGTTTCTAATAGATAATTTGTGTTTATAAAAGAGGGAAACATTACAATTTATATCTTATGTTTCGACGTGTTTTTTTGGGGTGATAAAACATTTAATAGGCCAAAAAAATGCTACAAACCTTGGGACAGAGTGAGCACTTGGTTCCATTGGCAGTTTCTGGGGCCAGACGGCGCAACATATCAAGTTTCGACACAGCGTGTCAGAACTCCTCATAGGCCTCATTTGTCAGGGCAGTATACAAGTCTCTTCCCTGAAATGAATTATCTTAATTCTTAGGGCTAGGCTTCCCGTCAGCGGGACACCTGTCGACAACTTCCGGTGAAATTGGAGGGCGAGCAATTCAAATAATCATAAAACTGATGGATATTAAACATACAAGTGTATACATACAGGTACATACAAGTGTATACATACAGGTACATACAATACTTACATTCTTGTTAATCTAACTACATTGTCTGATTTACAATAGGCTTTACAGCGAAAGCATGCCATGCAATTGCTTGAGGATGGCACTCCACATCAAAATATTTTTCAACCAGCGCAGGCTTCATAAAATCACAAATAGCAATTAAACATTCACTTACTTTTTGAAAATCTTCCTCTGATTTGCAATTCCAAGGGTCCCAGCTGCAACATGCATGGACGTTTTGTTAGATAAAATCCGTCTTTATATCCAAAAAAGTCTGTTTAGCTGGCTCCATCGATTTGAGTAATCCACTCGTTCAACACGCAGAGAAAGGAATCCAAAAAGCTACTACTAAACTTTGTTAAAACAAGTCCAAATGCGTATCTATTTAATCCTCAGGTAAACTAAAATATAATTAAACTATAATATTTCATATGGAAGGAAGTATGTTCAATATAGAAGTAATGCCAACAGACTGATTTCTGACTCCCTGTCCCAAAACTCAAAATTATTCCTCATTTGGGAAGAAACAAGCCTGAAACCTTGAACAAAGACTGTTGACATCTAGTGGAAGCCATAGGAATTGCTATCTGGAAACTGGAATTGCATAGGACCCATAGCTTTCCATTGAAAGAGCATCAAGAAAAAATGTTCCGGTTGGTTTTCCTTTGCATTTTCTCCGACCATATCAATTGTGTTATAGTCTCATACATTATTTTAACATTTCTACAAACTTCAAAGTTGTAACAAGTTGTAGAAAGTTGTAGATCAATGGAAACAGGATGCACCGGAGCTCAATTTCAAGTCTCATAGCAAAAGGTCTGAATACTTAAGTAAATAAGATATTTTTGTTTTTAACACATTTGCAAAAATGTCCCTAAAAACTATTTTAGCTTTTGCGATTATGGGGTTGTGTGTAGATTGCTGAGGATTTATTTATTTATTTAATCCATTTTAGAATAAGGTTGTAAAGTAACAAAAGGTCTGAATACTTTCAGAAGGCACTGTACATGGAAAGCATTAATGAAATGGACATTTTTCCAAATATTTACTGACAGCGATTCGATGTAGTCAGAAGCACAGTCTGCCCACACAACTCCATTGTATATTTAAGCAGTAAGGCCAAAAGGGGGTGTGGTATATTGGCCATATACCACAAACCCCCCGAGGTGCCTTATCACTAATTATAAACTGGTTACCAAAGTAATTAGTAGAGTAAAAATAAGCGTTTTGTCATACCCGTGGCATATCACAGCTTTGATATATGTAAAGTCTCTAGCCCAAACCACCCAGTTGATAATGTGGAGTTGAGTAATGTCAGCTAATATTTAATAAGCATTTGCACCTGATGAAAGCCAGAGACTTGCATATCTTTTGCACCTGTAGCAGTCTTTGGCTAGGTCCTGGTACTCCTAATTCCAATTGGCTTCCTCTCATTGCCTCCTCTTCTTTATAACTAGTTCTTTGTGGTCAGTAGTCATGAAGTTGTGGCGACAGAGACAACGAAAGGAAGCCAATGAAGTGCTGGGACAAAATCAAATCTGTGGTCTCTGACAATGTCATAAATGTGCCCAGTCCACTACCTATTTCACCAAAGATTTGTCCAAAAAAAACAACTCCTGAGCATAAAGTGTTGCTTGAACTTCATCAGATTTTAAATTGTAATAACATTTAAGGCTCAACCCAAAATGGTGATCTAAAATATAATTTATTAGACCATGTGCATTATTGTGCTTACTGAAACACAGTACTTACCAGTTGCCAATACTTATGCAGACTGGTTTCTCAGTGTGGCCTTTTATTTGAACATCTAGCTTACCTGTAAAACAGCTACTTTCAGGTTAAGAACTCACAGGACACCCTTCACAAGGATCACTGTTTATTTTTTGTTAAACTGTTCTTTGATTAAGTCCTCAGACATTTTCACTACTTCCACCCACAATGTTTTGGCAGAGGACCACAGGCTGCATAATGTGTTACAGTGCCCTCCACATCTCCTTTCGATTGGCTTTGATAGAAATGAACACAACTCCAGCTCTTTTTTGAGTTCTAACCCTCTGTTCAACCTAAGGAAATGCAAACATTCTTATTCTCATCTAAACCACCTGACCTTTGCGATAACCTCATTGTTTCTTTAGAGGAAACAGATCAGGTGGTTTGGAGCCCAAAAATAAAAAGTCAGACCGCAGACACTGACTGAAGCTCTACAGGACCACGATTACATGTCATAGACCTGCTCTACAAACATTTCAATAAGTGCTGAAATAATATTCTTCATATCTTTGGAACAACCTTTGAGGGCATCTATCTCTATGGGGAGGAGGGAGGAAAATGGGTGAGTTCCATGCTGCAGAACAAGGCAAACTTCGATGCCTTGGACTGAAGCAATGCAATGAGCATAAGAGAAAGCAAACAGATGCAGTGCATTCAGTAGATATTCAGACTCCTTGACTTTTCCAACATTTTGTTACATTACAGCCTTATTCTACAATGGATGAAATCGTTTATCCCCCATAAATTTACCTATGACAAAGCAAAAACAGATGATTTTTTGGGAAAAAATAAACTCACATTTACATAAGTATTCAGACCCTTTACTCAGTACTTTGTTGAAGCACCTTTGGCAGAGATTACAGCCTTGAGTCTTCTTGGGTATGACGCTACAATCTTGGAACTCAGAAGCTCTATCAGTGACCATTGGGTATCTTGGTCACCACCCTGACCTTCTCCCCCGATTGTTCAGTTTGGCTGGGCAGGAAGATCTAGGAAGAGTCTTGGTGGTTCCAAACTTTTACTCTGACATGCACTGTCAACTGTGGGACCTTATAAAGAAAGGTGTGTGCCTTTCCAAATCATGTCCAATCAATTGAATTTACCACAGGTGGACTCCAATCAAGTTGTAGAAACATCAAGGATGATCAATGTAAACAGGATACACCTAAAGCTCAATTTCGAGTCTCATAGCAAAGTGTCTGAATACTTATGTAAATGTTTATAAATTTGCTAAAATTTCTAAAAACGTGTTTTCGCTTTGCCATTATGGGGTATTGTGTATAGACTGATGAGAATATTTAATCCATTTTAGAATAAGGCTGTAACGTAGCAAAATGTGGACGAAGTCAAAGGATCTGAACTCTTTCCAAATGAACTAAGTAATAAAAAAATGGACAGCAGTATGACAGGCCATACTTACTGCGGTCAATTACAGGCATTGAGTACAGAAGGGTCATTTTTGGGACGCTGTAGCTAATGTCTTTGCACCTGTGACAATGTCAATCTACTTCCCTCTGTCCCACCTATACACAATGGTGTAAGTACATAAAAACTATGGTGAAGAAACAGCCCTCCAAGTAAAACAAAAACTCAGGGCCGAATCCTCAGAACGCTTAAAAAAATTAGAAGTAATCTACCAAAGTAATGACTTCAGATTAGAAAAGAGCTTAAATAATGGTTTGCCGATGTTAATAATCAAATAAAAAAAGGGCGAGCAAGTCAAACAATGGATATGAAGGACAGTTGGTGTAATCTGAAAAACAAACTCAGCACTACATTATTGAATTTGGGTGGTTGGTGCGATCCAGGAGGCAAGCAACAGCGCGCGAGACAACCAGTAAGTTTCTCTCCAGAGGACGAGGCAGTTTCTTTACACTAAGGCCACTTTTAAATAGTCATTCTGAATGAGGACCATAACTTCCCTCCCGTGTTCACAGATCTTTGTAGGAGTCCCTTTGAGGAAAACAAAGTTTTTCTAAGTGGAAGAGCCTGGTGGTTCTCTCTTCTGCAGGGCTGGCGTTTGCCCCACTCACCACCAATAAGAGCAAAGTCCCCGCTCAACATGGTCACCACAGCCATGCAACCGAGATAGTCTCCACTCGTGTGCCCAAACCATAACGCACCCCAACAATTACAAACCATGTGCAGTTTGGGTTATAACGATCTCGCAAAAAAAATATATCCATTCTCAACAGTCCATAAATTCATCTTGCCCAATTTTGTGTCTTCTTTGATCCTCTGTGGCTTTATCAAAGAAAGTTGAAGTCCAGAGAGAAGTTGTACCATACCACTGCTGCTCTGAATACAATCCACAAAAGACAACCTAAAGTTGCCTTTGCTGTTGTTGCTGCAGTGTCATTCATATGAGTGTATCATATAGATTTGATATTTGTTTCAGTTGATCCCCGTTGCCACAGCCCTTTTGGATGTAGTCTTTCAGTTTTGCCAACCAGGTGCTTTGTGTATGTACTGTATATACACATGAATGTATTGACATTGTGGGAGTGTCTGTAGATGTAAAGTGTGTGTGTTAGTGTATATGGTTGACTGTGTGAGGTGTTTGTATGTATACTGTATGTATTGTACTGTGGTACGTGAGAAGGAGAGAAGGTCCAGTGTGATGGTGGCAGCAACACCAGTGTTTGTTGTCAGGACTGTGCTGTAGTTAGGTACACTGCTGTAGCTCAGCTCCCTCTGGCAGCTGGGTAAGACCACGCTGGCTGTGCAGGCCACTACTTGTCCCCCAGGATGGCGTACTGGTTACCAAGCTCCAACTGCTGCAGGGAAGCGCCACTGCCTCCCTCCTCTCGGCCACGGTTTTTGTGCTTCACAACCTCAAAGGTCTTCTCCATCTCTCTGTCCCTGAAACCCAAGCATTGGACATATTAAACAAAGTTTCTACACTGCGTCTAAAGGCATCCACATACATTAGTTTGGTTTGCTCCTAGCAGAACTCAGCTAGGCGAAACGACATCTGCTTGTATACCCCTTAAAGACCGTCACTTGAAAAACAAGAAAATAATATTACGGTTGTTTGACCCTCGAGCCACCGAAGCAACAACCAGAAACACTTCCTCAAAATTGTCAGAATTAATCCAAGATAAATCAAGAAATGTGTCATTAAGTTAGATGTTTTGGCCAAGGAAGTCTTAGTCACACAATTTTACATTTAGCTAAGATGTTTGGTGCAGTGAACAACGTTGCATGAAAATTAGTCGTCTCTCGCTGAGAGACTACACTTCATGTTCCCACTCATACTAAGAGTAGTACTGATAACCAGTCACCAACGAAGGGGCGTTGACTTCGGCTATTGAACTTTGTCTTACATCAAGAGAAATGTTGAGCGCACTACGGTTGACCCCAGTTAGTCAACTGGTTGATTGTTTGGCTGTTTGTCGACGGAGATTGTTTTAGTCGATCAGTAAGATTCAGAAAGTATTCAAACCCCTTGACTTTTTCCCCACACTTTGCTACGTTACAGCCTTATTCTAAAATTGGTTTCCCCCCTGATCAATCTACACACAATATACCCCAAAATGACAAAGCAAAAACAGGCTTTAAGAAATATTTGCAAATGTATTAAGAAAAGGAAAACATGTACATACTTTGTTAAAGCACCGTTGGCAGCGATTATAGGCTTGAGTCTTTGGTACAAGCTTGGTACACCTGTATTTGGAGAGTTTCTCCCAGTCTTCTCTGCAGATCCTCTCAAGCTCTGTCAGGTTGTTTTCCAGAAATATCCAGAAAGTACATTGAGTTCTTGGTCACCTCCCTGACCAAGGCCCTTCTCCCCCGACTGCTCAGTTTGGCCGAGAGGCCAGCTCTAGGAGTCTTTGTGGTTCCAAACTTATTCCATTTATGGAGGCCACTGTGTTCTTGGGGATCTTCAATGCGTCAGAAATGTTTTGGTACCCTTCCCCAGATGTGCCTTCAACACAATCCTGTCTCAGAGCTCTACAGACAATTCCTTCAACCTCACGGCTTGGTTTTTGCTCTTGACATGCACCTTACAGTTGAAGTCATAAGTTTACATACACCTTAGTCAAATACATTGAAACTCAGTTTATCACGATTCCTGACATTTAATCTCAGTAAAAATTCCCTGTCTTAGGTCAGTTAGAATCATCACTTTTTTTAAGAATGCGAACTGTCAGAATAATAGTAGAGAGAATGACTTATTTCAGCTTTTATTTTTTTCATCACATTCCCAGTGGGTCAGAAGTTTACATACACTCAATTAGTATTTGGTAGCATTGCCTTTAAATTGTTTAACTTGTGTCAAACGTTTCAGGTAGCCCTTCCACAAGCTTCCCACAATAATTTGGGTGAATTTTGGCCCATTCCTCCTGACAGAGCTGGTGTAACTGAGTCAGGTTTGTAGGCCTCCTTGCTTGCACATGCTTTTTCAGGTCTGCCCAGAAATGTTCTATAGGATTGAGGTCAGGGCTTTGTGATGGCCACTCCAATACCTTGACTTTGTTGTCCTTAAGCCATTTTGCCACAACATTGGAAGTATGCTTGGGGGTCAATGTCCATTTGGAAGACCCATTTGCGACCAAGCTTCAACTTCCTGACTGATGTCTTGAGATGTTGCTTCAATATATCCACAAATTTCCTCCCTCATGATGCAATCTATTTTGTGAAGTGCACCACACCAGTCCCTCCTGAAGCAAAGCACCCCCACAATATGATGCTGCCACCCCCATGGTTCACGGTTGGGATGGTGTCCTTTTCCCTCCAAGCTTAACGATGGTCATTATGGCCAAAGAGTTCTATTTTTGTTTCATCAGACCAGAGGACATTTCTCGAAAAAGTACAATCTTTGTCCCCATGTACAGTTGCAAACCGTAGTCTGGCTTTTTGATGGCGGTTTTGGAGCAGTGGCTTTACCCTTGCTGAGCGGCATTTCAGGTTGTTGTTATAGAACTTGTTTTACTGTGGCTATAGATATTTTTGCACCTGTTTCCTACAGCATCTTCACAAGGTCTTTTGCTGTGTTCTAGGATTGATTTGCACTTTACGCACCAAAGTATGTTCATCTCTAGGAGACAGAACGTGTCTCCTTCCTGAGTGGTATGATGGCTGTGTGGTCCCATGGTGTTTACACTTGCGTACTATTGTTTGTACAGATGAACGTGGTACCTTCAGGCGTTTGGAAATTGCTCCCAAGGATGAACCAGACTTGTGGACGTCTACAATTTTTTTCTGAGGTCTTGGCTGATTTCTTTTGATTTCAAGCAAAGAGGCACTGAGTTTGAAGGTAGGCCTTGAAATACAGCCACAGGTACACCTCCAATTGACTCAAATGATGTCAATTAGCCTATCAGAAGCGTCTAAAGCCATGACATCATTTGTCATTTCCAAAGCTATTTAAAGGCACAGTCAACTTAGTGTATGTAAACTTCTGACCCACTGGAATTGTGAAAGTGAATTTATACATCATGCACAAAGTAGATGTCCTAACCAACTTGCCAAAACTATAGTTAACAAGAATTTTGTGGAATTTGTGGAGTGGTTGAAAAACAAGTTAATGACTCCAACCTAAGTATGTAAACTTCCAACATCAACTTTTTCTAGACAGGTGTGTGCCTTTCCAAATCATGTCCAATCAATTGAATTTACCACAGGTGGACTCCAATCAAGTTGTTGAAACATCAAGGATGATCAATGGAAACAGGATGCATTTGAGCTCAATTTCAAGTCATAGCAAAGGTTCTGAATACTAAAGTACAAGGCATTTGTGTTTTATTTATTTATTCTAAAAACCTTTTTTCACTTTGTCATTATGGGGTACTGTGTGTAGATTGAATTAAATTCATGTTTTTCCTCATATTTAGAACAAGTCTGCAATGTAACAAAATGTGGAAATGGTCAAGGGGTCTGAATTAGAGGTCGACCGATTATGATTTTTCAACGCCGATACCGATTATTGGATGAGCAACACAAAAAAAAACGCCGATACCGATTAATATTTGCTTATTTGTAATAATGACAATTACAACAATACTAAATGAACACTTATTTTAACTTCATATAATATATCAATAAAATCAATTCAGCCTCAAATAAATAATGAAACATGTTCAATTTGGTTTAAATAATGCAAAAACAAAGTGTTGGAGAAGAAAGTAAAAGTGCAATATGTGCTATGTAAGAAAGCTAACGTTTCAGTTCCTTGCTCAGAACATATGAAAGCTGGTGGTTCCTTTTAACACGAGTCTTCAATATTCCCAGGTAAGACTTTAGGTTGTAGTTATTATAGGACTATTTCCCTCTATACCATTTGTATTTAATATACCTTTGACTATTGGATGTTCTTATAGGTACTTTAGTATTGCCAGTGTAACAGTATAGCTTCCGTCCCTCCCCTCGCTGCTCCCTGGGCTCGAACCAGCATCAACAGCCACCATCGAAGCAGCGTTACCCATGCAGAGCCATTCCAATTAATTGGTCGACCTCTAGTTTGAATACTAGTCGAATGCATTGTACACACACACCCCTCATTGAACTACTCCATTGTGGGGACTAAAAGCTAATTTATGCATGATCTGAAAATGTGGTTGAGACTCCATATAGAGGGTGAGAAGCAATTGCGGAGCCTCCAGAGGCATGCAGAGGCCAAATACAACTCCGTACTGCATTCCCATGCACCTCCCAAACGTTGTAACAATGCAGAGGGCTCTGTACAGCTCCGCATTTACATGATTGGTTGACGGTAGGTGGGGGCGGTACATCCTGTAGGAAACAAACTCACTTCCTTGACAACCGCTCTGCACTTCTCCACGAAGCGCAAGTATGAATGCCCTGACGCCGTATCACCGCAAATTCTGCATGGCCAATGCAGACTTCGAATTGACTATGCACCCAGACGTACAATGCACTTCTCTACAGAATGCACTCTCCCCCACCAAATTGTACACATTCATTGTTTGTGTTAGATTGTTAGTGTATATCCCCCATTACATATAACACCAGTAGTACATTTACCCCTAATCTACATTGTTACAGTAAATTATATTAATGCATTCAATATTATTCCAGTCTTCCTGTTATCATTGTCAGAGTGGACACATTGTAGCATAAGTTGTAAGCTGCAAACACTTGTGAGAAACAAGTTTTTGTTAAATTTAGTCATTGTCTTTGTGTGGAGCGCTCCTGTCAATGTTGAGTAAGCCTATAGGCTACATGTCCTGCGCGCAAATCTAGGCATATAAATGTGCACATTTGGGGATCTGATCATATTTCTTACTGGCCTTATCGCACCACCACTGATGAGCTGCTCAAAGTAATATTCTGACTTCAAACAGCAAGCAAATTAAGTGTTTTTACATCATTGAGAATTACAATAGTTCCTCAATGTATTTTAATATCTTTCCAGCTGTCTACCTTTTGATAAGCACTCAGTGTGAAAGGGAAAAATGTAATTCTCTGACCCAGTGGAAAAGTAGTAAAATAGGCCTACCTGATTACTACTTATTAGTGCTGGACTTGGACTGAAATAGGTTCCGGTACTTATTTTGGTATCTGGTACTGTTCATATTTAGGTGCAGGAGCTCCACAATACTTTGAGCTAATATTCTATAAAAAGGAACAGGAGCTCAAGCAGTAGAAAATTTGAGGTGCCATTACTCAGCTCGAGTGAGCTCCTTTATCCCTTGCGTAAATGTTCTACTGCTGCATCTGTCCTGAGCTCTCTGGCGGAGGAAACTGAGGGCAGGCCGGACCCAAGTTAATACAATGTTTCAAGTTCGTTGCAGACAGGCCATGTGTATCTAATGTGATTTATAGGATTTTTATCAGGATATTTTCTACCTGCAGGCTGCAATGTTTTTATTTGTTGGCTTTATGTAGGCTATTTTTACATAGTTGGCAATAGGTGTTAAGTTTCAGGTTTGTATCTTTTATATTTGGATTAAGCACATGACAATGATTTGAGATATGAAGTGGTTATTATAAATTAAATGAAACTGTTTCACATAACTGCCACGCAGGTAAGATAAATTGGCATTCCACATTAGAAAGGTTGCCGACTCCTCGCGTAGCCCATTACCAGCAACTTCAGGAGAGTAATGGCCAGCAGGAGTGAGAGGAGAAAGGTTTCTCTCTTCTGGATATATAGGTCTCTGGCACCCTCTTGAGGCTTGTCTTATTTCATCAAACCGTAATCTTAAAAAGCGTCAGACAAGCTCAATGCATACAGTTGATTTTATTAAAACAGACACATCCTATGGAAAAACACACTTTTAAACAAATCCATAAGACTACCTTCGGTCAACCAAGATTTGTTTAGTTGGGGACAGCCCTAGTGTGCACGAACAGCTGAAAAAACATGCCGGACAGCAAAATGAACAAAAACGTCACAAAACTGTCATAATACATGCGCAAACTTTTTGCCTGGGAAGCATGCAACAGGCTTAAGATGAGTGATATCTGAAGTTGAGGTTCACTCACCTGCGTGTCTCCACATGTTTGGAGCCGGCCATGAGTGAGGGGAACTGTGTGTCGCTGAAGATCTCAGGGGGCCCCTGGTTGGGGCCACGCTTTGTGGTAGTCAGTCGGGCCCCTGGGGGGCGGTACACCCCAGAAGGCTTGGACTCAGGCACCTCTTCCACCTCTGTAGAGACAAAAGCAGAGATGAAGCAAACCAGTTAGTGAAAACAAAGGGCAAGCCTCATCATTAGTAATCGCCAAAATATCTATTGGAGTAACCCACATACATACACACTACAATAAGACAATGTGGAAGTGATACATAGAGTGGAGAGAAGTATACTCACCAACAGGGGCAGCGGCTGGGGGCGGGGCACCAGATTTGTTCCAGGGTCCAGACATTTTGTCTCCACTGACCAGGATGATCTCTCCATCCTCACCAACCTCCTCCTCATACTCCTCTTCCTCCTTCTCATCACTGCCACAATCGCCAGAGAAAACCCAATCAACAAAAAAAATGTGCCACTAGTAGAGATGTTTAATATGTCAATGTCATTAGGGTAGTGCCTACTGAATGAATGTTACCCTGTCCCCCCTTATGTTCAGTTTTACCTTATCTGTAGAGCCTGCAGTCTGAGTCCACTGTAGTCCACCTCCTTTGCCTCAAACTCCTTCCACTCCTCGTCCTCCTGCAGACAGAGCACACAGTTTATCAGTTACACCCCCCACTAACTGGCGGTTTAGCAATCCACGGCTTCGTAGTTCATACATTTGCTTGTCATCATGTCAATCTCAATTTATCATGTAAAATTTGACCATGCAAAGGAACGTCTGTCAAGTGGCCAAAGAACTAGAAACTAGGATCTGGATACAGGCCACACCCTGACTTGGGACAGTCATCCCAACATGTCACACTGCCTCTGGAATAACCTCTGCACAGAATCACACCAGGGTAACACCCTGATATTAATTAGCTAAGGTATCCCAGAGAGGGGACAGGTTGACAGTTAACGTTAGACCGGCACTATCGGCTGCCTAAGGCTTGTTGTGCGGTTATCAGAATCATAATAAAATGTGCATTTGGTAACTAGCTAACGTTATCTGCTGCAAATGTTACTAACATCACCAGTAAGTTATGCTCTCAGTGCATTTCCCGCACAAATGTTCTGAGTCTAACCGCTGCAGTCCCCATTGCTCAGGCTAACCATCTGTAAATTCTGAGAAGATTAGAGGCCTAAGCATCTACTATTGCGAATCGTGCCAACTAGCTAGCAACATTACTAATCTTCCAAATGGATAAAGTTAAGTCAGTTAACGTAGTTACCTAGCTGATTAACGTTGACCAATCGAGAGAGTTGACACTGTCGCGGCCTAAAGTTATCGAGATATGTCTGCTCACCGTCTGGAATAAGTGTTGAGCTTGCTGGCTTATCTAGCAGCGAACTAAATAATTGGATTGCTGTTTGAGGAACTAGTTAATTAGTAAGGTAGCTAACCTTAAATATGTATCTCCAGAAGTCGTGTGTTAGGCCAGTATAATAACTAGCCAGCCATGGTTTATTACTAAACAGCCACGAGTCCTCACTGTTAGCAGATTGATTTGGCTAGTAGCAGCAGTATGTGCCAACCGTGACTGGCGTGGGGCTAGCCAACGTTACCTTCTCCGGCTGCGCATCTTGATTTTCATTTTTCGTGCCGGACTTCTCCTTTTCCTTCTTGTTCTTTTTCAATACAATTGGTGTGGGCCCAGATGGGGCTTCCTTTCCCTTGCCTCCCTTTTCTTTCTTCTTTTTTTTATCCCTCTTGGCAAAGAAATCATCCAGGCTCTTCTCCGGCGCAGCACCACCAGTCTCTACATCCGCCATTTTCTTTCAGAAATGAATGCTAAGCAATGACAAACGTCAAAACGTCTCTTTAAATCAGTTGATAGGTTTGGTTTAAATTCCTATTCGAGCAGAGCAATCAAACAACTCCCGTTTTATCGTGAGCAAGAACATGTACCTGTCTGACTGCCTGTCTTTCAATGTGCCACATTATTGTAGGGGTGTGCGGCTCGCTCACTGCTATTTGACAGGCGAACCGGATGTTCAGCCAATACCCTCCAAAATGCCCCGGATTAACATGAAGAGAAACATAATGGACCTGCTGAAGAACCAGTTATATTGCATGTCTTTTTTTGATCACCCTATCATATTAGCCCGGTAATAATCTGGTACCACACCATGAGGTCTACTGTAGTCGTCTTCACGCATAAATGTAGTGTTGATCATTGACTAGTTGATCATGGAACAATAGAGAATCACTTACAAATATATATTTAATGTATTTATGAGTTTACTTGTTTTCTCAAAGCCAGCATTCCAAGTATTTACAGTACAGGCACTGTGGTAGTCTACACTCTGGATGTGACCTTAGATGAAAACGTAGGTATTTCTGCTCCCCATTCAATGACAGTTCACACTTAAAAATATATATATTGTGTGTTACTGGTTTCCACTAAACTATGGGCTTAGCATGGGACTGGGCTGCCCATAAAGCAGTTTATTAGGCCTACTATTGGGCTGGGGCACACCAGCGTATGTTGTCTGTTGAGGACCTACACGGTCACCTCACACAAAGATTATGGATATACTGACAAGACACTGTACATGTCTCTCCGCCCTAACAAAGGGATGCTGTCAAAAAGTGACTGAATTCAAGTGGATTTACCCTAAAGTAAATTTGATGACACCATAATGATGACAAAAAGTTGTCAAATATTTTTCTCCTGCTAATTATTTGCCTATGTTAGGAATGTCATCATATTTACATGCCACTATAGTGTAATTTAGACTGAACAATCATTAACCCTTGTTAAGAATGACTAGACACCGCTCAATTTTTTGGAGCCACTATGGCTGAGAAGTCAATAGAATGCTCATAATGGTGTGACACGAGACAGAGGTGACAGAGATGCAACCCATGTATTCAAAAATGCATTAGAATGAGGAAAATGACCTTGCTCTCCCAAGTGTTAAACCACTACTAGGCTATCCTTTTTCAATGTAACATCCACCAAAATAATATAAATATTATGGTTAAGTGTTTAAGATGATCATGTTACCATGTATTTTAAAAGAAAAAAGAAGAAGAAGAACTACAATCCATGGATGTCGGGTGATGAAAAGGCTTGGAATAAAGGTTGAAATCCTGGCTTGTCACATCATCATGCAAACAGGTGGTATGAACAGGTGGTTCAGAACACACATTGAAATCTGAGTTATATAATCACATCCTCCATTTACAAATTCACCAGGAACACACAACTCAACCATAATGAATTTGTTTATAATCGCAGTACTTTACTGTCTGTTTGACCATATCACTTAATTCTATCACGTGTGCAATGAGGTCAGAGGGGGAAAAAACAGCCTTTTTTGTCATACGAACTTCTTTGTTGTTGTAATACCCAAATCCACAGGCAGCCAGTGTCACCTTAATTGGGGAGGACTGCTGAATAATTCCATGTGTTTGATGCAATTCCATTTCATTCACTCTATTCTAGACATTATTCTGAGCCGTCCTCCCCACAGCAGCCTCCTGTGTGGCCAAAAGACTTGTCATAGCTTTAATTCATATGGTTTGAATACATTAAATGGCATGAGCCTATGTATGAGTTAGCATAGCTAATATGAGTAAATGTTAAATAAATATATTTAACATTTTAGCACCTTTGAGGAGTTTTTGCAAGGAAGTGGCCCCATCCTTCTCCCTGTTACAGTTGAAGTCAGAAGTTTACATACGCTCAGATTGGAGTCATTAAAACTAGTTTTTCAACTAATCCACAAATTTATTGTTAACAAACTATAGTTTTGGCAAGTCGGTTAGGACATCTACTTTGTGCATGACACAAGTCATTTTTCCAACAATTGTTTACAGATTATTTCACTTATTTCACTGTATCACAATTCTAGTGGGTCAGAAGTTTACATACATTAAGTTGACTGTGCCTTTAAACAGCTTGGAAAATTCCAGAAAATAATGTCATGGCTTTAGAAGCTTCTGATAGGCTAATTGACATAATTTGAGTCAATTGAAGGTGTACCTGTGGCTGTATTTTAAGGCCTACCTTCAAACTCAGTGCCTCTTTGCTTGACATCATGGCAAAATGAAAATAAATCAGCCAAGACCTCAGAAAAAAAAGTTGTAGACCTCCACAAGTCTGGTTCATCTTGGGAGCAATTTCCAAACGCCTGAAGGTACCACGTTCATCTGTACAAACAAGAGTACGCAAGTATAAACCCCATGGGACCACACAGCCGTCATACTGTTCAGGAAGGAGATGTGTTCTGTCTCCTAGAGATGAATGTACTTTGGTGTGAAAAGTGAAAATCAATTCCAGAAAAACAGCAAAGGATCTTGTGAAGATGCTGGAGGAAACGGGTACAAAATTATCTATATCCACAGTGAAACGAGTCCTATATCGACATAACCTGAAAGGCCACTCAGCAAGGAAGAAGCCACTGCTCCAAAAACCGCCATAAAAAAAAGCCAGACTACGGTTTGCAACTGCACATCGGGACCGTAGATCGTACTTTTTGGAGAAATGTCCTCTGGTCTGATAAAACAAAAATAGAACTGTTTGGCCATAATGACCATTGTGATGTTTGGAGGAAAAAGGGGGATGCTTGCAAGCCAAAGAACACCATCCCAACTGTTAAGCATGGGGGTGGCAGCATCATGTTGTGGGGATATTTGATGCAGGAGGGACTGGTGCACTTCACAAAATAGATGGCATCATGAGGTAGGAAAATTATGTGGATATATTGAAGCAACATCTCAAGACATCAGTCAGGAAGTTAAAGCTTGGTCACAAGAGTGTCTTCCAAATGGACAATGACCCCAAGCATACTTCCAATGTTGTGGCAAAATGGCTTAAGGACAACAAAGTCAAGATATTGGAGTGGCCATCACAAAGCCCTGACCTCAATCCAATAGAACATTTCTGGGCAGAACTGAAAAAGCGTGTGCGAGCAAGGAGGCCTACAAACCTGACTCAGTTACACCAGCTCTGTCAGGAGGAATGGGCCAAAATTCACCCAACTTATTGTGGGAAGCTTGTGGAAGGCTACCTGAAACATTTGACCCAAGTTAAACAATTTAAAGGCAATGCTACCAAATACTAATTGAGTGTATGTAAACTTCTGACCCACTGGGGAATGTGGTGAAATAAATAAAAGCTGAAATAAATAATTCTCTCAACTATTATTCTGACATTTCACATTCTTGAAATAAAGTGGTGATCCTAACTGACCTAAAACAGGACATTTTTACTATGATTAAATGTCAGGAATTGTGAAAAACCGAGTTTAAATGTATTTGGCTAAGGTAAACTTCGACTTCAACTGTATATCCCTGTTATATTCCTCAACCTCATTTTGAAGCTGCTGATTCTCCGCCTCTACTCTTTGCAGTTTGCTTTTCAGCTGTTCAAAATCCTTTGGAGACTGAAGGTGGATACTTTTTTTAAGGACCTGCTTTCAATGTGGGCGGCAAGGTAGCCTAGTGGTTAGAGCGTTGGACTAGTAGCCTGAAAGGTTGCAAGTTCATATCCCCGAGCTGACGAGGTACAAATCTGTCATTCTGCCCCTGAACAGGCAGTTAACCCACTGTTCCTAGGCTGTCATTGAAAATAAGAATTTGTTCTTAACTGACTTGCCTAGTTCAATAAAGGTAAAAAATGTTCCTTTAAATGGTTTGATAGTGGAAAAACACATTTTATACTTTTGTCCATTTTCTGTTTTAGAAGGATTTGCACAAATATGAAAAGATAGACGGTATAATCATAAAACAATATCAATTTAGATCATATAAGGGCCATAATTGAGGTAAAAAATTAACCCCAAAAGGTTCTTTGAGGATCCTTAAAAAAGGTTATTTGAAGAACCCTTTTAAAGGGTTATTCAAATAACTTATAGTGGTTCCCCCACAGTTTCATTATGAAGAACGCCTAAAGGATACTCCAGGAAGCTCAGTGTAGTGTGTATCACTTGCAAATGCTTCACAATGTATTTCTTTGTAGGCTATAACCTTGAAATAATTGAAACAATAGGCTAATAATAGGCTATAGCCTAAATAATACATTTCCTTTCTTCTTAGGCTACCTGTCTGGCTCCTGACCTATTTACAGTGTTTATATGCTGTTTAATACTATATGTAGCCTATATGAAATGATGAGCACTTGGGAAACCTTGCTCTAAATCATTGGAGGAAAACAATATTTGCATCTCTGTAGGCATTCACCTGCACAAGCACAAAATGTTTCAACACATTCACATTTGGAAAATTATACACATTCGGACACGCGAATTGCCAACTCTGCATGTGCACTAAACATATTTTGAGCACATGCACATAGCTGTCTCTCCTTTCAATCAACGACTTGTCTACACAAACACAAATTATTTTTTTGCCCAAAAAAACATTAGCTAGAGTAGACTGCCAGTTTATTCGATCAATCAAATAAATCGTTGCTGTGGTGCGAGACGAACGCCAAAATTATCGGTAAGTGCAATTAGGGCTCCTTGGGACGTCCATACCCTAACCGTTTTAAATTTCAACTTCAAGGCACTGACATCCAGTGTTGCCAACTAATCTTCAGGGTAAATTGCTAGAGGCATGTTGATTTGTTGCTAAATGACGTTGTGAAGTCATTGCGTGATTACGTAAAACTGTGTCAATACGTAGAATACACAATAACGTTACTCAAATTGACTGGCCATCTCGGCAAAAAATATGATTCGACATTGGTTCAGGTACAGACTCTCACTCGTTTCTGTACTTCTGGCGGTAGAATTTTGATTGAGACATGTTGTAAGTTCTGTCCAAGATCAAACATTCGTGACCAATTATATTCATTGAGTTTGACTCGTCGAACCCGTATTACTGCTGCTGCAGTCAGCCAACAATGATTTGTAATTTGTTGAAATTGCTGCTGGCCTGCTGGTGACGTCTCTCACAATGCACTTTTGTAGCCAGGCACGTGTGTTGTGACAGTGTGTGACAGAGAAAATAGTTTTTGTGTCATTTAGAGGGAAAATGCGTGCATTTTAGCGTTTGAGTCACTTTTCAAAAGTTGCTAAAAGTTCCAAATACATTTTTTAAAGTAGCTAAATTTGTTGCTAGGTGCTGTTTGAAAAAAAAAGTTGCCAGGGTAGTCTGAAAAGTTGCTAAATCTAGCAACAAAATTGCTAAATTGACATCACTGCTGACATCAGAGCTGGGATGTCACAAGGATACCGTTTAGAAAATATCAGACTACAATCCACGAGCAGAGTTCACTAATGTTCCTAAAAGCACTGGTTTGACTTAGTATTTAGATTGGAATCGCACAGATTTTTGTTGATGATATATTGTATTATATCATATTAGGTATAATATGATCTGTACATCATTATTTAGTTAGCCAGAATTCAACAGGTACTGTAGCCTAGACATCCATGCCTTATCCTGCACATTCAATTTGAATCTTCATGCCAAGGCCAGCGTTTTGGGCAGGGCCTAAGGAGCATGGCCCACCCTACCTTACCTCCTTGGTAAATATTGAAATATTGATAATTTATTTGACCGAAACGCGCGCCGACAGAAAGACGCATCAATCTCATAAAGCATCCGAGGGAGCGAAACATCGCCCCTCTGTCTCGGTGTATCTGATGCTGTCTGGAGTGGACAATGGCATGTCATACTTTTTGGGTTACATATAGTAAGACAGAGGAGTGCTGTTTCGCTCGCTAGTTTCAGCAGAGAAGAAGAGGCGACGCGAGAGGGCTCACTCTTCTCCAAATATCAGTCCTGGATAAACCAAATGTCCAGTCCTGGATAAACCATTTCTATAAGCGTAATATGCAGACTTAAGCTTGTCGCCTGCATTCCCGCAACGACTCGCTTTGTTAGGGCAGACATGATCATCTCGTCAATATATGCTGGTTTCCCCCAAGGTACATCGATGTTTTGCCAAAATTATACAATTACTCCTGTCTAAATACAATCATTAAAAATATTTTATCAGAGAGCATGACTTAGCTACATAGGATCATTCGCTTCTTTGTAGCAATAGGCCTATCTGATTATTGAGGTGCGGTTGTCAATGAAAAGCATCGCAAATGTGTGAAGATAATGTGTTTTGAATATAATTTAAAATGTTGACCTGAAGGGTGGGGGGGGCGAAGATGTGGGCGTCTCTCTCCAGAATGCATGTACTCAGCTCTCCCGACACATTTTGCACATTCATTGTTTCATTGTGTGAATTGTTTGCCCCATGATTGTTTTTTTTTTAAAATAAATTCCCCATGACACATGTAACCAGTATGCCTAGTACTCAACGTCAACAAAACTAAGGAGATGATTGTGGACTTCAGGAAACAGCAGAGGGAACACCCCCATCCACATCGATGGAACAGTAGTGGAGAGGGTAGCAAGTTTTAAGTTCCTCGGCATACACATCACAGACAAACTGAATTGGTCCACTCACACAGACAGCATCGTGAGGAAGGCGCAGCAGCGCCTCTTCAACCTCAGGAGGCTGAAGAAATTCGGCTTGTCACCAAAAGCACTCACAAACTTCTACAGATGCACAATCGAGAGCATCCTGGCGGGCTGTATCACCGCCTGGTATGGCAACTGCACCGCCCTCAACCGTAAGGCTCTCCAGAGGGTAGTGAGGTCTGCACAACGCATCACCGGGGGCAAACTACCTGCCCTCCAGGACACCTACACCACCCGATGCTACAGGAAGGCCATAAAGATCATCAAGGACATCAACCACCCGAGCCACTGCCTGTTCACCCCGCTGTCATCCAGAAGGCGAGGTCAGTACAGGTGCATCAAAGCTGGGACCGAGAGACTGAAAAACAGCTTCTATCTCAAGGCCATCAGACTGTTAAACAGCCACCACTAACATTGAGTGGCTACTGCCAACACACTGTCAATGACACTGACTCTACTCCAGCCACTTTAATCATGGGAATTGATGGGAAATGATGTAAATATATCACTAGCCACTTTAAACAATGCTACCTTATATAATGTTACTTACCCTACATTGTTCATCTCATATGCATACGTTGATACTGTACTCTATATCATCGACTGCATCCTTATGTAATACATGTATCACTAGCCACTTTAACTATGCCACTTGGTTTACATACTTATCTCATATGTATATACTGTACTCGATATCATCTACTGTATCTTGCCTATGCTGCTCTGTACCATCACTCATTCATATATCCTTATGTACATATTCTTTATCCCCTTACACTGTGTATAAGACAGTAGTTTTTTTTGGAATTGTTAGTTAGATTACTTGCTCGTTATTACTGCATTGTCGGAACTAGAAGCACAAGCATTTCGCTACACTCGCATTAACATCTGCTAACCATGTGTATGTGACAAATACAATTTGATTTGATTTGATTTGATTTGATTTAATTAATGTAAATGCATGGATTACCGTAATTTACCGTTCTCATTCTCGGAGTGGAAACGTTGTTTGCTACACTTGTGAGAAACAAGTTTTGCTTTATTTTATAACGATCATTAAGGAATTTTGTTATTTTTTTCATTGTCTTTTGTTTGGAGTGCTCGGTGTGACCAATGAGCATGTGTGTGGTTTCTCTGTCCATGGAGCGCAAGCGCCAGAACATGCCAACCTGCTGAGTTGACACGTTGCACTTCACTAGTGATAGTTCAACTTGCGTGTTGGTGTTGCAAGTCAAGACAGATAGAAAGGGAGGCAGACAGGCGGAGTAGAGAGATCAATGCGATTGAAAGAACCAGTATTTTAATCAGGATATTTTCTATTGTTTTTATTTTGTCGGCATTAATGCTATGTGTTTTACTTAGTTGATGGAAGTTATAGGCCTAGGCTACTGCTGCATTGGCCTATAGGCTATCTTTGAATTATGTACGCTAATTTCTTTAGCCGCCTCTGGACCACGGTGTATCAACGTGTCCATATGGCAAAGGCCGGCGCTCTTGCATTAGTTACATTTGAACTTTTAGATATTTATCATTTTAATTCCGATTTTTATGATTAACCACGTGACAACCATTTTGAGAAACTAAAATATTATTGAAATGGAACTGTTCCACGAACAAGCTTGTATCAAAATAATCATAACTGACAGGAAGAAATGGTAGGATAAATTGCAAGCTTCGCCAAACTGTCTATGGTCGTTATGACACCATTGACAAAAAAAAAAATGGGCCTGCCTATAGAAATCAAATGCCTGTCCAACTACTTCGTTCTGGCGCCGGCCCTGCATCATGCTAATTTGATTTGCCTGATGTTAAAATTCACCAGGTTAGCCTATTGGCAGTGGTGGAAAAAGTACCCAAATTCCACTTGAGTAAAAGTAAAGATACTTTAATAGAAAATGACTAAAGTAAAAGTGAATGTCACTCAGTAAAAGTCAAAAAGTATTTGGTTTTAAATATACTTAAGTATCAAAAGTAAATGTATAAATTATTTCAAAATCCATATATTAAGCAAACCAGATGGCACAATGTGTTTTTTTTTTAAATTTACGGATAGCCAGGGGCAGGCTCCAACACTCAGACATAATTTATAAATGAAGCTTGTGTTTAGTGAGACCGCCAGATCAGAGGCAGTAGAGATGACCAGGGATGTTATCTTGATAAGTGTTTGACTTGAACCATTTTCCTGTCCTGCTAAGCATTCAAAATGTAACAAGTACTTTAGGGTGTCAGGAAAAATGTCGAGTAAAAGGTACATTATTTTCTTTAGGAATGTAGTGAAGTAAAATTTGTCAAAAATATAGTGAAGCAAAGTAAGACTTATGTAGTACTTTACACCTCTGACTTCAATACATGTAATTTTGTCCTTGAAACATTTAACTGAAATACTGTAGAATTCCATTCATTCCTATGGAGGACTGCTCCTAATAGGGAGTGCCAGTACGGCCAACCGATGGCTTCAAAGCCTCTTAATGGCCAATACGTAGCATCAGCAATCCAGGGTTTATAAACGACATTGGGAGTCTGTGTAGTGATTGGACTCCCTGAGTTGTAAATGGTTCTGGAAAATAACCATACACACACAAAAAAAGGTAGGCATATGTATGTAATTGATAGAAATTCTACTTACCAGATGTAAAGTGAAATGTGACCCTTGCTATCAAATAAACGTCTGAATCCAACCTTTTTCCGAACTGCACCATATTCCTGCTGTGAAGACAGTGGTACATTTCGTGGTAGGAAGTCTAGCGTGGAGTGTGTGGTCTAATGGCAGCCCACTGTCTAATTCAGCAGGAATATGATGCTTTTCAGACCAAAATAGGATTCACAACCCTAACTGAAAAAACAGACTTTTGAACATTCTGTATGCTGTAAACTCAGTATGAACATGCAAATTAGATCAGGTTTTTGGTTACCATCTGTTAAACATTGAAATGTGTCTACATAAACCAAATCACAATTTTAAATTAACTTACTTCAGAGGAAAAACCTAAACATACTAAATGTAGTAAATATATTAAACAACTTCTTATGGCTGCAGGGGCAGTTTTGAGTAGCTTGGATGAAAGGTGCCCAGAGTAAACGGCCTGCTCCTCAGTCTCCTTTGCTAATATATGCATATGATTATTAGTATTGGATGGAAAACACTCTGAAGTTTCTGAAACTGTTTGAATGATGTCTGTGAGTATAACAGAACTCATATGGCAGGCAAAAACCTGAGAAGGAATCCAAACAGGAAGTGAGAAATCTGAGGCTGGTATATTTTCAAACCATTCCCTTTTGAAATCCCTGTTAGATATGAAGATTCACTTCCTAGGACTTCCACTAGATGCCAACCATCTTTAGAAATTTGACTACTGGCAGAGTGCCAGTTCACACGCAAAGCACATGATATCATCCTGCGTTCCGTTCCTCCTCTAGACACAAAGGAATTCTCCGGTTGGAACTTTATTGAAGCTATACATTAAAAA
Organism: Oncorhynchus tshawytscha; assembly: GCF_018296145.1. Taxonomy (NCBI): domain Eukaryota; kingdom Metazoa; phylum Chordata; class Actinopteri; order Salmoniformes; family Salmonidae; genus Oncorhynchus; species Oncorhynchus tshawytscha. The sequence continues at coordinate 42,659,292 of NC_056444.1, forward strand.
CATCCTAATGATTGATTCTGTAGTTAGTTTGAAATGTTTCTTCGACCTGTAATATAAATACTTTTTGAAGTTTTTGTCCGAAGAAACTGTCGACCAGCTCCAGCATTTGGATAGGTGTACCAAACGCGCTAACAAAAGTAGCTAATTGGACATAAATAATGGACATTATCGAACAAATCAAGGATTTATTGTGGACCTGTGATTCCTGGGAGACATTCTGATGAAAATCAAAGGTAAGGGAATATTTAACATGTCATTTATGGTTATAGTTGACTCCAACATGGCGGCTATACGACTATTATTCTGAGCGCCGTCTCAGATTATTGCATGGTTTTATTTTTCCGTTTATTTAAAAAAAAAAACTGACACAGCGGTTGCATTAAGGAGAGGTATATAAATAATTCCATGTGTATAACTTGTATTATCATCTACATTTGAGTATTTCTGTTGAATCGATGTGGCTATGCAAAAATCACTGGATGTTTTAGGAACTAGTGAATGTAACACGCCAATGTAAACTCAGATTTTTTTATATAAATATGAACTTTATCAAACACAACATACATGAAGTCCTATGAGTGTCATCTGATGAAGATTATTGAAGGTTAGTGATTAATTTTATCTCTTTGTGCTTTTTTCCCTCTCTCTCTTTGGCTGGAAAATTGGCTGTATTTCTTGGAGTTGTTGGTGACCTAACATAATCGTTTGTGGTGCTTTCCCCGTAAATCCTATTTCAAATCGGACACTGTGGTGGGATTAACAACAAGACTACCTTAAATGATATAAGATACATGTATGTTTGAGGAATTTTAATTGAGATTTGTTCTTTTGAATTTGGCGCCCTGTACTTTCACTGGTTGTCATATCGCTCCCATTAACAGGATTGCAGCCATAAGAAGTGTAACCAACGTGTATTCAATGTCTTTAACAGAAAAATAAATCCAATATAACTTGAAATCCTCAGCATTGTACTGAAGAAAATATCAAAGACTGGATATTTCCCAAATAAATGATTTAATATTTTTATGTAGCTACAACATTCTCATGACAGACATAAACACATCTATAATGTAAAATGGGGATGTTGACCTTAGGACTTCAGTCAAGTCAACCAGCATTTGTCTCAGCTCATGTGTTTCCCTAGTCTCTTTCTCACCCTCCTGGTTTTGACCCTTGCCTGTCCTGTCTCTGAGCCCGCCTGCCTGACCCCCATCCTGTACCTAAACCCCACCTCTGGTTTACTGACCCGTCTGCCTTGACCTGTCTATTGCCTGCCCCTGTTGGATTATTAAACCATAGTTAATTTGACGTTGTCTGCATCTGGGTCTTCCCCTCAAATTTAGGTAGGAAGTTTAAAAGATAATTTTAATAATTAAAACAAATTAAACCAAACCCAGTTCAGAACTATTGCCTTTGAGTGAACTTGAGATGGCAGCCCTGTAGAAGTCCTTCATCCAAAGCGTGTTGAATGCATGCACTGAAACAATCAGAAAACACAAATTAGGATACTGAAATCTATTTATATTTTGGCATCTTAAATATAAATTGAGTTATGCCTAATTTGGCAATTCAATATTTTTTCCAAATTAATCATTGTTACTCTAAAAAGTGCTGGGTTAAAAAGAACCCAATCTGGATTAATTTCGACAACCCAGCACTGGGTCAATATTGGACAAACACAGCATTGGGTTAATTCAACCCAGCAGGTTTCAGTTGTGCTTCTAACCCAGCCCCTTAGGTTGAGAGCTTGACCCAACTGCTGGGTAATTTAGAATATATTGCTGGGTTAAAACAGCCCAGTGTTGGGCTGTGACAAACCAGCACATTGGGTTGGGGGAATGACCCAGCAGCTGGGTAAATCTTTACGTAATCCTTGCGTTATTGTCAGTGTCATTCTAATTTCAATTTTGTTTGCATATTTGAGCCTTCTCTGCCATCCCACCCACACAATCAAGATGTTGCATTTCAAATAATACATTTTTATTTCCTTCATTTCAAAACATACATCACATCCAAGAATGTACAAGAATATATACATTTAAATAGCACATTTAAAAAAAAATTTATTTCACCTTTATTTAACCAGGTACGCAAGTTGAGAACAAGTTCTCATTTACAATTGCGACCTGGCCAAGATAAACCAAAGCAGTTCGACAGATACAGCGACACAGAGTTACACATGGAGTAAAACAAACATACAGTCAATAATACAGTATAAACAAGTCTATATACAATGTGAGCAAATGAGGTGAGAAGGGAGGTAAAGGCAAAAAAGGCCATGGTGGCAAAGTAAATACAATATAGCAAGTAAAACACGAATGGTAGTATTGCAATGGAAGAATGTGCAAAGTAGAAATAAAAAATAATGGGGTGCAAATGAGCAAAATAAATTAATAAATTAAATACAGTTGGGAAAGAGGTAGTTGTTTGGGCTAAATTATAGGTGGGCTATGTACAGGTGCAGTAATCTGTGAGCTGCTCTGACAGTTGGTGCTTAAAGCTAGTGAGGGAGATAAGTGTTTCCAGTTTCAGAGATTTTTGTAGTTCGTTCCAGTCATTGGCAGCAGAGAACTGGAAGGAGAGGCGGCCAAAGAAAGAATTGGTTTTGGGGGTGACTAGAGAGATATACCTGCTGGAGCGTGTGCTACAGGTGGGAGATGCTATGGTGACCAGCGAGCTGAGATAAGGGGGGACTTTACCTAGCAGGGTCTTGTAGATGACATGGAGCCAGTGGGTTTGGCGACGAGTATGAAGCGAGGGCCAGCCAACGAGAGCGTACAGGTTGCAATGGTGGGTAGTATATGGGGCTTTGGTAACAAAACGGATTGCACTGTGATAGACTGCATCCAATTTGTTGAGTAGGGTATTGGAGGCTATTTTGTAAATGACATCGCCAAAGTCGAGGATTGGTAGGATGGTCAGTTTTACAAGGGTATGTTTGGCAGCATGAGTGAAGGATGCTTTGTTGCGAAATAGGAAGCCAATTCTAGATTTAACTTTGGATTGGAGATGTTTGATATGGGTCAGGAAGGAGAGTTTACAGTCTAACCAGACACCTAAGTATTTGTAGTTGTCCACGTATTCTAAGTCAGAGCCGTCCAGAGTAGTGATGTTGGACAGGTGGATAGGTGCAGGTAGCGATCGGTTGAAGAGAATGCATTTAGTTTTACATGTATTTAAGAGCAATTGGAGGTCACGGAAGGAGAGTTATGGCATTGAAGCTTGCCTGGAGGGTTGTTAACACAGTGTCCAAAGAAGGGCCGGAAGTATACAGAATGGTGTCGTCTGCGTAGAGGTGGATCAGAGACTCACCAGCAGCAAGAGCGACCTCATTGATGTATACAGAGAAGAGAGTCAGTCCAAGAATTGAACCCTGTGGCACCCCCATAGAGACTGCCAGAGGTCCGGACAGCAGACCCTCCGATTTGACACACTGAACTCTATCAGAGAAGTAGTTGGTGAACCAGGCGAGGCAATCATTTGAGAAACCAAGGCTGTCGAGTCTGCCGATGAGGATGTGGTGATTGACAGAGTCAAAAGCCTTGGCCAGATCAATGAATACGGCTGCACAGTAATGTTTCTTATCGATGGCGGTTAAGATATCGTTTACCTTGAGCGTGGCTGAGGTGCACCCATGACCAGCTCTGAAACCAGATTGCAGAGAAGGTATGGTGAGATTCGAAATGGTCGGTAATCTGTTTGTTGACTTGGCTTTCGAAGACCTTAGAAAGGCATGGTAGGATAGATAGGTCTGTAGCAGTTTGGGTCAAGAGTGTCCCTCCCTTTGAAGAGGGGGATGACCGCAGCTGCTTTCCAATCTTTGGGAATCTCAGACGACACGAAAGAGAGGTTGAACAGGCTAGTAATAGGGGTGGCAACAATTTCGGCAGATCATTTTAGAAAGGGTCCAGATTGTCTAGCCCGGCTGATTTGTAGGGGTCCAGATTTTGCAGCTCTTTCAGAACATCGGCTGAATGGATTTGGGAGAAGGAGAAATGGGGAAGGCTTGGGCGAGTTGCTGTTGGGGGTGCAGTGCTGTTGACCGGGGTAGGAGTAGCCAGGTGGAAAGCATGGCCAGCCGTAGAAAAACACTTATTGAAATTCTCAATTATGGTGGATTTATCAGTGGTGACAGTGTTTCCTATCTTCAGTGCAGTGGGCAGCTGGGAGGAGGTGTTCTTATTCTCCATGGACTTTACAGTGTCCCCAAACTTTGAGTTAGTGTTGCAGGAAGCAAATTTCTGCTTGAAAAAGCTAGCCTTGGCTTTTCTAACTGCCTGTGTATAATGGTTTCTAGCTTCCCTGAACAGCTGCATATCACGGGGGCTGTTCGATGCTAATACAGAACGCCATAGGATGTTTGTGTTGGTTAAGGGAAGTCAGGTCTGGGGAGAACCAAGGGCTATATCTGTTCCTGGTTCTAAATTTCTTGAACGGGGCATGTTTATTTAAGATGGTTAGGAAGGCATTTAAAAAAAAAATATCCAGGCATCCTCTGACAGGATGAGATCAATATCCTTCCAGGATACCCCGGCCAGGTCGATTAGAAAGGCCTGCTCGCTGAAGTGTTTCAGGGAGCGTTTTACAGTGATGAGTGGACGTCGTTTGACCGCTGACCCATTACGGATGCAGGCAATGAGGCAGTGATCGTTGAGATCTTGGTTGAAGACAGCAGAGGTGTATTTAGAGGGAAAGTTGGTTAGGATGACATCTATGAGGGTGCCTGTGTTTAACCTGGATAGTAGGACAGAACTCTGCAGGCTCTCTTTGCAGTAGATTGCAACACCGCCCCCTTTGGCAGTTCAATCTTGTCTGAAAATGTTGTAGTTTGGAACAAAGACCTATTAGTTCATAAGATAGGATTGATTAAAATAATGTATTTAAATTATTTCATGAACCAAACAGACTAAAGTCTGTTGAACTTGATGTGCACACTCAAATTGCAATCTGAGAAAAACAAAGCATGCGAGAGACACTGTTTTAAGTGGTATTAACAGATCTGTATCAGAGTGCCAGAGCTAATCAATAGATTCACATTCACACTTCAGTTATCTAAGGTGAACACACCCCATGCTGTTTTGCCATGAAATAAAGCACTTTTCACAATCCCCAAATTGTAACATCTCAAATAAATTGTTGTGATAGAATGAAAGTGTACCAGAACGAGCTTCAGTAGTTGAACTAAAGGCCGTGATTGAGAGTCCCATAGGGCAGTGCACAATTGGCCCAGCTTCGTCCAGGTTTGGCCGGGGTAGGCAGTTATTGTAAATAAGAATGTTCTTAACTGACTTGCCTAGTTAAATAAAATAAACAAAGGCAAACTACCCACATTCTGTACTGTAGGCAAAAGCAGGCACAAATGCATAATAAAAAAAAAGTCAATTTAACAGTATTACACACGCCTCTAAGAGGGAATGCAACACCCTGCTACAACTCAACTCTGAAGCGAAAGAGGTATGGACTGTAGGTGTGAGTAAGGATGACAAAAGGCAGAATTTACTGCTTACTAGGAATTTATTTCTTCACACTGTAATATGGGAAAAAGGGGCTGGACGGAACCAAAGCAAAGAAAGTAAATCTCAAAGCCCCCTCTCCTACCTTACCACTACTTACCTAATTTAGCACCACCTGGTGCCCTAACCAAAATACAGGGGGTGGTCCGCCCAGGTCTTACCTAGTGTGCCTAGACAGTGAATATGTATGCCCATGGGCCTCTTGCCTAAGCACTCCCTAGGTGCCTTCCCCCTGGGAACAAATGAAACAGAATATTAAACAAACCACTAAACAACAAAACTGAGAAAAAAAACTCTGGCCATGAAAGAAGTACTGACAAAGCACCAAACACAGAACCGCACCAAAGCTGCTACCAACAACAACTAACATGCTATACCCCTCAGCCATCAACCTCAGCTCTCAGCAATGATCTATAGCACAATCATTCTCTCTGCAATCTCCTACCAGCAATGATCTTTCTTCTGAACAGAACACTGGCTTTTATATAGCTTCAGAAGGCATTGGAAATTGGAGACAGCTGCATCCTGACGAGGGGGCGGGGTTAGCTCCAATTAATCGTGGAGTCGACCAATCAGCTGCTGGGGGATTTCAGGAAGCCATCTCCTGAAACACACTCGAATACACACTCCACAACACAGAAACTAGGGAACGTAACAAACAGATCTATAAATAGGGCCTTAAGCGCATATTAACATTCAAATGAGACACTCGTGGCTCATCCATCCATTGATCTATTAATTCACAGGAACACATCAGCCAGAGGGAGGGCTGTGCTTCTTCCTGTCACTTCTCACACTACATACAGTACAAGAGCAGATACTTATCCACTACTGTTCAGTGGGAAAAAAGACATGCTCGCAACAGTCTTACTGTGGGGGATTCTGTTCTTGGCAGCTGATACATCGTGGTCTGTAGGAATTCTCATGCTGGGGCACAGTGAGAAAGTTGATATCAAACACCTAATACAACTTGAAGCACACATCCAGTACCCCAAGCAGTGTACCTTGCTCCAATGCCTATCCACTAACAACTGTAAACACCTGTGAGCAGTCCCCAAGAGCCAACACAAATGGGTAGAGTCTGGTCACCACCACCTGGTGCAGATACTCAACCATGTTGGTCTTTCTGTTAGAGAAATCATTTGATTTTAGAAGATGAGGACTTTGCGAAGCATGGAGGCACACTGACAATGCCGTCACACAATTTATTCTGGATATTTTATAGCCATTTACATCAGTCAACACCCAATCCCTGATACTTCCGGCGCCGACAAAGATGGCCGCCTCGCTTCGCGTTCCTAGGAAACTATGCAGTATTTTTTTTTTTTACATGTTATTTATGACATTGGTACCCCAGGTAATCTTAGGTTTCATTACATACAGTCGGGAGGAACTACTGAATAAAAGAGCAACGTCCACTCACCATCATTACGACCAGGAATACAACTTTCCCTAAGCGGATCCTGTGTTTTGCCCACCACCCAGGACAATGGATCGAATCCCAGCCGGCGAACCTAAACAATGTCGCTGTAAAAGGGGCAAACAAAGTGGTCTTCTGGTCAGGCTCCGGAGACGGGCACATCGCGCACCACTCCCTAGCATACTACTCGCCAATGTCCAGTCTCTTGACAACAAGGTTGATGAAATCCGAGCAAGGGTAGCATTCCAGAGAGACATCAGAGACTGTAACGTTCTTTGCTTCACGGAAACATGGCTCACTCGAGACACACTATCGGAATCGGTACAGCCAGTTGGTTTCTTCATGCATCGCGCTGACAGAAACGAGCATCTTCCTGGTAAGAAGAGGGGGGGGGGGGGTATCTTTATGATTAACGAGACATGGTGTGATCATAACAACATATAGGAACTCAAGTCCTTCTGTTCACCTGACTTAGAATTCCTCACAATCAAATGTCGACCGCATTATCTACCAAGAGAATCCTTTTCGATTATAGTCACAGCCGTATATATTCCCCCCCCAAGCAGACACATCGATGGCCCTGAACAAACTTTATTTGACACTATGTAAACTGGAAACCACATATCCTAAGGCTGCATTCATTGTAGCTGGGGATTTTAACAAGGCTAATCTGAAAACAAGACTCCCTAAATTCTATCAGCATATCGATTGTGCAACCAGGGCTGGTAAAACCCTGGATCATTGTTATTCTACCTTCCGCGACGCATATAAGGCCCTCCCCCGCCCTACTTTCGGAAAAGCTGACCACGACTCCATTTTGTTGCTCCCAGCCTATAGACAGAGACTAAAAAAGGAAGCTCCCGCACTCAGGTCTGTTCAACGCTGGTCCGACCAATCTGATTTCACGCTTCAAGACTGCTTCGATCACGTGGTCCCCATCAGACGCCGCCCTGTGCAACTGGGTACTGGACTTCCTGACAGGCCGCCCCAAGGTGGTGAGGGTAGGTAACAACATTCCACCCCGCTGATCCTCAACACTGGGGCCCCACAAGGGTGCATTCTGAGCCTTCTCCTGTACTCCCTGTTCACCCACGACTGCGTGGCCATGCACGCCTCCAACTCAATCATCAAGTTTGCGGACGACAATCCAGTGGCAGGCGTGGTTACCAACAACGACGAGACGGCCTACAGGGAGGAGGTGAGGGCCCTCGGAGTGTGGGGTCAGGAAAATAACCTCACACTCAACGTCAACAAAACAAAGGAGATGATTGTGGACTTCAGGAAACAGCAGAGGGAGCACTCCCCTATCCACATCGACGGGACAACAGTGAAGGAGGTGAAAAGTTCCTCTGCGTACACATCACGGACAAACTGAATTGGTCCACCCACACAGACAGCGTTGTGAAGAAGGCGCAGCAGCGCCACTTCAACCTCAAGAGGCTGAAAAAATGTGGCTTGTTACCTAAAACAATCACAAACCTTTACAAGATGCACAAATGAGAGCATCCTGTCGGGCTGTATCACCGCCTGGTATGGCAACTGCACCGTCCACAACCGCAGGGCTTTCCAGAGGGTGGTGCGGTCCGCACAACTACCCGCCCTCCAGGACACCTACAGCACCCGATGTCACAGGAAGGCCAAAAAGATCATCAAGGACAACAACCACCTGAGCCGCTGACTGTTCACCCCGCTACCATCCAGAAGGCGAGGTCAGTACAGGTGCATCAAAGCTGGGACCGAGAGGCTGGAAAATAGCTTCTATCTCAAGGCCATCAGACTGTTAAAAAGCCATCACTAACACAGAGAGGCTGCTGCCTACATACAGACTTGAAATCATTGGCCACTTTATTAATAAATGGATCACCTAGTCACTTTAATAATGTCACTTTAATAATGTTTACATGTCTTGCATTACTCATCTCTTATGTACAGTGGGGCAAAAGAGTAGTCAGTCAGCCACCAAGTGCAGTCAGCCACCAATTGCAGAAGTTCTCCCACTTAAAAAGGTGAGAGAGGCCTGTAATTTTCATCATAGGTACTCAAACGGTCAGAAACAGACTCCATGAGGGTGGTATGAGGGCCCGACGTCCACAGGTGGGGGTTGTGCTTACAGCCCAACACCGTGCAGGACGTTTGGCATTTGCCAGAGAACACCAAGATTGGCAAATTCGCCACTGGCGCCCTGTGCTCTTCACAGATGAAAGCAGGTTCACATTGAGCACATGTGAAAGACGTGACAGAGTCTGGAGACGCCGTGGAGAACGTTCTGCTGCCTGCAACATCCTCCAGCATGACCGGTTTGGCGGTGGGTCAGTCATGGTGTCGGGTGGCATTTCTTTGGGGGGCCGCACAGCCCTCCATGTGCTCGCCAAGGTAGCCTGACTGCCATTAGGTACCGAGATGAGATCCTCAGACCCCTTATGAGGCCATATGCTGGTGCGGTTGGCACTGGGTTCCTCCTAATGCAAGACAATGCTAGACCTCATGTGGCTGGAGTGTGTCAGCAGTTCCTGCAAGAGGAATGCATTGATGCTATGAACTGGCCCGCCCGTTCCCCAGACCTGAATCCAATTGAGCACATCTGGGACATCATGTCTCGCTCCATCCACCAACGCCACGTTGCACCACAGACTGTCCAGGAGTTGGCGGATGCTTAGTCCAGGTCTGGGAGGAGATCCCTCAGGAGACCATCCGCCACCTCATCAGGAGCATGCCCAGACGTTGTAGGGAGGTCATACAGGCACGTGGAGGCCACACACTACTGAGCCTCATTTTGACTTGTTTTAAGGACATTACATCAAAGTTGGATCAGCCTGTAGTGTGGTGTTCCACTTTAATTTTGAGTGTGACTCCAAATCCAGACCTCTATGGGTTGATAAATTTGATTTCCATTGATCATTTTTGTGTGATTTTGTTGTCAGCACATTCAACTATGTAAAGAAAAAAGTATTTAATAAGAATATTTCATTCATTCAGATCTAGGATGTGTTATTTTAGTGTTCCCTTTATTTTTTTGAGCAGTGTATTTACATGTATATATTCTTATTCCATTCCTTTACTTAGATTTGTGTGTATTAGGTAGATGTTGTGGAATTGTTAGATTACTTGTTAGATATGACCGCACTGTTGGAACTAGAAGCACAAGCATTTCGCTACACTCACAATAACCTCTGCTAACCATGTATATGTGACCAATAAAATTTGATTTGAATATTGAGGGTCTTATTCTGGTGTCCCGATGACCGATGCTTGGCTGCCGTTTGACCAATAAAAATATTATCTTTCTTGTCATTAATAATCTCATCATGTAGACTAGCCAACCTGCACAGCCTACCCACACTGTATCTGTGAGCTGTTGGCGAGAGCGCAGGTGCCAAAACCAGAGTAGGCTATTTAACACGACCGTTTTGTGACAAAACTATCGAATAGGTTTTAAATACGCATATTTTCTTTATGCGTATTTTAGAATATTTGCATGAAAATCTGTCACCAATTGGATGGAAATGTATACATTGTAAAGGCTCTCTTTCTCTGCACTCTTCTGAATAGGAATTTAGAAAGTACATTGAAACTCATTTTTAGCACAGAAACTATACAGTCTGTGGCGTACAGCAGGTTATCCACCAGGGGGAGACTCATCAAGGCCTGGTGACAGATGGAGTCAATATCACGCGGAGATGGCTCCCTCTGCTGAATGTGCCAGGTGTAGACGGGCTCTCCAGCCAGGACTAATTGGGGCTGATTGTGGTTTGTGAGTAATCTAGGGACTGATTGCTCACCAGCTGGACGAGTCCCATAAAGCTGCCAGAAGGGCAGCACACAGGGGTGGGGACTGGGGGAAGAGAGGTCACTCCAGTCTAGTCGTGCTCAATACCAGAGATAATGGAGGGAGCTTGGTTTTGTTCCCCACAGGACACATCAAGACACCGGAGCCTAGAAGACGGTATCCCGGAGGATGTCTCCTGGAGGAGACCTATTATTTTCTCTTTGTTTGTTATTTAATAAGCACCCTTAAAACCGAGCTAATAAAATTCTGTCTGTGTCTATTCTCTACAAACGTCTTGACCAAACTTCCTGGTCTGCGACAAGTGGTGGAAAATGCGGGCATTCTGATAACGTGGTTAGATCAGGGTTGATGTTTACGCGGCATCAGCATGGACGAGTTGATAGTTCAGTTCATCCGGGCCCAACAAGCACAACAGGCGGTTCAGGAAAGAACACTGGAGGAACAGCAGCTACAAAATGCCCACCTCGTTGAGGAAATCCGGAATCTACAAGGAGGAGTGCCTACTGAATCGCATCCAAACAAGTTCATGTCTCGCCTAATGAAAGATTTGTGTGCTCTCCTGCAGATCAAGCAGATCTGGACCTCTGTCTTTCATCCGCAGACGGATGGGCTCGTCGAGTGGTTCAATAAATCACTCAAACAAATGCTATGGAAGGTCATTGAGCAGGACGGGAGAACTGGGACCAGCTACTACCCACCTAATATTCTCTGTCTGACAAGTGCCCTGTCATTCACCGCGTTTTCCCCTTTCGAGCTCCTCTATGGGAGGAGCTACTGGACCTCGCCAAGGAGGTGTGGGAAGCCCAGCCGACTCCCTTACGCATCATGGTAGAACACATGGAGATGATGAGTGAGAGGATGACAGCCATATGGCCAGCAGTAAGGGAGCGTATGGAAAAATTCCAACTCGCCCAAACCCAGGTCTACAATCGGGGAATCCAGCCCTGAGGATTTCAGGTGGGAGACAAGGTGCTGCTCTTAATTCCCACAGCAGAAAGTAAATCCCTGGCAATGTGGCACGGACCATACGAGGTGATAGAGAAGCTGGGATCTGTCAATTACCGCGTACGGCAGCTGGGGAGACAGAAACCACAATAGATTTACCATGTGAACATATTGAAGAGTTGGCACGAGAGGACAGCCTTGGCCGTGTTATGGTCGGGACCCAGGACACCAACGGTACTAGTGGTGGTCCCGAGCAAAGAGGACCTTGACACGGCCCAGAAGCAAAAGCTCTGAGAGCTCGTCGATTGGAACACGCCGATGTTCTCCCAGATGCCGGGCCACCATGTCCGCACCCGGCCCGGGGAAACGGTACAAAAGAGGACATATCTAATCCCCAAGGCCCGAAGGAAGGCTATGTTGAGGATGGGGATCAAATCGCCCAAACCGGACGGTAGCCTGCGCTTCTGTAATGACTTGCGGGCTGTGAACGATATCAGCTTGTTCAACGCCTACCCCATGCCGAGGGTGGACGAGCTCATCGACTGATTGGGAAAGGCCCGGTACATCAGCAACCTCGACCTGACTAAAGGATATTGACAGGTAGGTACCTTGGCAGCCTCCTCCCGGGAGAAGATTGTGTTTCCGACACTGGATGGCTTATATCAGTACCGAGTGCTCCTATTCAGTCTCCACGGAGCCCCGCCCATGTTCCAGCGCCTGATGGATCGAGTCCTCCGACCCCACCAACAGTACACGGTGGCCTATTTGGATGATATCATCATCCACAGCCAAGGTTGGGAAGAGCATCCAACGTGCCTCCAGGTGGTGCTGGACGCATTCAGGCAAGCAGAAATGAAATGCAAGCTAGGGTTCGAAGAGGTGGAGTACCTGGGGTATTTGATCGGATGGGGGAACGTCAAGCCCCAGGAGAGGAAGGTCCACGCAGTATTTGACTGGCCCGTTCCACGCACCAAGACACAGGTTAAGTCTTTCCTAGGATTGGCAGGATACTACAGCCGGTTTATCCCCAACTTTGCAGCTATAGCCTCCCCCTCTAAACAATCTAACCAGGGCCCCGCCTCCCGAAAACAGTGAAATGGTCGGGCGAGACTGAAGCGGCGTTCAAGCGCCTGAAGTAAGCACTGTGCTCCCATCTGATTCTCAGAAATCCCGATTTCCAGGTACCAATATTGGTCCAAACAGACACATGCGACACGGGACTAGGGTCCGTCCAGGGGAAAGGGGAAAGGACACAAACGATTGGGTCACCAGGTGGTTCTTGTCCCTTTAACGCTTCTCTTTTTCTGTTGTGCACAGGTCGGGGGCGAAGCATGAAACGCGGATGCCCTATCGAGAAGGGGGGGAGGGGGCGTACAGCAGGTTAGCCACCAGGGTGAGACTCGTCGAGGCCTGGTGACAGACGGAGTCTACATCACGCGGTGCTGGCTCCCTCTGCTGTATGCACCAGGTCTCGACGGGCTCTCCGGCCAGGACTAATTGGGGCTGATTGTGGTTGGTGAGTAATCAAGGGGCTGATTGACCAAACCCCCTGGTCTGCCACAACTCTTAGAAAATAAGGTGCTATCTAGAACATAAAATGGTTCCTCGACTGTTGAATAACCAATTTTGGTTCCAGCTAGAACCCTTTTGGATTCCATGACAAACCCTTTCCACAGGGGGTTCTACCTGGAACCAAAAGGATTTTCTCCTATTGGGACAGCTGAAGAACCCTTTTGGAACCCTTTTTTCTAAGAGTGTACTTGTAGTGTACTTGATCACTCAGTTTCATTAAAACAAATCTATTTTGTATTTATTGTGGATCCCCATTAGATGCTGCCAAGGCAGCAGCTACTCTTCCTGGGGTCCAGCAAAATTAAGGCAGTTTATAAAAATGTTAAACATTACAATACATTCACAGATTTCACAACACACTGTGTGCCCTCAGGCCATTACTCCACCACTACCACATATCTACAGTACTAAATCTATGTGTGTGTATAGTGCGTATGTTATTGTGTGTGTGTATGCATGTGTCTGTGCCTGTTTGTGTTGCTTCACAGTCCCGGCTGTTCCATAAGGTGTTTTTTTAATCAGTTTTTTAAATCTAATTTTACTGCTTGCTTCAGTTACTTGATGTGGAATAGAGTTCCATGTAGTCATGGCTCTATGTAGTACTGTGCGCATCCCATAGTCTTTTCTGGACTTGGGGACTGTGAGAGACCTCTTGTGGCATGTCTTGTGGGGTATACATTGGTGTCAGAACTGTGTGCCAGTAGTTTAGACAGACAGCTCGTTGCACTCAACATGTCAAGTAGTGATGAAGTCAATCTCTCCTCCACTTTCAGCCAGGAGAGATTGACATGCATATTATTAATATTAGCTCTCTGTGGGCCTCCCGGGTGGAGCAGTGGTCAAGGGCGCTGTACTGCAGCGCCAGCTGCTCCACTGCAGCCCCGTCGATGAGAATGGGGGCGTGCTCTGTCCTTTTTTTCCTGTAGTCCACAATCATCTCCTCAGTCATTTGTGTAAGTGCTGTGTTTGTTGAGTGTGCTTCCTTAAAGTGTGTTGAAAGTCTGTTGTCAATTTGTTTACTGTGAAATAACGTTGTATCTGGTCAAACACTATTTTTTCCAGAAGTTTACTAAGGGTTGGTAACAGGCTGATTGGTTGGCTATTTGAGCCAGTAAAGGGGGCTTTACTATTCTTGGGTAGCGGAATGACTTCAGCTTCGCTCCAGGCCTGAGGGCACACACTTTCTAGTAGGCTTAAATTGAAGATGTGGCAAATAGGAGTGGCAATATCGTCTGCTATTATCCTCAGTAAATTTCCATCCAGATTGTCAGACCCCGGTGGCTTGTTCATAGACAACAATAATTTCTTTACCTCTTCCACACTGCCTTTACGGAATTCAGAAGTACAATTCTTGTCTTTCATAATTTGGTCTGATATACTTGGATGTGTAGTGTCAGTGTTTGTTGCTGGCATGTCACCCCTAAGTCTGCTTATCTTGCCAATGAAAAAGTCATTAAAGTAGTTGGCAATATAAGTGGGCTTTGTGATGAATTAGCCATCTGATTCAAATGTCATTTAAGGTGCCACAAAGCTTTTTACTATCATTCTTTATATAATGTAACTTTGTTTCATAGTATAGTATAGTTTATTTATATTTAGTTTAGTCACATGATTTCTTAATTTGCAGTATGTTGACCAATCAGTTGGGCTGCCAGATTTATTTGCCATACCTTCTGCCTCTTCCCTCTCAACCATACAATTTTTCAATTCCTCATCAATCCAAGGGGATTTAACAGTTTTTACAGTCATTTTCTGAATGGGTTATTGCTTATTAGTAACTGGAATAAGGAATTTCATAAATGTGTCTAGTGCAGCGTCTGGTTGCTCCTCATTACACACCACAGACCAGCAAATATTATTTACATCATCAACATATGAATCACTACAAAACTTGTATGACCTCTTATACACTATATTAGGCTCAGCCTTTGGAACTTTGGTTTTCCTAGATATGGCGATTATATTGTGATCACAACATCCTACAGATTTGGATACTGCTTTAAAGCCAAGTTCTGCTGCATTAGTAAAGATGTGATCAATACATGTTGATGATTTAATTCCTGTGCTGTTTGTAACTACCCTGGTAGGTTGACTGACAACCTGATCCAGGTTACCGGCACTGGTTACAGTTTGAAGTTTTTTCCTGAGTGGGCAGCTTGATGATAGCCAGTCAATATTTAAATCACCCAGAAAATATACTTCTCTGTTGATATCACATACATTATCAAGCATTTCACACATATTATCCATATACTGACTGTTAGCACTTGGTGATCTATAGCAGCTTCCCACCAGAATGGGCTTTAGGTGAGGCAGATGAACCTGTAGCCATATTACTTCAACAGTATTTAACATGAGATCCTCTCTAAACTTGACAGGAATGTGGTTCCCACCCCTGTTGCATTTCTGTCTTTTCTATAGATGTTATAACCATGTATTGCTACCACTGTAACATCAAAGGTATTATCTAAGTGAGTTTCAGAGATAGTCAGAATATGAATGTCATCTGTTACAAGCAAGTTATTGACTTCATGGACCTTGTTTCTCAGGCTGCATATGTTAATATGGGCTATTTTTAGCACTTCTCTTGATTGTTGCTTGATTGTTTTAATGCTTTACTGGGAATGCCTCAACTTAAAAACAATTACAAGTGTATTTTGAATGAATGTACTATATTACAATTGAAGTATTATTTTAATAGTGTGCTTAAGTGTAATGATAGTGAACTCCAAAAGTATTGGGGTAGTGACACATTTTTTGTTGTTTTGGCTCTGTACTCCAGAACTTTGAAATGATACAACGATTTTGAGGTTAAAGTGCAGACTGTCAGCTTTAATTTGAGGGTATTTCAATCCATATTGGGTTTCGAAATTGCAGCACTTTTTATGCATAGTCCCCCGGTTTTACGGTACTAAAAGTATATGGAGAAATGAACTTATGTATATTAAAGTAGTAAAAAGTTAAGTATTTGGTCCCCAGTGTTGTAAAGTACTTAAGTATAGATACTTTAAAGTACTAGTTACATATTGTAGTTTTTTGGGGTATCTGTACTTTACTATTTATATTTTTGACAACTTTTTCTTTCACTTCACTACATTCCTAAAGAAAATAATGTACCTTTTACTACATACATTTTCCCTGACACCCAAAAGTACTCGTTACATTTTGACAGGAAAATGGTCCAATTCACACACTTATCAAGAGAGCATCCCTGGTCATCCCTACTACCTCTGATCTGACAGACTCACTAAACACCCATACTTCATTTGTAAATCATGTCTGAGTGTGCCCCTGGAAATCTGTAAATAAAAATGAATAAAGAAATGGTGCCGTTTGGATTGGATTATACTTTTACTTTTAATACTTAAGTATATTTTAGAAATTACATTTACTTTTGATACTTAAGTATATTTAAAACCAAATACTTTTAGACTTACTCAAGTAGTATTTTTACTGGGTGACTTTCACTTTTACTTCAGTGATTTTCTTATTAAGGTATCTTTACTTTTACTCAAGTATGATAGTTGGATACTTTTTCCACCACTGTTGGTCCCATATTCATAGCATGCAATGACTACATCAAGCTTGTGACTCTATACATTTGTTGGATGCGTTTTCTATTTGTTTTGGTTGTGTCCAAATTGTTGTTATTGTAATGGTGAAAAGTTAGTATGTCTTGGGGATATGATATTTGTGCTTCTTGTAACTTTCTCACTCATTATTCACGATTCATTCAGGATTATCCGTAGTCATGCTAGCATTCACATGAATGTAAATGTGTTAAGAAACATATTATATTATGATTTACACTAAAAGTGACTCCAACATGTCACAATACATTATTTACCATTCATTTCTATTGTGCACAAATTAATCTGAAAGAACCAAAACAAATGCATACAACCTCATAGTCATTGCATCATTCAAATCCAAAGTGCTGGAGTAGAGCCAAAACAAAACATTTATCACTGTCTCAATACTAAAACAGTGAATAACAATTAATTTAAAGTACACATTTAATAAGTGTGTTTAAGTTAAATGATAGTATATGTATAGTGTACTGAAGCTGTAATATGTAACTTTTTGGGGGCGTCCCAAACCAGTTCACATAGAAATGTGTTATCAATCTGTCATTCTCGTTGAAAGCCAGTCTGAGAAGCAGTAGATCTGTTCTATGTGCGCTAATTCTATGCTTCCCATTCTTATGTTTAGTTCTTGCATCTTTTACTTTTAGTTTTGTACACCAGCTTCAAACAGTTGTAAATACAATATTGTTGGTTATGGAAAATATATTTCACAGCGTTTGAGATGGTACAATCTCCACACAATGACTGCTTGTTTTGTCACATGAACTGAAATTATGCGAACTATTAGAATTTTAGCAACCAGGAAATGGCAGAGAGATTTCTGCATATTGCACCTTTTAAGATATACTAGAAAAGTATATCTTGTATTTGAATTTATAATATATTGAAGTGCTTTTTTTTGGCTTGGGAGGAGAAAGTGACAGCTCATTAATGAACTCCAAGTACTGAAGCTCTCTAGATAAGCATTAGCAAAGTGTAGGCTTTATCCAATGACAGTGAGGCCATGTGTATAGAATGGCCACTGGCCAGATACAGCATAGATGAACAGAGAACATTCTAGAAGTCAATGGTTTAGTTGGGGTCAGCAAGGGGGTGTTCATGGTCAATTAAAATAAAGGTTGACAAAATAAAAGGCCAAAAATATGAATTCATTTTATCCCAGCTTACACTTGGCAGTGGCACAAATAATTTCCCAGGAGGACTATGCAGTTAATATGCAACAATAACAAGCGTCATTACAGTCTTCATTGATGAGTGGAAGGAGTAAAACAAATTAATAGTCAGTAAAACACAGAGAATGTTAAAAGCTTTTCTCTTTTATTGCTCAGCTGTAAAAAGTACAGTGTATGCTACGATACAAAAAAAGACATGACGGTGGACAAAAGATACTGCCCCTCCTCTCCATTCTACATGTAGAAAAATACCCTTTCTCTGGTATGGCACCACATGCCCATTGCAGCGACATACATCCAGTAGATTGACAACATTTTCAACAAAATCTTCAAACACAGGGAAGTATGATTTAACAGATCAGCGTTTCACAATGTGACAAACGGACGCAGTATTTAGTAAATATAAATATGTGACAAAGCAAAAGTAAAGCATGACAAACTGAAATTGATTTGATAATGAAACAAAATACGTATGTTTGATTAAACTGCCACTATGTGCTCACAGTAAATATTCAGGATAAAATATCTCAGAAATGAAATAAAATATCATTCAATCTATACATTACAATAATAAACATAGTTTAAGCTCCTGTACAAGTACTGTACTTATGGAGGGAGGTTACAATAAGTTTGGTCTCAAAATATTTAGTAAAGGTTAGACGTTAAACAAACAATGAGGTTTGTTTAACGTCTAACCTTTACTAAATCTGCCAAAACCAGAATCTACTCCATAACACAAATAGAGAGAGAGGCAAAGAGGCAGAGAGAAAGAGAGAGGCAAAGAGGCAGAGAGAGATAGGCAAAGAGACAGACACACAGACAGTCCCCATGCTACAGAGGCAGTTCAAATTATAATACCTCCATTGCCTCTACTAAAACCTGGTCTCACAAACATTGCCCTAAATCTCGTAGGTACAGAATTCAAGTTCAACAGGATTTTCAGTAATTATTTGGGGTTTGATTAAAAAGAAAATGAAACATAATGTTCTTACAGAATATCTTCTCTCTAAAGCAGAATTCAAGTGACCACGTCCACAATGTTCTCACCATCAAGCCACTGTAACAAAATGGAAATCACACATACTCAGTCGTTTATAAAGACATAAAAACACTTATCACAATGAAGCATTTGTAGAAAATGCACATCAGAAAAATATGCGGGCGCACCCTCATAGTAAATAGTGTCTGTTATTAGCTCTTCTTTTATTCTTGGTCTATATATTCATAATGTTGAGTATAAAGTGGGAGTCTCTGAAGATTTACCACATGTATAAAAATGACAGTGGTGGGAGAATAGGGAGAAAGCAGTGGCGGGGGACTTTAATTTTGAAAGTCTTGTATTGGTGGTTTCAGGACATGGCCACAAGACCAGCGTCCCTCCTCTCTAGATGTCGCAGGACTTCTCTCTGTTGATGAACAAGGTCTCCTGGCAGAAAGGGTTAACCAGCACCACCCCGCTGTTTCTGTAGTCCCCGTTAGGGGGTAGACACGTCTCCTGGAACACACACACACACACAGACACACAACATACACATTAGCAAGACACTACATCACATAAAATGGGCATGATTCATGCCAGGTACACAATATAGAAGAGAAATACTAGCTGATTCTAAAGGCTAGTGAGATTCAGAGCAGAGTGTTTTGTGACTTGGCAGACACAAACCATTCTCATGAGTACAAAAGATGGCTGAATGATTACGCTAGCAGAGAAAACACACAGAGAGAAAAATAGAGGGAAGGAGAGACGAGAGTTGAACAGGCTCCATGACAGAGAAAAGAAAGAAAGGAGGGGTGACTCAGCAGAAAACGCAACACAGCAGAGGGAGAGAGAAATAGTGGCGGTTGCTCAGCTAAAAGACATGGGGTGGGGGGGTGGTGGAGAAAAAGCTGAAAAAAACCAACACATTGATTCAGAAGTATGAGCCCTTACAAAAAGAGAGGTACATTCTAACTGGAAATACCCCCAAACCCTAACATAAACAAATGACTATATATAGATATTCTAGGTTGCACTGGAAAAAGGCTATTCAGGAAAAATAAGCAATAGATATTGACTGTAATGGCCATAGAGATAAATCTATTCACAATTCATCCCTATGGTAACGGAACCAGACAAGCTAGAGGCACTTTAGGACAGAACAATATGGATGGAGGGAGGAAGGGATGAGGCAAAGCTTCAGTGAGAGGAGGAATAAAACAGGGACGCAACACAACACCCGTGTGTCACCACGAGCATCCTAAACATGTTCCAACCTCGGCATCCACTCCTGCACCACCGGAGGAGAGAGAAAGCGATGGAGGGAACAAAAAAAAGAGGACAAACCAGAAAGAGAGGTGTGGTCAGTATGCAGATGAGAAGAGAGACGGTAAGATTTCATAGCAACAAAAATATGTCAATAGAGTGAACTGAAATGTCATGGACTAAATAGAGGATCAGCTAAAGGTCTAAAATTACACCAAAATGATTAGTTGAAGTGGAACATTTTAGCTTCACCATTAATCTTACAGGAGATGGCACTATAGTCCACATATATACAGCACCAGTCAAAAGTTTGGACACACCTACTCATTCAAGTTCTTTTCTAAATTTATACTATTTTCTACATTGCAGAATAATAGTGAAGACATCAAAATTATGAAATAACATATGGAATCATGTAGTAACCTCAAATTGTTAAACAAATCAAAATCTATTTTATAAGTAGACACCCTTTGCCTTGATGGCAGCTTTGCACACTCTTGGCATTATCTTAACCAGCTTCATGAGGAATGCTTTTCCAACATTCTTGAAGGAGTTCCCACATATGCTGAGCACTTGTTGGCTGCTTTTCCATCACTCTGCGGCCCAACTCATCCCAAACCATCTCAATTGGGTTGAGGTCGCGTGATTGTGGAGTCCAGGTCATCTGATGCAGCACTCCATCACTATCCTTGGTCAAATGGCCCTTACACAGCCTGGAGGGGTGTTTTGGGTCATTGTCCTATTGAAAAACAAATGATAGCCCCACTAAGTGCAAACCAGAAGGGATGGCGTATCGCTGCAGAATGCTGTGGTAGCCATGTTGGTTAAGTGTGCCTTGAATTCTAAATAAATCACTAATAGTGTCACCAGCAAAGCACCCCACACCATCACACCTTCACCTCCATGCTCCACGGTGGGAACCACACATGCGGAGATTATCTGTTCACCTACTCTGCGTCTCACAAAGATGTCCATTGCTCATGTTTCTTGTCCCAAGCAAGTCTCTTCTTCATATTGGTGTCCTTTAGTAGTGGTTTCTTTGCAGCAATTTGACCATAAAGCCCTGATTCACACAGTCTCCTCTGAACAGTTGATGTTGAGATGTGTCTGTTACTTGAACTCTGTGAAGCATTTATTTGGGCTGCAATTTCTGAGGCTGGTAACTCTAATAAATTCATCCTCTGCAGCAGAGGTAACTCTGGGTCTTCCCAGAGGCAGTCCTCATGAGAGCCAGTTTCATCATAGCGCTTGTTGGTTTTTGCGACTGCAATTTTCTGGATTGATGGACTGTTGTTTCTCTTTGCTTATTTGAACTGTTCTTGCAATAATATGGACTTGGTCTTTTAATAAATAAATCTTCTGTATACCACCCCTACTTTGTCACAACACAACTGATTGGCACAAACACATTAAGAAGGAAATAAATTCAACAAATTAACAAGGTCCACCTTTTAATTGAAATGCATTCCTGGTGAATACCTCATGAAGCTGGTTGAGAGAATGCCAAGAGTGTGCAAAGCTTTCATCAAGGCAAAGGGTGGCTTTTTTGGTTACTACATGATTCCATAAGTGTTATTTTATAGTTTTGATATCTTAATTATTATTCTAAAATGTAGAACATAAAATAAAAACCTGGAATGAGTAGGTGTGTGCAAACTTTTGGCAACAACACTTGGCTCGCTGATTTACATTTTCTGTATCATCACTGAATTCATGTCAAGTTGAGGAGTCTAATTTAGAGGAGCCCAACATTGTAATGCCTGTATGAATATAGGTTCCATATTCATTCAACTCTAACCCATGCCATCACACAGCTTATATCAATTGGACTAAATGCCCATTATACCATGCTGAATCAAGGCTTCACAACAACATTACATATAGGCCCTTTCACTTAAATAATAAGTCCCCTCTAAAGCAATTGAGTGCCAGACCCAGGGCTGTAATTTAGCAATAACATCATATACAGGCCCTTCCCCTCAACTGGAACATTTCTCATATCCTACAGGAAGTCCTCTTTGGTCTAATAATAAAAGTGGCAGTCAGTCTCAGGACTGTGTGTACCTCAGCATTGTCAAGGGATGTGATTTCCCGGGGCAGCTCCACCGCGTGCCTGTTGAAGTAGTCCATGGTGATGGCATTGTTCCAGTAGCTCAGGTTGTTCTCCTGATTTGAAGACTTCTTCTTCCTCCTCATACAGCACACGGTCAGCAGGACAGCTGGAGGGGGAGAGGAAGGGAGGGAGGGAGGGAGGGAGGGAGGAAGGTGGGGAAGGAGGGAAAGGCAAAGTTCAGCTCTTTCATTATGTATCACATTGTCTCAGTGGACAGGTTGGGTGGTATAAACGTGATCTCAGCCTCCTAAAAGTGGTGGTCAGTCTCCTACTGACTCAAACACAATTTCCTTTGATATGGTTTTCTCTAAGAGGCTTTGAGTTTATACTTAAATTGTACAATATATATTCATCCCTATAGAGGGGAATGGACATTTGATATAAAGGGCTTTGTTATCAACAACAAAAAGCATTCATCAGGTTGCTATTTGATACTCACAGCATGAGGACACAGGCACACTGATGGCCAACACGATCCACACAATGTCCATCTTGCTCAGGCAGATGGTGGCGCTGGACAGCGGTGGGTCCAGAGCTGGGCTGGAGCCATTACCAGGACCCCAGGGGTCTGCAGTGGTGGCGGGGACCAGTCGGTTCAGAAAGTTCCCACTGGCCGTGGAGGGGGGCTCCGTAGCGGATGAGCTGTTCCACTGGGAGGAAGGGTCCTTGCCAGGGATGCCCTCCACACTGCCGCTATGAAAAGTGACATTGCCATCTGTTTTGAGCTCCAGGGTGGGGTTCTCGTTGACCAGGGGGTGCACCTCCCGTAGGGTGATGGCGTGGGGTCGGGAAAGCTCGGGCGTGGCTTCAACATGCTCCCAAAGGGTCTGATCTAGAGCAGCATCCTCTGAGGAAGAGGAGGAGAGAGAGGAAGGCTGCAGCTCAGTGGTGAAGTCCTGCTGACTGGTGTCTGTGGGCTCCTTGACATTCCCCCCCATAGGCTCCTGGGTGTGTGTGGGGGCTGGTGGACCACCAAGCTCCAGGCCCAGAGTATGCTCTCTATCTGTGAGCGGGCAGGGCAAAGAAGGAGCCAGGGCAGACCCAGAGTCTGGAGTCCCCTCCACTGCAGCTGGAGCTACCTCACTCTGTGGGCCAGCAGAGCTGGGAGGGCTAGGAGGGCTGTTGCCCTGGTTAACATTAACAGTATCTGGGCTATGGGCTTGATTGACTGAGTTGGGCAAGAGGCCCTGGTCTGCACTGAGAGAATTGGAGCTGTGGCCTGGGTTGAGAGCACCAGAGCTGGGGGAATGGGCCTGCTTGACTGGACTGGGGCTGACAGAGCTAGGGCCAGGGTCTTGGTTTACTCTCACAGAGTTCACAGTGTTAGGACTGAAAGTAGCTGCAGCATGAATGAGGCTGTCTTTACTGGGTGGTGTCACAGTGTGTGCCAGGCTGGTGTGGTGGGTTAGATGCCAGCCCCAGGAGCTGGGGGCTGTGGTGGGCTTGATGATGCCTGTGGGCAGCGCCCCTCCCTGGGGGGACCAAGGGTCCCCGCTGCTGGAGTCCTCCTGCTGCCATTCTGGGAGAGGCAGGAGCGGGTTAGGGGGGCTGCTGTGGGGCGCTGACATGGAGACAGGGTCCTTGGGGGTCCGGCTGGGGTACAGCTCCTGGGTAGAGGACACCACTCCCACTGGCACAGATAGGATCGCTAGAACACCTACAGAGAGAGATAATTACTATATAGAATGTGTGTGTGTGTGTGTGTGTGTGTGTGTGTGTGTGTGTGTGTGTGTGTGTGTGTGTGTGTGTGTGTGTGTGTGCGCGTGCGTGCACAGGTCGCTCTACCCTTTCTCCTGAGGTTCCCTGCTTGGAATATTGAGGCACAAACACTGATCCCCAGAAGCAGCAATAGGCTGTTTATGAGTCCTGGAGGAACTTTACAACCGTGGGGTGGATTCAATCGAGCAGAAAGACAATGGACAGAGCTTACCCATGATGTTGCACAAGAATTTAAGTCAATAAGTCATTGTTTTAGTCAAAGTATGATATACAGTATTTGGGCTTGAAGTGACAAGTCAGAACTGCCCACTTCGTGCAAATCCGTGTGATCCAAGTTTTATTTGTCTTTTCCTTTGATATGATGTACAAATTATTTTCAGCCTAGGTTTCATTTCAGGGCTGGGTTTTATTTGAATGCTACCATCCACCAGCATGGCATTATTTATTAATCAGAAACAGCTGCAAAGTTGATGCTTTTTGCCACTGAAATCTATGCTTTTGCAACTCCGCTTAAAAAGAAAATCATAATCCATTGAATAATATGTGTATTTTCACTTATTTTTTAAATAGTCTGTATTAAACACGCACACTTGTGTATGTGACCAATAAGATTTGATTTGGAAGGCTTTCCACTAGATGTTGGAACATTGCTGTGAGGACTTGCTTCCATTGAGCCACAAGAGCATTAGTAAGGTTAGGCACTGATGTTGGGCGATTAGACCTGGCTCGCAGTCGGCGTTCCAATTCATCACAAAAGTGTTCGATGGGGTTGAGGTCAGGGCTCTGGGCAGGCCAGTCACTGTTCTTCCACACCGATCTCGACAACCCATTTCTGTATGGACCTCACTTTGTGCATGGGGTCATTGTCATGCTGAAACAGGAAAGAGCCTTCCCCAAAATGTTGCCACAAAGTTGGAAGCACAGAATCGTCTAGAATGTCATTGTATGCTGTAGCGTTAAGATTTCCCTTCGCTGGAACTAAGGGGCCTAGCCAGAACCATGAAAAACAGCCCCAGACCATTATTCCTCCTGCACCAAACTTTACAGTTGGCACTATGCATTGGGGCAGGTAGCGTTCTACTGACATCCCCCAAACCCAGATTTGTCCATTGGACTGCTAGATAGAGAAGCGTGATTCATCACTCCAGAGAACGAGTTTCCACTGCTCCAAAGTCCATTGGCGGCGAGCTTTACACCACTCCAGCTGAATCTTGGCATTGCGCATTGGTGATCTAAGGCTTGTGTGCGGCTGCTC
The DNA here is from genome assembly GCF_018296145.1 of Oncorhynchus tshawytscha. Taxonomy (NCBI): domain Eukaryota; kingdom Metazoa; phylum Chordata; class Actinopteri; order Salmoniformes; family Salmonidae; genus Oncorhynchus; species Oncorhynchus tshawytscha. The sequence continues at coordinate 42,684,620 of NC_056444.1, forward strand.
GGCCATGGAAACCCATTTAATGAAACTCCCGAAGAACAGTTCTTGTGCTGACGTTGCGTCCAGAGACCGTTTGGAATTCAGTAGTGAGTGTTGCAACCGAGGACAGATGTTTCAACTTAACAATAACAGCATTACAGTTGACTGGGGCAGCACTAGCAGGGCATACAGGGTTGCCTAGTGGTTAGAGCGTTGGACTAGTAACCTAAAGGTTGCAAGTTCGAATCCCTGAGCTGACAAGGTACAAATCTGTCGTTCTGCCCCTGAACAGGCAGTTAACCCACTGTTCCTAGGCCGTCATTGAAAATAAGAATTTGTTCTTAACTGACTTGCCTAGTTAAATAAAGGTAAAAAATACATTTGACGACCTGACTTTTTGGAAAATCCTATGATGGTACCACGTTGAAAGTCACTGAGCTCTTCAGTACGGGCCATTCTATTGCCAAAGTTTGTCTATGGAGATTGCACGGCTGTGTGCTCGATTTTACACACCTGTCAGCAATGGGTGTAGTTGAAATAGCCAAATCCACTAACTTGAAATGGTGTCCACATACTTCGGCCATGTAGAGTACATGTACAGATGGAGAAAAGAAAAGATAGAAATAAATAAAATAAGAATGATAAAGAAAAGAGAGTATAAGGACAAAGAAGGGTAATAAAGAGGGTGAAATTCCACAAAAAACAGCACCAGCACATGTCCACAATCTCAAACACTGTACTGATTACCCATCTTAACTCAGTCATATACCAGTATTCAGCATCACACATTTCTATACACTCATTTCCCCCAGTCCATTAAGGGATCCAATAGGCATTTAAACACAGCCTTCAACTCATAAATCATATTCCTCCCGATATGTGCGTGTCCTAAATTACATCCTATTCAAAAGTGGTGCACATGGGGAATAGGGTGCCATTTTGGACACAGCTGCTCTGGCTCGCTAGGTACTGTATGAGAGTGTCCTCTCCTCTCTGCTTTCCATTTACCAAGCCTGTCACATCCCTAATGCATAGAGGAGCCTAATCCAGACACTCCAGAGTGACCCATGACTGGGGGATAACACAGACAGGATAGTTTGATTTATGAATGGTGGTTTCAGAGAGATGGTCGTAAGGCAGGGAGACCATAGTCTCACAGAAATAGTCTGACCCACCCCAGGAATATTTGCCTCATATTTTGGCCCATTGTTGATCTCTGGTGGTGGTACGTTGGCCTGGTGCCCAATTTTTCAGTTTTTGATTTGTTAAAAAAGTTTGAAATATCCAATAAATGTCGTTCCACTTCATGATTGTGTCCCACTTGTTGCTGATTCTTCACAAAAAAATACAGTCTTATATCTTTATGTTTGAAGCCTGAAATGTGGCAAAAGGTCGCAAAGTTCAAGGGGGGCGAATACTTTCGCAAGGCACTGTACATGCGCTCCGGCTCCGCTGACCAACAAAATGGCAACAGAGTTTACATCCGTTGTACATACTAACACATGCTCCAGCAATACACTCCGCAGACACACACACACACACACACGCAACTCTGCACATGCCCATACATGCACCCACGCTCGCTCGCACACTGGTTCTCCTCTTCTGCAATAAACACACTTATTAATATGCATCTGGCAACCCGCTGATCATCATGTTTTATTGAGTAGCTCATAAAATCTTAAAGGAGGCAAAACACCTTTTAAGTTTGGTAGCATCAAAACATGTTGCATGATGTTCGTTGTCAGTCCGGTGAATAGTCAATATTTTGTAAAGTTATTCATTACTTGTGTGGTAGGCTGTGTGGTTGAGAGTCATATAATCTCTCTTGAGAAGCACATGTACACGCATGCACTCACACACAAACACAGATTATATGGTATGATATAGATACGGATTCATGCAGATTCTCTACAATAGTCTCTAGAAGCTCAAACTCCCACTCTCCCTCCCTCCTCCTTTTCCTATAGCAGTGTGTTCATTTTCCCTTCTCGGGCAATAAAGCTCTATTGAATTGAATTGAATTTTGTGAGGGTTCCATACAGTAATGTGAATGTAAGTGTGACTACACACAGTGCGGAGGGTTAGTGAATACTAAGGACAACGAGGAGGCATCTCAAGCTACAGTATATCTCCAGCTCAACTCGTCATTTTCATCAAAGGTTATGTTTCTTTTTTTCTGGCAGTGAGTCACCCACTCCTGGTCTGGCAGTGACATTAGATTAGAGCTACTGCTGCTGCTGTCACGTCTACTCCCGCTCCTCCACCCTCTGGCGTTCGACGTCAACGGTAACCACCGGTCCTGGGTTCCATCATTACGCACACCTGCCATCAATCATTACACACACCTGCACGTCATCATGAGGCACACCTGGACTCCATTACCTCACTTATTATCTCCCCTATATCTGGCACTCTTAGGTTCCTTCCCCAGTCAGTATTGTGTATGTGTTTCATGTCTATACGCGACTTGTGTTTGTTATGTTGTTCGATGGTCCGTTTATTATTAGACTCCCAGCGTATACGTTACAATAAGACAGACACTCACAATGACTCATAGTACTGCACTATGTAGGGATCGGGATGCAGCCCCAGACACAGGCTAGCTCTAGGGGTTCATTGGGGAAATGAGGGAGCCCTTCATCCTGTATAGCCAGTTTCCTGCCCCTCAGCCTCCCTGTAAAGACTCTGACTAGGTGTCCGAACTAAAACTCTTGGCAACACTCTTGGCCTCCAATGCCCTCTGAGTGTGTACACAACAATATAATCCTGTTGATGTAATGCAAGGAGGTACCGTGAGGCATGAACCTAATACACACAATACACAGTACAGAATGGAATAAAATAGCTCCCCAAACGTGCGTGTGGGTAGGCAGGCACATAGATTGGAACTAGTGGATATATAGAGGCTTAAATATCCTGACCTAGTGAGATATACAGTGTATTCTGAAAGTATTCAGACCACGTGACTTTTTCCAAATGTTGTTACATTACAGCCTTATTCTAAAATGTATTAAATTATTTTTTCCCCCTCATCAATCTATACACAATCAGTGGTGTAAAGTAGTGAAGTATCTGTATGGGGTATCTGTATGTACTTTACTATTTATATTCATGGCAACTTTAACTTCACTACATTCCTAATGAAAATAATGTACTTTTTACTCCATACATTTTCCCTGACACCCAAAAGTACTTGTTACATTTTGACAGGAAAATGGTCCAATTCACACACTTATCAAGAGAATTCATGCAGATTCTCTGGTCATCCCTACTGCCTCTGATCTGGCGGACCCACTAAACACAAATGCTTCGTTTGTAAATTATGTCTGCTTGTTGGAGTGCTCCTGGCTATCCGTAAAAAAAAAAGAAAGAAAATTGTGCCGTCTGGTTTCCTTAATATAAGGAAGTTAAAATGATTTATACTTTTAGTTTTACTATTGATACTTAAGTATTTAAAACCAAACACTTTTAGACATTTACTCAAGTAGTACTTGACTGGGTGACTTTCACTTTTACTTGAGTAATTTTCTACTAAGGTATCTTTACTTTGACTTAAATATGACAATTGAGTACATTTTCCACCACTGCACACAATACCCCAACTGTGGGACCTTATATAGACAGGCAAATACCTGTCTATATAAGGTCCCATAGTTGACAGTGCATGTCAGAGCAAAAACCAAGCCACGAGGTCAAAGGAATTGTCCGTAGAGCTCCGAGACAGGATTGTGTTAACCTCTTGAGCTTATGGCTGAATACTGCCCCCTTTGGAGGAAGTGCGTGCCCATAGTAAACTGAAAATATTTTTTCCAAAATTGCTAATATATGCATATAATAATAATTATTGAATAGAAAACACTCTAAAGTTTCTAAAACCGTTTAAATTATGTCTGTATGTAAAGCAGAACTCTCAGGGCAGCCTTTCTCCCAAACTCTCTCTTGTCAAGAGAAAAGTTGGGTCAACTTTGACGTCATCGCCCCCACCCTTCCCAGGCAGCTACCGATCTGGGAACAGTATGTATTTGTTCAGAGCGATGTCTGCTTTCAATTGGCACGTTCATTGTTTGAATTTCGCGCTCCCTCATCCTTTGGCGGGCGAAAATGCCCGGTTCACTCTCACATACATGCACTCTATTGCGCACGGCCGATTTGGAGAACGTTCTTTTCCAATAGACACCAGTTGAAGCCGGTTCGTTTGTTTGCGATTATCATTGTTTTACATGATAAAAACATCATTTTGCTCGATTCTGCACTTAGTTTGACCAGTTTAGTCGACATATAATATGTCATTTTGAAGTTTGATGCGCAAGAGTGCGGGACCAGAAGGAGCAGAAGTTATTTTGGGTGCATTTCAGCTGAAGCTGTTAGCATATGCTAATACAAAGACGCACAACTTGAAACCAAACGATGTATTGGGTAAGTATGACTCCTTCTACGTCTTCTGATCGAAGAACATCAAAGGTAAGGGAATATTTATGTGGTTATTTTGGGTTTCTGTGGACTCCAAACGTAGAGGAGACACTGCTAATATCTGAGCGCCGACTCATAGCATAGACTAGTGAACGAATTCTGTAACGTTAAAAATAAATGTAACACAGCGGTTGTATTAAGAAGAAGTGTATCTTTGTAACTATATGTAGAACATGTATATTTAGTCATGTTTATTGCTTGTTATCTGACGTTATCTGTCGGAGCTATCATAATTTCTCCGGACATTTTGAGTAGCATTTTTTGAAATGTCGTCATTGTAAACAGAGATTTATGGATATTAATGGCATATTATTGAAAAAATAAATGTACTGTGTAACATGTAATATTACTGTCATCTGATGAAGATTTTCAAAAGGTTAGTGAATTATTTATTTTTTAATCCTACTTTTAAATTTTATATTTTCTGGGACAAAATGGCCGCCGCTTGCCTTTTGTTTCGGTGGTGGTCTAATATAAATGTGTGCTATGTTTTCGCCGTAAAACATTTTAGAAATCTGACTTGCTGGGTAGATGAACAAGGTGTTTATCTTTCATTTGAGCTATTGGACTTGTGTAGGTGTGGAGGTTAAATATGTCTAAGAATATTTTTCGCATTTTGCGTTATGCTAATGAGCTTGAGCCGTAGTCACGATCCCGGATCCGGGATGGGTAGCATCAAGAGAAGGCACAGATCTGGGGAAGGGTACCAAAACTTTTCTGCAGCATTGAAGGTCCCCAAGAACAGAGTGGTCTCCCTCATTCTTAAATGGAAGAAGTTTGGAACCACCAAGACCGCTGTGCAAACTGAGCAATCGGAGGAGAAGGGCCTTCGTCAGCGAGGTGACCAGCACCCGATGATCACTCTGACAGAACTCCAGTTCCTCTGTGGAGACGGGAGAACCTTCCAGAAGAACAACCATTTCCGCAGCACTCCACCAATCAGGACTTAATGGTAGAGTGGCCAGACGGAAGCCAGTCCTCAGTAAAAATGCACATGACAGCCCGCTTGGAGTTTGCCCCAAGGTCACCTAAAGGACTCTCAGACCATGAGAAACAAGATTCTCTGGTCTGATGAAACCACGATTGAACAGCGTTCGTTGTTTGAATTAACGTCTTTGTTGTTGTAATATTTGTAATATTGCAAACGAACATGGCAGTTTCACTACTATGGATTGCAGCTTTAAGGTTGCCAGTACATTTCATTGAAAGGGCTTGTCAACACCAAACCCACTGGGTACAGACGTCAGTTCAACATTTAGTTTTTATTTACATTTGGTTGAGTTGTCAACTAATGTGAATTCAACAAAAAAAGGTCACCATGTCATTGGATTTAGGTTAAAAGTTGGGTTTTGCAAATCCAGTCAGTTTTCCACGTTGATTCAACCTGTTAGCTTCGATCACTATCTCTGACACCCACCTGATCATACCACTCACTATTCTGGGATGGAGAAAAACAAGGACGAGGTCAATATTACTGTTAAATTAGATCCTGATTTATTTCTGTTATATCAGCCAAAACCTTTTTTCAATTAACCCAGCCATGAGATTTATAATGGGGAAGGGCAATTTATGCAGTAAACTTACTGAGTTAAAGGCTGTTTGGAATGCATAAGAAGTGAGTGACATTCATGTATAAGTGCTCTATTGATGACATGGAGGGGAATGGGACATTAGTAGATCATAGGGCTGGCTGCTGTGTCTTGTGCACTTAATCTAAGGACTTTTGCCCCATCTCTCTGTCCCTTTCACATCACTCAGTATTAGAGTCAATGCCAGGGCCACAGAAAGCCAAATTGGCCGCCCAGTGGCATTGAGTTTGAGACCTAGTGAAATTAAAGCATCATAATGGTGAAAATGATCAAATCCTCAACATTCAGCTATAACCTCATTGGTCAGTATTTACTTAAACTACCAATACTACCAACTACTGCAGTGGGGTAATAGTGTGAGATGTAGCCTACACTGCTACATCCTATATCCACCACACCAATCATAGCAGAGAATCAACTTAGTGTGTGTAGTAGAGAGCAGCTCTACAACATCCGTAGAGTACGACCCTACCTCACACAGGAAGCGGGGCAGGTCCTAATCCAGGCATTTGTCCTCTCCTGTCTGGACAACTGCAACTCACTGTTGGCTGGGCTACCCGCTTGTGCAATCAAACCCATGCAACTTATCCAGAACGCTGCAGCCCGCCTGGTTTTCAACCTTCCCATGCTCTCTCATGTCACCCCGCTCCTCCACACCCTCCACTGGCTTCATGTTGGAGCTCACATCCACTACAAGACCATGGTGCTTACCTACGGAACAGCAAGAGGAACTGCCCCTCCCTACCTTTAGGTTATGCTCAAACCCTACACCCCAGCCCGAACACTCCGTTCTGCCACCTCTGGTCTCTTGGCCCTCCCACGCCTACGGAAGGGCAGCTCACGCTCAGCCCACTCCGAGCTTTTCTCTGTCCTGGCACCCCAATGGTGGAGCCAGCTTCCCCATGAAGCTAGGACAGTAGAGTCCTTGTCCATTTTCCTTTAACATCTGAAACTCTACCTTCAAACAGTATCTTAAATCATCCTCCTACCTGCACCACTTGCACTTAACCCCCCACCCCCCCCCTTCTAGCTCTGACCCTACTGATGATAGATCCATTATTTGGGAAAATATACTTTCTATGCCTGTGATGTGGTTGTCCCACCTAGGTATGCAGAACCCTCCTCTAGCTGCTCAGTCTGCATTTCAGGTACCCCAGCAAAACACACACTCAGGGGGTAGAAGATGCCCTTAGGCACAGATCACAGCACAGTTTCCTCCCTAAATCATCACCTTAGATTAAGGAGGCTCTCACCGTGCAGTCCTCTATGGACTGTGTTAAGGCAGGCAGATGCTAACTCAATGGGATCGTCCACAAATCTACACAGGATGCGGGAAGGCTGTCTACAGCATCGATCAGAATACCAATGAGCTTCTATCTCAAATTTCACAACACCCAAACAACACACACACAGACATACATGTGTCATTCAAAATCTGAACTCATCATGAGGGGTCACAGTGGATAGCGGGTCTGCGTACCCACATCCATATCCACAAATGCAGTCAGCCTTTTGGAGGGCTGTCATGCAAAATAGTGTCCACCGGCCAAAATAGTGTCCACCGGCCAAAATAGTGTCCACCGGCCAAAATAGTGTCCACCGGCCAAAATAGTGTCCACCGGCCAAAATAGTGTCCACTGGCCAAAATAGTGTCCACCGGCCAAAATAGTGTCCACAGGCCAAAATAGTGTCCACCGGCCAAATAGTGTCCACCGGCCAAATAGTGTCCACCGGCCAAATACTGTCCCCCTCTACGTCACAATGGGATTCGATGAGTTCTAGCTTCGGTTGCTAGGGCTGTTTCTAGAACTTGCAATATTCTGACCGGATTACGTAATGTACCAAAGCGTCCGTTGCTATGCTAGTTGCCTGGCTCTATTTTACCTCGCAGCGGTCGCGAAGGAAGGAGGTTGCGGGAAGTTCTATTTCACCGCATAAACGTTCGCTATTACCTCCGCTCTTCAAGGAAGGTGTTTTTGACCGTGACAACCTGCTGAATACCTACTGCTTCAGAGGACCGAAAAGAGAACACTTTCTTTACCATGTATTTGTTTTAAGTACATATTGTTCAATAGGAATAAATAACTGTTTTTATAGATTGATGTTGGTAACTACTGTAACATTACTTATATACCTCAGCCTGCCTAGTCAGCTAGCCATCTAGCTAGACAGTTTTATTTAGCTAACGTTAGCTAGCAAGCAAGCTACTGTAACTTAAATGTTTTATTTTATTTTGAACACAACAAATACAAAAAAGGCAGAAATATACAAACATGAGTACATAAACCTAACAGCCTGTTAAATACTTTTATGGTGCGTATTGCTTTTTACATTTTACTGATAATTTCAAAATAATATTTCAATTCTATCTTAAATAATGTGAAAAGGGGTTTGTTCTCTGCCCACATTTTATGGATAAAGAATCTTCTATGAAAGATAAACAAATGAACAATGAAAGTTAAATCAGGGTCCATATCATTTGGATCAAAATAAAACACAATATCACAATATCACAATATCACAACCACATATTACACATTTGTTATCAGTAGCTATTTTAAATCTGTGTATAATAAAGGACTTTACAGGGTAGATTCTACAAATGAGTTTGTATGATACTTCTTTCACCTTCAATACAATATTTACCAGACAAACAAGGAAACGTTGTTCCAGTTCACTTGTCCTAGGGCTACATTCCAGTACATTTTAGCAGAGGGAATAGTAACATATTGACATTTCCCTTATATAGATGTTATTATATTTATAGTTCAAAATGTAAATTCCTTCTAATTATATTGAGGCTACAAAATCATCAACAGTTGCACTTGGACTATTGTTATATTCTCCTAAAAGAAGAATAGCACCTTTTAGGGACAGCTCTAACAACAATTTGATACTCCTCAGGAGTGAATGTAACATTGTGTGTTCTCATACATTCTGGATGATCATACAGTTGTCCATCATTATTCAATAATTGTTTAGCCCAAATAATGTTGTTGTCAAACCAGTTCTGGAAAAATAAAGACTTGTTTTTGTATTTTATGTCTTTAGATTCTATACCTATGTGGGGACAAATTGTGCTTGTACATGAGGTTCCAAGTTAGAAGTACTTGTTTATGAACGTTTGCAAGCTTAATAGGGATTTGACCCATATCAAAGTTGCATTTGAGTAGGAGTTCTAGACCACCAATCTGTTGGAATATTAAATTAGGGATAATATTCCAAATGCAATATTTCTTCAATAGTTTTGTATCCATTTAATCTAAAATATTATATTAGAGGTTTTACAATCTAGACCGTTCAACCCTCCCTCACCTTGGGTGCTACATATTACCGCTTTTCTTAAATAATGAGGTTTATTCCTCCATATGAAGTTAAATAGTTTAGTATCAACCGTTTTAGTTACTGACAGAGGAACATCCAAGGCAAGGGAGGTGTAAACTAATCTGGACAGATCTTCAGATCTTGACAATAGTACACGTCCAGATAAAGAAAGATCTCTTAATAACCAGGAGTTTAATCTCTTTCAAATTTTCTCTACAATAGGAGAGAAATTTAAGTTGGCCCTTTCTTTCTGATCTTTGCTAACTTTAATACCAAGAAATGCGATCATATTTTTTACAGGGATATTACATACTGAGTTTAAGTCACATCTCTTCAACGCAAATAATTCACATTTCCTAATATTCAGAGATGAACCTGATACACGTGAGAAGGCATTAATACACTCAATAGCTTTCCTAGCTTTCCTTCCTAAAACAAATGGTGGTGTCGTCAGCCATTTTCGCTCTTTGTCTTGTATCTGAATACCCCTAAAACTATTCTTATTTATATGAAGTGCCATAACTTGTGTGACCAATAAAAATAAGAAAGGAGAAATTGGGCATCCTTGTGGAATCTCTGAAATTCCATGGGATAATTTAACAGAGCTGTTACTGTTATTGTAAAGTGTCTTAATTACACTTTGAAAATATTGACCAAAACCAAAAAAATCGAAGAGTCTCAAAAACGGTATCAAATGCCTTGTAAAAGTCTACAAATAAAATGAAGCTATCTTCCATAATGTGCTCATTGTAGTCTAAAGTCTAATACTAGTAGAATATAATTACATATGTGTCTGCCCTTCATATGTCTTTCTGCAAAGATGGATGCAAGTAGCAGAAATGAGGCCTTGTGTCATAGAAACAGGCAGGACCCCTAAATCAATTGCCTCCTTAAAAACATGAAATATAAATTCAATAATATCCTCCTGAAGGTATTTATAGAATTCACTAATAATGCCATCATTCCCTGGATATGTGTTCTCTTTAACTTGCTGATACATTTTTTTTATTTCATTAAATGTAAATAATTTCATGGAAGTCTTCATCTATGACTTTTGCATAGTCTTTGACTGAGTCTAGAAAGGCAGATATGTAGGACAGGCATTACTGGTATAAAGGTTACCATAGAATTCTGAAACATATTTTTAAATATCTTTGGGGTTTTCATTTTCCTTGCCATTTATATTAAGCTTATGAATAGATGTACATTTAATTTGTATTTTTTTTCCACCTTCCTCCAACCATCTCCTTCTTGATCTTACAAATGCCCCTTTTGCTCTCTCTTCATACATTGGCTCCATTTGTAGTTGTAAAGAGAATAACTGAATCTTTCCTTCTTCATCAAGGTCCTCCATAGAGATTAGAGAAAGTATTTCCTTAACAAGTTTATCTTCCCTCAATCTTTTAAGTTCAGCCATTTCTTTACCTCTCTTCATGGCCGTTTATCTTATTTCATACTTCATTAATTCCCAATATTTCCCATAAGAATTAAATAGTTGGGCTTTCCTCCAATTGTCTTGTATAATATCTTTGTCATCCATCTATATGAATGCTCAGTGTTTGAGATCAATTGACACCCTTTACCACGGCACTGAGATTGATTTGAAACTGAAAAACTCTTACGCACCACTGCACTTTGTATAGGGTTGGCTGGCCTTCAAGTAATTCGTAGGCTCAGTCACTGGTATACTTTTATTTACAAAGCCATTTTAGGTTTACTACCTTTTTATTTGGGCATTTTTATTGTTCAGAAATGTGGTGGGTACTCTCCTCGTTCGCTGGACTTTATCCTGCTAACTGTTCCAAATGTCCGAACTGAATTTGGTAAAAGGGCTTTTAAAGTACTCTGCACCATCGTCTTGGAACACCTTACAAAATACTTTTAAACTGGAAGAACGTTTTTACATTTGCTGTTTTTGATTTTGTTATACTCTTGTGAATTCTATGGTTTTTACTAGATTACTTGTAGTTTTTCATGTTGTTTGTCTGTAATTTTTGTAATGACTTGGTGCTGCCTATCTTGGCCAGGACGCTCTTGAAAAAGAGATTTTAAATCTCAATGAGCCCTTCCTGGTTAAATAAAAGTTTCATAATAAAATATTGAAATGATCATCTTCCAACAGTCTACTATTGAGTTTCCAATCACTCCGATTCAGTTCATATAACTTCATATCCATTAATATTTAAAGATAAGCTACTGTAACTGTTATTGCCGCTTTCTGTTTGTATGTAGCTTGCACTTCAATGGCATTCCTCGAGGAGATTTTCTTTTATCTTTCCAACCAGGCAAAGTACTATGAAGACACCACTGATCTCGACAAGAGGCACAACATTCAGAGAAATTCACAATTCAAGGTAACGTCAAGCAGTTAACTTCAATTAGATGGGACAGATTTAGCTATGCACAACCACTTTTCAACAACCATTTTCCATCTAACGTACAGTAGGCTAGTTGCTAACTATACATATAGTTCAGTGGAGTGTTGCTGACGGGAGGACGGCTCATAATAATGTCTGGAATGGAGTAAATGGAATGGTATCAAACACGTGGTTGATACCATTCAATTGACTCCATTCCAGCCATTATTATGAGCCGTCTTCTCCTCAGCAGCGTCCACTGATATAGTTATATGTCTGTCATATTGAGGTGTCTAGCTATACGTTAAACCTGATCAATTAAATGGATAGCTGTAAACTACAGTAGGTGTTTTTGCTAGACACACACAGAGAGGGGGGGAGAAAATGAGAAAGGATGAACGTGAGAGAGGGGGAGAGAGGTGGGAAGAGAGTGTAAGACAGACAGAGAGAGAGAGATGGAAAGAAAAAAACAGAGAGAAACACAGCAGTGCAAATATTATTAGACTTGAGTATTTCAACAACTCTTCTCTTCCAACTTGTTAGGCAATCATATCTACCTACGGGGGAAGGATGGCCAGCCACACAGGAGGGTGATTTTTACTAAGGAGGAGAAGGAGGCCGTGCTGACTGAGATGAATGCTGGCCATTTTGAAATGAAGCCTACGCTTCTTCTGATGGGGAATTGTCAAAGTGGACAGCTGGGCAAGTGAAATAACCTTTTGTTTATCAATCACATTCTATTATATCTGAAAATATAATGATTTCAATTAATGTCATATCAGAGAGCACACAATGTTTCAATTTGTCACTTTTTGCTTAAAGGTCATTACACCCACGGTTCTCCTGAGGTCATCTTGAGTGACCGAGATCATGAACGCTGGTACAAGGTACGGATGTTACAGGTTATATTCTGTCAGCAATGGTTTGTTTTATTTATTTTTTACAATTTGTTTTTCTATGGTACATAATCAGACATATTTCAATATCTAACGTTGTCAATAGATATCGCTTTCTTTCCCCCCAACCAGACCCCTCAAGACTGCCATGGGCAAGTCCCTTGATTGGTACCAGGAAGGGTGGGAGAACAACCGGAAGGTAATTCTCTTTGCACACAACAGCAGCATCCAGGCCTCCACCGAGTACGGACGGTAGTCGCAACTGTTGACTGAGGTAAACAATGCAAATGTATATACAATTATTGCATATACAGTGAGCGGAAAAAAGTATTTGATCCCCTGCTGATTTTGTACATTTGGCCACTGACAAAGAAATGATCAGTCTATAACTTTAATGGTAGGTTTATTTGAACAGTGAGAGACAGAATAACAACAAAAAAATCCAGAAAAACACATGTCAAAAATGTTATAAATTGATTTGCATTTTAATGAGGGAAATAAGTATTTGACCCCTCTGCAAAACATGACTTAGTACTTGGTGGCAAAACCCTTGTTGGAAATCACAGAGGTTAGACGTTTCTTGTGGTTGGCCAGCAGGTTTGCACACATCTCAGGACGGATTTTGTCCCACTCCTCTTTGCAGATCTTCTCCAAGTCATTAAGATTTCGAGGCTGGCGTTTGGCAACTCGAACCTTTCAGCTCCCTCCACAGATTTTCTATGGGATTGAGGTCTGGAGTCTGGCTAGGCCACTCCAGGTCCTTAATGTGCTTCTTCTTGAGCCACTCCTTTGTTGCCTTGGCCGTGTGTTTTGGGTCATTGTCATGCTGGAATACCCATCCACGACCCATTTTCAATGCCCTGGGTGAGGAAAGGAGGTTATCACCCAAGATTTGACGGTACATGGCCCCGTCCATCGTCCCTTTGATGCGGTGAAGTTGTCCTGTCCCCAGAAAAACAACACCAAAGCATAATGTTTCCACCTCCATGTTTGACGGTGGGGATGGTGTTCTTGGGGCCATAGGCAGCATTCCTCCTCCTCCAAACACGGCGAGTTGAATTGATGCCAAAGAGCTCCATTTTGGTCTCATCTGACCACAACACTTTCACCCAGTTGTCCTCTGAATCATTCAGATGTTCATTGGCAAACCTCAGATGGGCATGTATATATGCTTTCTTGAGCAGGGTGACCTTGCGGGCGCTGCAGGATTTCAGTCCTTCACGGTGTAGTGTGTTACCAATTGTTTTCTTGGTGACTATGATCCCAGCAGCCTTGAGATCATTGACAAGATCCTCCCGTGTAGTTCTGGGCTGATTCCTCACCGTTCTCATGATAATTGGAACTCCAAGAGGTGAGATCTTGCATGGAGCCCCAGGCCGAGGGAGATTGACAGTTCTTTTGTGTTTCTTCCATTTGCGAATAATCGCACCAACTGTTGTCACCTTCTCACCAAGCTGCTTGGTGATGGTCTTGTAGCCCATTCCAGCCTTGTGTAGGTCTACAATCTTGTCCCTGACATCCTTGGAGAGCTCTTTGGTCTTGGCCATGGTGGAGAGTTTGGAATCAAATTGATTGATTGCTTCTGTGGACAGGTATCTTTTATACAGGTAACAAACTGAGATTAGGAGCACTCCCTTTAAAAGTGTGCTCCTAATCTCAGCTCGTTACCTGTATAAAAGACACCTGGGAGCCAGAAATCTTTCTGATTGAGAGGGGGTCAAATACTTATTTCCCTCATTAAAATGCAATTCAATTTCTAACATTTTTGACATGCGTTTTTCTGGATTTTTGTTGTTGTTGTTCTGTCTCTCACTGTTCAAATAAACCTACCATTAAAATTATAGACTGATCATTTCTTTGTCAGTGGGCAAACGTACAAAATCAGCAGGGGATCAAATGTTTTTTTCCCTCACTGTACTGTAGTCTTTCAAAGTTGTGATCGACTTAGTGTTGTTTATCTATTGTTATTTTTGTATAAGTACTTTCAGATCACTGAAACCCCACCTGATGTGGTGGAAGTTGTCGAACCAGATGAAAATGCCTTTCAGGCACGGACTGAGAAGGATTGAGGTTTTTGACCAGTTAAAATGATTGCCCGCTGTTAATTTATTTTATAACACTGCACTAATCCATCAAATTTTCTCACAATAAAATGTAACCTGTGAGTTTGTTTGTTTACGTCTCTGTCTCCTACCCTGTTCCCTTTAACTCTGCTCCTGTTCTCCGGGACCTAGGGGTTCTGCCCAACACCCAGACCTGGATCCACCTGATGTCCTCCATTCCCAACCACCCTCCAACTTTTCATTACATCATCTACAGCTACTGTTGTTGTCATGATGTCATTATCTGCTAAGAAAGTTTTCTTGCTCTGTCATACTGGGCACATAATACGTGAGATACACAGATGAACTAAAAACACTAGCACTGCAAACACTCAGAACAAAGAGAGCAGCAGTGCCTGGACTTTGCAGTCTCCCTCTTCACGTCCCCCTTCTGAGACTGGCTGCCTGTTGACAACAAGTGACAGGCAGAATTCCACACACCAGAATTCCGTATTTTAATCTATGATTGCCATGTGAGTGCACAAAAAAAATCTGTGAAAATAAATGATTGGCACAACTGCACCAAAAACGATCAACGTTTACGTAATCAAATCTTAAATATTGCAGTTTGGTTTTCACAGCTGTTTCACATGGTGTTCATTATTGTAAGGTATCCTTTGATGGTATTTATTTTGTCCACATGATTAATTGTTGTATCCTAGTACCTTCAATGGATACATATTTGAGCCAAGCTAGATAGAAAAAAAGATCACAATAGAGGACTACTGAAGTGATATTATTTCAGTGTAGACAAGAGCAGGTTAAACTGAAAACATGACAGCCAGACAAGCCAGTGTGTGCATCAAATGGATTTGCATATGAATGGAGTGGAAATTAGCTGACTTCGTGATCTGTAAGGTAAGTAACTTTAATGTGTCAAGCAGATTACACGTTTTCTTTGCCATTTCAGAAACGTAGCAATGTTTAAGACATGGCCTTCATGTTGTAATGTTAACAAGGTACCAACAAGTAGTTTGAATGAATGTTTTCATTTTATTAGCTAAACAAAACTTGTTTAAACAGCGAAATTCTTGCAGAAATCAGCCTTGTTAGAACAACACAGGGCGAGGCCCACGTGCAGACACAGGAGGCAGATGGTTCGAGTCTGATATTTATTAAAATACAAGAGGCAGGCAATAGGCAGGTCGAGGACAGACAGAAGTTCATTAACCAGGTCAGAGTCCGAAAGGTACAGGGGGGCAGGCAGGCTCGAGGTCTGGGCAGGCTGTATGGTCCGGGCGGGCTGTATGGTCAGGGCGGGCTGTATGGTCCGGGCGGGCTGTATGGTCCGGGCGGGCTGTATGGTCCGGGCGGGCTGTATGGTCCGGGCGGGCTGTATGGTCCGGGCGGGCTGTATGGTCCGGGCGGGCTGTATGGTCAGGGCGGGCTGTATGGTCAGGGCGGGCTGTATGGTCAGGGCGGGTTTATGGTCAGGGCGGGCTGTATGGTCAGGGCGGGCTGTATGGTCAGGGCAGGCTGTATGGTCAGGGCAGGCTGTATGGTCAGGGCAGGCTGTATGGTCAGGGCAGGCTGTATGGTCAGGGCAGGCAGAACAGGGTCGGAAACGGAAGGGGTAGAAAACAGACTTGGAAAAACACGCTGGCAGGTTTGACAAGACAAGACAAACTGGCAACAGACAAACATAGCAATGATGAAAATGTAATTTTGGCTGTAACGATCTCCAAAATTCTAATTCTAAGGTCATCATACCATTGATATAGCAACGGAAGCTAATAGTTTATCGAATCCCATTGTGACCTAGAGGGGGACACTATTTGGCTAGGGGACATTATTTAGCATGACTAAGTGACATTTTGTTGCGAACAGAACATTTTAGTGGCCCCCCCTCTTGACAACGCAGAGAGAAGAATAGGTAATTTCCTGCAATTCTACACATTTTCCCATGAGACAGTTTTAAAGCAAGTTTGTTGCAATCAATTATTATATATTTATTTGTACCCCTTTTTCTTCCCAATTTCGTGATATCTAATTGGTAGTTATAGTCTTGTCCCATCGCTGCAACTCCTGTATGGACTCGGGAGAGGTGAAGGTCGAGAGCCATGCGTCCTCCGAAACATGATCCTGCCAAGCCGCACTGCTTCTTGACACGCTGCTCGCTTAACCCGGAAGCCAGCCGCACCAATGTGTTGGAGGAAACACCGCACAACTGGTGACTGTGTCAGTGTGCATGCGCCCGGCCCGCCACAGGAGTCGCTAGAGCGCGATGGGAGAAGGACATCCCGGACGGCCAAACCCTACCCTAACCCGGACAATGCTGGGCCAATTGTGCGCCGCCTCATGGGTCTCCCGGTCGCGACACAGCCCAGGATGGGAGATGTTTTGGGAGATGTTTCGTATTGCGTCAGACAACAACATTGACGAATACGCTGATTCGGTGTGCGAGTTCATTAGAACGTGCGTTGAAGATGTCGTTCCCATAGCAACGATTAAAACATTCCCTAACCAGAAACCGTGGATTGATGGCAGCATTCGTGTGAAACTGAAGGCGCGAACCACTGCTTTTAATCAGGGCAAGGTGTCTGGTAACATGACTGAATACAAACAGTGCAGCTATTCCCTCCGCAAGGCTATCAAACAAGCTAAGCGCCAGTACAGAGACAAAGTAGAATCTCAATTCAACGGCTCAGACACAAGAGGCATGTGGCAGGGTCTACAGTCAATCACAGACTACAGGAAGAAACCCAGCCCAGTCACGGACCAGGATGTCTTGCTCCCAGGCAGACTAAATAACTTTTGCCCGCTTTGAGAACAATACAGTGCCACTGACACGGCCTGCAACGAAAACATGCGGTCTCTCCTTCACTGCAGCCGAAGTGAGTAAGACATTTAAACGTGTTAACCCTCGCAAGGCTGCATCCCCAGCCGCGCCCTCAGAGCATGCGCAGACCAGCTGGCCGGTGTGTTTACGGACATATTCAATCAATCCCTATACCAGTCTGCTGTTCCCACATGCTTCAAGAGGGCCACCATTGTTCCTGTTCCCAAGAAAGCTAAGGTAACTGAGCTAAACGACTAGCACTCACATCCGTCATCATGAAGTGCTTTGAGAGACTAGTCAAGGACCATATCACCTCCACCCTACCTGACACCCTAGACCCACTCCAATTTGCTTACCGCCCAAATAGGTCCACAGACGATGCAATCTCAACCACACTGCACACTGCCCTAACCCATCTGGACAAGAGGAATACCTATGTGAGAATGCTGTTCATCGACTACAGCTCGGCATTCAACACCATAGTACCCTCCAAGCTCGTCATCAAGCTCGAGACCCTGGGTCTCGACCCCGCCCTGTGCAACTGGGTACTGGACTTCCTGACGGGCCGCCCCAGGTGGTGAGGGTAGGCAACAACATCTCCTCCCCGCTGATCCTCAACACTGGGGCCCCACAATGGTGCGTTCTGAGCCCTCTCCTGTACTCCCTGTTCACCCACGACTGCGTGGCCACGCACGCCTCCAACTCAATCATCAAGTTTGCGGACGACACAACAGTGGTAGGCTTGATTACCAACAACGACGAGACGGCCTACAGGGAGGAGGTGAGGGCCCTCGGAGTGTGGTGTCAGGAAAATAACCTCACACTCAACGTCAACAAAACTAAGGAGATGATTGTGGACTTCAGGAAACAGCAGAGGGAACACCCCCATCCACATCGATGGAACAGTAGTGGAGAGGGTAGCAAGTTTTAAGTTCCTCGGCATACACATCACAGACAAACTGAATTGGTCCACTCACACAGACAGCATCGTGAGGAAGGCGCAGCAGCGCCTCTTCATCCTCAGGAGGCTGAAGAAATTCGGCTTGTCACCAAAAGCACTCACAAACTTCTACAGATGCACAATCGAGAGCATCCTGGCGGGCTGTATCAACGCCTGGTATGGCAACTGCACCGCCCTCAACCGTAAGGCTCTCCAGAGGGTAGTGAGGTCTGCACAACGCATCACCGGGGGCAAACTACCTGCCCTCCAGGACACCTACACCACCCGATGCTACAGGAAGGCCATAAAGATCATCAAGGACATCAACCACCCGAGCCACTGCCTGTTCACCCCGCTGTCATCCAGAAGGCGAGGTCAGTACAGGTGCATCAAAGCTGGGACCGAGAGACTGAAAAACAGCTTCTATCTCAAGGCCATCAGACAGCCACCACTAACATTGAGTGGCTACTGCCAACACACTGTCAATGACACTGACTCTACTCCAGCCACTTTAATAATGGGAATTGATGGGAAATGATGTAAATATATCACTAGCCACTTTAAACAATGCTACCTTATATAATGTTACTTACCCTACATTATTCATCTCATATGCATACGTAGATACTGTACTCTATATCATCGACTGCATCCTTATGTAATACATGTATCACTAGCCACTTTAACTATGCCACTTGGTTTACATACTCATCTCATATGTATATACTGTACTCGATATCATCTACTGTATCTTGCCTATGCTGCTCTGTACCATCACTCATTCATATATCCTTATGTACATATTCTTTATCCCCTTACACTGTGTATAAGACAGTAGTTTTTTGGAATTGTTAGTTAGATTACTTGTTCGTTATTACTGCATTGTCGGAACTAGAAGCACAAGCATTTCGCTACACTCGCATTAACATCTGCTAACCATGTGTATGTGACAAATAAAATTTGATTTGATTTGATTTGATCGAACCCGGGTCTGTAGTGACGCCTCAAGCACTGCGATGCAGTGGCCTTAGACCACTGCATTACTCGGGAGCCCAAGTTTGCTGCAATTCAACACAATTTGCCAAATGGCAGAAAGAAGATTTTGACATTTTATAAGGGATTGTAAATTATTTATAATGAAGGATACCTGGAGAAAATGGATGGCTCTCACGTCAGTAAAATATATTTTTACAAGGTCCCTCCTGAATGCTTGAAAAATTCATATTTTAATACCACAACAGAGCATGACAACGAATGAACGCATGCTGCAGCACCGGAGAGGTTTTGATTTCTGTACAGACTATTGTTAAAAAATAGAATACTCTATGTTTGGAACAGTACTAAAGATGTCTATCAACTGTAAAAAATGTGCGCAACAGAACCAGTTACAACTGAAGTATCAAGAAAAATACATACACCGCAACCGCATATCATCAGGTAGGCCTATACGCACTTTTATTTCATTCAGGAAACTATCATTTTGTAATTTATTTTATTTTATTCCATGATATTGTTGTTAAATAGATTTGTTGACTGTGATAATGGCATGGGAATATAAGAACATCTGCTAGGCTAAACTAACAAACTAGGTATGCATAGCGCATGATCCTCAAACCAGAATGACCTAACTTGTGTTTCTAAAAGTGAACTCAATGGCTGTTAGACTAATAAGGCATTTTCCATTTCATTATTATTTAATTCTAAGTAATAATTGTTTTCAATTTAATTTTACAAAGCCTAAATGCAAAACGTATAGGCATGTTGTTGATATGTTGTTGAAATGCTGAGCGCTCCTGCCAGCCTGTAGCGTGTCACGATTGCTTCACAATGTATTTCTGAAACGGCAGGCTATAGCCTTGAATTTATAATAATAATAATAATATAGCCTAAATAATTAATTTTCATTCCATCCTAGGCTACCTGGCTTGCTCCTGGCTGATTTAGAGTTAGCATATTGTTTAATAGCCTGTTGAAATGTTGAACGTCAATTGATAGTGACAGAATCACATTAATTCCCAAGCAAAGTAGATTTTGTGTCTCCTTTGCTATAGAAGGCTGAAGAGCAGCCTCTGAATGTTATAGAGACCAACCAAAGATGTCCCATATGCATCGGAGTCACATCTTTCCCTGGCATTTTACAGGTTGTTTCCAGCATAAAGCATTTGCAGACTAAAGTGTTGTTATAAATCATTTTAAATAATCATGTCTATCATCTCAAGATAACAAGTGCTAGGCATATGCTTTTAGCCACTTCCTTTAACAAAAGCCACAATACCGTCACATACCCACCCAATTCGAGAACTGGTTTTAACTTAACACACCAAGCTCTTCACTCACTGACACAGAGACATTTAAGGAGTGCATGGTGAGTGAAGGGATTGGCTGATAGAAGAAATTGGTCTACTATCCATAGATTTTGTCAAACTGGTAGGCCTACCTCATTCTGGAATAGGACGAAATAAACTCCAACACAAAGCCCTCTTGTTGTTAGTAGCCTAAAGTTACATTTAAATGAAGACTGTTTAAATGAAATCAGGACTTCTCGAATTAGCCTACGTTCAGCACCCATACAATGTCCATATCCACAGCTGCCACTTCATTGTAATATAACATACAGTTGAAGTCGGAAGTTTACATCCACTTAGGTTGGAGTCATTAAAGCTCGTTTTTCAACCACTCCACACATTTCTTGTTAACAAACTATTGTTTTGGCAAGTCGGTTAGGACATCTACTTTGTGCATGACAAGTAATTTTTCCAAAAATGGTTTAAAGACCGATTATTTAACTTATAATTCACTGTATCACAATTCCAGTGGGTCAGAAGTTTACATACACTGACTTGACTGTGCCTTTAAGCAGCTTGGAGAATTCCAGAAAATTATGTCATGGGTTTAGAAGCTTCTGATAGGCTTGTTGACATCATTTGAGTCAATTGGAGGTGTATCTGTGGATGTATTTCAAGGCCTACCTTCAAACTCATTGCCTCTTTGCTTGACATCATAGGAAAATCATAAGAAATCAGCCAAGACCTCAGAAAAAAAAGATTGTAGACCTCCACAAGTCTGGTTCATCCTTGAGAGCAATTTCCAAACGCCTGAAGGTACCACGTTCATCTGTACAAACAATAGTACGCAAGTATAAACACCATGGGACCACTCAGCCATCATACTGCTGAGGAAGGAGATGCGTTCTGTCTCCTAGAGATGAACGTACTTTGTGAGAAAAGTGCAAATCAATCCCAGAACAACAGCAAAGGGCCTTGTGAAGATGCTGGAGGAAACATATACAAAAGTATCTATATCCACAGTAAATTGAGTCCTATGTCGACATAACCTGAAAGGGCACTCACCAAGGAAGAGGCCACTGCTCCAAAACCGCCATGAAAAAGCCAGACTACAGTTTGCAACTGCACATGGGTACAAAGATTGTACTTTTTGGAGAAATGTTCTCTAGTCTGATGAAACAAAAATAGAACTGTTTGGCCATAATGACCATCGTTATGTTTGGAGGAAAAAGGGGGACGCTTGCAAGCCGAAGAACACCATCCCAACCGTGAAGCACGGGGGTGGCAGCATCCTGTTGTGGGGGTGCTTTGCTGCAGGAGAGACTGGTGCACTGTTGAAAATTATGTGGATATATTGAAGCAACATCTCAAGACATCAGTCAGGAAGTTAAAGCTTGGTTGCAAATGGGGCTTCCAAATGGACAATGACCCAAAGCATACTTCCAAAGTTGTGGCAAAATGGTTTAAGGATAACAAAGTCAAGGTATTGGAGTGGCCATCATAAAGCCTTGACCTCAATCCTATAGAAAATTGTGGTCAGAACTGAAAAAGCGTGTGCGAGCAAGGAGGCCTACAAACCTGACTCAGTTACACCAACTTATTGTAGGAAGCTTGTGGAAGGCTACCTGAAACGTTTGACCCAAGTGAAACAATTTAAAGTCAATGCTACCAAATACTAATTGAGTGTATGTAAACTTCTGACCCACAGGGAATGTGATGAAAGAAATACAAACTGAAATAAATCATTCTCTCTACTATTATTCTGACAGGATTAAATTGTGAAAAACTGAGTTTAAATGTATTTGGCTATGGTGTATGTAAACTTCCGACTTCAACTGTATGTAAACTCGAATATGGCTTATTGTGATTGGGATAGCCTATCCATTGCAGTGTGTAATGCAGTGTAGCCTAGTTTTGGTCTGGACCTATGGCGGCGCTAGTATCAAACGCCCGTTTGTTTACAATTTTGACATGTTAAAGCCAGCGCTCTGCTATTTTGAAACAGTTGCACAAGGATGGGTAATCTTACATCAGCTCACTTGTGCTCAGATGGGATGGGTGGAAATATCTGAGGTGTGTCCATAAAAACATGATCCAAAGTGCTAATTTCAGGCAGCACTGATAGCACTGATAGGGATATTTAAGACCAACCAAAAGCTGTTTTTTCCACATATTGTTACGTTACAGCCTTATTCTAAAATTGATCAAATTGATTATTTTCCTCATCAATCTACACACTATACCCCGTAATGGCAAAGCGAAAACATGTTTTTATAAATACCTTAATTACATAAGTATTCAGACCCTTTTCTATTAGACTCTAAATTGAGCTCAGGTGCATCCTATTTCCATTGACCATCCTTGAGATGTTTCTACAACTTGATTGGAGTCCACCTGTGGTAAATTCAATTGACTGGAGATGATTTGGAAAGGCACACACCTGTCTATATAAGGTCCCACAGTTGACAGTGCATGTCAGAGCAAAAACCAAGCCATGAGGTCGGCAAAATTGTCCGTAGAGCTCCAAGACTGGATTGTGTGCTTCGGGGCAAGTCTCTGAATGTCCTTGAGTGGCCCAGCCAGAGCCCGGACTTGAACCCAATCGAACATCTCTGGAGAAACCTGAAAATAGCTGTGCAGCGACGCTTCCCATCAATCCTGACAGAGCTTGAGAGGATCTGCAGAGAAGAATGGGAGAAACTGCCCAAATACAGGTGTGCAAAGCTTGAAGCATCATACCCAAGAAGACTCGAGGCTGTTTTCACTGCCAAAGGTGCTTCAACAAAGTACTGAGTAAAGGACCTGAATACTTATGTAAATTTCATTTTTTTTATTTTTAATAAATTTGCGAACATTTCTAAAAAAAAAAACGTTTTTTGCTTTGTTATTATGGGGTATTGTGTGTAGATTGATGAGGATTATTAGTATTTTTTTATCCATATTAGAATAAGGTTTTAATGTAAAACAATGTAGAAAAAGTCAAGGGGTCTGAATACTTTCCTAATGCACTGTACGTATGTATTGTAGGCGGGCCTACAATATTTTAGCCATTCTTTGGAGGTGAGTAAACTCCCCCACACCATGATGTGGCTAAGTGTGTCCATGCCCATCATGAAATGAGAGATGAGAACCTCTGTGAATTTTCCTGTAGCTATTGCTTGTTTCCCGTTTCACATTTTTAAAACATAAATCCCTCCATAGGCTACCCTTACCCTAGGCCTACTATAATGAAAGCTGGTTAAACAGCAATGCGTTGTCTTTTTTTTTATCCTAGCAATTTTATATCATTACATTTTACATGTATTTATTAATTGTTGTTGAAAAAAGTAAGATTGCTCATTTTTCATAGAATTTGAATAAAACCAAACTTATTAGAATGATTAACAATGTCCTGGTATTATGGTGAGAATGTCTGTGGCTCGCATGCAATGCAACTTCTGGAGTAGTGTGAATGCAATCTGTAAGATGGTTCCAATATGTATACAAAACATATTTGGGAGCAGGTATAACGGTGAGTGGACATTCTCCCTTTCTCTTTATATTGGCTCTTTGTCCAGCTACTGTGAAAACTTTGGATGCACATAAAACCCTCCATAGTCTGCGTTGTTTTAATATTATATGCCCACAGGGAGACATTATGGTGCCTGTAAGTAATAAACAAATTAACAAGTCAATAACACAGTAGAAAACAAAGGGGGAGTCTATATACAATGTACAATGTGTGCAAAAGGCATGAGGAGGTAGACGAATAGTTACAATTTTGCAGATTAACACTGGAGTGATATATGATCAGATGGTCATGTACAGGTAGAGATATTGGTGTGCAAAAGAGCAGAAAAGTAAATAAATAAAAACAGTATGGGGATGAGGTAGGTGAAAATGGGTGGGCTATTTACCAATAGACTATGTACAGCTGCAGCGATCGGTTAGCTGCTCAGATAGCTGATGTTTGAAGTTGGTGAGGGAGATAAAAGTCTCCAACTTCAGCGATTTTTGCAATTCGTTCCAGTCACAGGCAGCAGAGTACTGGAACGAAAGGCGGCCAAATGAGGTGTTGGCTTTAGGGATGATCAGTGAGATACACCTGCTGGAGCGCGTGCTACGGATGGGTGTTGCCATCGTGACCAGTGAACTGAGATAAGGCGGAGCTTTACCTAGCATGGACTTGTAGATGACCTGGAGCCAGTGGGTCTGGCGACGAATATGTAGCGAGGGCCAGCCGACTAGAGCATACAAGTCGCAGTGGTGGGTGGTATAAGGTGCTTTAGTGACAAAACGGATGGCACTGTGATATACTGCATCCAGTTTGCTGAGTAGAGTGTTGGAAGCCATTTTGTAGATGACATCGCCGAAGTCGAGGATTGGTAGGATAGTCAGTTTTACTAGGGTAAGCTTGGCGGCGTGAGTGAAGGAGGCTTTGTTGCGGAATAGAAAGCCGACTCTTGATTTGATTTTTGATTGGAGGTGTTTGATATGAGTCTGGAAGGAGAGTTTGCAGTCTAGCCAGACACCTAGGTACTTATAGATGTCCACATATTCAAGGTCGGAACCATCCAGGGTGGTGATGCTAGTCGGGCATGCGGGTGCAGGCAGCGATCGGTTGAAAAGCATGCATTTGGTTTTACTAGCGTTTAAGAGGAGTTGGAGGCCACGGAAGGAGTGTTGTATGGCATTGAAGCTTGTTTGGAGGTTAGATAGCACAGTGTCCAATGACGGGCCGAAAGTATATAGAATGGTGTCGTCTGCGTAGAGGTGGATCAGGGAATCGCCCGCAGCAAGAGCAACATCATTGATATACACAGAGAAAAGAGTCGGCCCGAGAATTGAACCCTGTGGTACCCCCATAGAGACTGCCAGAGGACCGGACAGCATGCCCTCCGATTTGACACACTGAACTCTGTCTGCAAAGTAATTGGTGAACCAGGCAAGGCAGTCATCCGAAAAACCGAGGCTACTGAGTCTGCCGATGAGAATATGGTGATTGACAGAGTCGAAAGCCTTGGCAAGGTCGATGAAGACGGCTGCACAGTACTGTCTTTTATCGATGGCGGTTATGATATCGTTTAGTACCTTGAGTGTGGCTGAGGTGCACCCGTGACCGGCTCGGAAGCCAGATTGCACAGCGGAGAAGGTACGGTGGGATTCGAGATGGTCAGTGACCTGTTTGTTGACTTGGCTTTCGAAGACCTTAGATAGGCAGGGCAGGATGGATATAGGTCTGTAACAGTTTGGGTCCAGGGTGTCTCCCCCTTTGAAGAGGGGGATGACTGCGGCAGCTTTCCAATCCTTGGGGATCTCAGACGATATGAAAGAGAGGTTGAACAGGCTGGTAATAGGGGTTGCGACAATGGCGGCGGATAGTTTCAGAAATAGGGGGTCCAGATTGTCAAGCCCAGCTGATTTGTACGGGTCCAGGTTTTGCAGCTCTTTCAGAACATCTGCTATCTGGATTTGGGTAAAGGAGAACTTGGAGAGGCTTGGGCGAGGAGCTGCCGGGGGAGGAGCTGTTGGCCGAGGTTGGAGTAGCCAGGCGGAAGGCATGGCCAGCCGTTGAGAAATGCTTATTGAAGTTTTCGATAATCATGGATTTATCGGTGGTGACCGTGTTACCTAGCCTCAGTGCAGTGGGCAGCTGGGAGGAGGTGCTCTTGTTCTCCATGGACTTCACAGTGTCCCAGAACTTTTTGGAGTTGGAGCTACAGGATGCAAACTTCTGCCTGAAGAAGCTGGCCTTAGCTTTCCTGACTGACTGCGTGTATTGGTTCCGGACTTCCCTGAACAGTTGCATATCACGGGGACTATTCGATGCTATTGCAGTCCGCCACAGGATGTTTTTGTGCTGGTCGAGGGCAGTCAGGTCTGGGGTGAACCAAGGACTGTATCTGTTCTTAGTTCTGCATTTTTGAACGGAGCATGCTTATCTAAAATGGTGAGGAAGTTACTTTTAAAGAATGACCAGGCATCCTCAACTGACGGGATGAGGTCGATGTCCTTCCAGGATACACGGGCCAGGTCGATTAGAAAGGCCTGCTCACAGAAGTGTTTTAGGGAGCGTTTGACCGTGATGAGGGGTGGTCGTTTGACTGCGGCTCCGTAGCGGATACAGGCAATGAGGCAGTGATCGCTGAGATCCTGGTTGAAGACAGCAGAGGTGTATTTGGAGGGCCAGTTGGTCAGGATGACGTCTATGAGGGTGCCCTTGTTTACAGAGTTAGGGTTGTACCTGGTGGGTTCCTTGATGATTTGTGTGAGATTGAGGGCATCTAGCTTAGATTGTAGGACTGGCGGGGTGTTAAGCATATCCCAGTTTAGGTCACCTAACAGAACAAACTCTGAGGCTAGATGGGGGCGATCAATTCACAAATGGTGTCCAGGGCACAGCTGGGAGCTGAGGGGGTCGGTAGCAGGCGGCAACAGTGAGAGACTTATTTCTGGAGAGAGTAATTTTCAAAATTAGTAGTTCGAACTGTTTGGGTATGGACCTGGAAAGTATGACATTACTTTGCAGGCTATCTCTGCAGTAGACTGCAACTCCTCCCCCTTTGGCAGATCTATCTTGACGGAAGATGTTATAGTTGGGTATGGAAATCTCTGAATTTTTGGTGGCCTTCCTGAGCCAGGATTCAGACACAGCAAGGACATCAGGGTTAGCAGAGTGTGCTAGAGCAGTGAGTAAAACAAACTTAGGGAGGAGGCTTCTGATGTTGACATGCATGAAACCAAGGCTTTTACGATCACAGAAGTCAACAAATGAGGGAGCCTGGGGACATGCAGGGCCTGGGTTTACCTCCACATCACCCGCGGAACAGAGAAGGAGTAATATGAGGGTGCGGCTAAAGGCTATCAAAACTGGTCGCCTAGAGCGTTGGGGACAGAGAATAAGAGGAGCAGGTTTCTGGGCATGGTAGAATATATTCAGGGCATAATGCGCAGACAGGGGTATGGTGGGGTGCGGGTACAGCGGAGGTAAGCCCAGGCACTGGGTGATGATGAGAGAGGTTGTATCTCTGGACATGCTGGTTGTAATGGGTGAGGTCACCGCATGTGTGGGAGGTGGGACAAAGGAGGTATCAGGGGTATGAAGAGTAGAACTAGGGGCTCCATTGTGAACTAAAACAATGATAACTAACCTGAGCAACAGTATACAAGGCATATTGACATTTGAGAGAGACATACAGCGAGGCATACAGTAATCACAGGTGTTGAATTGGGAAAGCTAGCTAAAACAGTAGGTGAGACAACAGCTAATCAGCTAGCATAACAACAGCAGGTAAAATGGCGTTGACTAGGCAACGGGGGCCGACAGATAAAACATAAACAGGCAGAATGGAGTACCGTGATTAATGGACAGTCCAGAGTGCATCAGCTATGTAGCCAAGAGATCAGTGTCCAGGGGGCAGCGGTGGATGGGGCAGGGAAGCTGGACTGGCGAGTGTTATCCAGGTTGAAAAAAAAACTAACAATGACTAAATAGCTTGTAGCTAGTTAGCTGGTTAGCTTCTGGAGGTTCTTGAGTGTGTTCTAAAAATAAAAAATAATAGCGATTCCGTGTCACATTGGGTGAGGCAGGTTTCCGGAAAGGTATAAACAGATTAAAAATCAAAAAGAGATAGAAAGTGAGTCTGGGTCCAGTGCGTGTTTGGGACGCGGCGATTCAGACGGTTAGCAGGCCTGTGCTAACAAGCTAACAGTTCGTAGGCCGGGGCTAAACAAGCTAGCAGTTAGCAGGCCGAGTTTAGCAAGCAGGGAGATAGCGAGGGCTAGAGAGTTGGCCTTTGGGGGGACGTCGCGATGGGGTGAGTCTGTTTATTCCTCTTCATGCGGTGACATCGATAGACCGGTCGTGGACCCGGGTATTGTAGCCCAGTAGTATGCTACGGTGGTAGCACAGGTGCGCTGGCCGGGCTAGCTTCACGCTAGCTTCACGCTAAGTGGGTGGAAGTGCTAGCCAGGAGTAATCATCTGGGGTTGCGGTTTAGCTAGATAGCTAGTTGTGAAGATCCAGCTGAAAAATGTTCCGGTTGCGGTGGGAATCCGGGGATGAATCCGGGGATGAAAAATAAATAGGTCCGTTATGCTCTGGTTAGAGTCGCGTTGTTCGAGCTGGTGAGAGCTTTCCGAGCTAAAGGTTAGCTTAGCTGATGACCGCTAGCATAGCTGGTGGTTAGCTGGCTAGCTTCAGTTGAGGGGTTCCGGTTCGAAGTAAATATAAATACTTTAGGAAAAATAGCTACATTGGGTGAGGCGGGTTGCAGGAGAGTATTTGGAAGCTTAGGTTTAGCAAAATGTTTTTGAAGAGATATGCGAAGAAAAATATGTAAAAAAACGAAAAATATATGGTATATACAAGGGACACGAGACAGGACGACTTACTGCTACGCCATCTTGATAACCTGTGCCATGTCCATGCTCAGTCATATTGCAATTTACAGTAGGACTAGCCCCTATATCAGTGCGAATGCTATGTATACAGTATATTTCCACATTGAAGCCATGCAATTACTTAGAACAATGTGGACTGCAAACAGTTAAGTTAAGATGGGATGGGTCTACATTTTGTAAATTCGTTCCTGTAAGCTGTTTAACAAACTTGACTTCCAATAAATACAAAATTCAATAAAAGGCAGTAAATACACAACTTGAAACAACCACATATTTAACCATGGACCACGTTCCATTTGGCCAGTGAGGGGCCAAGCCTCGACACACCCACAACTGGTTTATTCATCAAAACCCAACCCTTTCTGTAGACCCATTGATCCTATCACACAGTGGGATGCATCCTTTCACACAGTGGGATAATATCTTCCTGTTTGAATGCTCTGCAATGCTCGTCATATTAGGCTCCTGCCCCACTTTCAACACGGACATGTTTATCCCAGAACCCATGTCCATGGTGTCAGAACTTAATATTGAGAGTTAGAATGAGGAATGAGAGACGAGGAGGATTGAAAGGGCTTCTGGGATAATGATTTAGCGGGACACTCATTGCCTGGTTGATTGGGGCTGTGATAACGACTGGGCCGCATGGCTGGCTCCGGTTGGTTCAAACAGGAAGGGCAGACATAAACCAGGAAGTTTTCCGAGCTCTGGGGAGAACACTGAGCCACGAGGGCTGTGAAAAACAATGCCATAAAGTAGACCGCCAGCTCTCTCACTAAATGAAATAAGTTATTCACAACATTACAGCGGTGTTATGACGGTCTTACAAGCATAATCATTTGCCATAATAGACCCCTACGAAGAGGTGAGAAGTGCGACCCTGCAACTCAGATTAGGGTGATTTCTCATAGCGTGCAATCATTCCCACCTTACACTAAACGCTCTCACAGATAAGCATTTTATGAGATTACTTTACAATGCAATTTGCACTTGAGGCATACTTGAAAGGAATTGGCTTATTTGGAAGGAATTGGATTGAGGAAAGAGGGCAAAAAAACATTTTCTTAAAACAAATGAGGAGTCTTCCCTGTAGCGTCAGGCGGGCCTGTACAGACAACCATGTTGAGCTAGACAGACATGGAAAGTTAGAGAGAACAGAGAAGAAACGAGACCAGAAGAGAAAACCATAGGAAAGGAGGCGTGTGACCAAAGGTAATAATGGGAAGAGAAGAGAGAAATTTCCTGTGCTAACGAGTGTTTGATCATATCATGAGATGATATCATCACTCTCTCTGTGCATTCTCACTGAAACCCCTCTCCACAGCCAAAGCTATAGATCTTCATCAGAGCTGGGTCAACTCATCAGATTGATTGAAATTCATTCCAAGAATTTGTCACACTCTGATCTGTTCCACCCGTCTTTGTGCTCGTCTCCACCCCTCCAGGTGTCGCCCATTATCCCCAGTGTGTTTATACCTGTGTTCTCCATTTGTCAGTTGCCAGTTCGTTTTGTTTCGTCAAGCCAGACGGATTACCAGGACGTGCACTTCGAGCATGTGCTGACCAACTGGCAATTGTCTTCACTGACATTTTCAACCTGTCCCTGACTGAGTCTGTAATACCAACATGTTTCAAGCAAGAACACCAAGGTGACCTGCCAAAATTCCTCCTGACCGTTGTGCAGGTCTGATCCGCAACTACAGAAAACGTTTGGTTGAGGTTATAACTACCAAAGGAGGGTCAACCAGTTATTAAATCCAAGGGTTCACATACTTTCCCACCCTGCACTGTGAATGTTTACAAGGTGTGTTCAATAAAGACATGAAAACATATAATTGTTTGTGTGTTATTAGTTGTTTGTGTGTTTAGTTGGTTATTAGTGTTTGTCTATTGTTATAAACCAATTTATGCAGAAATCCAGGTATTTCCAGTGTTCACATACTGTTTCTTGCCTCAGTATGTGAGAATGCCATTCATTGACTACAGCTCAGCGTTCAACACCATAGTTCCCTCAAAGCTCATCACTAAGTTAAGGATCCTGGGACTGAACATCTCCCTCTGCAACTTGATCATGGACTTCCTGATGGCCCGCCCCCAGGTGGTAAGGGTAGGTACAGTGCCTTGCAACATTATTCATCCCCCTTGGCGTTTTCCTATTTTGTTGCATTACAACCTGTAATTTAAATAGATTTTGATTTTATGTAACGGACATACACAAAATAGTCCAAATTCATGAAGTGAAATAAAAGAAAATAACTCAATATTCCCAGGTAAGAAGTTTTAGGTTGTAGTTATTATAGGAATTATAGGACTATTTTTTCTCTATACCATTTGTATTTCATATACCTTTAACTACTGGATGTTCTTATAGGCACTTTAGTATTGCCAGTGTAACAGTATAGCTTCCGTCCCTCTCCTCGCCCCTACCTGGGCTCGAACCAGGAACACATCGGCAACAGCCACCCTTGAAGCAGCGTTACCAATCGCTCCACAAAAGCCGCGGCCCTCGCAGAGCAAGGGGAACAACCACTTCAAGTCTCAGAATGGGTGACATTTGAAACGCTATTAGCGCGCACCCCGCTAACTAGCTAGCCATTTCACATCGGTTGCACCAGCCTAATCTCGGGAGTTGATAGGCTTGAAGTCATAAACAGCTCAATGCTTGAAGCACAGCGAAGAGCTGCTGGCAAAACACATGAAAATGCTGTTTGAATGAATGCTTACGAGCCTGCTGGGGCCTTCCATCGCTCAATCGGACTGCTCTATCAAGTCATAGACTTAATTATAACATAATAACACACAGAAATTCGAGCCTTAGGTCATTAATATGGTCGAATCCGGAAATTATCATCTCGAAAACAAGACGTTTATTCTTTCAGTGAAATACGGAACCGTTCCATATTTTATCTAACGGGTGGCATCCATAAGTCTAAACATTTCTGTTACATTGCACAACCTTCAATGTTATGTCATAATTACATAAAATTCTGGCAAATTAGGCGGCCCAAACTGTTGCATATACACTGACTCTGCGTGCAATGAATGCAAGAGAAGTGACACAATTTCACCTGGTTAATATTGCCTGCTAACCTGGATTTCTTTTAGCAAAATATACAGGTTTAAAAATATATACAGTACTTCTGTGTATTGATTTTAAGAAAGGCATTGACGTTTATGGTTAGGGACACATTGGAGCAATACAGTCCTTTTTCGCGAATACGCACCGCATCGATTATATGAGACGCAGGACACGCTAGATAAACTAGTAATATCATCAACCATGTGTAGTTATAACTAGTGATTATGATAGATTGATTGTTTTTTATAAGATAAGTTTAATGCTAGCTAGCAACTTACCTTGGCTTCTTACTGCATTCGCGTAACAAGCAATGTAATCAGGTGGTTAGAGCGTTGGACTAGTTAGCTGTAAGGTTGCAAGATTGAATCCCCGAGCTGACAAGGTATCTGTCATTCTGCCCCTGAACAAGGCAGTTAACCCACCGTTCCTAGGCCGTCATTGAAAATAAGAACGTGTTCTTAACTGACTTGCCTAGTTAAATAAAGGATAAATAAAGGTGTAAAAAAAAAAAAATGGCCAAATCGGTGTCCAAAAATACCAATTTCCGATTGTTATGAAAACTTGAAATCGGCCCTAATTAATTGTCCATTCCGATTAATCGGTCGACCTCTAGTACGTACGGCCCAGTACATCACTGGGGCCAAGCTTCCTGCCATCCAAGACCTCTATACCAGGCGTGTGTCAGAGGAAGGCCCATGGACTGTTCTCTCTACTACCACACAGCAAGTGGTACCGGAGCGCCAAGTCTAGGTTCAAAAGGCTTCTTAACAGCTTCTACCCCCAAGCCATAAGACTCCTGAACAGCTAATCAAAGGGCTACCCAGACCACTCTTTTACACTGCTGCTCCTCTGTTTATCATCTATGCATAGTCACTTTAACTCTACCTACATGTACATATTACCTCAATTACCTCGACTAACCATTGCCCCCACGCATTGACTTTGTACCGGTACCCCCTGTATAGAGCCTCACTATTGTTATTTTGCAGCTGCTGTTGAATTATTTGTTACTTTTATTTTCTATTTTTTACTTGACACCTTTCTTTCTTAAAACATTGTTGGTTTAGGGCTTGTAAGCATTTCATTGTCTACACTGTTGTATTCGGCGCTTGTGACAAATACAATTTGATTTGATTTTGTAAGTGTAATTAATTTATATGAGGATTGTTCAATTAACTAAATTAATTTCTATTCAGTAAATGTTTTATTGGGGATACGATTACACATATCCTACATTTCTGAGCCACAGAATGATGAGTTTCCTTTCTAATGGTTCCATTATTCCCCTCTTCTCAGCTGTATTACAGTCAGTGGCTCAGCCTGACCCCATGTTCCACATTCTGTTCTGGACACCTGCCAGACACTCACAACAGCTCTACCGCTTAGAATGTTAAACAGGCTAACAGCATACTGTATGATATGATTATGGAACACAGAGGTTGATATGGACGAGTAACACACTGCAAATACAAAACTGTTCTCTCTCTACCTGGAATCGTCCGAGACTGTGCTTTATAGCTGTTATCGGCACTGTTATGGTGCGCTCACTTTAGCTGTGTACTCTGTCTTACTGGTCTGCGGAGCCCCACCTGTTTTGAGCCTTTAATCCCCCCAAAAGTTATAAAATAAATAAATTCAAATATAATTGGGGATGCCTGTTTTGCATGTTATTTTGGCATTAATACGTGTCACATATCAGTTTGCAAACAATGTAATTAAAAAATATATATTTCTAGGTTTATAAAGCTGCATATACATTTGGTCACTTTTTTGCTTTCTTGAGTAAGGGAGCTCCAAAATGCAGGTGTTTCAGCCTAGCTCAGTGCATTCTGTGGTGGTGGGGCAGCCAGTGGAAATACAGAGTGTAGGGCTTGGTAATGTTCTCTAGTTGCGCCGTGATTGGGTCAGTGTTCTGTCACTCATTGGGGACACTACGTCACTGCCAAATTTAAGGGTAGAGAGTCAAATCCCGGTATATCTACAGTAGCTTTGATTGGACTGATACTTTCAAAATCTTAGCTAGCAGTCATCATCATGAATCAAGTTGACAACCTACTGGCAAATCCTTTTTAATCCTTGTCATATGAAGAGAAATAATGAAGAGAAATCAGTGGCTAACTGCAAGCATTGCAAAGCAATCACTAGCCTGCTATTCAGTAGAGTGGGTATATGAAATCCCAAGTCTAAATTTAAGGGTCTCTTTCCAAGCTTAAAAGGATAAATATTTAACATTGGCCATGCTGTCAATCCAGCATGACTATTGCCACGCTCAAAACAACTGGATACCTGGAACTGGGAAATCGGACTTCAGTGAGTTCAAGACAACTGGAAACTTGGGGAAAAAACAAGCTCCGACTGGGAAAATAGGTTTTGAACAGTCATACAACTCTAGAGCTCCGATCTGAAGATCACTGGCATCCTGAGTCAACCTTTTTTTCTTCCCCAGAGTTCCCAGTCTTGAAAGCACCATAAATCCAGAGAATGCCAGACTTTGATGACAAAATTTGCCCACGAAGGCACCTTCCTGTGGTGAGTCCAGACATGTCTTGTATGCTGCTGCATAAATGATGTATTATGCCAGGGAGATAGTATTACTTTCTTAGCTACAGTATACATAAGTGTATGTAGTGTAGAAAGCTGTTAGTAGCCCAAGTGCCTCACCCTAATAAGTTGGTCCCTTTTCCCCTTTTAATTTCCCCTACTGTTCTGACTTGGCGGTGCACATATAGCCTGTTAAGAGTAATGTAATGATCAAATATTGTAAGAGCTTTCATTGTCTGCTTATATGCCCCCTTCACTTATCATATGGTTCTGACTTGGTGTACAGGGAGAATACTGTAAGAACGGCCGATGTTCTGAATTATGAAGCTGTACATTTAAAAAGTGCTGAACAAATAGTTATATTGACTATATCCGTCCTAGCTCGCTCATTAATGTCTTAATCGAAATTATGGATTGCCTCTTATCCACTCGTCGTCCCCTTATGCCATAGTTTGCACATCTCAACTGTCAGTAGAAACCACATTTGTTCAAGCAAGTCAGGCACATCGGCCACATAAGGCAGTAAATGAGGCTGAATGTACTGTTTTGCTGCCAGAACAGGCTCCGCTGATAGCCAGGTGTAGAAGTGGTAAGGTGTTGGGACTGCTGTTGGGACCTACAGTGCCTTGCGAAAGTATTCGGCCCCCTTGAACTTTGCGACCTTTTGCCACATTTCAGGCTTCAAACATAAAGATATAAAACTGTATTTTTTTGTGAAGAATCAACAACAAGTGGGACACAATCCTGAAGTGGAACGACATTTATTGGATATTTCAAACTTTTTTAACAAATCAAAAACTGAAAAATTGGGCGTGCAAAATTATTCAGCCCCTTTACTTTCAGTGCAGCAAACTCTCTCCAGAAGTTCAGTGAGGATCTCTGAATGATCCAATGTTGACCTAAATGACTAATGATAATAAATACAATCCACCTGTGTGTAATCAAGTCTCCGTATAAATGCACCTGCACTGTGATAGTCTCCTGCACTTATGTGCTCAGTGTGAACCTGCTTTCAGCTGTTGACGAGCACAGGGCGCCAGTGGCGAATTGGCCAATCTTCTCTGTGTTCTCTGGCAAATGCCAAACGTCCTGCACGGTGTTGGGCTGTAAGCACAACCCCCACCTGTGGACATCGGGCCCTCATACCACCCTCATGGAGTCTGTTTCTGACTGTTTGAGCAGACACATGCACATTTGTGGCCTGCTGGAGGTCATTTTGCAGGGCTCTGGCAGTGCTCCTCCTGCTCCTCCTTGCACAAAGGCGGAGGTAGCGGTCCTGCTGCTGGTCTCCTGATGTACTGGCCTGTCTCCTGGTAGCACCTCCATGCTCTGGACACTACGCTGACAGACACAGCAAACCTTCTTGCCACAGCTCGCATTGATGTTCCATCCTGGATGAGCTGCACTACCTGAGCCACTTGTGTGGGTTGTAGACTCCGTCTCATGCTACCACTAGAGTGAAAGCACCGCCAGCATTCAAAAGTGACCAAAACATCAGCCAGGAACTGAGAAGTGGTCTGTGGTCACCACCTGCAGAACCAATCCTTTATTGGGGGTGTCTTGCTAATTGCCTATAATTTCCACCTGTTGTCTATTCCATTTGCACAACAGCATGTGAAATGTATTGTCAATCAGTGTTGCTTCCTAAGTGGACAGTTTGATTTCACAGAAGTGTGATTGACTTGGAGTTACATTGTGTTGTTTAAGTGTTCCCTTTCTTTTTTTGAGCAGTGTATTTCAAGGCCTACCTTCAAACTCAGTGCGTCTTTGCTTATCATCATGAGAAAATCAAAAGAAATCCGCCAAGACCTCAGAATTTTTTTTGTAGACCTCCACAAGTCTGGTTCATCCTTGGGAGCAATTACCAAACGCCTGAAGGTACCACGTTCGTCTGTACAAACAATAGTATGCAAGTATAAACACCATGGGACCACGCAGCTGTCATACCACTCAGGAAGGAGACGCGTTCTGTCTCCTAGACATGAACGTATTTTGGTGCGAAAAGTGCAAAGCAATCCCAGAACAACAGCAAAGGACCTTGTGAAGATGCTGGAGGAAACAGACACAAAAGTATCTATACCAACAGTAAAACAAGTCCTATATTGACAGATTATCGACCATTTCGAATCTCACCATACCCTCTCTGCTATGCAATCTGGTTTCAGAGCTGGTCATGGGTGCACCTCAGCCACGCTCAAGGTCCTAAACGATATCTTAACCGCCATCGATAAGAAACATTACTCTGCAGCCGTATTCATTGATCTGGCCAAGGCTTTCGACTCTGTCAATCACCACATCCTCATCGGCAGACTCGACAGCCTTGGTTTCTCAAATGATTGCCTCGCCTGGTTCACCAACTACTTCTCTGATCGAGTTCAGTGTGTCAAATCGGAGGGTCTGTTGTCCGGACCTCTGGCAGTCTCTTAGGGGGTGCCACAGGGTTCAATTCTTGGACCGACTCTCTTCTCTGTATACATCAATGAGGTCGCTCTTGCTGCTCGTGAGTCTCTGATCCCCTTCTACGCAGGCGACACCATTCTGTATACTTCTGGCCCTTCTTTGGACACTGTGTTAACAACCCTCCAGGCAAGTTTCAATGCCATACAACTCTCCTTCCGTGGCCTCCAATTGCTCTTAAATACAAGTTCTTCAACCGATCGCTGCCTGCACCTGCCCGCCTGTCACTACTCTGGACGGCTCTGACTTAGAATACGTGGACAACTACAAATACCTAAGTGTCTGGTTAGACTGTAAACTCTCCTTCCAGACCCACATCAAACATCTCCAATCCAAAGTTAAATCTAGAATTGGCTTCCTATTTGGCAACAAAGCATCCTTCCCTTATGCTGTCAAACATACCCTTGTAAAACTGACCATCCTACCAATCCTCGACTTTGGCGATGTCATTTACAAAATAGCCTCCAATACCCTACTCAACAAATTGGATGCAGTCCATCACAGTGCCATCCGTTATGTCACCAAAGCCCCATATACTACCCACCATTGCGACCTGTACACTCTCGTTGGCTGGCCCTCGCTTCATACTCGTCGCCAAACCCACTGGCTCCATGTCCTCTACAAGACCCTGCCAGGTAAAGTCCCCCCTTATCTCAGCTCGCTGGTCACCAGAGCATCACCCACCTGTAGCACTTGCTCCAGCAGGTGGTCACCCCCAAAACCAATTCTTTCTTTGGCCGCCTCTCCTTCCAGTTCTCTGCTGCCAATGACTGCGAACGAACTACAAAAATATCTGAAACTGGAAACACTTATTTCCCTCACTAGCTTTAAGCACCAGCTGTCAGAGCAGCTCACAGATTACTGCACCTGTACATAGCCCATCTATGATTTAGCCCAAACAACTACCTCTTTCCCTACTGTATTTATTTATTTATTTTGCTCCTTTGCACCCCATTATTTTTATTTTGCACATTCTTCCACTGCAAATCTACCATTCCAGTGTTTTACTTGCTATATTGTATTTACTTTGCCACCATGGGGTGTATTTGTATTTACTTTGCCACCACTATTGCCTTTACCTCCCTTATCTCACCTCATTTGCTCACATCGTATATAGACTTGTTTCTACTGTATTATTGACTGTATGTTTGTTTTAATCCATGTGTAACTTTGTGTTGTTGAACTGCTTTGCTTTATCTTGGCCAGGTCGCAATTGTAAATGAGAACTTGTTCTCAACTTGCCTACCTGGTTAAATAAAGGTGAAATAAATAAATAAATAAATAACCTGAATGGCCGCTCAACAAGGAAGAAACCACTGCTCCAAAACCCTCACAAGAAAGCCAGGCTATGGTTTGCAACTGCACATGGGGACAAAGATCGTACTTTTTGGAGAAATGTCTGGTCTGATGAAACAAAAATAGAACCGTTTGGCCATAATAAACATTGTTATGTTTGGAGGAAAAAGGGGGAGGCTTGCAAGCCGAAGAACACCATCTCATGTTGTGGGGGTGCTTGGTTAAAGGAGGGACTGGTGCACTTCACAAAATATATGGCATCAAAAAAATGATGTGGATATATTGAAGCAACATCTCAAAACATCAGTCAGGAAGTTAAAGCTTGGTCGCAAATGGGTCTTCCAAATGGACAATGACCCCAAGCATACTTCCAAAGTTGTGGCAAAATGACTTAAGGACAACAAAGTCAAGGTTGGGGTGGCCATCACAAAGTCATGACCTCAATCCTATAAAAAACATGTGGGCAGAACTGAAAAAGTGTGTGTGAGCAGGGAGGCCTAAAACCCTGACACCAGCTCTGTCAGGAGGAATGGGCCAAAATTCACCCAACTTATTGTGGAAAGCTTGTGTAAGGCTACCCGAAACGTTTGACCCAAGTTAAACCAAGTTAAAGGCAATGCTTCCAAATGCTAACTGAGCGCATGTAAACTTCTGACCCACTGGGAATGTGATGAAATAAATAAAAGCTGAAATAAATCATTCGCTCTACAAATATTCTGACATTTCACATTCTTAAAATAAAGTGGTGATCCTAACTGACCTAAGACAGGGAATTTTTACTAGGATTAAATGTCAAGAATTGTGAAAAATTGAGTTTAAATGTATTTGGCTAAGGTGTATGTAAACTTCCGACTTCAACTGTACATGCTAAAATTGACACTGAACATATGGAATTGTTCTAAGATGTTCATACCATGGACCATTTAGCTATTTAATTTAGAATTGTAGGACCCCTTCAGCTATCAAATTATACTTTAAAAAAAATAATAATTTGATAAAATATTGAATTTGTCCTTTACTACTATAGCCGTAGAAAATCATTGAATAAAACATTCATAAATGGAAAAAAGTTATCATAAGGAATAAGGTTTTGAAATGTCTGTTGCCCATGCTTTAACTGACGGATTTTGATGGGGATTTTTTATTATGTTACTTAGTTTAACGCAGGGGTGTGTCAATAGATTCTTAAGGATTTTAAGGAACAAACTAATGTAACTAACCCAGTCAAAGCTGTGGGAGTACTACTAAGCATAGAATTGTTTTAAGAAGGTCATACCAAGGATCATTTTGCATTTAGAATTTTTTTGAAGAATTAAAAAAAAATATTAAAACATTATTTTTTTGGACACATTCAACCCATTATTTTTGTAAAATGTGTCTATCAAAACTACCTACCTACTTCCATTTGTTTATATAGGTTACTAGAGCAAAACTGATATGTACATGTTCTTGAGAGTCTCATTGTCCCATAGAGGGGTCATAATAGTTTTGTAGACTAAACTGTTCGGACGCTACAGACGATTTTGTGGGAATGTCTCATGGTCTGACAAACACCGCTATAGTTCTGTCACCTTTCACCGCAGATGCGTAAGTGTTGCATGGGAGGATGCGGTGGATTGAGACACTAGTATTGATCTGTATTTATCTCACTGTGCTATGAGTCTCACTAATGTACAGTATATTATTTGACTGTATTCTATCTCAGTTAGTATGAGGACCCAGTCTTGTCTACTCACTCAGCAGCTGGCGGCGCAGGACCTGCAGGCTTCTCTTCATGGTATCATGTGGTCCGAGTCCTCCTCCACAGTGCTCATGGTTCTCTGTGGAACACAACCATACCAGAGAGAGAGATTAAGATACTGCATTGTCAGGTAGCTCATGTCAGGTTAGCTCAGGTAACTCAGTCAGATACTGATGTGATTAAGTGAGGATATAGAGGAGAAAGAGAGTGAGAGAGCGAGAGATTGAGAGGGGGGAGATAGAGAGGATGGACAGAGAGACAGACAGAAAGAGACAGACCAACAGACAGATAGGAATCAGAGAAAGACCAGGGCAGACTAATCTGTGTTTACAATTGCTAATCAGTTCAGCCAAAAACAGAAAGAACTCAAAATGTATTGAAAAATAAACTCCCTCTGACAACAATAATAAAGATATATTCACAGCGACAGGCATTAATACTTATCCATGGAAAAACAACATAAATCAGGGTTGGGTTAGACCTTAAATGTACAGACTTGGCTCCTTAACACTGGCTAGGCATTATTTTATATACAGTACCAGTCAAAAGTTTGGACACACATACTCAAAGGTTTTTCTTTATTTTTACTATGTTCTACATTGTAGAATAATAGAGAAGACATCAAAACTATGAAATAACACATATGGAATCATGTAGTAACCAAAAAAGTATTAAACAAATCAAAATATATTTGATATATTATTCAAAGTAGCCACCCTTTGCCTTGATGACAGCTTTGCACACTCTTTGCATTATCTCAACCAGCTTCACCTGGAATGCTTTTCCAACAGTCTTGAAGGAGTTCCCACATATCCTGAGCACTTGTTGGCTCTTTTCCTTCACTCTGCGATCCAACTCATCCCAATCCATCTCAATTGGGTTGAGGTCGGAGTAGGTGTGTCCAAACTTTTGACTGGTACTGTACATAGACTTGGAATCACTGGCCACCTTAACTTCTTGGATATAGGGGGCGCTCTTTTAATTTATGGATAAAAAAAACGTGCCCGTTTTAAGCGCAATATTTTGTCACGAAAAGATGCTCGACTATGCATATAATTGGCAGCTTTGGAAAGAAAACACTAAGGTTTCCAAAACTGCAAAGATATTATCTGTGAGTGCCACAG
This sequence comes from Oncorhynchus tshawytscha, assembly GCF_018296145.1. NCBI lineage: Eukaryota > Metazoa > Chordata > Actinopteri > Salmoniformes > Salmonidae > Oncorhynchus > Oncorhynchus tshawytscha. Next base: position 42,725,961 of record NC_056444.1, read on the forward strand.
AACTCATGCTACAGGCGAAACCAAGATGAAACGGGCAGAATTTTTGAAGCTCTGTTTCCCATTGTCTCCTTATATGGCTGTGAATGCGCCGGGAATGAGCCTGCCCTTTCTATCGTTTCTCCAAGGTGTCTGCAGCATTGTGACGTATTTTATTTCATTGGAAGATTGGCCATAAGAGACTACATTTACCAGGGGTCCGCCCGGTGTCCTTTGTCTAAATTGGTGCGTAATCTACAAGCTGCACGCAGTCATCCAGTGATTGAGAGGAGAGAGGAGGCTTTCAATGAACGATATATCATGAAGAGATATGTGAAAAACACCTTGAGGATTGATTCTAAACAACGTTTACCATGTTTCAGTCGATATTATGGAGTTAATTTGGAAAAAAGTTTAGCGTTTTGAAGTCTGAATTTTCTGGTTTTTTGGTAGCCAAACGTGACGCACCAAACAGAGCAATTTCTCCTAAACAAATAATCTCTCAGGAAAAACTGAGCATTTGCTATCTAACTGAGAGTCTCCTCATTGAAAACATCTGAAGTTCTTCAAAGGTAATGATTTTATTTGAATGATTCTGGTTTTTGTGAAAATGTTGCCTGCTGATGCTAACGCTAAAAGCTACGCTAAATGCTACGCTAGCTGTGCTAGCTGTTACACAAATGCTTGTTTTGCTATGGTTGAGAAGCATATTTTGAAAATCTAAGATGACCGTGTTGTTAACAAAAGGCTAAGCTTGAGAGCTAGCATATTAATTTCATTTCATTTGCGATTTTCATGAATAGTTAACGTTGTGTTATGCTAATGAGCTGCGGGGATAATTACACTCCTGGATACAGGTTTTTTTCGTAGCTAAACGTGACGCACCAAACGGAGCGATTTCTCCTAAACAAATAATCTTTCAGGAAAAACTAAGCATTTGCTATCTAACTGAGAGTCTCCTCATTGAAAACATCTGAAGTTCTTCAAAGGTAAATGATTTTATTTGAATGATTTTCTGGTTTTTGTGAAAATGTTGCCTTCTGATGCTAACGCTAAATGCTACGCTAAATGCTATGCTAGCTGTGCTAGCTGTTACACAAATGCTTGTTTTGCTATGGTTGAGAAGCATATTTTGAAAATCTGAGATGACAGTGTTGTTAACAAAAGGCTAAGCTTGAGAGCTAGCATATTAATTTCATTTCATTTGCGATTTTCATGAATAGTTAACGTTGCGTTATGGTAATGAGCTTGAGGCTGTATTCACGATCCCGGATCCGGGATGGCTCGACGCAAGAAGTTAATAAATGTTTAAATAATGTTTACATACTGCTTTACTAATCTCATATGTATACACTGTATTCTATTCTTCTGTATAATCATCAATGCTACTACAACCACTGCTCAATCTAATATTTATATATTTCTTAATTCCCTTCTTTTACTTTTAGATGTGTGTGTATTGTTGTGAATCGTTTTTAGACACTACTGCACTGTTAGATACTACTGCACTGTTGGAGCTAGGAACACAAGCACTTCGCTACACCCACAATAACATCTGCTAAATATGTGTATGTGACCATTACAATTTAATTTGAGCTTGGTGTGATGTCATGGTTGTACTTTGATTGCATTATAAGAGTTACTTTTACTTTCTAAGAGTATTCCCTTCATAGTAGAGAGTTGGTCGTCTTGAACCTGCTTCTAGATATATCCTCCCACTTGGGATATTACTATTTGCAGCTCGTCTTCCCAATTGGGTACTGCTTTAATATTCTCATCCTTTAATTCTTCAATAATTATGTATTGGTACCCCATTACATTCTTGGCATACTTTGTTGTATTTCTGAAGCTATACTGTATATCTAATGTATGTTTTTGAGAGTTGTATTCGGTCCCACTGCTTCAGTAAGAGAGCTTCTTACTTGGGAATGCAGTACTTTGGGGCCAGCCTCCAAGTTCAATTCATAAACTACAGCTCATCCAAAAAAGTGCTGCAAGGATACTGACACAAACTAAAAAGTCTGCCACACATCACCCCCATCCTTGCTGATCTCCATTGGCTACTTGTTTCTCAAAAGAATTTACTATACAATTCTCATCCTCATCTACAAAGCCCTATATGGCATCGGACCCACCTACACTACCCCTATGAACTTCCATGTACCCTATGTTCAAGCCGCGTCAAACTCCTACATGCCCCCAGCACAAGGGGGGACCGTGCCTTTTCCTCCCACACACCACACCTATGGAACTCCCTTCCTGATCATCTCTGTGCTGTTCAGACTGTTGGGGCTTTTAAGCAGGCCTGAAGACTCATCTCTATCAGCTGACCGACCATTACGTCCCCCTTCCTAGACTTTGATTGTTGCTTTCATGATATGGTTAGATATCGTCTTGCCCAACTCACACCTCTCTGGAAGTGTGTTGCACTTCCAGCCCAGTCCCGATCCCAGCGACCCACTGATACCAATCGCGGTACTGGCTTAGCAGTTGGTGGCCGACAGCTGAGGTGGGAGAAACCTTTTCCAAAAACCACCCATCGGGACATCCAGCTCAGAGGTAGGGCGGCCCAAAGTTCATCAGGCTCTCTTAGTGCTATAATACCAGGGGAACTTGAGTGGTGAATACACTTTTTCCGCTTGGCAACATGTTATTATTAAATAAATATTAGTTTTACACCCACGAGTGCCCGCCACAAACCCTTCACATCAACCATAGATAATGGCATTCCACAGCAGGCCTATAGGGACAAACGACCATTGTTAGCATATTGATAAACTTTCCTTGTTTGTGTATCCAGTCAGTTGCTTTAATACATTTAACCTCTCCCAAGGTCCAGGGCCTTAATGGCTCCCAAGAGGTGTGTGTGGTCTCCACTTCTCTTTCCCAGTCGGGTAGGTGGCTTAGACCTAAATTCCCTTATTTTCCTACGGTAAACTATTTCCACCTCAAGGACCCATTGTGCCAGGTTCCCGACCAACAGCTTGTTCCCTTCCCTATTCAGAGTTAAATAGATATCCCTGCATGTTTAAAAACACCTTACACAGACCCCAGCCACTTAATATCGGCCAATTTCCAGCCACTTTAATCTGATTGATGGGAAATTATGTAAAAAACAGCATATACAACATACGTTGTTCCTAACGTCCCTGGGAGGGAAACCAGCGGAGATCTTCACCACACCTCCACATTACCTGTAATTTAAAAACATCTAAATTAGACTAAAACCTCTCACTTTCTCGGATTAGTTAGAATCACAGGAACCTATCCACATTCCTGCCCCCCTTCGAGTACACATTAGCTAACAAATACCTACTCAGACCTGTGGCGCCCTCTCACACCCCTTGTCTTGTTCCCAGGGTCCTCTCTAACGGACCAGCTCAGGTCCCATAATACAGTGCTCATCCTGTCTTTCCACCAGGCAACCTTCCTAGGAAGAGACCAGGAGGCCAGAGCCAATCCATTGGTATTCCATTGCCTGGTTCCCCCACTGGTCCCATTTGGGCACCTTGCCTCCACGAGACCCTTCTTCCTGACAGGACCTCTAGATCAACCTTAGCAGTGCCCAATTTGCTCGATCTAGGGTGCTTTCAGAGAGGCCACGGACCTCTCCTTGAACCGCTCATCCAGACGGCCCTCTGTATTACCCCTGATCATACCTGTCATACCTTGTCGAGTTTCGGCACACCGGACAACTACACCTGGTGTGCAGCCACTCCCGAAAGCATCCAATATGGAACTCATGGTTCCACCTCAGCCTTGTAGCCATTTCCCCTGCCTCATGTCTCTCTGAACAGAGAGCACATAATACATATGCGTCTCCTGTTTCTGGTATCTGATACTCTCCATACCTTAACCCCTGGAGAGGGGTTGACCTCCGGAGCGGTAGCTCGGGCTTCACACGGCTCCGGTATCTCTTGGTCATCACTATGACCCACTAGGTCTACCGGTTCCATGAGGCTCACCACCACTACTTCCACTGTTTCACCCTCACTCGAACTACCAAATGATTACCCCTGAGGACGACCCTGAACTCCACCTACTGTACATCTGAGGAGCCTGGATCCCTCATCCTTTCCGTAGGTTCTCCTTGTAGCACAATGGGCACCCTGTGACCCCTCACTAGCCAAGGAGCCTGTATTACATCCTTATACCCCCCACCAGCACCTCCTCTCATTATTTCGCTGGCTGACACATGCACCAGGTTCCACCCTTCTGGCCCCTAATGGATGTTCAGGATGGGATTAGGCGTATCGGACCCTGACCATATACGATATCCTTCCACCCATCAGCATATAACACCTTGCTCATCCTCCCTATCCTCAGGTCATCCAAAGGCCCCTGTTAGCCTCAATGGTAACACATTCAATGTCCCTAAGTGTCCCAAGTTCCACCCCTGCAGGTCCTTTACCCACCTAGTGGCATGTGCTGCAGATTGCTATTATGGCCCCTCTAATCACCCCTCCCCATTCGTCACTCGTTTACATTCGTGACATGGCAAGGGCATCAAGGGACCCCAGTTGGGGTACCTGAGGACCCATGGAACGCTGACTCGCTCGTTGTGTAAAGAAGATACCGTACATTATGAACCATCGGACAGCCAGGCCATTATTTTAAACTATAATCTAGTCTAATGTGGTTGTAATGGGAATTTGAATGTTTGTGCTTAGAACTAATTTACGTGTTCTATTTATGCACTGTTCTATAAACCAATTTCTGTGTTCATGCAAGTGGCTGACTGTACAAATCTCAGTTTCAAGGTCTGAGCTTAGAGAGGAGAAGCCTCGTGAGGTGTTGGTCTGTCACATGTTATGAAACAGTATTGGCCGTCACATGAACGAAACGGTAATGATGAATTAATTATGCTAAATCTGTGTATAGCCATATAAGACAATTGTTGGGACTGCCCCAGGAGAGCTCCTGATTGACATGTGTACTATGGTGCATTGAGTTGGTTGGAACCCCTCCAGCACGCTGACAATAAACAATGATTCATTTAAGATAGACTTCGAGTGTCCCTGTGTAAGAATCTTTCCACAACACGGTGAATACTCCCAAACACCAGCAGCCAACCTGACATCTTACAAGCGACACAGTAGTATCAGTCATCACAGATACACTCCACTCTGCAGCACTTCCCATCCTTGCGTGTCGCTCCCATGTTCATACACAACCCCAGATATAGTTCTAAGTATACTCCTATCAGTGCTTACCCATAACAGAGGCCTCAGGGTATCACACCCTTCTACCCATACATCCACTGCTTGCCACACCAAGACTCCCCATTTGCAGTACTTGGCCTTTCCTGGTTCTATTGGGCTTCTCCCCAATAGGTAGGCCACAAACCAACTACATGGGTACCTCCAGGATGCTGCTAACCAGATCTGCCATGCCAGCTTGATGGTTCCTCCTAGAAAAATAACTGCCCTAATCACCCAACCTTCCTTCCATAAGCCCTGTACACAGTATTCCAACCATACCAGTGTACTGTATGTAAGGTGTAGTCTATTCCATTCACCCAGGACCCATTCAGGTTTGCCTCATTTTTGGTGAAATTGCCTGCAGTGTAGTTGGGGAGGTGGCTCGCCATCTTGCTCCTTGGTTCCTGTCCTTTCAAGTGCAGCCCCCACCCTCAAGACTTGCTGACTTGGAGGGCTTCCCATCCTGCTGACACAGCGTTGGGCCAGTAACCGAAAGGTTTCTGGTTCGAATACCGGAGCTGACAAGGTGCAGAAGAAAAATTCTGTAGCTGTGGCCTTGAGTAGGGCACTTTACCTTAATTGACCCAGGGCGCTGTACAATGGTGACCTTGGTCGTGACTCCACTCCCTGCAGGTGTCTCAGATGGAGTTGGGATTTGCAAAAAAACACATTTCCATTACACACCTGTGTGTAACAGGACAAATATAAGCACCCCCTAAATTATAAACCCGCTGTGGCCCCTCCCAAGGCTATTCAAGGAAAGGTTAACCTATTTTAAATGTTATATTGAGCGGACCGGTCCTGAGCACAAGCCAGGGGCAAGCTGAATTGCTTCGAACTAAAGCACGCTAGAGGGAAGCTTATAAAGGAATGGGCACCTGAAGAAACCAGGTGGAAGAAGTTACCAGGTGGAAGCTATCATGTCGAGGCTACGTGAGTGGCAGACTGATGGGTGAAACGGTCACACAAGAATGAGTGGTTACATAGCTGGAGTTAAGCGTTGAGGCGGAAATGGAGACGCCGACCCCCAGCTCTACACGTTGCAACCCCACTGCTCTATGGCCACAGAGTCCAACAGAGGAAAATTGATGTGACCATTACATCACCATTACATCCTTTCCCATTGCTTTATTGAACACATTCAATATTTTGGTCATATTCCAATGCCTGAGTAACCTACTACAACATCTGGGGCCCCAGCATTTTCCCCATTCACAAACAGTTGAAGTCGGAAGTTTAGATACACTTAGGTTGGAGTCATTAAAACTTGTTTTGCAACCACTCCACAAATTTCTTATTAACAAACTATAGTTTTGGCAAGTCGGTTAGGACATCTACTTTGTGCATGAGACATGTAATTTTTCCAACAATTGTTTAAAGACATTATTTCACTTATAATTCACTATATCACAATTCCAATGGGTCGGAAGTTTACATGCACTAAGTTGACTGTGCCTTTAAGCAGCTTGGAAAATTCCAGAAAATTATGTCATGGCTTTAGAAGCTTCTGATAGGCTAATTGACATAATTTGAGTCAATTGGAGGTGTACCTGTGGATGTATTTCAAGGCCTATCTTCAAAATCAGTGCCTCTTTGCTTGACATCATGGGAAAATCCAAATAAATCAGCCAAGACCTCAGAAATTTTTTTTGTAGACCTCCACAAGTCTGGTTCATCCTTGGGAGCAATTTCCAAACGCCTGAAGGTACCACGTTCATCTGTACAAACAATAGTACGCAAGTATAAACACCATGGGACCACGCAGCCGTCATACTGCTCAGGAAGGAGACACGTTCTGTCTCCTAGAGATGAACGTACTTTGGTGCAAAAAGTGTAAATCAATCCCAGAACAACAGCGAAGGACCTTGTGAAGATGTTTGAGGAAACAGGTACAAAAGTATCTATATCCACAGTAAAACGAGTCCTATATCGACATAACCTGAAAGACCACTCAGCAAGGAAGAAGCCACTGCTCCAAAACCACCACAAAAAAGCCAGACTACAGTTTGCAACTGCACATGGAGACAAAGATCATACTTTTGGAGAAATGTTCTCTGGACTGATGAAACAAAAAAAGAACCGTTTGGCCATAAGGACCATCGTTATGTCTGGAGGAAAAAGGGGGACGCTTGCAAGACGAAGGACACCATCCCAACCATAAAGCACGAGGGTGGCAGCATCATGTTGTGGGGGTGCTTTGCTGCAGGAGGGACTGGTGCACTTCATAAAATAGATGGCTTCATGAGGTAGGAAAATTATGTGGATATATTGAAGCAACATCTCAAGACATCAGTTAAAGCTTGGTCGCAAATGGGGCTTCCAAATGGACAACGACCCCAAGCATACTTCCAAAGTTGTGGCAAAAAGGCTTAAGGACAACAAAGTCAAGGTATTGGAGTGGCCATCACAAGGCCTTGACCTCAATCCTATAGAACATTTGTGGGCAGAACTGAAAAAGCATGTGCAAGCAAGGAGGCCTACAAACCGGACTCAGTTACACCAATTATTGTGGGAAGCTTGTTGAAGGCTTGTTGAAGGCTACCTGAAACGTTTGACCCAAGTGAATTTTTTTTTGTATTTTTATATATATATTTATATATATATATATATTTAACCTTTATTTAACCAGGCAAGTCAGTTAAGAACAAATTCTTATTTTCAATGACGGCCTAGGAAGTGGGTTAACTGCCTGTTCAGGGGCAGAACGACAGATTTGTACCTTGTCAGCTCGTGGGTTTGAACTTTAGTCCAACGCTCTAACCACTAGGCAACCCTGCCGCCCCAGTTTAAAGGCAATGCTACCAAATACTAATTGAGTGTATGTGAACTTCTGACCCACTGGGAAGGAATGTGATGAAAGAAATAAAAACTGAAATATATCAATCTCTCTACTATTATTCTGACATTTCACATTATTAAAATAAAGTGGTGATCCTAACTGTTCTAAGACTGGGAATTGTTACTAGGATTAAAATGTCAGGAATTGTGAAAAACTGAGATTAAATGTATATGGCTAAGGTGTATGTAAACTTCTGACTTCAACTGTATTATCTGTAGCGTATAGGTTTCAAACAGGATTGTACGCTGTTCCCTTAAATGGCCTTATTCCTACCATAACATGTGTCCGCTCCCAACCAAGCACCCCAATCGTGTACAGAGCTACCATGAGCAAAACCCCGAACAACATGCTCATGCCCACTTCATACCATCGTTTACACCACTTCCTTCTTGGCTTTCCTTCGGGCCCAGATGGTGGGAAGGCATCATCTCCTTTGCTTCCTTTTACCTCCATTTTTACCCTTTCTAGATGCTGGCTCAGGGGCGTCTTTTTACCAGGGCGGTTCCAGTTCCTGGCCCTACCACTCTCACAAATGTAGAAAGGGAGTAGAAACGCTTTAACGGCACATAGACCGTCCTGAGTTTCACCCCGAGCTGCATGGGCTCCTTCCCCGCCAGTGGGCCAGACGCTCTGACAGCCTGACCCCCAAAAAACCTGTAGCACACCCTGTCTAACCGGGTCCTCTGTGACTGCTGTCAGGGTAGCTTCCTTGCACTATATCCGGGCTTCTCCACTCCCCCAGCCATTTAATCTGGTCAGGACATAGCGCAGCCTAGTACGATTCCCTTTTCCTCCTACTGGATTTGGAAATCCATCATAATTTCCTTTATAAACTGGTTCCAATGGTATAGTTTCCATAGGACCCTCAAACCCTTAGCTATATCCTGATTAACCACAGGGAGCAGACTAAACTCCCTTCTGGTCCATAGACCCTTATCTATCCTTTCCTATCCCAAGGGGATCTGATTTACCTTAAACATACACATTTCTCACACATTTCTGGCCTCTATCCAGTCAGTCAATTGGGTGACCCCTCCTTTGGCACAGGGGTTCAAGCACTCCAATTTGACGACCCCTGGCCCATTAGGATACACTTCCCTTTGAGTTTCTCCTCAAGCCTGTGCTCAAAAGTGGTCTTGTTAATTTTCTAACCTGGTAACCAAAAACCACCGGCTGAGATTAGCAGGGCTGACCTTTTTAGATCACTGCATTCTCCCCAGTTGGGCCCGATCCCACTGACATGAACAGTCCTGGGGCCCTTTCAAAAGCCCCTCAGTGCCACCCTGTCCTACCCATTGGGTGTACACTCTAAGTCGTGGGAGAAACTGAAGGCGGCAGTGGTGACAGAATATGTGATCCATCACTTTTACCCGGCCTCGTGGAACCCCATCTAGCCCATAGGCCACATCGCGCTCCACAGGCATGACTGGAGGCCTCTTATTCCCTGATCCTTCCCACACCTTGGGCAGGGTATATTCCAGGCAAACGGAACATTCCCCGTCAGCCAAGGACCCCAACTGATCACTTCCGTATCCCTGGATATCAATACATTCTATGCCCCAACCCTCTACCAAACCATGCTTGGGGATACCCTCGTCTCAACACTACGATTCCCTGCACATTGGCCACCCCGGAGGTAGTGCTCCAGTTTTCGCTGCCATAAGGTCTGCACCCAGCTCTCCTGCCCTACAAACAGAGAGCACACCGGTTTAGAACTCTCGAGGGACTAGAACGGGCTGGAACGAGAGTTGAGTTCCCTAGCCGGAGTGCCTCTATTATCACGTACCCTGTCATTTAGTACTCCTCCCATCCTTAGCAGCTGCTTACTCCAACAACAATTACACCACTCATTTGGGCCAACATGTCAACCTCTCTATTACCTTCATTACTTCCCTTCGGTGGTGTGACTTTTTGTTGAGCAACCTCGATTTCCATTTTTTTGTAATGAGTATTGCAATTTTTTCACATGACCCTCTGTGGGCCACTTCTTCACCCTTACCACCCTCATTACAGTAATCACTATCCATTATTAAGCGTAACCGCTTTATCCTACGCTTCTCGGCCTCCAACAGCCCTTCCAGTATCGCCCCGGCTGAGCCAATGGTGGTACCTTGCCTTTGCGTCACCGTTTTTCCTTGACACTTTAATACGTAGGCCCAATAGGCCCCTGTATCGGTTCCCCTTTAGGAGCCCTCAGTGTACAGTTCCCACTCTCTCAGGCTCCCTATACCTTCTTAGCCTGCTTCCATCACCATACACAAACTGTAACTGTGGGTTCAACAGGATATTTTCCCATTGACACCATCGCACATTTGTATCTCTGGTGCCCTCCCACCCAGGGACACCAAAAATGTATTGCCCAACTCGCGCCTCTCCCTTGAGATTAATGAGCTACACTAGATTACCTATGCTTTAAAACTATTACCAACGGGTGCTGCCCTTCCAGCCCAGTCCTCGGCGGCTGACAGCTGGGGCGGGAGAAAACTTTTCCAAAAACCACTCAGCAGGACGTCCAGCTCAGAGGTAGGGCGACCCGTAATCCATCAGGCTCACCTAGGGTTATAAGACCAGGGGAACTTGAGTGGTGAGTATACTTTCTTCGCTCTGCAACTGTTATTGTTAAATAAATATTTGTTTTACACCCACGAGTGAGCGGCACAAACCCTTCACCTGTGGACCTGGAGTTACTCACCACAATAGGGTCTAGTCTCCCACGAGACGAGATGTATAGTCACCGTGTCAGCCTTAGCCTAACATCCTAAGACATTCTATAGACACCTCAAGCATGGACCCCACACGGAAATCCACTGCAAAAACCCTTTACAATGAGTCTACTATCCTATGAATACCCTAGCTCCCAACCTCGAAGAAACCCATTACAATTATATGACCCTGCCCCTGGGTGTAAAGAACCGAGGCTTACCTCTAACTGATGGCTAGAAGAATTCAGAAAAAGTAAAACTGCAACCATTACAAAAATGTTCCAAAAAGTGGAACTAAAAAACAGCAGTAAAAAAAATGGCTAAATACCCCAAAAAGAGAACCATCTTTAACCTGCAAACAATGACTCATATACTGTCAAGCCTCCATTACACACTACTCCCTTAAAACCGGTTACATCTGCTTCATTCCACTTGTTCAACCACTCCTTTAAAAGTGGTAATATCTGGTCCCTATTGGACTCGCCCCCCTTATTGACCTCCAGCAGTAAGTCAAATGAGAGGGTTGAAGGAAGTTAATATTGGAAGGCCCGTCCTTCGATCACTCCCACTGGTACTTCCCATGGCCCCGTCTCTGGCTCTGCTGATGCTGTTCGGCTGTGAAGGTGCTGACGTTGATAGTGCGTGGGGCTGGCTTTATGAGCCTCTGCTGATGCTGTTCGGCGGTGAAGGTGCTGACGTTGGTAGTGCGTGGGGCTGGCTTTATGATCCTCTGCTGATGCTGTTCGGCGGTGAAGGTGCTGAAGTTGCTAGTGCGTGGGGCTGGCTTTATGATCGTCTGCTGGCTGTGGAGTCATTCAGATCTCCCCTTCTGTCCTTCTTCCCCTCATTTCAAATCTCAGTTTTTCTGGCTTTCTGCTCTCTCCGTCCCATAATCAGCTGTAGCTCAGCAGGGTGGAGTGTTACATCCATCCCATGGTACACAACAATATACATATACAGTGGGGCAAAAAGTATTTTAGTCAGCCACCAATTGTGTAAGTTCTCCCACTTAAAAAGATGAGGCCTGTAATTTATCATAATAGGTACACTTCAACTATGACAGAGAAAATGAGAAAAAAAATCCATAAAATCACATTGTAGGATTTTTCATGAATTTATTTGAAAATTATGGTGGAAAATAAGTATTTGGTCAATAACAAAAGTTTCTCAATACTTTGTTATATACCCTTTCTTGGCAATGACAGAGGTCAAACGTTTTCTGTAAGTCTTCACAAGGTTTTCACACACTGTTGCTGGTATTTTGGCCCATTCCTCCATGCAGATCTCCTCTAGAGCAGTGATGTTTTGGGGCTGTTGCTGGGCAACACGGATTTCAACTCCCTCCAAAGATTTTCTATGGGGTTGAGATCTGGAGACTGGCTAGGCCACTCCAGGACCTTGAAATGCTTTTTACGAAGCCACTCCTTCGTTGCCCGGGCGGTGTGTTTGGGATAATTGTCATGCTGAAAGACCCAGCCACGTTTCATCTTCAATGCCCTTGCTGATCGAAGGAGGTTTTCACTCAAAATCTCACGATACATGGCCCCATTCATTCTTTCCTTTACACGGATCAGTCGTCCTGGTCCCTTTGCAGAAAAACAGCCCCAAAGCATGATGTTTCCACCCCCATGCTTCACAGTAGGTATGGTGTTCTTTGGATGCAACTCAGCATTCTTTGTCCTCCAAACACGACAAGTTGAGTTTTTACCAAAAGGTTCTATTTTGGTTTCATCTGACCATATGACATTCTCCCAATCTTCTTCTGGATCATCCAAATGCTCTCTAGCAAACTTCAGACGGGCCTGGACATGTACTGGATTAAGCAGGGGGACACATCTGGCACTGCAGGATTTGAGTCCCTGGTGGCGTAGTGTGTTACTGATGGTAGGCTTTGTTACTTTGGTCCCAGCTATCTGCAGGTCATTCACTAGGTCCCCCCGTGTGGTTCTGGGATTTTTGCTCACCATTCTTGTGATAATTTTGACCCCACGGGGTGAGATCTTGCGTGGAGCCCCAGATCGAGGGAGATTATCAGTGGTCTTGTATGTCTTCCATTTCCTAATAATTGCTCCCACAGTTGATTTCTTCAAACCAAGCTGCTTACCTATTGCAGATTCAGTCTTCCCAGCCTGGTGCAGGTGTACAATTGTGTTTCTGGTTTCCTTTGACAGCTCTTTGGTCTTGGCCATAGTGGAGTTTGGAGTGTGACTGTTTGAGGTTGTGGAGGTGGCTTATGGTAAAGAAAGTAGAGAAAGAAAGTAAAGAAATGAACTTTCAATTCTCTGAAAGGAACATTCAATTATCTGGCAACAGGTCTGGTGGACATTCCTGCAGTCAGCCTGCCAATTGCACACTCCCTCAAAACTTGACACATTGTGGCATTGTGTTGTGTGACAAAACTGCACATTTGATTAGAGTGGCCTTTTATTGAAGACCTCTACTGCAGGATGCAACTCAACCAACCTACTACCAGTCATATTTGCATTTGGATGTATTTTCCAACCACCTGAAAAGATCAGCTAGCTGAGTGGCTGTGTTTTTGAGATGTACATTGTGGCATTCCTTTCATTAGAGAAAAAACAGGTGCATATCATGACTCTACTCCATAGAGAAAGAGAGAGTGGAGAGGCTGTGGATTTAACTAGCTGAGACAGAGGAAAGCATCAGGCTGTTCACACATTGGGAGCTGTCATAGAAATAGAATTACTAGCATGGGTAAAGCCCCTCAGACCACTGCACAGATTACAGCTGGACACAGTCAGAGAGAGATAATGTGTTATGGCAGGCCGTGTCATGGTCCTTAAAGTCCAGGAGCTGGACGGAACAATAGTCCTAAAACAGAGCATTATGTCAGGGTATGTGTTTGAAATATGTTGCTTAGAAGAAGAATCAAAATACCTAATTCTATAGGATATAATAAGACAGAATATATATCCATCCAAAGATGCAAACATGGGGAATAATTCACACAGAGGTAGACCCACAAAGATCCTCTAAATGAGTTCTATATGAAATTGTATTGGAATACATCTGTGTATTTTCTGTGTCAGAGACAGCTAGCAGCTCCATGACATTCCAGCCTTTTACAGGAGAATAACAAATCAACAGCTACATGGCAACTGACACACACACACACACACACACACACACACACTGTGGCCATTGCCATGGCAACTCTAATAGTAGGCCTACATTATATATTCAAATCTCCTTGGCGAGGACAAACTCGGGTCTCCAATCAGAAAGAATAAAAATTTAAAAAAATAAAAATTTCTAAAAGAGAAAGACAAAATAAAGCACTCACCACTGGGACTGAGAGAATAAGACTTTCAGAAACCATCCCCTTCCTCCTAGCAGCTCAGCCTTTGTGTTTGGGCTCATGTTGACAGCCCTTTGGGTCCCCAAAATGCCTTTGCTGCTGCTACTTGGAGAACACAGCTCTGAATAGTGAGTCAGGAGGGGGGCACAGAGTTTACGCCCCAGCCAAGGTCGCTCGAGATGGGGTAGTGAAATATAAATCTGTCAATCCGTCTCCCCCGGGGTACAAGCCCGCAAGGATAACAATGCCTTTTGATTTTGGACTTCTCTCTTTTTTACTTTAGGGTTTTAGCGTCTAAGGGTCTGGCTCTATGCTTGCATGAAGCTGCACTTTCCATAACAAGAGTGTAAAGAGAGCGAGGTGGGAGGGATTCACTGAACGAGTGGACAGGGTTGTGCAATGACAACAACCCACAGATGACCCAAACACGCTTTTATGGACGCTGTTGAGCTGATATTTTCCTCACTCCAATACATGGTCCACAAGACTAGATTTATCGGCTTGTTTACAGGGCATTGAATGAACACACTGTGTGTCTCAAATAGCAACCTATTCTATTCCCTATATACTGTAGTCCACTCCTTTTGACCATTGGGATCTGTTCAAAAGTAATGCACTTTGTAGGAAATAGGGTGCCATTTGGGATGCAGACGCTGTCTATCTGTGAGGGCGGTCGGTAAATAGAGACAGAGAAATTAGGAGAGACGTGCTTCTGAATTCATTACACAGATTTATGGAGTCAAACCTCAGTCAAAAAGTATTACAGAAACAAATATATGACCGAGGTGTTACATGGACTTCTGACTTTTGTTTCCTTCACTTTCTATCAGATAGCTGAAAAGCAAACATGCGCACATTGTCACAATGTAGGTTGCCCCATGTAGGCTGCCCACATTGGCAGATGCGCATTTGCTATTTCATAGGAACTTTTTTATTTATAATTTATGACATTTAAATGTAATGCATTAATTGCATAATTTTCTAAACATGTTACACTGTATCAGAAAAAAACAACACAACAGTGACACTGAACAGTGACACAGAACAGTTACACTCAATAACTGTTGCACCAAAATAACTGGGTGCAAATCAAACCTCCAAATATTCTAATGAGCCCCACCACTCGCTGTGCTTGGTATGGCCTAGCCTGTGCTGGGCTTGCTGTTGGCTAGCCCCTGTTGGGCTCGGTGTGGGCTGGCCCATGTTGGGCTGTGGTGGGCTAGCTTGTGTTGGGCTGGAGTGGGATTGATATGGACTAGCCTGTGTTGGGCTTGTTGTGAGCTCGTCCGTGTCGGGCTGGTGTGGGCTTGGTGTGAACTTTCTGCGGGCTATCCCATGCCCACCTTTATTCATTTATTTACCTTTATTTAACTAGGCAAGTCAGTTAATAAGAACAAATTCTTATTTTCAATGACAGCCTAGGAACAGTGGGTTAACTGCCTGTTCAGGGGCAGAACGACAGATTTGTACCTTGTCAGCTCGGGGGTTTGAACTTGCAACCTTCCGTTTACTAGTCCAACTCTCTAACCACTAGGCTACCCTGCCGCCCCACCACCAAATACCCATATGGGGCCAATGGGTGTCATGTTTGCTAGGATAGATTTACCAACTTTTTGCATAAACCACATTTCTCCATCATAAATGTAGAAATAGGTACATTTACAGTAGGCCACCAAGGCAGCCCCAGAGGATAAACAATGTGTAAGTACCAAATGACATCCTAAATCACTATATAGTGCACTACCCATAGGGTAGAAATGAAAATAGGTGCCATTTTGGAAACAGACCGGTTACATCAGATTAGTAAAGTGGATTTCCATTGGACCTCATTGGCGTGATCTCAAGGGGTTCCATGTGATTGCGACATGACTGTGATGCCTATCTCCACCCCATCCTCCCAGAGGACCAATTTCTTTCCCCCCTTCGATGGGAATCAGTAAACAGTTCCTGATAACATGGCCTCCCACCTGACGCAAAGGGCCTCGTTCTCTCCATGTGTTTCCTGTGCTGCTGTTTGTCGGGAGGATGAGTCTCAGAGGGCCATGACTCAGAAGTGCTGATGTCTCAGGGCCCTCTCCCCCTCTCGCGCTCTTAGTGACCTCACAGTAGATCCAGGGCTGGACTACTGCATTTGGGGCCCATTTTGCCATGGAGCTGAGAGAAAAATCACTGAGTAGTTTGGTTATCTGGCCCTGAGCAGACCAAGGTTGGGCTTTCATAACAAGAATTCACGTAAGACCCTGCTGAGGCTGAGGCTGATCCCCCCCCCCCTTGGCAATAGATGACGGGCCTGATTACAATGAACAATTCCATTATGAAACAAATAACACTTCTTCAAGCATGTGCCACAGCAATAACTAAGAGCCAGTGAGCAGTGACTCAGAGTAGCCGATTGGTTGATCGTGCCACTGGAGTGCTGATGTGATCACTTAATTGGCCAGCCAGCCAGCGAAAACAAATTGAATGTTTACTGCAGTATCGATTTGCTCCAATAACATTCCCTGATGAAATAGCACCAGGTATTTACCACAAGCTCTATAGAAAGGAATGCTTGGTTCTTCAGCATCCCATTCCTCCTCTCCGCCACGCCAAATGTGTATCTGCAGGATGCTACGGTGCTGAGTCACTGGCAGTGCTGAGTCACTGGCAGTGCTGTGCTGTAATTGATGACGCTGTCGACGTCATCGGCCATGGCCCTGATGAAAGGATGAGTTGCGGTTGCTATGACATGCAGGCTGGAGGCGGTTGGCGCTGGCTGCATGGGTCATCAATCAGCGCAGCCTGCCACCACTTCCCCCGCCAACCAGCTAGTAAATGCCAGGCCATTAAAAGGAAATTAGACTCCCAGCATGCCATTCACCCCGATGCGGCGGGAGGTGGGGACACATCATCACTTCCTATCAACCCTCACTGACTAACTGGTCTGGCTACCTGAGTCTCTTGCCACTTACATAATTATGGGGGATTCTCACATACTGTACTGCCTGCCTGACTCCCTGTCTGTCTGTACATCTCAACAACCAGTCTAAACCCTTTAGAGTAAAAGGATAGAAAGGAGTAGCAACAGCTGATTTATAACGTTGCAGTAATTAGTTCACAAAATGCCTCTGCAAGAACATTAATCACCAAAAAGAGAGACACCACTGGCATAAAATACATCCATACTGTCACGTCTACTCCCGCTCCCCCTCAACGTCGCCGTTCTACTAAACACTGGTCCTGGCAACCCTCATTTCGCACACCTGGACCTTCCGGATTACTCCCTATATATATATATATATATCTTCACAGAGCTGTGGATGTCAATTCCCAGTTATTTCACTTATAATTCACTGTATCACAATTCCAGTGGGTCAGAAGTTTACATACACTAAGTTGACTGTGCCTTTTAATAGCTTGGAAAATTCCAGAAAATGATTATGGCTTTAGAGGTTTCTGATAGGCTAATTGACATCATTCGACTCAATTGGAGGTGTATCTGTGGATGTATTTCAAGGCCTACCTTCAAACTCAGTGCCTCTTTGCTTGACATCATGGGAAAATCAAAAGAAATCTGCCAAGACCTCAGGAAAAAAAATGTAGACCTCCACAAGTCTGGTTCATCCTTCCAAATGCCTGAAGGTACCATGTTCATTTGTACAAAAATATTCCGCAAGTATAAACTAGAGGTCGACCGATTAATCGGAATGGCCGATTTCTAGTTTTCATAACATAACTTATAACTTCATAACTTATTTTCAATGACGGCCTAGGAACGGTGGGTTAACTGCCTTGTTCAGGGGCAGAAAGAGATTTTCACCTTGTCAGCTCAGGGGATCCAATCTTGCAACCTTACAGTTAACTAGTCCAACGCAATAACTGCCTCTCTCTTGTTGCACTCCACAAGGAGACTGCCTGTTACGCAAATGCAGTAAGCCAAGGTAAGTTGCTAGCTAGCATTAAACTTATCTTATAAAAAACAATCAATCATAAATCACTAGTTAACTACACATGGTTGATGATATTACTAGATATTATCTAGCGTGTCCTGTGTTGCATATAATCTGACTGAGCATACAAGCATACAAGTATCTAAGTATCTGACTGAGCGGTGGTAGGCAGAAGCAGGCGCGTAAACATTCATTCAAACAGCACTTTAGTGCGTTTTGCCAGCAACTCTTCATTGTGCGTCAAGCATTGCGCTGTTTATGACTTCAAACCTATCAACTCCCGAGATGAGGCTGGTGTAACCGAAGTGAAATGGCTGGCTAGTTAGCGCGCGCTAATAGCGTTTCAAACTTCACTCGCTCTGAGCCTTGGGGTGGTTGTTTCCCTTGCTCTGCATGGGTAACGATGCTTCAATGTGGTGGCTGTTGTCGTTGTGTTGCTGGTTCGAGCCCAGGGAGGAGCGATGAGAGGGACGGAAGCTATACAGTTATACTGGCAATACTAAAGTGCCTATAAGAACATCCAATAGTCAAAGGTTAATGAAATACAAATGGTATAGAGGGAAATAGTCCTATAATAACTACAACCTAAAACTTCTTACCTGCGAATATTGAAGACTCATGTTAAAAGGAACCACCAGCTTTGATATGTTCTCATGTTCTGAGCAAGGAACTGAAACGTTGCACTTTTACATTATTCTCCAACACTTTGTTTTTGCATTATTTAAACCAAATTGAACATGTTTCATTATCTACTTGAGGCTAAATTGATTTTATTGATGTATTATTTTAAGTTAAAATAAGTGTTCATTCCGTATTGTTGTAATTGTCAATATTACAAATACATTTTTTTTATTTTTATTATATATATTTTTTAAATCGTCAGATTAAATTGGTATCGTTTTTTTTTTGGTCCTCCAATAATCGGTATCGGCGTTGAAAAATCATAATCGGTCGACCTCTAGTGTAAACACCATGGGACCACGCAGCCGTCATACCGCTCAGGAAGGAGACGCGCTCTGTCTCCTAGAGATGAACGTACTTTGGTGAGAAAAGTGCAAATCAATCCCAGAACAGCAAAGGACCTTGTGAAGATGCTGGAGGAAATGGGTACAAAAGTATCTATATCCACAGTAAAACGAGTCCTATATCGACATAACCTGAAAGGCCGCAAGAAAGAAGCCACTGCTCCAAAAATGCCATAAAAAAGCCAGACTACGGTTTGCAACTGCACATGGGGACAAAGACCGTACTTTTTGGAGAAATGTCCTCTGGTCTGATGAAACAAAAATAGAACTGTTTGGCCATAATGACCATCGTTATGTTTGGAGGAAAAATGGGGACGCTTGCAAGCCGAAGAACACCATCCCAACCGTGAAGCACGGGGGTGGCAGTATCATGCTGTGGGGGTGCTTTGCTTCAGGAGGGACTGGTGCACTTCACAAAATAGACAACATCTTAAGGGAGGAAAATTATGTGGATATATTGAAGAAACATCTCAAGACATCAGTGCACTTGGTCGCAAAATTGGGTCTTCCGAATGGACAATGACCAAACATACTTCCAAAGTTGTGGAAAAATGGCTTAAGGACAACAAAGTCAAGGTATTGGAGTGGCCATCACAAAGCCCTGACCTCAAACCTATAGAAAATTTGTAGGCAGAACTGTAAAAGCATATGAAAGCAAGGGGGCCTACACACCTGACTCAGTTACACCAGCTCTGTCAGGAGAAATGTTTCCCACTTATTGTGGGAAGCTTGTGGAAGGCTACCCAAAACATTTGACCCAAGTTAAACAAGTTAAACAATTTAAAGGCAATGCTACAAATTACTCATTGAGTGTATGTAAACTTCTGACCCACTGGGAATGTAATGGAAAGAAATAAAAGCTGAAATAAATCACCCTACTATTATTCCCTCTCCTGTACTCCCTGTTCACCCACGACTGCGTGGCCACGCACGCCTCCAACTCAATCATCAAGTTTGCGGACGACACAACAGTGGTAGGCTTGATTACCAACAACGACGAGACGGCCTACAGGGAGGAGGTGAGGGCCCTCGGAGTGTGGTGTCAGGAAAATAACCTCACACTCAACGTCAACAAAACTAAGGAGATGATTGTGGACTTCAGGAAACAGCAGAGGGAACACCCCCCTATCCACATCGATGGAACAGTAGTGGAGAGGGTAGCAAGTTTTAAGTTCCTCGGCATACACATCACAGACAAACTGAATTGATCCACTCACACAGACAGCATCGTGAAGAAGGCGCAGCAGCGCCTCTTCAACCTCAGGAGGCTGAAGAAATTCGGCTTGTCACCAAAAGCACTCACAAACTTCTATAGATGCACAATCGAGAGCATCCTGGCGGGCTGTATCACCGCCTGGTATGGCAACTGCTCCACCCACAACCGTAAGGCTCTCCAGAGGGTAGTGAGGTCTGCACAACGCATCACCGGGGGCAAACTACCTGCCCTCCAGGACACCTACACCACCCGATGTTACAGGAAGGCCATAAAGATCATCAAGGACATCAACCACCCGAGCCACTGCCTGTTCAACCCGCTATCATCCAGAAGGCGAGGTCAGTACAGGTGCATCAAAGCTGGGACCGAGAGACTGAAAAACAGCTTCTATCTCAAGGCCATCAGACTGTTAAACAGCAACCACTAACATTGAGTGGCTGCTGCCAACACACTGACACTGACACTGACTCAACTCCAGCCACTTTAATAATGGGAATTGATGGGAAATGATGTAAATATATCACTAGCCACTTTAAACAATGCTACCTTATATAATGTTTACATACCCTACATTATTCATCTCATATGCATACGTATATACTGTACTCTATATCATCAACTGCATCCTTATGTAATACATGTATCACTAGCCACTTTAACTATGCCACTTTGTTTACATACTCATCTCATATGTATATACTGTACTCGATATCAGCTACTGTATCTTGCCTATGCTGCTCTGTACCATCACTCATTCATATATCCTTATGTACATATTCTTTATCCCCTTACACTGTGTATAAGACAGTAGTTTTGGAATTGTTAGTTAGATTACTTGTTGGTTATTACTGCATTGTCGGAACTAGAAGCACAAGCATTTCGCTACATTCGCATTAACATCTGCTAACCATGTGTGTGACAAATAAAATTTGATTTGATTTGATTCTGACATTTCACATTCTTAAAATAAAGTGGTGATCGTAACTGACCTAAGACAGGTAATTTTTACTAGGATTAAATGTCAGGAATTGCGAAAATCAAATCAAATGTATTTATATAGCCCTTCGTACATCAGCTGATATCTCAAAGTGCTGTACAGAAACCCAGCCTAAAACCCCAAACAGCAAGCAATGCAGGTGTCGGCTAGGAAAAACTCCTTAGAAAGGCCAAAACCTAGGAAGAAAAACAGAGTTTAAATGTATTTTGCTAAGGTGTATGTAAACTTCACACTTCAACTGTACACGTGCCAATAGCAATTTGTGTAGGAGTGACATGGAGCACAGCAGCATAGCAGTGTAGTGAGTGGGCACCTGTTCAGTGTGTCACAGTCTGTGTGTGGTCGGCTCCACAGGCTGACTCTGCCAGCTCAGCTCTCATAACCACCCACACACACACCCGGAATGAGTATCTTACTCATTTACTTGAGTGCCTCCACTCAGTAAAAACCACAGCAGCACCTGCCTGCAGTAGAAAGGAGAGTTATGGGAAGTCCAACAACACCTCCATCGTCCCCATTACTCACTAGCCAAGCCTGCCCTCTGACGACGACCATTCATCAGAGCAGCTGTGACCAAGGTCCTGTGTGTGCATTTGTTTGTGTATGTGTGTGTGAGAGCGCACATGGGTCTGATTCGTCATTAACAAAAGGTACAGCTCGCATAGACTTCAAATAGTATTATGGTCAGCAACAAAGATAACGGACTGACTGACTGCATGGCACAGAATGGAAAATGATCCTATAACTGGCTGCAGGCAAACTGTCAACACCAATAATGGGACATATAGCTGAAGACAGATCTGGTTGTCTGATGGATAGCTCAAGGGTGCACACACACACACACACGCATGCACAAAAATCACACACACACACACACACACACACAAAGTGCTAGCCCTATATCAATCTGATATGCCTAACATCTAGTCATTGCATAGCTGTCACACATGCCTTATGTCCCTTTAGAGTTATTGGGACGAGCAGTGAAGACGGAGATATTGGGATGCAGCTCGTCTCTCTTTGGCAGTGTCCCTGTTGTAAACACTGTATATCTTCTCTCTCCCCCTCTCTATATCTATATCCACCTTACCTGAGTGGCACAGCGGTCTAAGGCACTGCACCGCAGTGCTGGAGGCCTCACTACAGACCCGGGTTTGATCCCAGGCTGTATCACAACCGGCCGTGATCGGGTGTCCCCATAGGGCAGCGCACAATTGGCCCAGCGTCGTCCGGGTTAGGGGAGGGTTTAAATAAAGGTGAAATAAAATGGAAAAAATCTCTGTCCTTGTGTGACCCTGCAGACAGTAATAATATGATTGACTGCTGCCGTGTTGTGTGGTGCTGCTGATTAACAGTAAAGTGAAGCTAGCAGCGCATCACGTCCTGCTACGCCTGTCACAATCACTAAGAAAATAATACAGCCGGAAAACAGAGAGCGTGGGTTGTGATTGACACCTAAATTCACCACACTTTACACAAAGCCTGAAGACGACGCCTGTCAGAATTGCCTGGCAAGACAGGGTGCATCCCAAATCCTCCCGGAGAATGCTGTGCGGTGGTTACTGTAAGATATTTTTTACTGTGTTTTACTGCTTTTCCATTGACCATGCTGTATCTGTCCCCTACTGATGAAGTGAAGAGGTATTGTGTCGATCCTTTAATATACTTAATTTCTCCCATTCAAGTGAAACATGACAGAAAACAATTAAAATGCCTAGAAGAATAACTAAAGGATTAAACATCTCTGTCATTTAACAGATGCATCAACATAAGATTAGAGCAGAATCTGTTTCCTCTTGTGCCTTGCGCAAATTTCTGACGCAAAGGGCAGACGTTTCAGCTCAAGTCTAGTTCAAGACAAGCCCCCTTACATCAACATCGTCTGATCGTTACAGTTTAAAAATTGTTGGCTGGATCTGCCAGATAGACACGTCAACTCAGCCACTGCGTGAAGCACATTGATTATTGGACTAGGCGATCAATGAGACCTTAGTAGCAGATAACGAGCAGGTAGCCTTTTACCCTTGATCCACCCAATGCCTTGCTGTCTAGTGGGCGGGGCTACTCAGCTGTGAAAGCTGCTTGATTGGCACTTTGAATTCCTTGATAAAACATTGGTTTGGTTTTGTTGGTGTTGTACTTGGGTGACTTAGTGTGCAACCGTTGGCTGACTGTGTTGGGTGTTCAGCTTGCGCTAGTGTTGGTATTTGAGGCTTTGGTTAACTGCATGAGCAAGTAGTCAGTCGATACAGTGCCGTGTCTCTCAAGCTTGGCTCTTTGCGTCGTGGGTGGGTGGAGATGTGTGTGATGGAGTACCTGCAGTGGACCGCTTCAGTCTGTTGATTGCCTACTGTGGGAGTGGCTGTGATAGCCGTGCCCTCCGATCTCATAGCCTCAAGTACAACTTGACCGGCCCTACTCCCGTTGAACACTCCTTTATCTCCCATGACCCCTTGGTCATCTCTCCTCATTTACTTGTGTCCCTCTCGCTCTTCTTTCCCTCTCTCATCTTTCCTTAGACAAGCTTGATCCCTCCATGTCCTAACTCTCTGTTGCATTGCCTTCAGAAACGACTTGTATTGACGCTAAGAAACAATCATCAGCTGACGTGTACAGCTGCAATGCTTAAAAATAATCATATTAGGACATGCACCACTTCTGGGACATTATCACAGCACCAAGCATCGAATAAATATCCTCTTTGAAATGAGCAGTTGACACTGTCTGGCAATACCAAAAGCATGGATTCACAGGGATGTTCTAAAGAGGACATATGTACTCTTCTGACCTTTACAGGCTGTGTCAGTGTGACTCACGTCAGTAGGGGTGGTGTGTGAGTGTGTATGTGTATGTGCATGTGTGTGTAACGGAAAGGGGGATCCTGTAAGACCATGGACGTGTGTGTCTTCGACCGATCCGACAATCAATCTGCAGTGGGGCCTGACACCTGTCCCTCCTCCCTGTCTCCGTCTGGGTGTGACGCTAACCCCTACGGTCACACTGTGTCTGTGCACCGTCTGACAGGCTCTGGGAACAGGCGCTAGTCGGGTAAAGTCATCTCCAACTGCAAGGGAACATTACAGAAGGTCCACACCACAAACAAGCATGCAGGAGGCTAGGAACTACTTTACTGTGATCAATGTTTTAGTACAGGGTTCAATTGGGAGTTCCATATGGTGGCGCACAATTGGCCCAGCGTCGTCCGGGTCTGGCCGGAGTCAGCCGTCATTGTAAAGAAGAATTTGTTCGTAACTGACTTGCCTAGTTAAATAAAAAAATGAAAAGCATGGAGTTTAGCACAATGAAAAGTAAGGAATGTATTGTAAGTAATGGTAAAACTGGTTGGCTCACCATTCAAAAGTCACTTTAAAGCAGATGAGGGGTTGAAAGAAAAACAAAATGCAAAACAAATGTTCTGTAGGTCGTATTAATGAGGGAATTAAAACTCAGATTCAGTTGTTTTAGATTCAGCTGAGCTCCCATAGTTCCATGCTGTGGGGACAGACAGTGGTTAGTCAAAGCGCCACGGGAGGGACAATGTCCTGTCCAACGAGACCTCACCGTTCTGCCCTTTCTTAACTCTGATTGGTCAGACAAAGCAGGGATATTTTTAGCCCCGGAGACACAGCAGTATCAGATGCGTCTCCTCACCAGTGATTTGAAATGAAGACAAACAGCCCAGCGTCCCACAGCCCATTCTGTAGTGTAGGATGACACAGCAGCGGCTAGCGCTGCAAAGCCAGGGGAGCTGTCAACGACTATCAATCCTCCCACAACCCAGCAGGCATTGCAGTTACCTGGTAAACCTCCTCCGGTGCACCTTGCCCTGTTGCTGCACACTGTTCTATAGAGCCTGACACAGCCGGCCGTGATACATGGGGAGAGGTAGTAGAAGGAAAAACCAAGCTTTCCTCCGACAAAATAAAATGAAAACTGATGCTCGAGAACCGCAGTACAGGCATCTGAAAGCATGTAATTGAGGAGGAATGTAGGTCAAGGTGTTTGTCAATTGGATGTTTTTATGAGCTACCAATGGTAACCTTTAAGGAAAGTTAATGCCATGTCGGTACAATTAAGTCCCTGAGGTCCTATTGCACATCACTCAAGGAGTGGTGAGTCGTGTGTAGAGGACAGCAGAGTACAGTGGTTAGGGAGTTGGAAAGATTCAAGTTTAAGAGGGACACACAATGAGGATTCCTCTAAGCTTGAGAGAGGACACACAGTGGGAGTATCCTGCTGCTTGTCTAAATCATTCACGTAATAATAAAGTATCATGCATAAAAATTAAAGCAATTTTAGTGGCCCTTAGGGTATCTACCCCGCATGAAGGATTAATAATGTAATGGTGTAATATCATAAATTAGGGCTGTATCCTGCGGCCACAGAAGTGAGGCATGTCACGCCTTCTCCTTGGGTTGCGTTTGATGTTTCTCCATAAAATGTCTAATGGACACCAATAGAGTGGGCGTAATAACACAAACATAATTAATCTCTCAGATAAACTGATGACAAAGTGCCATCATATATATTTTTCAAAAATGAAGAAAGTTGGACCCGTTCCGAAAATATAGAGACCCGTTCCAAACGGACCCGAGGACAGCTTGACCCTTTCCGAATAGACCAGGTCAGATCCAGGCCCGGTCCTATCTGAGTGATGGAAACAGCTGAAAATATTTTAAGCCACTTCATTAAATCGGCACTGATAAAGCACGAGATTGGGGAAAGAGAGGTGCCACTCTTGCAGGTGGGGGAGGGACCGTGCTGTGAGCAGGGAGGGAGAGACATCAACCAACCAACAAGCCGACTTGCACTATAGTAGACTAACGTTAGGAAGCTTGGCTAATTGAGGCTGCAATGCAGCTCTTTCTCATCCTACAGTTACAAATGACAACTCCATTCAGACTATTAAGTAGCAGCCTACCTGTTGTGTCTTGGTCGTTGTAGCCTTTCCTTCTCCTTTAACTTTTAATTCCATCATTTGAATTCCATCTTCCATTGATTAGATATCTCCTAACTTTTGCCACACACGCAGCGAGGCTCTATGACTGTAGCCTATTGCCGCTTTGATGACTTATGATTGGCCAACAACAAGCTACACGCGCCACGCTCCATTTTCATGACAAGCAAGAGCAACAGCATCAAAAATAAAATGTCGCTCTCTCTACTGCAGCAGTCATGTTCGGATCTGTACGAGCTCTTCCAGACAAGTCAGTTAAAGTAACAACTCAGACCCATGATAATCATATATGATCTGGCCCAGACTCGTGACATTATTTTGAATATTGGATCCAGACCCGCTCATGTCCCAGATCGGGTCTCGGGTATTCCTGTATTGGTGGACCTGTGAAGACCCCTAATTTAGACATACACATGGCAATTGTCATTATCTCAAAGGGTGTGTCCTCTCAAAACCAGTCTCATGGGCTAATGCCCTCTTTCACAAGGCATCAGGAGTGGCACACAGCACACCAAGATTAGGCTCAGTTAAATGCCTCTGTAAAGACATACAGCAACCATGTTTGTTACTAATGTTCTTATACAGCTACAGTACTGGTATGGGTGAAAAAACATGGTATCCAAGAAGGTTGGAGAAACAAGAATGATAAACTATGGTATTTACCTTTTTGGAGAGATTTGATCTGGATATGATCTCTATTCTCTATTTATGTCTGAAACTTTGACTCACTCCAATGTCCGGTAAAGAGTACAAAACCTTCTGAAAAGTCCAAGTATTTCCACGAGGTAGCCTTAGCAAGCAGGTCTATGGAGATACACAATGACCTGCATTGCGAGGAAATAACTTCTCTCCAACGCATCGACATTTCCTCTCTCCTCTTTTCTTTCATTAACGGCTGCACGCGCACAACGCACACACGCGCAGCTCAGTAACGCAAAAATGCAGTCCAGGAAGGTCCATACTCTGCGCACACACACATCTAATTTTACCTCTTGACGCAGACCAGGCTTGTCACGGTGACAATGGCAGGAAGAGGGTAGTGAGGAAGGATGGGGAGGGGGGAATGTACTGGGCTTCCTTGAGTGTCTACACAGGGAGCACTCAGAAACAGCTGTGAGACGAGTGGGAGAACCGGCATCCTTGGGAGATGCTGTATTGTTCCCCCTCTCCCATCCCCCCACTATTAGTGAGGGATTAAATCCAAGAAAGCTGCTGGGACTGGATGAGTGTCTGTCTTCGGCGCTGTGCTCAAACACACATACCACAGGAGGTTGGTGGTACCTTAATTGGGGAGGACAGGCTTGTGGTAATGGCTGGAGCCAAATTAGTGGAATGGTATCAAATACATGGTTTCCATGCGTTTTATGCCATTCCATTTGCTCCATTCCAGACGTTATTAGGAGCTGTCCTCCCCTCAGCAGCCTCCTGTGATACACACACATACACAAGGGTGCACTCCAAACTCCCACCCACATCCATGGAGAAGCGCAATATTTCAAACATGCACACAATCAGCCACTGTAAGCTTAGCTAATTACACCATCATTAAGACTGACAGTTAAAAGCAGATGCTACATAGTCTGTGTATGAGAACATGAGAGGATTTTAATGATGACTGAAGATCCCTTACTCATGGAAGCAGTTTCATTGTCGGGTTGGTGGTTGCATTGTACTATATTTACATCCTACTGGTCCTTCACCCTTCTGAAACTTCCCACACAGAGGGGTATAGGTCAGAGTTCTGAGTGGAGTGCTTAGACCAACAGTGGGTGTTCATGATTGACACCCACTGAGAGTAATTCACTAACGCTGGAACTGGCAGGCCTACGAGTCTTATCTACTGCTGGGTAACTAGAGGTGACCTTTTCCCACAGCCACTCAAGGATACCCATGATTAAAGCAGTGACATTTTGTGGAGAACCCTGGGTGTACAAGTTGATGAAAAAGGAATTGGAACAGGACAGCCAAAGCCATAATGGAGCTAGTAAAAGAGCCAGTCCCTGTGGGTTTGTTTACCTGCCCTGACAGACAGCAGATATGAGGACATATAGGGTGTGGACTCTGTCTAGACATGTTGGTTATTGGAAGAGATGTGGTTCTGACTGGGAGTTCAGTCTAGTATGAGAGTTGTTTGGATGGGCTCAGGACAGGCATATTATAAGCGATAACCCAGCCCAGAGACAACCCAAGGGTGGACCATGATTATTGGAAAATGAATAATCCCAGTGTGTCCCAGAGTGAAACCAAACAGTGATTGCTCAATCAGAGCATGCCTAGTAGTGATTGGCCTCACCTGTCTGTCAGTGCCTGAAGCGACACAAAGCGTCTGTAGTGGTGTACTTTATAAATTCATTACACCCTTTAGAGCGTATCAGCAGAGATGAATTGGCTGGATCCGACGAGCACTTCCTTTCAATTGAAATTGCAGATGGTACCTCAACCTCATTGTCCCTCATCTCAACTGCTCCCTGGCCATGTTAAAGAGATTCTCTGGTACTTTTGTATAC